>NC_060268.1:64277392-64877392 GCF_021613505.1 Equus quagga
CTTCACAATTGTCACTTCCATTTCATTTTTGAATTGCCTGTCTGTGTCCTTTGCACGTTTTCCTCTTGGAGTATTTGTCTTTTCTTTGTCATCTGTGAGATGTATTTAAATGTTATAAATGCTGTACACTTGACACTTTGGATGTTGACAGCTTTGCTTTTTCTCAAAACCATGTGCTCTCAGCATCACTAGTCTCAGGTAGGATGGCAGTTCTTACCATCTTAAATTTCGCTGTGAAGGGAAGCATATTTGTGTGGGAAAGCTACGGGCGTAGCTTCACCTCCCTGAGTGTGAGAGAAAGAAAATTTCCAGAAAAGAAACATAGCAGTTTAGGAAGCAAACCCCTCTTTCCTTTCTTTTTCCAGGCCCAGAGCTAACCCCGGGTCTTCTTCAAAGCGGAAAAGCTCCCCATCGTTCCTAAATAAGCCCCTAAATCAATTCCATACGCATTGAACCTGGTAGCAGGACTCAATTTGTGTGTGGCAAGCATTATTCCTGAAGCATGCCTGTTTAAACCCTTTGCCCTCCATGAAATGTTTTTTGCGTGTTTTTTTAGAAACCATGTAATGAGCTGTTGAAAAAGGGTTAATTGCTATAATGCATAAAGTAGCCCCTCGAAAAACCACACCAGCCATCAAACTTTCCAAATAAGATTTTGTGAATTCAGGTGGGTGTCTTAGCTGGGAAGAGGCAGCAAGAAGATATTTCTGAACTGTATGGTTGTACTTCATGTCCTAAAATAAACAATCCTGCTTGGATTACCCAGAATAAAATTGGTTGGGAAGACCTGAGTAGATTGGCATAGAAGTAGGAGCGCTAAACAGCCCGCCCCTCGATGTACGCCATGTGCTCTGTGGTAGTGAGGTGACAGCAGGTTTTTGTTCGTTTGTCTATTGAGGTCATATTGGCTTATAACATTGTGTAAATTTTAGGTGTACATTATTATATTTCAGTTTCTGTATAGACTGCATCCTGTTCACCACCAATAGTCTAGTTTGTATCTGTCACCATACATGTGTGCCCCTTTACCCCTTCCGCACTCCCCCACTTCCTTCTCCTCTGGTAACCACTGATCTGTTCTTCTTCTCCATGTGTTTGTTTATCTGAGTCATCTAGATAGTTGCATCAACATTAGTATATGAACCTGGGCTTTATTTTTACTACAAGAACTCCATATACTTCACCGTGAACATAGAACCCAATTGGATTGCCCTGAACTTGCTGGCATGAACTCTCTTTGTTGTAAGGACATCTTCTTTCATCCAGAGGGCGAATATTTATTGAGCTCACACTATGTACCGTCCACTCTGCAAGGTGTTTTACACGCAGTATGTTGAATCAGCTGTAGCTGCCTTGTGAAGGAAGAGCTCTTGCCATCATTGTAGCTGGGGAAACAGGCTCAGAGGGGTTACGTTGCCCAAGAGCACAGCACAGCTCATCAGAGGTTGCGCTGGATGTGAACTCAGCCCTGTGTGGCCTTGGCCCGGTGTTGTGTTAACAGCATCAGGCTCTGGTTGTGAGTGCTGGCAAGGGCAGGGCTGGACCTAGCAGCCTTGGCCTAGACCTTCAAAGTTCACAGCATTGTTTTCAGGTGGCCTGAGTGATTGAACACCCAGAGGTAAGCCAACTTTCATTTGACTGAAGACTGTGAGGGTCAATTTTTTGAGGAAATTATGCATACCAACACAGGGAGTCTTTTAAAATTACATCTGGGGGCCAGCCCGGTGGTGGGGGTGGGTTGGGGGGTGTCATGGTTGGGTTCACAGGGTTTGTAGGTTCAGATGCCAGCCTGGACCTAGCACCACTCATCAAGCCATGCTGTGGCAGCATCCTACATACAAAGTAGAGAAAGATTGGTGCAGATGTTAGCTCAGGGACAATCTTCTTCAAGCAAAAAGAGGAAGATTGGCAATGGATGTTAGCTCACGGCCAGTCTTCCTCACCAAAAACAAAAACAAAAAAAGTGGGGGGGGAGTGGCCACATAGCCAAGTGGTTAAGTTCAAGCACTCTGCTTCAGTGGCCCAGGGTTTCGCCAGTTCGGATCCTAGGCCAGACATGGCACCACTCTTCAGGCCATGCTGAGGCGGCGTCCCACATAGCACAACCAGAGGCACTCACAACTAGAATATACAACTATGTACTGGGGGGCTTTGGGAAGAAGAAGAAGAAGAAAAAGAAGATTGGCAACAGATGTTAGCTCAGGTGCCAATCTTTAAAAAAAAAAAAAGGAAAACATAGAAGACCTAGAAAGCAACAATAGTGGGGGAAAAAAGCTATTAAAAAAATTACAGCTGGACCTTGTAAATGAAAAAATTTAGGAAAGCCTACTTTTCAATTTGTATGTACTGTTTTTATTTGTAAACTGAGCTAGTTGGGAGGAGAGTATTATTTTTTTAAATTACAATAAAATAGATGAACACCAATATTAAAAAAAGGCCTGGGTTCATCTCTATCTCTATCTTTTCCTTTGTCACCCCACCTTCCAAGCTGGGAAAGCTTGTACCCTAAACGCATCAGAGGTCCCAAGTCATGGTCAGCCCAGAGTCTCATTCCAAAGGCCAGCAGAAAGCCCCAGCAGCTCTCCGATCCATTAGGACATCCATTGTTTTTGGAGGAAAATTAACCCTGAGCTAACTGCTGCCAATTCTCCTCTTTTTGCTGAGGAAGACTGGTCCTGAGCTAACATCCGTGCCCATCTTCCTCTACTTTATATGTGGGACGCCTACCACAGCATGGCTTGGGAACCAGTGCCGTGTGGCACCTGGGATCCAAACTGGGAAACCCTGGGCTGCTGAAGTGGAACATACGCACTTAACTGCTGCGCCACCAGGCCGGCCCCAGGACGCCCATTTTTAATTAAATATTTTAAAATGCTTTCAAACAACCTAAGTATGTATTCTACAAAGTTTTCTCTTTACTCTTCCATATTCTGACGCCCTCCCCTGCCCCCACTGCACCATGGACCCCAAAAGAAATACTGTCTGGATCCTTGCCCATTAGCAAATTCAACATTTTTCTTTTAAGTTCTGTTTCAGTTCAGGAAGAAGAGTGGCTTTATAAACGATTACCAAATCAAAGCCCCATCAGAGGAAGACAGAAGCCCCCATACACTGGGATGAATTATTTTCGGTTCTTGATTTTACGCCAGTGCTAGTGAAATTTCACAGCTGGTTATTAAAAAATCCTAGGGTCAGGGTTATGAGCTATTTATGTCACAAGAAGCAGGAGAAGTAAAATACCCTAAAGATATGAAAACATTTTGTAAATTGACATATTTTTGGCATATGTTTCTCTTACGGGGCCTAGGAAGCAATTTATGGGCTCTGATGAAGTGCTGGTAGAAAGACCTCCACTGAATCCCCGCGTAATGGTCCACGCACCTTCCAGAGTATTGATACAGCTGACCTGGCTAAGGCCCATGACGCGTGAGAGGAGGGAAGCCGGGGAAATGGGGACAATTTATTGCTTTGCAGAAAGCAGGGAGAAGAAATGGTGCGAGTGACTTCAGTGACAGTTTCCTCGAAAGGTAGAAACTGCTAACAGTTCAAGTTGACGACTGCCAATAGCAGCCCAGCTTTGCTTTACTCACTGTAAACTTGAATTGCTGGGTGATTTTTGAGAATGCTAAAATGGGGCAGCCCCCTCCTACAGCTTGGAGCGGATCCAGCCCTACCCCAAATGCAGAGATCCAGAGAGGAAGATGCCCCCCAGCCGGCTCCTCCCGGAGCAGGTGTCTGTCCCAATGGAGGAATGGGCTTTGAACCTTTTATTGTGATTAGCTGATGATCACCAATATCCAGTCCCCCCAAAGTAATACTCTAAACTAAAATAGCAAAAAGTAGAGTTTCTCTGTTCGTTAGAATATGATATAGAAGAAAACAAACAATTTTTTCTTTGCCCAGGGGATCTGATACCCTTCAAATCAAGCAGGACGTGCCCAAGCTGTGGTGTCAGGAAAACTGCAGACTGCAGAAGTTGTGAAGGACTAAAATGTGGGTCAATACCATTTCTGTTGTAATAGGAAAGGATTTGTGTTTAGAAACCTCGAGTGTGGGCTGTAGAGGAGAAAGTCTAAAGCTATATTTCACAAACACATCTCACTGCCCCCAGGGACACCCTAGCGCCCTGTCCATCTTGTTTTTGTTGTTGTTTATTTTTGGATGTACATCATAATATATTTCGAATTCTGTGAAGATTACATCATGTTCACCACCCGAAACTAATTATAGTCCATCCCCTCACATGTGAGCTTACTCACCCCTTTTGCCCTCCCTCCTGCCCCCTTCCCCTGTGGTAACCACCAATCCAATCTCCATTGCTATGTGTTTGTTTGTTGTTGTTTCTATCTTCTACTTATGAGTGAGATCATATGGTATTTGACTTTCTCCCTCTGACTGATTTCACTCAGCATAATACCCTCAAGGTCCATCCATGTTGTCACAAATGGCCGGATTTCATCATTTCTTATGGCTGAGTAGTAGTCCATCGTGTATAAATACCACATCTTCTTTATCCATTCGCCCCTTGATGGGCACCTAAGTTGCTTCTGGGTCTTGGCTATTGTGAATAATGCTGCAGTGAACATAGGGGTGCAAGTATCTTTGTGCCTTTGTGTTTTCAAGTTCTTTGGATAAATACCCAGCAGTGGGATAGCTGGGTCATATGGTAGATCTATCCTTAATTTTCTGAGGATACTCCATACGGCTTTCCATAGTGGTTGCACCAGTTTGCACTCCCACCAGCGGTGAACAAGGGTTCCCTTCTCTCCACATCCTCTCCAACATTTGTTGTTTCCTGTCTTGTTAATTATAGCCATTCTGACCGGAGTGAGGTGATAGCTCATTGTAGTTTTGATTTGCATTTCCCTGATAGCTAATGATGTTGAGCATCTTTTCATATGCCTGTTGGCCATCTGTATATCTTCTTCGGAGAAATCTCTGTTCAGATCTTTTGCCCATTTTCTAACTGGATTGTTGGTTTTTTTGTTGTTGAGCAGTAGTAGTTCTTTGTATATTTTGGATATTAACCCCTTATCTGATATATGGTTTGCAAATATCTTCTCCCAATTGTTAGGTTGTCTTTTCCTTTTGTTGATGGTTTCCTTTGCTGTGCAGAAGATTTTTAGTTTGATGTAGTCCCATTCGTTCATTTTTTCTTTTGTTTCCCTTGCCCGGTCAGACATGGGACTTGAAAATATGCTGCTCAGACCAATGTCAAAGAGCATACTGCCTATGTTTTCTTCTAGAAATTTCATGGTTTCTGGTCTTAGATTCAAGTCTTTAATCCATTTTGAGTTGATTTTTGTGCATAGTGTAAGGGAATGGTCTACTTTCATTCTTTTGCATGTGGCTGTCCAGTCTTCCCACCATCATTTATTGAAGAGACTCTCGTTTCTCCATTGTATACTCTTGGCTCCCTTGTTGAAAATTAGCTGTCCATAAACGTGTGCGTTTACTTCTGGGCTCTGTATTCTGTTCCATTGATCTGTGTGTCTTGTTTTGTGCCAGTACCATGCTGTTTTGGTTACTATGGCTTTGTAGTATAATTTGAAATCAGGGAGTGTGATACCTCCAGCTTTGTTCTTTTTTCTCAGGAATCCTTTGGCTATTCGGGGTCTTTTGTTGTTCTATATAAATTTTAGGATTCTTTGTTCTATTTCTGTGAAAAATGTTGTTGGAACTTTGATAGGGATTGCGTTGAATCTATAGATTGCTTTAGGAAGTATGGACATTTTAACAATGTTAATTCTTCCAATCCAAGAGCACGGAATATCTTTCCATTTCTTTGTGTCTTCTTCGATTTCTTTCAACAATGTTTTATAGTTTTCGGTGTACAGATCTTTCACCTCTTTGGTTAAGTGTATTCCTAGGTATTTTATTCTTTTTGTTGCAGTTGTAAGTGGGATTATATTGTTAATTTCTCTTTCTGCTACTTCATTGTTAGTGTATAGAAACACAACCGGTTTTTGTATGTTGATTTTGTATCTCGCGACTTGACTATATTCCTTTATTGTTTCTAAAAGTTTTTTAGTGGAATCTTTAGGGTTTTCTAGATATAAAATCATGTCATCTGCAAAGAGTGACAGTTTCACTTCTTCTTTTCCAATGTGGATCACTTTTATTTCTTTTTCTTGCCTGATTGCTCTGGCTAGGACTTCCAATACTATATTAAACAAGAGTGGTGCCAGTGGGCATCTTTGTGTGGTTCCTGTTCTTAGAGGGATAGCTTTCAGTTTTTCTCCATTGAGAATGATATTTGCTGTGGGTTTGTCATATATGGCCTGTATTATGTTGAGGTATTTTCCTTCTATACCCATTTTATTTAGAGTTTTTGTCATAAATGGATGCTGTATCTTGTCAAATGCTTTCTCTGCATCTATTGAGATAATCATGTGATTTTTAGTCTTCATTTTGTTAATGCGGTGTATCACGTTGATAGATTTGCAGATGTTGAGCCATCCCTGCATCCCTGGAATGAAACACTTGATCATGATGTATAATCTTTTTAATGTATTGTTGTATTCGATTTGCTAGTATTTTGTTGAGTATTTTTGCCTTGATGTTCATCAGTGATATTGGCCTGTAATTTTCTTTTTTTGTGTTGTCCTTGTCTGGTTTTGGTATCAGGATAATGTTGCCTTCGTAGAATGAGTTAGGAAGCCTCCCCTCCTCTTCAACTTTTGGAAGAGTTTGAGGAGAATAGGTGTTAAGTCTTCTTTGAATGTTTGGTAGAATTCACCAGGGAAGCCATCTGGTCCTGGACTTTTATTTTTTGGGAGATTTTTGATTGCTGTTTCAATCTCCTTACTGGGATCGGTCTATTCAAATTTTCTACTTCTTCTTGGTCCAGTTTTGGAAGGTTGTATGTTTCTAAGAATTTATCCATTTCTGCTAGATTGTCCAATTTGTTGGCATGTAGCTGAGTCTGAAGGATGCTTATAGCAGTATCACCCCTGCTCTGGACCTCACTCCTCCAGGGAGGGCTGCGTACCACCTTAGGGTGGCTCCCGCCTGGCCAGCTGAGAAGCTCCGCTGCTCCCAAACATGGCTTTCTTCCTCTCTAGAAGGAATTTCTGCCTCTTCTGCCTTCGTCAGGACTGTCCCTTGTTGTGGGGGTTCTTTTTATCCAGTTTTCAGTTTTCAATCCAGGATAACTTTTCCAAATATTGTTGTAATTTGGTTGCGTTCGTGGGAGGAGGTGAGTTCAACGTCCGCTCACACCGCCATCTTGACAAGATCTCCGCGCCCTGTCCACCTTGTTTTTAGTTTTTTTTCAGGAGGCCTTCCTTCAGGAAAAGAACGTGCATCTTGTTTAAGCCCATGGTGGAGTCACTAGGGGCTGTGGAAGTACACAGGACAGAGCCGCCTCCTTTTGTACTCAAGAGAGGCAACTGGGATTCACACTCAGCTCTTCCCTACACAGTGAGCCACCAGCTCGGGTGCTGGCCCAACTTAGAGCAGAAGCTTTTCCCTTGGAGGGTGATGGATTATAACTAAAGACCATCCTTTGGTGTCTTTAGTTACAGATCGGTTTGGAATATCACTTGTCCTGCGTGAATCTGAGCTGTTCCTTGGTTTAGCTGAACTGAGGTGATGGAGGGAAGTTACCTGTCTGTGACTTACCTGAACTGTAGCTTTTGCCTCCTTATGTTACCTTATGGAATAAAAAAATAAGTTTTTCATATTAAAAATTGACAGTGTGCAAGAGAAAGCTGTTGGGATGAAGTATTAATTAGGATTAGAATCAGCTGCACACACAGAAGACTCAAAATAACTGTAGGTTAGTCCCAAAAGTGGTTTTCTTTTTCTTCCAGTTCCGAAGGCAGTGAGGATCCTAAGTTCCTCTGTCTTTTTGTTCTATCGCCCTCAGCATGTAGCTTTCGTCCAGGTTGCCTCAGGGTCCAGGGTGGCTCCTGGAGCTCCTGTCAACAGAAACACATTCCAGGCAGCAGGATGAAGGAAGGGGAGAAAGGCGAAAAGTATACTGCTGCTTGTTCCCCTCTTAAGAAGCTTTCCCAGAAACTCACTCTGCAGCTTCCACTGGCATCTCATTGGACAAGAGCAACCAGAAAGGGGAGAAGCTATAGTCATTTAGTTAGGCACACTGATGGATGGACTAAAACTAGGTTCTGTCCTACGGAAAAATGAGAGAGAATGAGTATAAGTAAGTGACTCAGAGTCTCTGCCACAGGAAATATTAGAGAAAGGAAAAGACTGTGGCACAGCCCCCACCCCTTCCCACTTGGGGTGGCAGCAGCTAAAAATAAGAGGAACCATTTCAGGAACATTTGCTGGAAGCCTTGTGCCCTGAGCAGGGTGATGAATTAATTACCAAACAAGAGAGAAGGAAATATATAAACACTCGGCGTACTTCCGACTTTTCCATCCAAGAAATGAGAATGCCAGGACCGCCATTGCACCCTAACCCCCAAAGAGTATTTTGCAAAAAGAAGAATGTTTTAGAGGTTCTGAATTTGTTGCACCTGAAATTATATCTTTCTGCAGTAAGAATGCAATTATACAAATTTGAATGTTTTTCAAAATGCTCTGTTCATGTAAGAAGGTATGTATGTGCATGAAATAATATATATGTTCATACAAATAATATATAAAAACATATTTAAATAAATTCTTTTTATGGTGCATACTACATTGCTTTCTTGTTCAAGGAGTCCTGTCTACAGAGAGAAAGTTTAATCTCTTAAGACTGAAATTCCCTGGGGAAAAGCATTGCTTGCCAAGCAAGCCTCACTCGGTTACAACATCCTTAGGCCTCTGTGTCTGTTGCAGTTGTTTTCTGTTTATCAACATATGATTGGCAGTCTTTGAATATAACCATGGGGCTCTGAAGATTTCTTGTTTGTTGAATAGGCATAATGGGTTTTTAATGCCACTGTCTAAAACAAGTGGTTTCGATGTCCTGAAAAGTAGAATATTGCTTCAGGATCATCAACTCGGTGTACTTGGCAGGTAGACTATCTGGTCACGCCAAAGGACTTTCCAAAGAGAGGGATTAAACTTGTTTGAGTTAAAATGATATTTAAAGGAAACTCGATTCTTTACAAGGGAAGGGTGGGGTGTAGTGGATTCTTACAATGATTTGGGCGCTTGTCCTAACTGGGGATGGCATGAAGCCAACATGGGCTAGTGATAGAAATCTAATACTCACTTGAATTTAATGATTAAGTAATTTTCAACAAATAGAAACCCTGCTGTTGGATTACATTACATTACTCAAAACAATATTAAGTTTTGTAACACTGTCTAATCAGAAAGAATCCATGGGAATAATCCATACAGTATTGTAATTTATCATGCTTTAAGAGGGGGACAACTCATTCTTCTTGAGAAAGCTGATTATTTCTCACCTAATTAAAATGCCAATATTTTAGAGCCCATTGCAAGTTGAGACCCACAAAACCTTCCTGCTGTGTACAAGTACCTTAAATGTATTTTAGAATATTTTAAATTTTTTCACCCCAGTTGTGCCTATATGTTGATAATATCTTACTGATAGTATTTGGGGATCAGTATTTTATTGTTTCTTGCTTTTTTTTTTGTTTCAGTCCCATGGCTGCCTCTCCTTATACTCCTCTTGCTTGGGCTCTCTCTGGAATCATTCCTTCCTCCCACTGCCATGACCATCCCGAGTCCAGGTTTCATCACTGTACTTTGCAGTAGGGACATTGCAGTAGCCATTAGTACTCCCTCTGCCTCTGGTTCCTCCCTTTTCATTGATCCTGTACACAGCAGCCAGGTTAATCTTACAGCATGACCTTGGTCATCTACTCACCACGCTCAAGAACATTCATTAGCATTGAATTGATGACAGGTGAAGTGCTGTAGCTTGGCATTGATCAAACGGGTCCGCCCTTCCCCACCTCATCTCCCATTATTTCCAAACACAAACTCTTCACTCTGGTTTAATGAGTTCAACTCCTGGTGCCCAGAGTTGCTGTGCCTCTACCGTTCGTTTTGCCTCACACCGTCCTCTCTGCTGAGAGAGCCCTCCTATGTCTGTTTACTAAGTTCAATCCTTCCCTCAAGCCCCAGGAGGAAGCATCTTTCCTTTTGCTCTGACTACCCATGGAGCGATGTCTCTCCAACACTGAGTTTTTGAAGCACATGTTGTCACATAGGATACCATGTACTATATTTTCCATACATTTATCTTCTAACCAATTGAGAACCAGGTTTATGTTTGAGGTGCTTAGTACAATTCTTTATATATAATAATATTGTTCTTGATGATGAGAGGGTATGAAAAAAATCACCAAAGCTGTGGGAGTTTTTTTTCTTTTGGAAGAGGTAGGGAGAGAGAAAGAAAGCAATTAACACATATTTGGCACTTTCAGTGTATCATACACTTTCTAAATATGATTATTCTCAGTACATACTTATGAGGTAAGTGTTGGTTTCCTTATTTTGCAGAGAAAGAATTTGAGACTCACATTTAATAGCTTCAGTTATTAAAGGTCATGCAGCTAGTGCATGGCAGAGTATGGGTGTGCCCAAAGTGGAGTTGTCTGACTTCCAAGCCGGGTCCTATTTATTCTCAGTCTCAGTCTCTCCTCTCATCTTCTCTCCTCACTTTTCCTCCCCTCTCCTCTTCTCTCTTCTCCATCCTGGTGTTTTCCCAGTTCTGACAATGTGAGTTGTTGACTGCCTTCATACCAGGGTGAGGTAACCCCAAGGTCATTATTAGCCATCCTTTAGAGAGGGTACTTCAACATGGCAAGGATATTTCGTGGCTGAGTTGATGCAACGATCCAGTGTCCTCTGACTTAATTCCCTAAATCTTGTGAGCCTCTTCTGAATAACAAACAGTTGAAGGCAGATTTGAATTCAAAGATGAAATAATTCTTTCCATTCTGACACCCTTGTGAGCCTCCAGGACCATTTTTGTTTTGGTATCATTGAGTCATCTTTCTGGCTTCCCTCTCCCATCTCTGCCTCCTGTATTTAGTACGTGTTACATAATTTCTGCCACCAAGGAGGGAACAAATCATGCAGAGAACACATCTATTTAACTGTGTTTAAGATCTGCCTAGGAATGTGGAACATTTTTAAATATAAAACTGAGAATGAGGGCTTTTGACATTGATTGATTTTAGGAATAAAGTATAACTAATCCACGATACTGATCTCATAGAGAAATATTTTCATAAAATTCCAGAACATTGGTGGGAACTGGACCTTAATTAGAGCCCCATTGTACAGGGATAAATAGAATGATCTTTAGAGTTGATATAGTTACTGAAAGGAATGGTACATGATCAGAGCAAGTGTGTGTGTTTAGGTGTTGTAGATGCTTAGAGATGCTTGTATATAATGTAGGGTCAGTCCAGAAAGCATTTAAAAATACTTCTCAACACCTTCTACATGGTATTGAAATTAACTAAGAGTATGAAAGTTCATCAAAATTAGGGTGGAGAAATGAATGAAAATAATGGCCTGTGCTTCTTTGTGAATTTCTGTGGTAGAAAACAATTTGAGGTCATCATGGATCACAGATGAACAGGAACACAATGTCTTATCCAAAAGCAAGTACAAAGGATGTTTGAACATTTATAAAATCTATTCAGAATCTTTCCACTTGAAATTAACTGTGTACAATAATAATGTATCAAGTTTTATGCTTCACAAGTTAGAGAAATGAAGGAACTTTGAAAGGAGGGTAGAGAGGACAAATATGATTAAAGCATTGGAAAGTAAAATGTAAGAGGAGTTGAAACAAGTGGACTTGAAATATAATGGATCAGATCATAATCTATTATATACTGAAGAGAGGCAAGATGTTCTACAGAAGATAATTTTAGGCTCTTGTTCATTGATAGGAAAAGGGTAGAAAATGTTTTAAATGAGAGTTGAAGAGAGAAAACAAATCATTTTATAAGTGAGGTCTTTCTGACAAATGGCTAAATATTGGAATCCTTACTACTGACATTGCACGTGCTGTTACGTTAGTCCTCGTGGGTGCCAGGTGCCACATCAGAGGCTGCCATCTTACTCAGGGAATTTGCAGTCAAGAGATCTTACATACAGTTGAACTTATATGGTATATAATATATAGATATAGATATGTATAGTATAAATATAGTATTTATATATATGGCATATATATATAAGTGAACTGATAGAGTATAAGTCAAGTGAATGTATTTATAGTTCAGAAAAGCACAGGGTACCAAATGCTATAGGAGATGTGAACTAAACCCAATGTGCTGAGGGAGAGCCTTCCGAGAGAGGTGCTTTACTAGTTTTACTGAAAATCGAGCAAAAGAAGACAAAGCCAAGCACGAGTTTTCCAGTGGGCTCTGCTGTTAGGGCGTCGGTGTGAGCATGCCAGGTTTGTGGAGGGCCCGGCTCCTCTCTTTTCATATGAAACCATTTCTTTGGAGAGAAATTGTCTTAGAGTTGTGACACTAAGAGAATGATTGAAGAAAGTTCTGATGCTTCCGCCTGTGATCAGCATTTACAGGAGTCATGTGACATCATTTCCCACTCTGGACAGGTGATTTCAGGTAACTTGTAGTTACAGCCAAGCCCACTCCACCTAAGGAGTGGCTCTTGCCACAAAGGAAATGAATGAGCATTCCTGTGCCTCTTCTTCTTTCTTTGCCGCTACTTAAGTTCCTCTATAATTCCTGGTTTTTCCATTTACATTTCTGCATTTCAGGATTATGCCCACTTAGTTCTACTCCAAGTTTGACTTCTTACAGGCAGCCCACAAGTTGTACCACAGTAACCTTTTATGTGAGACTCCCGTCTTGGCCCTCAGGCTGATCCTGCAGAGACCAGGCTAGTGGGTCTGAAAGTTGGTAGAGTATGGAGCCCTGAGCTCATGCAGGCAAGAGGGGTCCACCCCTACCTGACTTATTCTCTGCCTGTCTCTCTCAAGCACACAGTTCAAGATTCCAGCTCCAGGACCCAACCTCTACAACCATCATGCTGCCTGCCCCCAGGGAGAAAAAGGAATCCGCAGAGCCAATCCAGGTCTCATGGCCTTTTAGGAATGCTGATCCCAGACCTCTCTCCCGTGCATGAAATCCATACACCCACTGGTCCACAGGCGAGCTTTACCTGCATGTCCGATGGGCATCTGAAACTCAGTCCACACGTGACTGCCTCATCTCCTAAATCTGCTCCTCCTGTGGAGTTCCCTGAGTGAATGGTACAACTCTCCCCCTGATACACAAGTCAGGAACCTCTGCCTGGACCTAACATTACATCCTATGAATTCATCCAGGAGATTCATCCCGTGACCAAGCCGTGTGGGCTCTGCTGTCTTAAGGCCTCCTTCCCCACTCTCTCCTTTCTAGTCCCATGCCCTACACAGGTGAGTGCTGCTTCTCTTCGCTCTGGAATTGCCCTAGTGGCCTCCTGACTGGTTTCCTCATCTCTTGCCTGCTCCAGTCCACCATCCCCATCCCTGCCAAAGAGATCTTCTTAGAACATCCTTACATCATGTCATTCCCCTGCACGATACCCTTCAGTGGCTTCCCAAATCTTCCAGGATCACATGCAGATTCCAAAAGTCTGCCCACAAGGAATTTTATGATCTGACTCCCACCACTCCCCCAAGGGCCATGCAGCCATCACTCCAGTCTCTGCAAGGCCCCAAGATGCTCCAGGCTTACGTTGTCTCTATATCCTGCTCTCCCCATCTAGAATGCCGCATACCCACCTCTCACCTGGCTTCCTCTCAGTCCTCATTCAAGCTCAAGTCAAGTGTTCTCTCCACTGGGAGGCCTTCCGTGAGCTCCCATTCTGTTTCATAGTCATTCAAGCTATTTCTCAAGTGTCTGCTCTGTGCCTGGTTTTTATGGATATGTAGGTGGACAGGACAGGCAAGACACCCGCTCTTGCTCACCCCCTAGCTTACCTCTTAGTAAGGAAAACCAGATAAAAAGCCAGTAAGCAGATTAAATGGTTGTTCAGATAGAGAAAAATGCCATGAAGCACATAAAATAGGGCCATGGTTCCCAAACTGTGTGCCTAGGTACTTTGGGGCGCAGTAGTAGACTCACAGGGCACCACAGGAATTCCACCTATTTTAGAGAAACACAGCATCTGTCAGAGTCTGGGAAAACTGCAGTGTTAAGTTGTTTGGAACTAGCTACTTAATAAATGAAACTATAGGTATTTCTTTTGGTCTAGGTGTGCCATGAAAAAATTACTGGCACCTTAAGAGTGCCATAAACCAAGACAGTTTGGGAACCACGGAAATAGGTTCATGTGATAGTGACTGGGGGGCAGTTTTGACTGGTGGGAGAGAAGCCTTCTCTCCAAGGAGGAGACATTTGAGGTGAGGTTTAATGTGAAACCTTGTGAAGATCTGTTAAGAAGATCTTCCAGCCAATGGGAACATCACATACAAAGGCAGCAGGAAAGACGCCAGCATGTGTGAGGATTAGAAAAAAGACTAGTGTTGCTGAGGCATGACAGATGCCAGGAGAGTGGTTGCAGATAAGATCTGAGGGGTAGGCAGGAGCCAGATCAAGACTCTATAGGCCCAGGCAAGGGCGTGAAGGTCTTATTCCCCAGGGAGCATTTTCACCCTGACTTCAGCGCACACCACTCTTCCCGACCATCCCCAGAACCCCTTGGCTAAGGCTTCATGACCTGGCCTTTCTACGGAGCTGTTCTGCTGTAGGATTCCAAGCCCACCCATTAGGAGTTTGTTTGGTCCATAAGTGAAAACAACAAAGCAAACCTCCCATCATTCCGGGAGGACCTCGAACAGCAGAGCTCCATCAGCCTGGCTGGGACCCACACACTCGGGGAGCTACTGTGGCTCCCTGACTCTGGGGCATCTTCAACAAAAGAGGGACCTCTCTACTGACCCCTGACTCCCCTCCCCTGGAATGTCACCCTCCAGGGTCATGGCCTAATTTATTTTCTTTTAGGCCCTGAATTGAGAGTTTTGAGGGATAGTCAGTACAGTAAAGCAAAAAAAAAGCACTGAATCTACTTCTGAAGCCAACCCTCCCATCTTTTTCAAGAGAGGAAAATCATACACAAAACAGGAAAATGGAACTTTTGTTTGTGCTGTAATTTCCTAACTCAAGTGACCATGAAGAACCAGTTCATACTGGCACTCATCATGCAGACAGCATTTGGAACCCAGTTACTCAGTAAATTATGGTTTTGGGGGCATATTGCAGGCTCTTGGCATGGGGAGGGAAGGGAGAGGTGGAAAAGAATGGTGGAAAACGAAGTGAAACATGAAGGCTTTGTGACTAGCAGAGCAAATTATATCTTTCAGATTCAGCAAGGCCCCTGGGCCATGCCCTTATTTTATGATGATCAAGTCATGGAGAATTTTTTACTTTTCTTTATCTTGATGACTTGAGGGCTGGGAGTTTAAGTCACCAGAGTATCTTGAGGGATAGCCAGGGCCCAGCCTATTATAGACTTCTCAATATATGTGTGTTGAATGAATGCTCGAGGGAATGAATGAATGTATGCATGTAGGGTTATGGAAGCTGAGACAGTTAAAGGTAAGGATGGTCACTGCTGTTGATTTATGGAAAAGAATTGATGAAAGATTAAAGGACTTTTTTTTTCCTTTTTGCTGAGGAAGATTAGCCCTGAGCTAACATCTGTGCCAGTCTGCCTCCACTTTGTATGTGGGTTGCTGCCATAGGATGGCTGATGAGTGGTGTAGATCCATGCCCAGGATCCACACCCACGAACCCAGGCCACCAAACCACTACCACTACCACTAACCACTAACCATTACGCCATGGAGCCAGCCCCAAGGACTTCTTAATTAAGTCAGGCGACTTCAGAAAAACAATTTTAAAAGTATAAAAACTAAAGTCAACACATTCATCTCACAAAGTATACAGATAATTAGAGGAGGTGGAGAAAAGATAAGAAAAAATAGACCCAGTGGTTAAAGCAACAAGTACAAAGAGTTTGAGAATAACTTATTTGGATTAGTGTTTTTTTTTTTTTAGGTGAGGAAGATTGGCCCTGAGTTAACATCTGTTGCCAGTCTCCCTCTTTTTGCTTGAGGAAGATTGTCCCTGAGCTAACATCCATGCCACTCTTCCTCTATTTTGTATGTAGGATCCACCACAGCATGGCTTGAGAAGCAGTTTGTAGGCCCACACCCAGGATCTGAACCCGTGAACCCCAGGGCTGCCAAAGCGGAGCACACAAATTTAACCACTGTGCCACCAGGCCAGCCCCTAATTTTTTTAAAGTTTTTATTTTGGAATAATTTTAGATTTACAGAAAAAATGCAAAGATAGGACAGGGAGTTCCTGTGTACTGCGTGGCCAGTTTCAGTTTTGCCTAATGTTGACATCTTCCCTTACCAAGGTCCATTTGTCAAAACTAAGAAGCCAACATTGGCACATCACTATTAACTAAACCCTAGACCATTCAGATCACCAGGCTTTCCGTTCCTGTCCTATTTCTGCTCCAGGATCCAATCCAGGACCCCTAACATGAGGGCACATCACATCACATTAGGGTTTCACTTCTCATTAGCCTCCTCTGATCTGTGACAGTTTCTCAGTCTTTTGTTTTTCATGGCCTTGACAGTTTTGCGGAGTATGGTCAGGTATGTTGTAGAATGTCCCTCAAAATGGGTTTGTTTCTCATGGTTAGAGTGGGATTATGGGTTTTGGGGAAGACTACCACAAAGATGAAGGGCCCCCTCATCACGTCACATCAGGGGTACATGACATCACTGAGGATATTAACCTTGATTAATTTTTTGAACATTTCTTGCCTTTACCCAGCATGTTCCCATCCTTATGGCCAACCTCCCATCCTTCCAGGCTCACAGGAAGTGGTACAGAGGCTCCTCTCAAAGGTCCTCAGAATCCTGTTCCTTCCTATCTTGACTGAGACCTCATCCCCACTCTTATTCTCTTTTGCTTTAGTAGCAACAATCTCTCCATTTACAGGGGTTTCTTGAGTAGCTGTTGAAACATTGTCAAAGAGAGTGAATGAAAGAGACATGCAAAGACATCCTCAGGGCTTAGGGAAGGAAACTAAAGCACTGAAATGCAAAATTAGATACAGAAAAAGAACAAGATGAGAGAAAAATGGCAGCCAAAAGTAGACAGCCAAATCAAACAGGGGCAAAATTTGTGATTAAAATAGCAAATGCAAAAATGGAAAAGTGGTGGTCAAAAGCAAAAGTTAAAAAATCAAATGTTTCCAACTTTAAAACTAAATTTTGCAAAAGTAGAGGAAATTTAAGTGGTTTGAATTTGTATAGGAACAGAAACATAGATGGAAAAATATGTTTCAAATAGGTAAGGCAAATTCTAATGAAAAGCCAAACAACACAGTTATCTGATCTTTCAAAAGGAAGGTACTACAATTTAGAAAGTGCAAGAAGCTTTTGGCAGCCCCTAAGTGATTACTAGCTATCAGCTTAGGCTTGATGAGGAGATCTGAGGAAGACTGTCCAGAAGGCTCGAATTTGGGCCTGTTGGGTTTTTTGTATAAACGGAATCATTTTGTTTTGAGAGGCAAACAAGAAAGGAATTTGAAATCCTCCTAAAAATTTTTTCTAAACAAAAATGACTTTTGTTTATTTTTGAGAAAAAAATGTATGAACATGTTTTCCAAATGTGACTCATGCCCATAATGTCATATTGAATGTTTTCTTTCACTCAAAAGAATGTATTGTGCATCTTTTCTGTTCAGATGCTGTGTCAGGAGGTGGACCCTGCCCATAAGGACTTGATGGCCTAGTTAGTACATGGCCACTTTATTCCTTACCTCCCCTCTGTGTATTTGCTGGTTTAGATCTTGGGAGTGGAATCTCTTTTGCAGGCAGGATTTTGGTTTTTGCTTTTTCCTTCTGTAGCCCAGGCCATGCTCCATGTCATTTAGGAAAACCCATTACCCATCAGGGTGAGTGACCTGTTTCAGCACCTCCCCATCCCCTGCACAGGCTAAGTCGTGAGTGTATTGATTCCTTCAGTCTCATTTCTCAGTGTGCTTGTAAGAGGATGAAGATGGTAGAGACAGTAAATTTGTCTCCATAGGTTGGTTCTACTTTGTAACTCCCATGTCAGCCAAGCCCAGGTTGTTTGTGAGGGCCTGCCTTATCCAACCTTTGGTCCCATCCAGCACAAGGGCCACACAGTGGGCATTCCATCCCATACAAGAATGTCAACACAAGGTTATGAAAATCCTTGTAATCCACACAAAACTATGTAATATATTAAACCTTCAAGTTGCATATAAGAAACAAAGATTCTACTATATCCCACAAGCCCCATTATTTTTTAGTTTTTTGATTTCTATCACTTCTGGTTGCCTGAAGAGCAGGCTGTCTTCCCTGGCCTGAGGCCTCTGACATCGCTGCAGCTTTCTGCCTGTTTCATGGGGTTTGTGCACTAGGCTCATCTGTCCTGTGCGGTACACTCTGTTCTGTTACAACTCATGTTCTTGTGTCATTGGTTAGTTCAGAAATGACTGACAAAAGAAGGAATGATGTCAATATACCATGGACGTTAAGTGGATTCATCTGTGATTTTTCCAAGGCAGGGGGAGGTGGAATAATGGGAAGAGAATTATAGAATCTATAACATGGTACCCAAAGATGCTACCGAACTTCAACAGGACAAAGAGAGGAAAGAAAAGAAAACCTTCAGTGGGGTGCTGCATAGGCAGGAGCCTTTACAGATCTACTTTAAGCACATTCAGAAGGAGTGCATGTCTAGGGCTCCTTCCGGAGAAGCATGCCTCCTGCCAGACGGCGCTCCGGGACTGCGGCTAGTTATGCTTCCTCCTGTGCCCTTTGATGGCTGTCCTGGGGCGCAGAGCTCTGCTTCGTCACCTTGCCTCAGCACCTGCAAGCCAGCACTGCCACTCTTTTGTCTTTGTACATTTTTAATACCCCTGAGGCAGACTCCAGAACTTTAAGCTTCCTGCTTGGGGTCTTAAGTTATATCCCAGGAACAAATTCTTGTTTTTGATGATGTCTAGTTACAAAGTGGCATAGGTTTTAAGTGGTTGGCCTTTACTTTTCCCATAAACTATACTAATTTTAGGGCACTGTTTTACAGAACACAGGTTTTTCCAGAGTCCATATTGAAATACCTGTACTCAGCTGTGCGTTTTCCTTTCAACCACTTTCAGATCTCCTCCCTCTGATATGTTCTTAGTTGCGGACACTGCTCCCTCCATTGCCCCAAAGTTTGAAAGGTGGGAGCTGAGGAGAAGAGGGGAGGAGTCATGCAGTTTCTAGCAGTTACCTCAATGTATTGTCACTGCGAACTTTGTCTGCCTCCCTCTAGACCCCAAATTACATGAAGGCAAAGACCAAACCTTTTGTTTCCCTCTCTCTTGTGCCTGGAGAAAAGCCTGGCCTCAGTGTTGGCTCAGTAACTCGAGTTGTCTGTGACAGGTGTCAGAAAGCCAGATGCCCTCCACAAATGCACTCCCCTTGGAAGCAAGGCCAGAATTATACTGCTAGACTTTTAGAGATAAACCCCATGACACTCCAAGGGGCCCACTCTAACTCAACTGAACTAATTGACCAATACTCCAATTAGATCTCCTAATAACTTGTGTTGGGCTCTTCTCCTGAAATAAGGAATAGCGAAGTCATTGCTACCAAAAAATAAAATAAAAAGTACAATGGTGTAGTAATGTCATTTGAAAATAATAGCAGGGGAGGAAGAGAGAAGTGCGTGACTGGGAAAGACATGTTAGATGAGTCGTGAACATTGCTTAGGGAGCGGGAGCACCACTTAATTGTCCAGTGAAGTGGGAACTGTCTAGACAAGTAATTCAGATAGCTCAGGCTGAAGCCAACCCTTTAGGAGTTTGTACCAGAGCCCAACCTCAGTTCTGCCTACTCTAGACTCAGGGCTTTGTTTTGCCCTAGGTTAAGCCACATCTCGGTTGGCTGCCAACTATTAACAATGAGTGGCTTACCTTAAGAAGCTCAGGCCCAAGAGGATCCATGTTCTCCCTCATGCCCCCTGTGGTAATGGGCGGGTGAACTTGAGCCCAGCTTACAGCAGTCATTCAATATACAAAGAACTGCTTCTCCCTAGTTCGAAGGGTCATAGTTACCTTGGCCAGACCCTCCATACCTGGCCTTGCCCTGCTGCCCCTTGCAAATCCCTAGAAGAAAAGGCATCAGACACAGCACTGGAAATCAGAGAGCATGCATTCCAGTACCAGCTCTGCAAAGGACCTACTGGGGATCTGGGGGAAGTCATTTGACCTGTCTGCTTCTCAGTTCCTCATCTGTGAAGTGAAGAGGCTGAACTAGAACCTTGAATTGTTTTTCTAAGTAGAGACATGATGTAGCACATTTTCATTGTAGAATTTGTAAAACACATAAAAATATCATGCATATATAAAGTACTTTTAGATATTTTGAATACAGTTGTGGATCCTACTTTTTCTCCTAACATTATATGAAGCACTTCTCCATTCATTAAAAATATTCTGTGTAATTTTAATAGCTTCTTAAAATTTTACAACCATTTTTTTCCAAAATGCCTTCCAGCTCAAACATTTTAGAATTCTTTGAGTGATGATACAAATAAAAGGATAGATTTTTTTAAAAGAGGATGCCTTTCTTTTTATTTCTTTGTACATCAGCTCTGAGCTAACATCTGTTGCCAATCTTTTTTTCTTTTCTTCTTCTCCCCAAAGACCCCAGTACGTAGTTGTATATTTTAGTTGTAGTTCTTTCTAGTTCTGCTATGTGGGATGCTGCTGAAGCATGGCTTGATGAAGGGTGCCAGGTCTGCACCCAGGATCTGAACCCTGAGCCGCCGAAGCAGAGCACATGAACTTAAGTACTTGGCTACGGGGTCGGCCCCGAGGATGCCTTTCTAAGAGAAAGATTGGAGAGAAACAGGTAGCATCTTTGGGTACCATGTTACTGCCACTGTGGGGCATAATTCAATCATGTTATTATTGGGAGATAATCCTCTATGAGTCTTTCATGCTCTTATGTGTCTTACTGAGTATGCCAAAGATATGAAGCCATAACTTCTTTTTACCTGAGCCATTCTTCAGGGTTATGTTTTCAGCAAGCAACCCTGAGAAATGAGGTAAGATCTACCTCTAGAATGAAGAGCAGGCTTGCTTATTGCTTGCTCTAAAAGCAGTGCATTCCCCAAGTTCAATGTTACTCAGCTGCAGTGGAAACCTACTGCATGTGCAACATCTATCTGCTTTGCCCTTGTGGACTTGGGGACAAGGGTAACTGATGCAAATGCTAATGTACATGCTGCTTGCTGTGCTGTAATAGTCTTTTGTCTCTGACCCAAGGGTCTTATATCTTCTGCCAGCAATAAATTAACTCATTAGCTTGTAAGTGGGGTAAAATCAATCCTCAAACCAAACAGTTATTACACATTAAACAATGACAGTTGAGCAGCAAGGACATTCAAACTCCAAGAAGTAAAAGATCTTGCTTAACTTTACACAGCTGATTAGTGGCAGAGCTAGAAATCAAACCTACATCTGTGGGACTCCAAACCCCATGTATTTTATTGGCTGCTTTCACCTTATCAGACACCACACCATATCCTCTAGTCAGTAGAAGCCACTTGATGTGAAATTAATTGAGAACTTCAAATGGATTCTTCATTAAGAAAAGTTGTTGATCCTGGTTAGGTGTGAAGTCTGAAGCTACTTTCCCCGGAAGAGCTTACCATCTGTTACTTATCTGGAAGATTCATTCTCCAAGCTACACCACTGATTTATTTAGAGTAAATGAAAGCATTTAAATCTGGTTGTTGTGGTGTCTTATTGGCTTTAAAAAGGGTTTTTTCTCCAGCAGGCTCCAGTGAATAAATATTAGGGACATTCTTAAAAATGAAATGAACATAGTAGGAGTCATTCTAATACCCATACTGACAGATGTTATAAGCTTTTCATACTGGAGTGAAGAGAAGATAGTGAATGCCCCTAGGGACATGTGTCACTGCCATAGTGGGACAAGAGACTTTTTTTAGACAATTATTTTTTAAAGCAGATTTAGGTTTACGGAAACATTGAAAGGAAGGTATGGAGATTTCTCATGTCCTACTGTCCCCACACATTCATGGCCTCCTCCATTATCAACATCCCCCACCAAAGTAGTACATTTATTACAACTGATGAACCTACAATGACACATCATTATCACCCAAAGTCCATAGTTTACATTAGGGTTTGCTGCAAGAGACATTTTATTGATTAAAGACACAATATTGCCCATTGACAGAAAATCGTTGTGTTGACAGAACACCCAGTGAGCCTACTAAAAGTGCTTTCGGCACAGTGTCTGTATCTAGTAAGCACTCAGTAATTGGTAGAGATTAGGATTAGGTGCTTGGTAAATGCTTTCTGAGTGAATGACAGTTGCTCATTCATCCATTCATTTATTCCTTCAGTGCACTGTGGATACGGCAGTAAACAAGACAGAAGTTCCTGCCCTCATGGAGCTTATATCCTAGTGGGAAGACAGATATTAAATAGATACACAAATACAGAATGTGAGTGATGATAACCGCGCTGAAGAAAAGTTAAATAGCAGCAAGAGGCTAGAGAGATGATAGTGGTAGTGCTGTTCTAGATTATGTGGTCAAGGGAGGCCTTTGAACGGAGATGATATTTGGGTAGAAACCTGAGTGCAGCATGGGAGCAAGCAGTGGGAAGATGTGGGTAGTCCTACCTGGATTAAGAGAAGACATGCAAGTGATGTAAAGAGGAACCAGGTTTCTTTGCAGCCCAGACTCATTTTCTATTTTGGCCCATGGTCTCCCTGTGGACCTCGACTCACGTGTAGCCTGGGGATAATCCTTGCATAGAGACAGCAAGCAGAGTCTTTTGCATTGTGAATGGATGAATAGAGTTCTCATCATTTACCTCAGGTGGCCATCAAAGAAGTAGACATTTTTATTTAAACTGAACAAACATTGATTTTTCCCACATACCAGGCTCTGATCCTGAAGGATGATTGTGATTGTGTTTGGTGGTGTGACTGAATCATGTTTTGTTGTGAGGAGCATGGAGAGGAGTGGGAGTGGGAAGAAGGAGAAATAAAACATGGCTTCTGTTTCCAGTGGAGCCAATCAAATGGATAAGGTGCTAAATTATGAGAAGCAGGGGAAACAAGGAGGAAGGGGAAAGAGTTGTGCTGGTTGTGGGCTGTTTATGGAACTGGCGACCAGGTTGGTCTGAATGGGCATTGTCACGGGCATTTGGTATTGGGCCAAGGCAGGAGTTGGAAACCCCAGCCTCTTTCAGCTTTTGGCTTAAATGGCCGAAGGAGGAGGAATAAATTCTCTCCCTTTCTTAGCTTAAGTTGGGAATAAAGGTGGGAGGATTAGGAGACTTTTTTGAAGGCCCAGGTCTTCTCCAGGCGTTGAATGACACAAAGTTTATTGTCATTTTTCCTTCCTCCCAGGAAAAAGAAAACGATTTAATTTCATTGCCAATATTTGAGTATTTGTTGGGTTCGTTTTCACAAGAGTTAAAACGTGGGAAAACCAAACTGTCCCCCCTCCCATTGCTTTCATTTTGCCTTTTGCTTAATTTTGTAACATTAATTCTTTGATCCTTCCAACCATAAATCATTTAAATGACTGATTAAATAACCGCTTAACTTCCAAAATTCTCTGTATAATGATCATATTTCTTGTCATATTCTATACAATTATAATGAGGTTTTACAAAGCAGGTTCAGATGCCAGCACACCTGGACTCCTCCTGGCAGGCTGTGATTTAAGGCAAATTATTTCACCTTCAGAGCTTAGCCTTAGCATTGATAAGAAAAGCTTGGTATTTAATGTATATCCCCCATGGAGACGGTGTGGGGAATTTTATTCAGTTAGTATTTATAAAGGATCTTTATTGGAGACCCCAGGGAGGGCAAAACCCATGAACATTTTAATATGCAACTGGAAATCTGCTGTTTGGACCCTCTAACCAATGTTATATAATGACCTGTTTTTTGGCTGCACGGTCCCTCCTGAGGCTTTCTTCTGGCTTCTCCAGAGACTGCGTTTCGCTGTTTTCGCAGCAGCTAAGAAACCAAGGGCGTGGCTGCGCAAGCTGAGCAAATGGCGGTTGTACGCGCGGTGCGTTGTTCCACCGGTGTGGAGGTCCCGGTTATGTCTGCAAGGACGAGCAGCGACTGCCAACGTCTCTAGCTTTGAGGGTTAATGCAGATCTGTGAAACATGAGACAAGTTTTGTCAAAAATCCTGGCAAATTACTCTTCATTTTGCTCACCCTATGGGTTTATTAGTAATACTGCTTGACTCCTACTGACATTTATGTGTTGCTGTTACAAAGGTTGAACCATTTCGGTCTGGTGATGTTTACCTGCGACCCCTATGTTTACAGTAACTATTAAAGACGACAGTAAAACATATATAATGGACATGATTCAGATATTTCCCACTGCTTCTGAAATGATTGTTTTCTCTACAAGAGCAAGAGACTAGTGAAATGTGGGCTTAAGGAGAGGCAGCAACGAAAACCATGGGTTTTTAAGTTTAAGCTAATATTTAATGTAGGATAAGGACTACTGGTAAATATTGATTTATCTTCCCTCCTATTCCTCTAGGGGCTTAATCTTGCAGCTCAGAACATTAAACAATTGTTTATTATTTCACCAGTATTATAAAAGCAATACCGAAATTCTTTTCCTTCTTTCTTCGTTTTTGGCTTTTTTTTTTTAAAGAAATAAAAAGCATCCAGTGTCCCAGCAGGACAGAGCAACTGCATATGTGTTGAGTGACACACCCATAAAGGAATAGGCCTTGCTGTGGCTCTGTTCCATACAGGGACCTGCTGCTTTGGTCTGAACACAGATTCTTACCTGCAACAATACTTGAAAGAGTTCTTTAACTGTAGCCTTTAAAAAGAGCAGAAAGGATTGGTGGGAAATCGTTAAGCCCCCACTAGCCACATAAGCCATCTCGAGCAGCGCTGTGTGATTAGAATGTTCTGAGATGATGGAAATGTTCTATATCTGCACTGTGTGGGTACCATAAACCACGTGTGGCTACTGAGCGCTTGAAATGTGGCTCTGCAACCAAGGAACTGAGTTTTCAATTTTATTGCATTTTTAATCATTTAAATTTAAATAGCCACATGTAGCTAGTGGCTTCCACCACTTTGTCCCTGCTTCTCTTCTGTATTTCACCTTGCCTACTCGGTTTTTTTGTAACAACTTTATTGAGATATAATTCACAGACCATACACTTCATATATTGAAGGTGTGTAATTCAGTAGTTTGTGCTGTATTCACAAGGTTGTGCAACCACTGCCGCTATTGATTTTATAACATTTTCATTACCCCAAACAGAAAGCCTGTAACCATTACCAGTCACACTCCATTTCTCCCCGAACTCTCACCCCCAATCCCTGGCAACGACGTATCTATTTTCCATGTCTATAGTTTTGCCTACTCTGGACATTTCATGTAAATGGAATTATACAATATGCGGTCTTTTGTGACTGGCTTCTTTTACTCAGCATAATGTTTTCAAGGTTCATCCCTACTGTGGTACGTGTCAGCACTTTATTCTTTTTTATTGCTGAATAATATTTCATCGTATAGATGTGCCAATTTGTTTATCCATACAGCAGCTGATGGTCATTAGGTTGTTTTCACTTTTTGGCTGTTATGAATAATGCTACTATGAATATTCATGTGTAAGTTTTTGTGCGAATGTATGTTTTCACTTCTCTTAGATATGTATCTGGGAGTGGAATTGCTGGGTCATATAATGACTCTATGTTTAACCTTTCATGGAACTGCCAGACTATTTTCCAAAGCAGCTGCACCATTTAACATTTCTATCAGCAATGTGTGAGGGTTCCAATTTCTCCACAACCTTGTCAACACTTGTTATTATCTGTTTTGTTTATTGTTACCAGCGGGTATGAGGTGGTATCTTATTGGGACTTTGGTTGGCGCTTCCTGATGGATGACTGCTCTTTGCCCCCTGTCCATGTACATTCTGTGCTGGCCGATTCCACAGGTAGATTCGCCCTGGGAATGCAATTTTACAATAAAAGAGCAAGTTCCATTTTAGGGATTTCTTCAGAAATAACAAAAGTTACTTCTGTGGCACAGTTACAAACTGAAAGCAGGGGTGATAGTGTTTACCTATTTGTGCCTAGATAGTTGTTGGATACATTTATACTTTTTCTAGATCAGATTCCTAGGCAGGGCTTCGTCCCCTAAAAACAGTCTCTGTAAGTGAAAGTGGTTCGAGCCAGCCCTAGGGGAATGGCTTTTAAAATTTCCTATTACAAAAGAATGTCCCCAAAAGTCATTTCTCAAATAGGCACAAAATATTTTAAGATCACCTTCAAATTATAGTGGTTTAAGTGATGCAGAGCAAGAATCAAAATACTAACACAGGATGAATGTGGAAAGATAGAAGTCCAGGTGCAGAAGGCCAGGACACGCCGGGTGAGGGATTTGTCTGCAGGAGCTGTACCACCCTCGGTGGCCTCACGTCCAGGGTTTCATACATCCATTTCTTTAATAAATTTTGAGTGCATCGATGTGCCGGGCACAGCTCTGGGTAGAGAACAGTGAGCAAAATGGACCTGGTCTTTCTTTTCACAGAGGTGAGGTAGATACTAGTCAGACAGTCAAATGGCCAGTGTTGAGAAGCAGCAGTCCAGGGCACTCTATGACTGAGCACATCTATTGCTTGCTTACTTAGTCTCTTTCCGTGCACTCACATCAAATAGTACTGCTGTGGGAGATACGCCACCCCAGCATGACGTACCCAAGTATAATTTCTTTTTTTATTGTTAGATAGCCATTACTTCATTTCTTTATTCCTTGCCCTTTCTCTCTCTCTCTTTTTCAAATATTCTGTTTAGCTAGGTGTAATTTCTATAACTGATTTGTTTTTAGCATCTTGGAAGGTTTGGAGAAAGTTGTTTATGCTAGTACTATTTCCTGTCTTTCTGTCATATTTCTACTTAGGCTTTAATGTACTGCTCAAATACTACCTTTCCTGCGAAACAGCACCATCACTGTCAATCCTGATGACCCCCAGGAATAAATATTTCACTTCTCCCCTGAACTCCTGTAGCACCTTGTGCTTGCATTATGACACTTCCCATCTTGCAGACGGAAGGTCCTTTCCTCTTGGCTTTCCTCACCACTCAGTGAATATCTCAGGGTAAGATTTTGTGTCTGAGTCTTGTTTATATTTTCAGCTTCAAGCACAGTAGCTCACATCTAGCCGGTGATCAATAAATGCTGAATGTATGAATAAATGAACACATAGAGGAGTTAAAAAATCACATGAGCCTGGATTTTTTCTTCCAGTTAGGAGTAACTTGTCATTGAAAGAACAATGAATTGTCAACTCTTATAATCGTTGCTTATCATTTTTTATTGATCTTTTAATTTAATAGGGAAAATATAAATATATTTTCCTATTGGGAAACTTATTTTAAAAACCACAAAAACTAGATAGAGAAATGATAAGAAATCAGTTGTTAAAAACCTTCAATGCTAAAGCCAATGCTATTACAGCCATGCATCACTTACCGACTGGGATACATTCTGAGAAATGCGTGATTAGGCTATTTTGTCATTGTGCAAACATTATAGAGTGTACTTACACAAACCTAGATGGTATAGCTTACTACACACCTAGGCTATATGGTACTAATCTTATGGGACCAATGTCGTATATGTGACCCGTCATTGACCAAAATCTTGTTATGCGACGCATGACTGTATTTTGTCGTGGGAAACAGAATCCACCTCCTACCCCACAGAGCATACTGGCAATACTATTTGTAGGGGATAGAATGAGGAACCAAGTCTAGTCGATCATGGAAAAGCCCAGAGATGCAGGAAATAAAGAGTGGCCTATCCTTGGGATAGAACCACGGGCATGAAGCCACATAGACAGGCCAGAGTACAAGCACCTTTTGGCCCTTGGGGTAAAAGCAAGACCATGAGTAGAACTGAGGATAATCAACAAGTCATATAGAAAAATAAAAACAAAATCTTGCTTGCAGGAAGCTCAAAACCCAGTATTTAAGAAAGAAGGAAAGCAATTAGAGATTAGAGCAAAGAAATTGATCTAAAATCTAAGCAAAGATGAGGGAATGATAATTATGACATGAGCTGAAGGGGAAGCAGTGTTGGGAAAGACACAGAATCAGGAGACTCAGGTGGTAGACCCTATATCCCTCCAGCACTGCCAGAGGCTTTCCAAGGGGGTAGACAAAGCTAAGAGCTTCCTCACGTCTCTGTAGCCTGGTTTTACTCTTCCTTACAAGTAGCGGAATTGTGATTTCTATTAAGAAAGGCCATCCTTAAAGTTTATAGACTGTCACAGCATTGTCTAATTTGTTCCTTACCTTGAACGTTTGAGGTAGGTAGAAAGTATCTTTAAAACCATTTTATGTGACCGTGGACTTGTATCCAGAATATATTAAGAACTCATAATCTTAATAATAATAAGACTAACAACCTAGTAAAATGTCAAAAGGGTTAAATTGACACTTAGCAAAAGAAGATATATGAATGGTCAATAATCATGTGAAGATGCTCAACATCATTAGTCATCAAGAACATGCAAGTTAAAACCTCCACTTCAATACCACAAATACAGCTTCACTGTATTTTCACTATTGGCAATGCCAAGTGTTGGTGAGGATGAGAGACTGGAACCTTCAGCCATTGCTGGTGAGCATATAAAATGTCACAACCACTTTGGAGAACTGATCCAGCAATTCTATTCCTAGGTATTTATTAAAGAGAAATCAAAATATATGTACATGCACGTACACATACACGCAGGACTTGAACAAGAACATTAATAGCAGCTCTATTCATAATAGCCCCAAACTGGAAACAACCCAGACATCCATCAGTGGGTGAATAGATAAACAAACTGGGATATATTCATACTATGGATATAGTCAGCATCCAAAAGGAACAAAGTACTGATACTCGCAAAAACATGGATGAATCTCAAAGGCAACGTTGATCAAAAGAAGCCAGACACAAAGGAATTCATCTGCAGGATTCCATTTATATGTAGTTCTAGAACAGATGGAGCTAAGCTTAAGTTTAGAGGAACTGACTCGAAAAGAGAACTTTCTGTGGTAATGGAAATGTTCTATATTTTGAGTAAGGTGGTGGATACATGAGTGTAAATATCTGTAATATTTATAAATGTTTGTCAAAACTCAATTAACTGTAGACTTAAGGGTGGTGCATTTGGTTATGTGTAAATCACACCTTTACAAAAGAAGAAACTCAGGTTCAGAGAAGTGAAGATACTTGCATAAAGTTGAACAGCAAATCAGTGGTAGAACCGATACTTGAACTCAGGCCAGCTGATGTCAGAGCTAGGGCCCCTTTGGCTACATTGGACTGTCTCAGCATAGAAGGAAGGTGAGGAAGAGTTGGGCACAGCAGCAGGGGATCTTCCCTTATACCAGGGGGAGGAAAGGGCATAAGTCACTGAGGTCACATTTCTGCTCTGGGCATGAGGCTCGTAATGGCGCCTGTAATGGAAAGAGCCAATTCCATCTGGCCACCTGCAGGAGTAATTAGGAAGGCTTGACAGATGCTGGAGCAGAGATAAGCATCGCCATCTGACTCATGGAACCTGCCAGTAGAAATCATATCAAGATTATTCTTTTGTTGGTTATCCACCTTGGGTAGTAAATGATAAACTTGTTTCATTCTTAAGACCTTTCAAAAATGCTTTACGAATTAATACATTTCCATTGCAAAAAAATAAGACAAACAAAAAAAAGAAAAATTTATAACTTCCTAGGTCCTATTATCCAATGATCTCAGATATTTTTGTTTGCTAATAAATGAAAAAACTTTATTTTAACCAAAATGGTATCATACTATATGTGCTGTTTTATAACATGCATTTTAAACAACATACCATGAACATATGAACATTGCTCTGTGTTAGAGGATATAAACAGATATCCTTACTATTGGGTACATAATGTCCCAAGGGCGGATGTATCCAAATTTGTTTCACCAAACCTTACTGTTACATATTTAAGTTGTTTCCAATTTTTTGCTACCACCTACTACCCTCCTGCAAAAGAACATCTTGTACATGCATATTTGCTCACTTTTTTACTTATTTCCTCAAAGAAAGTTCCTAGAAGTGGAAATTCTGGGTCAAAATTGTGGTTTGGATATCTTTAATTCATATTGTCATTTTTTTCTTTTCAGAATGGTTGTACCAGTTTACATTCTCACCAGCAGTGAATGAATGTGCTATCCTGTGTCACCCTAAGGCCTAGACTATGATTGTCCCTATGCGAGGTGCCTCCTCTTTTCATGGAAAAAGTCTGCCAGGGTTAGAAACTCACCTTTGATGTTCTCTAGCTCCATCTCCCAAGCAATGCCTGAATCCCCTTTTGGGTTCTGCTAGTTGGAAATGAAAAATGTTTCTTTTAAAATGTTAATCGGAGAACATGATTGATGTTTGAACTGAGTAGAAAAATTGGGGAAGCTAGAAAGAGAAATGATCCTGGGGTCCAAATACTTTGGTTTCAGGGTTAGCTGTATCATCGTCTGTCACTGTGTGTGATCCTGGGAAAGTTACGTGCTTACCCAGCTTGGGCCTCATCTCTGATGAGGGATTGAGGAGGACGCAGTCTCTACATCATCTTCAGTTATGACATTCTATAAATCTTTGGCTATTTAAAGCATTCCTCTCAAAGGCTGGGCTTGTAAATTGAGAGTGTCAGGCCTTTGAAATGCAGCTTGTGTGGGAAAGGAAAAAACCCAGCAGCTAGTTTGCTGCTGGATCAGAATTCTGTGTTCTTTGTGAGGTAATAAATTGTGTCTTGGCTCTCGGATTATTCCAGGTTGCCTCGGGTTTTGCGGAAGTGGCTTTTTCAGAAATTGTGATCGTTGCCGGAAAGTGGGTGTTAATTTGTGCCTTGGCTATTTTTCAGGGCACACTCTGGCAAAATCCTGGCAGCTTTTTCAGAGGATCAGCAAATGCAATGACCTGGTTGTTGCTCTCCTTGCAAGATGACACACACCCTATATTCATAACCCAAATTAGACCTATAGTCAGAGACCTCATTTTTATAATAGACCACTTATCCTGGGCCTCCGAAGGGATTTTGGACCAAGTGGAAACACTCTGGTGAACATACCACAGGAAATGGGATAGCCAAAAACATAGAAATTGGTTAATATCCTTTAATAAAGTATCTGCGATCCACAGAAATGGGGTCCAGGTGGTATCCTGGAAAAGGAGCTGAAGCTAAGGAAAGTGGGGAGGGACTAAAACTGAACCCCATTTGCATCTGGTTCTCTACAGTTAGCAGCCTACGTTGACCTACCTCATTTTCTCCATGTGATATCTCTAGGATATCATCATCACTGTTTTGCCCCACTTCACCCCGCAAGCAGATGCAGGAGCTGGAACATGGGTGATTGGCCCAATCGCATCTACAACAACCGCAGAGCTTGGCTTGAATTCCCCTAAATCTCTGCTTTCTTGGCAGATTTTTTTCAGTCTTACACCTCTTTCCTCTTCTATCTCACTCTTCTTTGACAACAGTTGAAAAAACAACTCTTCTTTCTTACTCTGTGAGTCCACAGTAACCAATTAAAGTCATTTCCCAATCTTCAGTATAATGCTCTTGGAAAACAGTCTAGTCTAGTATTTTCCAGATTTTAGTCGTGTAGTCATTTAGCCTTCACAAGTTATTCCATGTTCCACCTGTACCGTTATTTATTTAACATTTGTCTTCAAATAAATGCACTATTTCATTTTTTCTTATTCTAAGAAATGCAATATCTGTGAAATCATAGGTTTGAGGTACTAGTTATAGTTTTCCCATATACCTTAAAATAATATAATAGCTATTCAATTTTTTAAATGTTCATTTGTATACTATGTCATATATGTTGCTTTTTTATCCCCTTTGATATACATACTATACTCTGAGAAATTAATTAAAACTAAATAAAATCTAACATTCAGTTCCTTGGTTGCATTAGCCACATTTATAAAGCTCAATAGCCACTGTGGCTAGAGGCTACCATGTTGGACAGTGCAGATAGAGAGCAACCTGTCATCACAGAAAGATGTACTGGACAGCTCTGTCTAAGGGTTGCCCAGGGCATGTTGACTGCTTTCATTGGCTCAAGCTACACTAATATATGGCAAGATCACCAAAAGAACTATGACTGGTGATTAATTTAGGAAGTGCTAGCAAAAATGTCAGATAATAGTTTATTCCAATGACCATTATCCAAGTAGGCAGGCAGCAAGGCAAGTCGAAGCATTTGAACTTGAGTAACAGATTCCCTTCGATATGCTCTAGACCGGCTCTCTCTCTCCTGTGGCCCTGCCTGTCCCCTCATCCCGACCACCCCCATCCTCCCGTCCCCTCTCTCCCAGTCTATCTGTCTCCTTTCCATGTGCGCATCTGTGTGTTTTCTGCTTTCCTGCTCCTTCTTCCTTTTGTTCCACCTCTGTGTCCTAGCCTCACTTTCATTCTTGCCCTTAGTCCTTTCTCTCCCTTTCTCCCTATGTTCTTTTTACCTTCCCAACCAGAAATCTCCCTAATCCAAAATCCAAGTATATTTGGGTTTCATTTTGTAAATTATTCTTCAACTATAATAATTTCAGGCCAAAGGACATTCTCGGTTATAACACGAATAAGCGATACCTCCTAGCAGAATTACTTAGAGATGTGGTCACCTGCCCACTGGCCATCGCAACTTGAAAGTCCCACTGGCATCTCAAGGTCAGCATGCCTAAAACTGAACTGTTTCCCACTCAAACCCCCTGCCTTATCCTCATCGATGTATCCACACCTAACCACTTGCTTTACCCTACTCCTTGTCCAAAGCTACCTTTAAAAGAACAAGAGAATTTTTGATTATGCTTCTCATCAGCCACGTGAAAGAGGGGCCCACACTGCCTCTGTGGCACTGGTCACCTTTATTGAGCAAGCTAAAAACAAGGAATTGCCTAGATGGCTTGATGCAACTTCTTTTAAAATAAAAAAATGACCCTGCTAGAGCTTGGAAAGATTTTGGAGGATCCCCAGAGGGAGGGAAGTGCCGCATAGACATATATATATGCTTTGTCTGTGGCCGTGAATGCCAAGGAGTAGAACAGACCTCTCTCTCTCCTTATTTTAATTATCTAGGGACCCCAGACAGGAAAGTAAAGGAGATGTTGGATTCGAGAGCTCTCAGAAGCACAAGATGCAGGGGGGTACATATGTGCATTGTTTGCACAAAATAGACCCTTCCTTAGGAGAATGAAATTGAAAGTTTCTCTTATTCTTTGCAGGGGAATGTGTTCTCTTTCTTTTCCCCATTCTAAATGCATTCAATTAGGCTAGGGAAAATTCAGTTCCTCTTGCTAATTTATACAAGAAGTTATGATACTTTGGAATCCTTCATCTGGGTGGGAGTGATAGAAACATCCTTCTGGCTAGGTTCTATACTGCTCCACTCTCTGAAAAAGAGAAACAGATTCAAGTTTTAACTAACCTTAATCTTTCTAAAGTTTAAGGTCTGTATTGTCCTCTGGATAATAATAACTATAACAACTATTTATTGAATGCTTGGAATTTGCCCAGCAATGTGTCAGGTGCTCTAGACACAGTCTCATTAATCCTCATCACAACCCAGGTGGTGTGCACGTTCCCTCCCCCCTGTATTTTAGTTTGAGGAATTTGAGTCTGAGAGAGATAAATAACTTGTCAAAGGTCACTCAGCCAATAAATAGCAGAGCTCAGATTCAAACCCGTCTGTCCAATGCCAGAGCTCTGTGGTCTTTGGACCCTGTAGTTTTAGTGTTTGTTTTTTCATCAAATGTTTATTGATGGTTACTGTGGGCCAGACACTATTCTAGGCTCAGGGGGTTCTACAATGAACAATAAAGGAGAGATCCCTGATCTTATGGATCTTGTATCCTAGAGAGTAAAGAGAAAAAGAGTAATTTTAAAAAAAATCTAGATGATTGCAGATGTTGGTAATGCCATAAGAACAAGAAATGGCGTAAACTGATAGTGAATGGGGGGTGGCTTACGTTGGGAGCTCTCGGAAGATTTTCTGAGAGGATGACTTTTGAACTCAGGCCTGAATGATATGAAGGATCCAGAATGTAGGTGTTGAGGGCAGCAGAAACAGCAAGTGCAAAGGCCCTAGGGTGAGAGTGAGTGCCATGTGTTTCAAAACAGCAAGAAGGCCAGTTGTGCTATGTAGTCAGTGGGAGTGAGTGGTATAAGGTCAGACTTGTAGATAGGGTTTGGACTTTGTTCCAAGAAGAATAGTATGCCACAGAAGGGTTCTGAGCAGAAGAGGCATATGGTTTGAATTAAATTTTTAAAAGATCACTCTGGTTTTTGTAGGGGGGAATGGCAGATACAGGAGCAAGACGGGAAGTGGGAGAAATGGTTAGAAGAACATGAACTTCAGAGGAGCTGGAGGTTTTAGAAGAAGGAGGATAGTGGGGATGGGAGTGAGGGAGCATTTACTCCACCTCCATCCAGGCCCTGGGATATGAGGATGGAGCCCCAGGGACCAGCAGGTCCAATTAGTGGGCTGGAGGGAAGGGAACATCCAGAAAAGAAGATGAAGCTCAAGGGAGTCTGCTTCAGCGGCTGTGGCGGCAAATGATTGTAATGACAGCCAGTTTTACTGAGCATGTAGTATGTCTAGGAAAGCACTTAGAATGTGCTTTCCTTGGAATAACTTCTTTAGTGCTCTCCATAATCCTAAACTGTAGATATTATGATTAGCACCATTTTACACAGGAAACTGAGACACAGAAGAGTTAAGAAACTTGCAGCTACTAAGTGATATGGCTGGGATGACAGATTCCTAATTTAGGAAGGCAGACTGGCAAGGTTTGGGGATTATCAGAGAGGGTTGGAGAGTGGCCACGCTCGGAGAGGGGTAGACTGGTCTGGAGATGAGACCCGCGTGACAAAGGTGATCTGGGAGGGAGTGATGAAGGGAAACAAGTTTGTTCCCTGATGCCGTTCACCCTAAGTGACACGAGAAGAAGGTTTACTGCAAACTGGAAGCCTGGAACCCCTGAGCGACTGCCCTTTCCTGCAGCTCCCCTGGGTGGGGTAGAAGCGCAGGGTGAGCCAGGCCTCCTCCTCGAGATTGCTTTCTTAGGCAGTTTGTGGGGCAAGAGCAGTTTCATCTAAACAAGACAGTGTCTTGACCTCTTTTGTCTCACTGCTCTTGGGTGGGGAGAATGCTCATATTCACATTTCTGGAATGTTTTTACCGTGACTTTCATAATCACTTACTGTGATTAATTAAGCATTTACGTCGTCTCAGGTTCTATGATGAGCACTTGACATATACTAATCCTTCAGTAAACGCAATCTTATGATGTAGCTGCTCTTCTCACTCCCTGTTTTCTGATGGTCTACCTGAGCTCTAGACAGGTTACATAACTTTCCCAAAGTTACAGTGAGTGGTGGACCTGAGATTTGAACCCTAACAATCTGGTACTAGAGGTCCATCCTTGATCACTCAGCTACAAGTGAGAAATGTACGTATGCTGGGTCGGGGAGAGTGCTTCCCAACAAGTCTTTGTAAACGCAAAAAGAATGAGTGAATGTGGCAGCACACAGTTGGAAGAGAGATCTTGGGAGTAATGAGCCAAGGTTTTCCATGGCCACACTGATGTTGAAATGTTGGTGGACCAACTATGAGGATCAGGGAGCAACCTGAAGATGATGTGGGCTTGGGGGACACACGGGTGGGAAGGAGGAAATTGATGTGAACAGAGAGGAATGATTGCTTTACTTACTTATCTTCTACTCCTAAGTCTAAAGTGATACTACTCAAATAACACTTTAATTATTTTAATTTAGTTTTAATTTCCCTTTTAATTCTATTTAATAAACACCTAAAAAGCTGTCTGCTTCCCCACTCTCCCCCCAAACAAGAAAAGTGGTAGGATTATGGAATTTGTGCTAAGATATTTTAGTTTTCCATGATTTTAAAAGAAAACAAATATGCAGGGTATTTTTAAAAGAAAGTGTTTAAATAAATGAAATAAGATTCTTTAGGCGTCATATTTAATTAAATCCATTTCATTATTTTTAAAAAATGTATTTTCTTTGACGTTCATCTATTCCTATCCAAAAACGTGGGTGGATAATCTGATCTCAGTTTTCTTGGGCTCTGTGATCTTGGCAAAGTCACTCTTTAATTGTGTGTCTGTGTTTCTCCAACTTGAAAATATGTAGATGTCCAGGACAACTGAACTGCTGTGGAAGGGCCATGAATTTCTTTGCCAAAAGGCCATGAGTAAGGAGACAGTCTCTTAGGTTGCTCTCAGTCCTTCATTTGTTCTAAATGAATTCATTAACCTATAAATCCGTTCGTTTTCTTTTGATTCACCTGGTGGATCAGAGTTTGCTGTCACTAAATGTCCTTCTGAGCTCCTTGGAGAAAAATGTCATAAATAATAGACATCTGTCCATTTGTTGTACAAAAGTGTATTAAATGCCTACTGGGTTCCAGGCTCCAAACATCAAAATGAATAAGATGAGATCCTTGTTCTTAAGGGATCATTGTTTGAAGGAATGATTACAAAAGCTGGTAGAGAACAGATATAACTACCTGCATGATGAGCTAGTCTGTGTCTCTTTGTGTAACACATTCCTTGGGAGTTAAGGGCCTAAAGTCTTGACCACATTCACATAACTTTCAGATCCTCGTCATGGCACACTGTTACGATGATGCTTACCTACAACTGACATGGACTTGGGCTCTGCAGATCATTGAGGCCTACCTACTTCTTAAGATGGAGTGATGGAACCCAGAGAGACCACCCAGCTGAAAAATGGCAGAGCCAGGCCTTGGACCTCAAATTCCTACCACAGTGCACTTTTTTCCATCTGAAATAAAATCCTATGTATTAGATGTACATTTTGTTTATGTCTTTAAACCTCCCCAAATTTATTAGTATTACTATGTATTCATTATTACATATTATTGACAGTCAATATTTCTTTAGATTAGCCAACATGTTATACTGTAAGGCCTTAGTAGAAGCAAACTCAGAACTGTCCTCTGGGCTGCCTCCCCAGTCCAAGGCATGCAAAGGCCACCCATAAAAGTCAGTTCTCTTTGAGGGTGTGGGGTTAGGAGTGGGGATGAGGGAAGTCCAGGGCATATGGCAATAAAAGGAACCTGTAGTTTCAGGCTGAGTGTTTGGGAAAGAAGAAAATATCACTCATTGATTGAAAGCAGTATAGTCATAATTTCATGCTTAAATGTAACCAGTTCTGGATATAGTTGTCACTTAGTTTGTGCTCAATAAACATTGGGTGGGACTGAATGAATGAATCTGGGGAAGAGAAATACAAGCAAAGACAACAAGCAGACCCAGAATTTTCATTTACTTTCTGTGTGCCTCCTGGTATATATGATTTAACACCTCTGTGTCTCTAAGTGGAACCAAAAGGTTTCATTGGCAGAGTTTATGGGCATCTATCTTCGAATGCTATTTAGTGGGGGAGCAGGCATTGTGGCAGTAAATCTGAGAGGTGAAAAGAAAGATCTACTAAGTTCCAAAGTTGGAGAGTTCAGAGCCAGCAGCTTAATGAGGCTTCTAGAAGGCTCCCTTGCACTGTAACATCACACATGGGTGTACCACCACAATGATGGTCATACTTTGTTACCCAGTATGTGATGGGAACAGAGGAATCAACACTTTGGGGTAAATCAGCATTAGTTCATGTTGCTTCATTTCTGGAAATGAGTAAAAAGATGGCATGATGACTGTATTCTTTTCCTATGACTGCCGTAACAAAGTACCACAAACTTGGCTTAAACGACAGAAATTTATTCTCCGACAGTTCTGGAGACCAGACATCCAAAATCAAGGTGTCGGCAGGGCTGTACCCCCCTAAAGGCTCTAGGGGAGAATTAATCCTCTCTTCTTCCAGTTTTTGGTGGATCCAGGCGGTGCATGGGCTGGGCTGGGTCCCTCCAATCTCTGCCTCCATCTTCACATGCCCTTCTCCTCTCCTCTCTGTGTCTCTGATTAGGACATTTGTCATTGTATTTAGACCTCACCCAGATAATCCAAAAGGATCTCATCTTGAGATCCTTAATTATATCTGCAAAGACATTTTTTCCAAATAAAGTCATGTAAGGGAGGAAAAACATCTTTTCCTTCTACCCTTCTAAGTTCTCAGTTGCAGACCCTATAGCAAAAGACAGATTAATAAGAGAAAAGCATAAAAATTTATTTAATATAAGTTTTACATGACACCAAAGCCCTTAAGGAAATGAAGACCCAAAGAAACAGTTAAACCTAAGTATCTTTACCAGATTCCTAATCCAGAATCTAATACCAGATTCCATGAAGAGTGGAGAGTTGTGGAAAAATGTGATATGACAAAAAGGGGTACGAGCTGAGAGTAGTAAACGGGAGGAAATTTAGCAAGGCTTGTTCCTTCAGATTTCTCTCAGCGTCCCTCCGTCTTGGAGGTAGAGGTGCTCCTCCCTCTGGGTACGGGGAGGGCACCTCTCACATGAGGGTCTTATGAGCTGCTTCAGGGGAAGATCAGAGAGTCCTTCCTGCACCTATCATTTCTCAAATTTCTTTAGCTTAAAATATTTAATATGCCAAGGTGCCATATTGTGGGCTAATGTTTCCTGAACCCCGGCAGTCACATACACAGGTTCTGGGGATTGGGACATGGGCATACCTTTTGGGGGACCACCATTCAACCCATTACAGTGACGTTGATGTATCTGGAAGATAGTTTGACGGGGGAGTAGGATGGCAAGGGTTGGGTGAAGACACTGGGCTCACTGGGTGCTCTGGGTCCAGAACTGAGGAAATGAGGACCTGGATCAGGGTAGAGGCCATGGGAATAAAGGAGAGGAAGTGGAATAAGCAGACATTTGATGAAAGAATTTGCCAGGACTCGATCACTATGTGTGTGGTGAATAAAAGAAAAAGAAATGTGTAATTTGTCACTAAAGCATGTTTCCCAAAAATGTGTACTGTGGGACAATGGATCTTGGAATGCCAGTAGGTGATGTGTGAGGGAAACGCTTCAATAGGCCCACACATCTGGGACACACTGAATGAAACAGGATTGAACAGGCTTCTCTTCAGCAGCACTTCTCTAAGCCTTTAGCGTGCTTGTGTGTATTGTGGCCCGAAAGGGGGGTTTGTGGGAGACAGCCTTTCCCAAACCTATTTGACCGTGGACCTGTTTTACCTGGATTATCTCAAAGGACAAATGATCCATAAATCCCTGGAAAACATTGCTCTAGGCCTCCCCGCCCTCTGAGATAGGGAGGGAGGAAAGAAAATACAAACAAGGGACAGAAAGATGGAGTGAAGAAAACTTGAGTCAGATGGTCTGTTGAGGGCCAGGTTTATTTCCTGAGACCCCCGCCAGCAACAAGGATAGACACAGGGACTGCCAGCAGTTGGCAGAAGCCACTCAAAGGCTTGCACAGCTGTCTTTGACTTTAATAGTCCGTGGGACTGTCCTATGGTTTGGGTTCTTCTTTTTCTGGTATCTTCTTGACAGGAGAAGCTTTCGCTTTAGAGGAGGTGTGGTACATAAATTTCAACCACTGTGCTCACTGTGATCTGCTGGATGGCGACTCTCCTGCTGGGGAAGGATGCCGGGAGGAGTGCTGTAAATGATTAGCAATGGCTGCGCTGAGCACAGGAGGACGCTGGGGATGAGCTGTGAGTCCTTCTTGCTTTATACCTCAAAGAGCTTCCCCACCCACTCCCTCCATCTCCAGGCGTGGAAAGGGGTGTCCAAGAGCTCAGCTGAACCCCCTACCCCACCTCAGTAATCCCGGACCCTCCAATCTTTAGCACTCCTTGCCTCACATAGACAAGAATGGTTAGTACCATTGACAGAAATAGAGGCATCAATTTTGCAAGGAATAGTAAAAAGAGCAAATATTTACTGAGCTCTTGGTGTGTGTCAGGCACCACACGTTAAGTGTTTTACACGTAATATCTCATTTAATTTTCATGACAGCCCTAAGGACCATCAGTCGTCGAACTTTATAGATAGGGAACATGAGGCACATAGAGATTAAATTACTTGCCCAAGGCACATAGCTGGTGTGTGGTATGACCAGAATTTGACTTCAAGCAGTCTAATGTTAAAACTGACATTCATAACCACCAGATTACAAATTTAATTGTAGATGTTTTGGGTTTCAAATGTTGGTAAGACTTGCAAATGGAAATATTCAAAAGGCAGTGGAGGATACAGAACTGGACAAGGTCAGGCCTGGGCTCAGAGCCATGCGGGGAGACGGTGGTTGAAAAGTGCCCAGGGATAAGTTTATTCAAACTGTGAGGTCGAGAGTCGGTTATACAGATTTACAGTGCAGAAAGAACTTTGTGCAAAGATTTTATGTATTAGTGGGATATTTTCCCAAAGCACTGAGTTAGAAATAACTGACTACTGTTATCGCAGTCCATGGATACAACATTCCAACTCTGAGAAAACCAGGGCCCAGACACAGAAGTCTACATCCTAAATCATGTTGAAAAGTCAAAATTGGTTGGGATTTTTGAGAAGCAGAGAAATCTCGCTGGTCCCATAAGTGCAGTAGAAAACCCTGGTCCCCGGTGAGCGCCAGTGAGGCAATCTGATAGACTGTAGCTCTGCCTTCACATCTCTGCTACAGACTCAGTGCCCTCCCGATTCCCTCAAGAACTTGAGCTTCTGGAGCGCAGAACTTTGTCTCATTCATCCAGAAGTTTCTAGCGCCTGGCACACTGCAGAGCCCAGGAAATAGCAGCCGAATTGATTGAGCTAAGGAAATGAGAACCACTTTTATTCACCTACGTTTTTGCTCCTGGATACATTATCACGTTTTAAAATGTTTTCACTGACCCATCACTATTTCATTGCAAATGTCTGAATTTTCCCCTGTATACTAGGGAGAAAGCCACGATAAATTGCTCCCTACTCACACTGAGTTTCATTTTGTTCTGATTCATCACCCGCTTCAGGGACCTTCTAAAATCACAGTTTATGGACTCTACATCCTGGTGGTTCCCAGAGAGAAATGAGCCTAGATTCCAGGGAATGCAAATGTCTCCAAATTTGTAGCCAGCTTCCAGGCTCCCTGCAAAGGTCTCTTAAGCCCCTAAGTATTTCCTCTCTTAAATCACACGTCACTGGCACAGGCAGAATATTTTCAAGTTACTTCTTTCTTGTTGGGAGACGGTTACTTAGAAGTCTACCAAGTAGACAGAAATGCCAGTCGTTCTTGGCAGTTTTATTGCACTGTTCTTAGGTTTAGTTTAGTGATTCCTTTTTAATGTTGTGGTTTGGTTTTTTCTTCCTGAAAGAAACTATTTTTTCAGTGCTGCATTTGAAACATGATGTTGAACCTCTCTTGGCATGTTTATGGGCTGGATGAAGGACTGTATATGTGAAAGGGAGCTTAATACTTCACTTGTGCAAATGTCATGACTTTTATTGGACACATTTCCAATTAGGTGACGTGAGTATCTAGAGCCAGTGATGGGTTATTGCATAGCAGTGGCACCTGGGTATTCTGCCAAATTTTGATCTGGATGTAAGGTTTATTTTTGCTTCAATTTAGAGTACATTCTCTTATGGTGTCTATCAGATGGTGTGTGGAACTAAGCAGGTTATGGGACGTGGCACAGTTTTCTGTGCCAGGAGATAAGAGGCACAGCGTCACCTCAAGTCAGCACATATGAAAAATGGCCATTTATTGAACTATGCAAACACTTCTTGTGAATTGAAAAAAGTATGTGGTGAGAGCAGTAAAGAATTCTTCTCAAAAGGGGGGCAACAGAAGTGAATAATGTGACAAGTGTGGGAAGTTTTTGGAACCTCCGAAAGCTTTCTTTTTTCATAATCAGTGTTCACCATTAAAGCCCTTCAAATGGACAGCCAAAAATTTAAGTATTTGAAAGTGTGTTATAGACACACACACAAAACTGATCTATTACAAACCATTGATCTATTCCCGATAACGTCACTTAGGCTCTGACACACACACACACTTCAGTTCATGTTTGTGATTCTTATTTTGGATCTTCTTCAAATTTTGCTGCTTTTCTTCATTGACATTATTCAGATTTCTAAAATTTCAACCCATGTTTCCATTTATATGATAATATTTTACCTTATATGTCCTAGGTGTAAGCCTGGGAAAATGGCCTTAAGTAAGACTGAAGAGTTCTTCAAAGTCTCTTGCTCTCAGGCAAATATCCAGTCTTCCAAAGTGATTATTGCTAGAAACCACAAAAGTTGAAAATGGAGGGCAGCTAACCTGGAAACTCCCCCTCATTCCTCCATCTCTCCCACTGTCAAGGTCGGTGATAAGGATTAGAGGCGAGTGCTCTTGCCCATATGTTGGGGTGTTTTTGTGGTAGACAGGGCTCCTTGACTGAGATTTGTGGCCCTTAAGATCATCAGGAGCTGCCCTGGAGGGTGTTGTCAGGAACTTCCTATTCCAGGCACCCGCCAATGTGCCCTAAGAGCCCTCGGCTCCGTGGGAGGCAGGGGGATGGTGGAAAGTACGTGGACTTGGACAACATTCAGACCAGGTCCGCTTCTTACTACAACTGTAACCTTGCAGAGTTGTTTACTTCTGTGAGCCTCAGCCTTCATATCTGGAAAATGGAATTAAAATTCCTTCCTCCATGGTTATGAAAATCAGAAAAGATCCTATCTATCAAGCACCAGCATAGAATAGGCACTCAATAAGTGTTCATTTCCCTGCCTCTCTGCACCCCGTAATGTAAGCAATAACTCCCCACTGGGCTGCAGCTTCTGTTTTTGAAACTGAAACATCTGCGCATCAACTGATGGGGATGATGAGACATGCTTCTTTAGTGAATTCATCAGATTTCTTGACTGGATGTAGATGAAGCAGAGGCAGTGGCAAATCTGGATATAAAGCAAACATTTAGGCTTCGTAGACAGTATGGAGTCTGGGCTATTCATGGTCACCTTAGTACAAATATACATCACACTTTTATATAAAACAGGTGACAGCGATGAACTCTCTCCTACGGAAGGTCTTGACTACCATGGCAGACTGTTTTGGTATTTGCCAAACCTGTGACTCTTTTCTCCTGGGTCCAGAGCTAGGTTGTATTACCCAGCCTTCTTGAAGTTGAATGTGGCCAGTGGAAGGTGGACCATTCCTGACAATCCTCCACTTTCTCCCCTCCCCATCTATCAGTGGATGTCGATGTCCAGAGTGACCCTGGGAACCACATGTTGAAGCAGGCAGAGCCTCTGACAGCCTGGGTCCCTAAGTGGCCGTGTAGAGCAGAGCAGTACTTGCCCCACCATCTGGACTTTACCCAAACAAGAAATAAACTCTCTTTGTATTAAGCCATTAAAGCCTCAAGACTTTTCTGTTACAGCAGCTAGCATTACCTTAACTAATACATTTGATGAAACACGAGGTGCATTTTAAAAACTTTCCCATTATGATGGCACTTGACATACTTTTGAACGTGACAGCACCATTTTATATTTTGTTACTGTGGGAAAATCAATTTCATAGTTGCTTTAAAACTCACTATATAGTCTATCTACTCAAAATATGGTGTGTATATTGATCGTAAGAAATATGGAACAAGGTTCTCTGTCAGCAAGAAGGCTATTTGATTTGCCTGATAGGCTCAGCCGAAAGCCAGGGTTAGTGATTAACTACTTTTATTGTTTTAGATTGGATTAAACACTCCTGATGCCAGGTGCTGGGCTGGGAAGGGAGAAATACAGGTAGTTTTTTCTAAATTATTAGAAATTGAGAAATTAGATAATTAAAATTTTTCTAAGTAGCCTATATACTTTTACGGTTTCTTTAACAAAGTATACTGAAAATAATTGGACCTTTCCCAGCCTTCAGTTTTATCAACCATAAAATGAGGGATGCTTAATCCATAGGATTTGAGGATTAAGTGGGGATCATGTCTACCTCCCAGCCCAACGCCTGGCATAATAAATATTAAATACTACACACAATAAATATTGAAACCTTGACCCCTTTCTTAATGATTTGGTTCATTGGATTTTGCTTTGGAATTATGCTTATGAACATGAATCATCACCCTCAGAGACTTGTAAACTGTCTTTGGCTGCTTACCCAACACTGATTGGTGCTAGACAGCAGTGCTGTTATAGTATCTACTTTTATAATTTATGTTGACTTCTTCTTGCCACTTTTTACTGGTAGCTACAGCCTTCAAGTTATCTTCTTCAAATTCTTTTTATGGGGAGACAAAAATAAAACACCCTTGGGGCTGGCCCCATGGCCGAGTGGTTAAGTCTGTGCGCTCCGCTGCAGGCGGCCCAGTGTTTCGTTGGTTCGAATCCTGGGCACGGACATGGCACTGCTCATCAAACCACGCTGAGGCAGCGTCCCACATGCTACAACTAGAAGGACCCACAACGAAGAATATACAACTATGTACTGGGGGGCTTTGGGGAGAAAAAGGAAAAAACAAAATCTTTAAAAAATAAATAAATAAATAAAATAAAATAAAATAAAACACCCTTGGCAGAAATTATGAAAAAGTGAACGAGCTCTGTATGTGAGCTGGAGAACACCCCAGCAGAGCAGACTACCAGTCTTCCAAATGGCTGTTTCAGCGGCTTGGGGGCCCATTCCAGTCAGTGCCAAGATTGTTGCAAGTTCCAGCAAGTTGAGCTTAACAGAAGTCAAAACTCTCTGCCTCAGTGTAGCATTGCTGCGCTTCTGCCCCCTGAGCTCCCGTGCCAGGAGGAGCGAGGGAGGAAAGAGAGGTAAAAGGTAAAGAAAGGTTAGGGATTGAGGGAGAAAGAGGGGTCCAGGGTAAGAAGTAACTTTGGTGGCTCTTCACTGAGGAGGCCAGGTGACCTGTGTGCACATTGAAGTTCGAGAAGCCCAGCTCTTGAAGCACCTATTCCGATTTACATTCTCACCAGCCCTATATCACACTACCCACTTCCCCAAGAGAATGGGTATTTATCATTCATAAAAATTATTTTCCAGTGAATTGATGAACATGTTATTTGGTTTTGTAATTCTTTGGTTACCCTGATGTTAAGTTGTTTTTCATGTTCCATTTTCATATTGTATATCTTTTGTGAATTGACTATTCATGGTCTTTTCCATTTTTATTGTTATATTCACCATTTTTTCCAAGTGAAAATAATTTTTTTTACTGTATTTCTCTGCTGCTCTTGTAGAAAAAAAATTAGCAAATTTAATAAACAAGAATATGGTAATCACCTTTTGTGTTTACCGAAAATAGAATTATATTAAGGATGCCATTCCTCAGGCTTAGAAATCTACCAGTCTACTTTCTGTCTCCATAAATTTGCCTATCCTGGACAATTCATGTAAATGGAATCATTTAATAAGTGATCTTTTGTGACTAGCTTCTTTTACTTAGTGTATTTTTGAGGATCATCATGTTGTAGCATGTATCAGCACTTCATTTCTCTTTATTGCCAAATAATATTCTGTTATATGGATAAACCACATTTTATTTATCCATTTATCAGGTGATGGACATTTGAATTGTTTCCACTTCTTGGCTATTATGAATAATGTTGCTATGAGCATCCATGTACACATCTTTGTGTGGCCATGTTTTCGTTTTTGCTGGGTGTATACCTGGGATTGGAATTGCTGGGTCATGTGGTAGTTCTGCCTTGAACTTTATGGTGCAGCTGCCAGGCTGTTTTCCAAAGCAGCTGCATCGTTTTATGTTACCACCAGTCGTATACGAGCATTCCAATTTCCCCACATCCTCACCAGTATTTGGTATTACCTGTACTTTTGACTAGTAGATATGAGGTAGATTCTCATTGCAGTTTTGATTTGTATTACCCTAATGATTAATGATGTTGAGCATCTTTTCATGAGCTTATTGGCCATTTGTATATCTTTTTTGGAGAAATGTCTATTCAGGTCTGTTGCCTATTTTTCACTTGGGTCATTTGTCCTTTTATTAAGTTGTAAGAATTTTTTAATATATTCTGGATGCAAGCCCCTTACCAGACATATGATTTGTAAGTATTTTCTCCCATTCTGTGACTTGTTTTTGCTCTTTCTTGGTGGTATCATTAGCAGCACAAAAGTCTTTAATTTTGATGCAGTCCCATTTAGTTTTTTCTTTTGTCTCTTGTTTTTTCAGTGTCACATCTGAGAAAACATCACCTCATGATGTTACTCCTAGTTTTTCTTCTAGGAGTTTTATAGTTTTATGTATTAGTGTCCTATGGCTGCTGTAACAGACTAGCACAAACTTTGTGGTTTAAAATAACACAAATTGATTTTCTTACAGTTCTGGAGGTCAGAAGTCCAAAATGGATCTCACCAGGCTAAAGTCAAGGTGTTGGCAAGGCTGCATTCCTGCAGAGTAGCTAGGGAATAACCCCTATCTTCTTGGCTTTGCCAGCTTCTAGAGGCTGCCTGCATCCCTTGGCTCATGGCTCTCGTCTTCAAAGCTGGCAATGGCAGGTCGAGTTCTTCTTGCATTGAATTACTCCAACTTCCTCTTCTGCTTTGCTCTTCCACATTTAAGGACCCTTGTGATTACCTTGGGCCCACTTGGATATTCCAAGATAATCTCCCTATGTTAAAGTCATCTGATTAGCCACCTTGATTCCCCTTCGCCATGTAACTAACATATTGATGGGTTCTAAGGATTAAAACAAGGACATCTTTGGGGGCATTATTCTGCATGCCAGTCTATGATCAATTTTGAGTTAATTTATGTGTGTGGTGTGAGGTAGAGGTCCAATTTCATTCTGGGTGATATCCAGTTATCCCAGCACTATTTGCTGAAACGTCTCTTCTTCCATTTATATGGCTTACTTTTATCTTAAATCAATATAACATCAAAATGTGCCCATAAACAGGGTCACTTTAAATGATTGGATAGGGTTTCTCTTTTTGGATATGCCATAGTGTGCTCAGCAACTCCCCTATGGTTGGACATTTCTTTCAGCTTTTTCCTATTAAAACTGTCATTATCTGATGTGCGGGATTTTTTTAAAAATATATTATGGACACAAACCCTTTTCTCTTATACATCTTGTAAATTATCTTTGAAATTATTCACTTCTTTCCACCATCCTGGTTTAAGCTCTTATCCTTTTTTATCTGGACTATAGCCATAATCTTCTAACTGGTCTCCCAGCTTCGACTGTTGCCTCTCTCCAATTATCCTTTCTCCATAAACAGAGTGGCTTTGCAAAACGCAAATCCAGTCATGTAACTGCTGCCTCTGCCCTTAAAATAGATTCTCATTAGGAAAAGGACAAAACTCTTTGTCATAGACCGTTCCTTTGTCTTCAGCCTAATCCGATGCTGTGCTCCCACTTGCTTGCTCTCTATCCGTCCACACCTGCTTCCTCTCAGGTCCTCATGAAAGCCATTATTGCTCCTACTGCAAGCCAATCTCCCTAATGAGGACAAGCCTCTTATGTCACCACATATCTTCCCTTTGCAGCCCTTTCCACATTGCAGTTTTAAACTTACTTGTTGGGTTTCATTAATGTTAGCTTCCTGCGCCAGACAGTAAGCTCCATAAAGATAGGAATTGAGTCTGCTTTTGCTGATCACTGTATCTCCAGGTTCCAGCATATGATTAAATACTGACATTTTGAGTAAAGAAACAAGTGAAATACATTTTCTACTGTGCGTTTGACTTTTCATTTTGTTTATGGTATTTTTGATTTACAGAACCTTAAATGTATATATATAAATGTATAAATCTTTTCTTTTATGATTTCTGCCTTTGTTAGAGTTATGTTAAAAACCCTTCCCCACTCCAAGAATATGGCAATACTGACCTATTTTCTTTTCCTGCTGTCGTACTTCTCTTGTTTGCATTAACATCTTTAATGTACCTGCAATTTATTTTTGGTACATGGTATAAATTAGGGGAATAACTTTATTTACTTCCCAAATGGTTAGCCATAAGCCCAATCTTTTTCTATCCTTTCCTTGCAGATTTGAAGCAACTCATTGACTGCCACTAAATCCTTTTCCATGTTTAGTTTTGTAAATAATTTGTCTATTCCTGTACTGGTAGTATTTGCCACTGTTTTAATAATTATAGCTTTATGCTATGTTTTACTATCTGACAATCACATTTTCTAAGAAAATATGTTTTTATAAAATGACACTTTAAAGTTATACAATTTGAATTAAGGGTTACTAAACAGAATACTGTTACTTAGAGCAGTGGTTCTCAAACTGTAGCTGGCCCCACCCCTAGAGTTTCTGATTCAGTAAGTTTGGGGTGGGGCCCAAATATTTGACTTTCTAACAATTTCCCTGAGGATGCTGATGCAGCTGATCCAGGGACTACGATTTGAGACCTCTGCCTTAGAGTAAATTCTTGAAATAAAGAATATGGTCAACCTGAGAACAGTCCTGATGCTTTCTCGGAATTAATTCCCCCGCGTGCTGTCAGCCTTTGGATGAGTCTGCCCTGTGCGCTTTTTGCGAGCATCTCCCTGATGGTGTCCCTGGCCCTGCTCCTGGCTCTAGTTCAAAGCTGAGCCAAGAAACATAGCCCTCCTTTCAGCGATGCTGCGAGATGCTCAGCCTAAGTGCACGGCTGCCCTGCTGCTTACAGGTGCCTGTGCAGCCAGGCTTTAGCCCTTTCGGGCAGAAACCAGAGAAATGTGAAGCTGTTATGACTCCCTTTGCTGTAGGTTCTCACCATTTTCCTTATGTTTAAGGAGAACAGGGCAAAGAACTTCCCTTTGCTTTCTTCATTACCACTTCCTTGGCTATTTAATAGCTTCTCCGTCCACACAAAGGGAGAGTTAATTACTAACACCTGCTTCTGTTAGCCGAGTTCTTGACAGAGACTTTTCCCACCTATTCCTCACATCATAAGCATATTTCAAGCAATAAACATAGTGTGAACAGTTTAGCCATACAGTATATAGCTCTGTAGAGAAGGCTACATCTTGCTTCTTCCTTCATAAAGGGACAGACATTCTTTCAGGAAATAAAATAGCCTTCGAGAGTTACTCTTTGTTATTAAGACAGAAGTGCGTGATTATGTTTTACATGAGATATGTGGTTTAGACTTCAGACATTTGTTTTCCCTGCTTTTTGATACTCACAATTTCCCCCACTCTCGTATATTTTCCCTTTCTAGGTTACCCAAATGTTAGGTTGGAAATTATTTGCATATCCTTGAGAGATATACCTTCTGGGAATTTCTGCTTTTCGTTTTCCCCTTCATGGTATCAAGATACACCATTAGAAGAACTCTCCTCCCATCATAAGCAGATGAGACTTTCCTGTATGACCCTCCCTTGCGTCCAGTCCCTGCTCAGTGCACACTGAGTGAGGCTGTCTATGTGCAGAGTCTTGGGAACATATGCACAAATAACAGGACAATAACCACCACCATTGTGCATCCTACTTTTTTCGCTTAATAAATCTTGGAGATGTTTCCTATCATTACATAGGAAACAAGCTCAATTTTTTCTTTGTTTTATTTATTTTACTGCTGCAGAGTATTACCTTTTATGGATGTCACAAAGTGTTCATTTAGTCTTTACTGATGGGCATTTAGGTGGTTTCCAATATGTGGTGTTTATAAACAATTTGAGCTGAGTTTTCCAAGAGTCAAAGAGTAACATGAGCTAACCCCATGAGGATGTGGGAATGACATTCTAGATAAAGGGGCTAGCGTGAAGGAAGGCATGGGCCATAAGGGCACTTGGCATTTGGGGATGATTTCTTGTGGCTCAGGATGTCTGGAGAGTGGAATTTGTGTGAATGGAAAAGATGAGAAGGAGGCTGGAAGGACAGAGACCAGATTGCAAACAGCCTTGCAAATGTCATATGAAGGAGTTTGGACTTCATCTCTAATGGAGAGTCATCAACAGATTTTAAGAAGCAGCAAAGAATAAATAAGTGATTGAATTAATAAATAAATGGGTGGGAGGGTCAAATCTTCCATACCAATGAATTCTGATTAATAGATGTAGAAGGCATGAGGGAAACAGAAAATCACTATTAGAGCACAGTAATAATTGCTGCAGGCAAGATCTACTGATGAATATTCAAATTAGTGGGTGAAACTTTGAGAAACAGGATATTTGCATAGCCTCAAAGTATCTCCCCAAAATATGTATTAATTATTGTGATTGTTTTAACATATGTCCAAATATTCTTTGAAACTCCCCTGCAGGAAGTGGGGCTTAATTCCGCTGGACTGGCTGACTCACTTCCAATGAAAAGGGTATGGAAAAGGAAAAATAGTAATTTTGCACGGAATAAACCTGGCAGACACCACCTTGACCAAATGATCAAGGTTAACGTCACCAGTAATGTCATGTTGATAATAGGGTGCCCCTGACAAGTGTAATGAGAAGGGCACTCTACCTCTATGGGATTCTCCAAAAACCTATAACCCTAGTCTAATCACGAGAAACCATCAGATAAACCCAGTTTGAGGAACATTATACAAAATACCTGACCAGTACTGGTAAAAGAGTCAAGGTCATGAAAAGCAAAGAAAGGAGGAGAAACTGTCACAGACCAGAAGAGACTAAGGAGATAGGTTGACTAAATGCTATGTGGTATCCTGGATTGGGTCCTGTAACAGAAAAAAGACTTTTGGGGATAAACTGGGGAAATATAAAGTCTGTGTTTTAGTTAATATTATTATGCCAATATTAACCTCCTGGTTTTTATAAATGCACAATAGTTATTTAAGATGTTAACATTAAAAGGAGCTGGGTGAAGATATACCCTGACACTCTGTGCTACCTTTGTAACTGTTTTGGAAATAAAAAATTATTTCAAAATAAAAAGTTTTTAAAAAAGAATCAGGGAGTGACATGATTACATGCACATTTTAGGAGAATCCAAGTGATTATGGTGGGAAAGAAGACTGGAAGGGGAAAAGACTAGAGTGAGGTGGTTATGAGGTCCTGGGATGGTGGAGGCCTGGATGGGAGTAGGGGCAGCAGGAATCTGAGGCTGTGGACAGACTGGAGAGATCTCTAGATGGAAACTCAATCATACCTGGTGATGCTTTGGATAAGGAGATGAGAGAGTAAGAGGCCTCAAGATAACACCCAGTTTTCAGCTTCTGGGTATCAGATGGGTATTGATGTTATGCACCGAGATGGAGAAAACAAGAGAAAGAACAGGTTTCGGGGAAACATTAGTTCAGTTTTAGACCTATTGAGTTTGGAGTACATTTGAGAGATCCAAGTATTCCATTAGGCAACTGGATGTTTGGGCCCCCAGGTCAGAAGGAAGAGCTGGCTATTGACCGTTGTGGTGAGTCATTGGCATGTAAAGAGTTGTTGAGGCCAGTGAAACAATGAGATGACCAAGGAGAGTGGATAGAGCAGAGAGAGGGCTGAGAACACGGGCATTTAGGGGCTAGGCCCAAGAGGTGGCAGGGAGACTGGAACATGTCCAGAGAAGTGGTGACAGTGCAATGTAGTCTTTAAGAGCTAAGTGGTTGAGGCAGGCTGCCGGGTCCAGAATACTGGCTTTGCCACCTACCCATTGTGTCATGTGGGGCGAGTTATTTAATCTAATAAGGCTGTTGTCAGGATTATAGGAAACACTAACTGTAGAATTCTTAGAATAATGCTGGGCTCCTAGTGCTCGAAGAATGTTGGCTAGTTAGAGGCAAAGGAAAACTAGAGATCAGTGTTCTGGAAGCTAAGAAACGGAGTGGCTCTTAAAAACAGATATGCACTTCACACCCCTTAAGATGGCTGTTATCAAAAAAGTGGAAAAGAAAAGTGTTGGCAAGGATGTGGAGAAATTGGACCCTTTGTGCATTGCTGGTGGGAATGAAACATAGTGCTGCCGCTATGGAAAATGATTTGGTGGTTCCTCAGAGTTAAACACAGGATATCATATGATCCGGCAATTCCACTCCTTGGTTTACAGTCAAGCGTCACCTAACGACAGGGATAGACTCTGAGAAATGTGTTGTTAGGTGATTTCATTGTTGTGTGTAAGTATACATAGAGTGCACTTACACGAACTCAGATAGCACAGTCTATTACACAGCTAGGCTCTATGGTACTAATCTTATGGGACCACTGTCATATATGCGGCCCATCGTTGACTGAAATGTCGTTATGCAGGGCATGACTGTATACCCAAACGAATTGATGACAGGGATTCAGACAGACCCTTTTATACACTCATATTCATAGCAGCATTATTCACAATAACCAAAAGGTGGAAACAATCCAGACGTCAATCCACAAAGGAATGGATAAACAAAATGTGAATGTTATTATCACAATGAGAACATTATTATCACAATGGAATATTATTCAGCCTTAAAAAGGAATGAAGTTCTGACACATGCTACAACATGTATGAACCTTGAAAGTATTATCCTAAGTGTCATAAACCCAGTATAAAAGGGCAAATATTGTATGATTCCACTTATATGAGAAAACTAGAATAGACAAATTCATAGAAAGTTGAATAGAAGTTACCAGGAGTTGGGGGCAGGAAGAATGGGGAGTTATTATTTAATGAATACAGAGTTTCTATTTGGGATGATGAAAAAGTTCTGGAACAGGATAGTGGTAGATGGTTACGCGACATTGTAAATATACTTAATGCCTCTGACTTGTACACTTAAAAATTGTTAAAATGGTAAATTTTATGTTGTGTATATCTCACCACAATATTTTTTAGAAAGGAGGGCATGGATAATGCTGCAGAAAAGTCAAATAAGATAGGCCCTGAAAAATTATCCTCTGTATTTCATGATACAGGGGCCATTGGTGACATTTCCAGAGCCCTTGTAGTGAAGCAGAGAGGTCAAAAGTCAGATTGCAGTGGGCTGAAGAGTGATTAGAAAGTGTCTAGACCAGGCAGTGGCAAACTACGGCCAAATCTGGCCCACTGCCTGTGTCTGTAAATCAAGTGTTATGGGAACACAGCCCCACCCCTTTGTGTGTGTGTCATCTAGGGCTGCTTTTGTGCTACAATAGCAGCGTTGAGTAGTTGCCACAGAAACCATATGGTCTGTAAAGCTGAAAATGTTTACTATCCAGCCCTTTACAGAAAGTTCCCCAAACCCTGCCCTAGACAAGCCCCTGGTCCTTCAAGAACTTTGGCTTTCTTAGACAATTCCTGCATTTCTGGTGAGGTTGTTGAGTAGCTGACAGAGCCCCTTCCCTCTCCTAGCAGAATAGACCCAAAGCCAAACAATAATAATAATGAGGAAGAAGAAGGAAGAAGAGAGGGAGGGGGAAGAGGAGAAATTCTTTTTCCTTTCTCTATCTGGAGATATTATCTTCGTCATTCCTTCTGCCTCTTACAGTCCTGGAAAAAGGGATTGTAAGTCCCTTCATCCACCCCCCAAAAGAAACTCCCCACTAGTAATTCTCTGTGACTGGTGATAATAAACATTATAAGATGCCTAGCAACTGCACTTTGGTTTAAAGTTTCCTCGTTAATGCAGGAAAATGCCCACAACCTGAGGCTTTTCAAGTGTTTATTAATTTACTTTCTGGGACTGAGCACCGATATTTGTTTCAAATCAAAGAGAAAGCCGATGTCTTTAGCACTTACTGTGTGTCAGGACCTGTGCCAAGTTTCGTGCCTAGGTGACCTCATCGATAATCATCATAACCATCAGATGGCCTTCCTGCATTTCACAGATGGGGCAGCTGGGGCTCAGTGGGGTTAAATACTCACCCCCAGACCCACAGGGTCTGTGAACTGGGGTATGAACCAATGTGTCCCGCATTCCAGGGCCCCAGGCTGTTTCCACTGCACCATGTGCTCATCATGCATGGCCACCAAAAACCTCAGAATGGTTCTTTGTGCCCATTTTAAGCAGAATTAATATTTGGTAGGTTCTCAACCCATTTTAAACCATGAGCCCCACTATTTCACAGTAAGAGCTGGCCACTTAGGGTATATCTCAAGTGGACTGTGGGCATTAGCAAGACCTGCTGCCCAGTCTGCTTCTGTGCTCTCTGTGCCCCCATCCCCGTTTGATGGTCAACCTGATTCTACCCAGAGATATTTCTTTAAAACTATCCTGCTTTTCAATGTGCCACGCCACTGCCATCTGACACCTGGGCTTCACTTGTTCCCAGTTTACTATTTATTTTTACATCGTCTGTAATAACTCCTTAAGGTCTTGGCTAGGCACAGTGACCCAGGGAGCCAGCAAGAGGGGGTTGTAGTGGCTTCCCCAGTTCCCATCCATTTGTGTCCATATGATCAGGACCTAAACACACAGAACTCTTGTGACTTCTTTCCCCTTCGAGGCTGCCCTTGATGACGTAGTCTTTGACTGCCTAGATTTCTGCAGTCATCAAATCAGAACTAAAAGGGCACTCAGAGGTCATCCACCCAATCCTTGGTTGTACCAGTAAGAAAACCAACAGAGGCCCAGAGAGGGTTGGCGAGTTATGCAGGCACACACAGCTTGTCAGCAGCAGATCCTGGACCAGGAAGGCCCCAGCTCTCCAGCTCCCAGCCTGAAGCTCATCCTGCCGCAGTTCACTGCGTCCGCCTGCCTCAGTTGATGAAGCAGGAGCCGTCCCCCTGCATGTGGAGTGCTTACCTTGGAGCCCTTTTCATGAATGAGACCAGATGCAGAACTCCACATTGATCATTTCTGTCCCTCCCCTTTCTGCTTTCTGTTAAAGGCAGCCCCCCAGCTCCCAGCTGGCTCCTGTCCCCTCCCCCAGCCGGGAGAAGTTATTACATGAAGAGATCAGCTTACCAGTTTTCTTCAGAGCAGAAGCTGAGCTCGGAGCTCCGGGTAGTACAGTGAGGGAGAGCAGAGGGAACCAGCGCGGTGCCTAGCAGAACTCCGGGGCTGGAATCCCGAGACACAAGTGCATCTGCTAGCTGTTAGCACTTGGCAGACGGAGTTCTCCTCTAGGGTAGTTCTAACTTTGGGTAATAATGTTTGTCAGCTACCTGATATTAACATTGCTCCACGTTCAAACAGCAGTGTTAGCAAGACCTGGGGGAGAGGTAAGCCAAATAAAATATCTTGTCAGAAGTTGTATTTTTGTCAGCATTATATTTCCTCTTCTATCTACCAAGAGGGATCAGGGAATGGGTTTTTATGGTGTGCAAAGAGTAATGCTTTATATTGCTTTTTTAAGGTTTACTTTGCCTTTTCTTATAGGAAAACTTCTTTTCTTCTTGAAGAATCCTGTAATTTCTAAAATCTCATTCTGAGGCTGCTGTGCAGTTGCCACACTGGGGAGTTGGCATGGCCTTGGTGACAGATGCCTGGAGTGTGCACATTTCTCCTTCTGCCATTGCAGAAAAAAAAAAAATGTACATGTCAGATTCCGATAGGGACTGTTACCTTTTGAGAATTTTTTTCCAGTGTTGCAGAGAGAATATGCATGCTAGAGGAATTGCTTTTCTTTACTATTGTGCAACACATTTGTCTCCTTGTTTTGCTTTGATGTGCTTGAAAAATCTGTACTTAACTCTGTATCACAGGATTGAAGAGGGATGGTGATGTATAACAGGGCTGGGAGTGTGCCCAGATCTCCCATGGAAAGGAGGCGTGCTTTAAGGCCCACGAGGATGATTTATTCTCATTGGTTTAGCTCTTATGTTTGCTGGATACAGTTTTGAGCATCATAGATGCCTCTAGGAGCCAGTTTTTGATTCAGGCAAAGAGATTGGAAGGGATGCTCAGATGGGCTGGAGAAGGAAGCGCTTAGGTATATCCATCCTCACCTTAAATAAGCCTTCAGCAAATTTACCTCATCCACTGCTTTTACTCCTTACCCCAATGAAACGTCTCAGAGACTGATGCCTGAGTAGTGAAAAGACAGCCTTTTTCCGAATCCATCTTCCTCTCTGAAAAGCCAAATGAAAAGTCTATCTCCTAAAAAGGCCATGGGGCCACTTCACAGCTTTGCCTTTTGTTGGCGTTGTTGGGAAGGAGCAGGCTCTGAAAGCCTAATGTAATTACTTTCCCTTTTCTAAGAAGACTGGGCGCTCCCCACCCCGGGCTGCAAGGCTAGGCGTGGTTTCAGCAGGCTTGTTACTCTGTGCAAAACAGACATGTGGCTCAGAGGCGTGTAGCAACGGGTCATTTGTTTTAGGCTTTTAGCCCATTAGTTACCCATGTCCTCTGCTCTGCAGATATTTTCTGAGCATGTGGAGGGATCAAGGTCTTGAATGGGAGCTGGAGGAACTGAATGGGTTAGTGATGCTGGAAGCTGAAAGCAGACCATTGCCCTCTAGTTGTAGTTGAAGTTCGTAACTCCCCTGTTGATTTTTTACTGTGTAGAGTAAATGACAAATGGGCCGGCCTCACTCAGCCTGGAGCACTTAAGCATGTGAGAGGCGAGCTCATATGGAAAATATTTCTATCACCGCTGCATGCGCATATGGTCTGGGGAGACCCCCGTACAGAGCAAATCACAGCGCTCCAGCAGCCCCTCAGTGGCGTGCCAATTACTCTTATTAACAGCAAGGCTAAGGGCAGGCTTCAGTTACCTGCACACAGCTGGCTCCTGTGGAAGGCCACTCTGGAATGTGTGTGCCTCAAGCCTGTGTCACACGCAGAGAGGCGAGTGGCTCTGTTTCACTTTACAACCAGCAAAGCAGATGAAAACTGAAAGGGGATTACACAGGCTCACCCAAATCTTGATGCTGTTCAGAGGGCACTCAGCACTCGGAAAGGAAGGCAGGACTTCTGTCTTTTGAGTTAAAGGGTGTGTGCTTAATAGCCAGAAGACCCACTCAGAGGTGGCGAGATGCCTGCTTTTCTGTTCCTTTGTTCTCCTCTGCTGTGCAAAGTAAAGATCCTCCTGTGCCTTTTCCTCTCTTCTTTCTTGTTTTCCTTCCTTGCCCGTGTGTGTATGTGTCTGTGTGTGTGTGCATGTGTGCACACACACGCGCACGCTGCTGCAAAGCCTTGGCTCCATAACTACTGCACTCCTAGGAAATTGTACAATTAGGATTCCTTTCCCCTTGTTGGAAACGAAATGATGGGGAAGGAACATGAGTATGAGTAGCTCCCCCCTCCCTCCTTAAAAAGAATGTAGTTTATATAGAGCTTTGAAGAATGTGGCATTTATTTATAAGAGCCTCTTTTTATAGCCATGTTACTTACAAAACTCACCCATAAACATGTGGCGTCGTCCCCAAGTCACCAAGATTTTCTTTTTCTCTGCCAGCCGGTTTTCTTGCAGGTTTTAATTATCTTCCCTTTGGATGTTCATAAAAACACATGAGGGAAAGGAAGAAAGGAGAAGAAAGCACCTAGCAGTGCTTAGCTGGCTGTGTTCTCAGTGTGGGGCTGGAAGCCATGCAGCTCACAGGGTCCATTTCAGGGGCTGGCAGGTGATGGGAGGAGGGGGTGTGATTCAAAGCAGGCCTTATGTGGCGTCCTGTTGCTGGTACTGTTGGCCGTGGTGACCAGTGACTGTCATCCAAGGATGGAAGAACCTGGTATGGTGTCAGTGCGTGGGTTTGAGAGCAAACACAGAGAAAGACTATTCTGTCTTCGATTTTCTGCTGAGAACACTGAGGTCCCTAGAAGGCCTTTGCCCTCGTCAGAATTAGGACAGCAGTAGTGTTCCCTTGCACAGAGCATGCATGCCCTAAAAGAATGTCAAGGACTGTAGGTCAGGCTGGACTTCTGGTGCATGTGTCAGTGTGGGAAGCGTGCCAGGATCCAGTTTCTTTGCAGGTTGCAACAGAATGGTGTGTGGGGGTGCATATGTGCATTTTCTTTCCTGAACTTGAACTTACCTTCTCAGATAAGACCAATGACATACTATTATATGTGGGGAGGAAGAGGTCGGGGCAACTAGAAACCTATATGATTCCATGAATTGTGGTGGGATAAGTTCCTAGAAGTGAGTCAAAAAGATATTTATTTTAATTTTGATGAAGCAATTGGCCAAAACCTGTCAAAATTAAAAATAAATATTTTGGCTGCTAGTGGGTATGAGGTTTCTTTTGTGAAGATAAAAATGTTTTGGAATTAGATAGTGGTGGTGGTTGCACAATTTTGTGACTATACCTAAGACCACTGAATTGTACGCTTTAAAAGAGCAAATGGTATGGTTGTGAATAATATTTCAATTTTTTAAATTAATAAATAATATACATCTCTTTGTCCCAGCTTTTCCATTTCTAATATTTTATCGTATAGGTCCACTCTGAATGTGCAAAACGCTCTCTGAACCATTTTTCGCAATTAGGCCATTGCAACAACCTCCATGTCCCTCAATAAGGGACACTCTGCAGGTGTTCAAGAAGAATGAGGTAGCTCGGTATGTACTGATATGAAGTGGCCACCAGGATATGTTGTTAGGTAAGAAAAGCAAATTGCAGAACAATGTGTATAAAATGCTACCCTTTGTGTAAAATGCGTTAACATGTTTGTCCCTCCTCTCTCTGGAAGGATATACAAAAAAATGGGGAGGAAAATCAAGTGGCTGGAGGAGGAGGGCAGGTGAGAGACTTATGTTTCACTATATACCTTTGGTACCTTTTGAATTGTGTGCAGTAAGCATGCCTTACCTAGTAAAAAATAATAATAAATAAAATCGATGATATAACCATAAATCACTTAGTAATGAATAAAATACCTGATAGAATAGCTCATGTTCTCAGCGGTAGCACATGCTAAGGTGAAGTGTACCTGAGTTAATAGCCCTAACCGCTTAGTGAAATGGTTCCTTAAGGGCTAAAATGATGTTCTTTAGGTAGCTCATTCATTCATTTAACACCTACTTAAAGCCCCTCCTTTTTCACTTGTTCAATGAGGGTAAAAATAGTAGCTAATTTAAGGGGTTGTTGGAAGGATTAAATGTGCTAATATGTGCAGAGCTCTCAGCTTGGTGTGTCAGGCACATAGTAAACAGCACTTATTCGCTATTACTCCATTTACTATCGCAGATGCTACCAGGTGTGCCACTTCTGTGTGGGGGGGGAAAAAGGAAGCTGAAAAGATAAGGTCTTGGTCTTTGATGAGCTGTTACTTTAAAAGGGGCACAGAATGCAAACAGTTAATGATTGTGCAATAAAAACTCCTTAATTGCCAGAGTAGAAGCAAAAGAACAGTGAAATCTGCTTCAGAAAGTGAAGACAGACTCTAGAAACAATGTCACATTTGAACTGAGACTTGAAGAGTCATGAGTTGGGGGTCTTCTGGACAGCCCCCAGGTTCAGGGATTCGCAACAACTCAACATACAGTTGCACTCACAGCTGGGATTTATTACAGTGACAGGCTACAGAGCAAAATCAACAGAGGAAAAGGTGCTTGGGGTGAAGGCTTGGGGAAACCAGGTGCAAGATTCCAAGGCTCTTCTCCCAGTGGAGTCACACAGGATGCACTTAATTCCCCTAGCAATGAGTTGTGATAACACATGTAAAATGTTGCCAACCTGAGAAGCTTGTTGGAGACTCGGTGCCTAGGGTTTTTATTAGAGGCTGGTCACATAGGCACCCTCTGCCTGCTATGTACCACCATATCAGACTCCCAGAAGGGAAGCAGGTGTTCAGCATAAACCAGATTGTCTATGGTATAGGCACAGTGAGCCACTCTTGCCAGTTCTGGGAATGGTGGGAACCCTGCCAAACTCCAAGTTCCCAGACACCAGCCAATGGCCAGCCTCATAAGCAGGTCTGTTTAAAGGAAAACAATCAGGTGTGCTGTGTTAACTCTTCTGCACAGATGGATAGGCATTTTAAATGGAAAAAGAGGGCGAAGACATTTCAGGCAAAGGGGAAAGAAACATCTATAGAGCCCCAGAAATAAAAAAGAACATGATACATTCTGGAAACAATGCTTTGTTCAGATTACGGAAGCGTTTATTGTGAGGGGATGTGGCAGGAGAAGTTTTCTCAGTCACCTAGTTCTTGAGGTTTGGAGTTTTTCTCAGAGCCTTTGAAAGTTCCAGAAATTCCATATGTGCAATCTTAAGATTATCTTTTTATGACATGTCATTTAGGTTACCATTGTGGGACGTTTTCTTGGTCAAAGATTGTTGAAATTATTTCCTAAGGATTAAATCAAATTAAATAATGAATGGAGAGTTGCTTTGTAAGCAGTGACAGCCTTTATAAAAAGCTAGCCATCATTATTAATCCCTGGAGTGTTATTTGTGGCAAATAGAAACGAAGGATCAATGTAATGCCCTTAATGACTGATTCTTTGCGCACAGTTCTCAGTGGCTCCACCTCTCTTTGACTTCCTGATGTCTAAAATGAAAAACCAACTATGTGGAACTAACTTGATAAAGCAAGACCCCAGTCTGAGCCTTGGATCTTCCGCTTCTAGCCATATGACTTTTGACATTTTAAATTTTTTAATTTTAATTATGAAAGCTGTTGTTGTAAAAACAAATTCAAGCAATAAAAAAATGCAAAGAATAAAAAGTTAAAGCTTCCTCTTTATCCTCACTCCCTCCCCAATCCTTCTCCCCTCCCCAGATGAAAAACCATTGTTAATGATTTGCCGTCTGTCCTTCTAGAATCATTCCTACACTTTTATAAGCACAAGGGTGTGCGCATGTGTATATGTGTGTGTCTATGAGTGTATGCGTGTATATGCCTACAACTTACGAATAATGACAGTTTTGTTTCTTCTTTTCTGATACCTGATGCCTCTTGTTTCTACCTTTTGTCTTATTGCAATTGCTTGGACTTGCGGTATGCAATGTCAAATGAGAGCAATGAAAGTGAACATTCTTGTCTTCTTCCAGACTTAAATGGGAAAGCTTCTAATATTTCATCACTAAGTGTGATGCCTGCCAGATGTTTTAGGTAGATAAATTTTATCCAGTTACAATTTCCCTTCTAAGTTTTTATCAGGAGTCGTTGAATTTTATCAAACGTTGTTTACCTTCATGAAATGCTGATATGGCACCTTCCTTTAATCTACTTATATAGTGAATTGTATTAGTACGTTTCTTCATGTTGACCTCTCTTTGCATTCTTGGAATGAATTATCTTAATCATGATGATTTATTCATTAAATTAAAACTATTATATTTGATTTATGAATATTTTGAATTTTGTCTTTTTTTTTTAAGTGAGTGCTGTTGATTCGTGGCTCTCTTTTATTGTACTAGACTAGGGTTTTGCTAGTTTCGTTAAAAATGTTCAAAAGTGTCTCATCTTTAGTGTGCATTGAAACAGTTTAAACAACAGAGGAATTCGCCTTTTCTTGAAGGTGTGTTGAACTCAGTCATAAAACCTGCCCTTTTGTGGAGGGGTGGTCTTTGAGTACCTTTCCTACCTACCTTCTCTTTTATTTCTAAATGTTTATTTCTTTTATTCTAAACTTGCTCACATATTACATATATTCTCAAAGGGTAGCATTTTATGCACATTTTTAATATTTACAGGAGAATATATGTAATATGTGAGCAAGTTATGACGCAGAATAATGAGACAAACAACTATGAACCCAACACCCTACCAACAAAATGAAACATTCCCAATACTGTCTGCTCCTCCCCAGGTGTGTCCTCCTCGCTCCTCTCCCCCAAAGAGCACCGTCATCCTAAATCTTGGTTGTCATTTCTTTACTTTTTAAAAATAATTTTGTCACGTATGTATGTATCTCTAAAGAATATATGGTTTGGTTTTGAGTTGTATAAACATGGTATCTTGATTTTTTTATTCAACATGACAATGTGTGTAGTTGTAGTCCATTCATTTTCCCTGCCCCATAGTATTCCTCCATGTGAATATACCATCTTATTTCCTGTTGATAAATATTTGGGTTCTTTTTGGATTTGGGCTTGGGTTTTTTCCCCCATTATAAACAATGCTGCTGTGAACATTTTGGAACATATCTCCTCACATCCATGTGCACGGATTCCTTTAGGGTGTATACATGGGAGTTGAATTGCTGAGTCATAGAGTATGTGTTTTAACTCTATAAGATAACGTCAAATTGATTTCTAAAGTGGTTGTATCGGTTTTCACTTCCATTAGCAGTGTTTCAGTGTTCTCAATATTTAAGGGTTGTCAATGTATGGCAACATCAGACCAGTTGATTTTTGCTGCCGTATTAGGTATAAAATGTCATTAGTGTGTGTTCATTGACATTTCTCTGATCACTAACTGTAGCTGCAGTATAATTTTTATATGTATACAAGCTACTCATGTTTCCTCTTCTGTGAAATATCTGTTCATGTCTATTTCCTGATTTTAAATTTGATTCTTCACTTTTTCATTACTGATTTCAGAGTTCTTTGTATATTTTGAATATGAATCTTTTGCTTGTTATCCCATGTAACATTTTTCTCCAGTTTATGGCTTGTATTTAAAAGTTTAGTGTCTTTTGATAAACAGAAGTTCTCAGTTTTAGTATATTTGAATTTATCAGTTTCATTCATTTATGTTAACACTTCCTATGTCTTCTTTAAGAAATTATGGATCTCAAGGCTGTAGAGATATTATCTTATATTCTTTTCTAAAATTACTGAAGTTTTGCATTTCACATTTACAACTTTAATACACTTGGAATTGATTTTTCTGTATAGTGTGAATAAGGGATCTAATTTCATTTTTTCACCATATTATTAATCAATTGTTGTAGGCCCATTTACTGAAGTCTGTCTACCTTATTCTTATTTTTGAGGAGTGTCTGAGCTATTCTTAGACATTTGCTCTTCTTTATGAAATTTGAAGTTAACTCACCACGGTTTTCCTTGAAAAATCCTTTTGGAGTTTTTTTTCAGAATTGTATTGCATCTGTAGATCAATATGAGAGCACTAACACCATTCCAATTTTATGCCATTCTACCCATGAACACACAATAAGCTTTACATTTATTTAGATCTTCTTTGAAGTTTTTCAATAACATTTTATAATTTTCTACATAAAGGTCTTGCTAAGCTTTAATTTTAGATTTATTCCTACCTCATTATATTTTTATTATTGTAAATTATGTTTATATTTTTTAATTAATTTTTTTGCTAATGCTTAAAAATGCAAATGATCTTATATCCAAGCAACTTGATAAACTCTTATTAACTTAAATCCATTGTCTGTAGGAACTTTTATGATTTCTAAGTACGTAATCATGTCATCTGTGAATAATGGCCATTTTGTTTTCTTCCTTTTCCAATTCTTATACTTTTTATTTCTTTTTATTCTCACTGCACTGGCTAGGACCTCCAGTAAAATATTGAATAGATTCAGTATTATTTTGTTCATGATTTAAAGGAAACTCTTCTAACATTTTGCCATTAAAAATGAAGTTTGCTGCAAATGTGTGATTGTACACTTTATAAGGTTGATAAAACCTCTTCTATTCATAGTCTGCTGAGAGATTTATTTTTTAATCATGAATAAGTATTAAAGTTTATCTAATGCATTGTCTCTTCCTATAAGATGAGCATGTGGTTTTCCTTCTTTGATCTGTCAGTATGATAAATTACCAACACAGATTTTATAATGCTAAACCATCCTTGCATTCCAGGGGTAAATTCAACTTGGTTATGATATATTTCAATTTTTATTAAATTAATTCTACATGTCACTATTTTGTTTAGAGGATTTTTTAAAAAAATCTATATTCAAGGGACCGGCCTAGTGTTGCAGTGGTTAAGTTTGCATGTTCTGCTTTGGCGGCCCGGGGTTCGCCAGTTTGCATCCTGGGTGCAGACATGGCACCGCTTGGCAAGCCATGCTGTGGTAGGCATCCCACATATAAAAAGTAGAGGAAGGTGGGCACGGATGTTAGCTCAGGGCCAGTCTTCCTCAGCAAAAAGAGGAGGATTGGCAGCAGATGTTAGCTCAGAGCTAATCTTCCTCAAAAAAAAAAAAAATGTATATTCAAGAGTGGCCTGTAAACTCTGCTTCTTTACCTTTCCTTTCTGGTTTTGTTGTAAGGCTATAAATTCATTTCAGAAATATTTCCTTTTTTCTAAAATTTTGTATAAAATTATTATAATCTATTCCTAGAAAGTCACCTGAAAAAATGGGCTAGCCCTGGTGTGGTGTTTTGTTTTGTTTTTATTTTCCCTGTGAGGAAATTTTAAATCACTGATTAATTTGTTGAATGGCTATAGGAAAATTAAAGCTTCCTATTTCTTCTTGGATAATATTTGAAAGTTATATATGTCTAGGAATTTGTCCATTTCATTTAAGGTTTCCAGTTTGTTAACATAAATATGTTCATTATATCCTCTAATTATCCTTTCATTGTGGGCAACATCTGGAGATACATCTGGAGATGCTGCAGGTGCTCTTTGTTCTTTCTTAACATTGTTGCTTTGTGACTTCTATTTTATCGACCATTCTCATCAGAAGTCTGTCAGTTTTATTAGTCTTCATGAAAAATCAACTTTTGGCTTCTTTGATCATCTGTATTGGAGCTTTGGTTTCTATTCTATTCAGTTCTGCTCCTCTTTTTTCCTTCTACTTTCTTTGGTTTTATTCATTTGGTATTTTTTTCTTTAAGATTATTAACTTCTTAAAATTATGTTTAGCTCATTAATTTCCAGCCTTTAATCTTTTCTAATACAAGCATTAAAGATGGTAATTTTGTCTTGAAATACTACTTTTGTTGCGTTTCTTAAGTTTTAATATATACTATTTTCATTATTCAGTTTTAACTAGTTTTAAAAATTGTCATTATTGTATGTTCTCTGACCCATGCATTACTTAATTATATTTTCAAAAATACGGTCCAAGTTCATTTCTAACTTGGCGGTATTATAGTCAGAGAATGTAGTATCTGTGAGGCTGATTTTAAAAAATTTGTTGAAACTTGCTTTATGGCCTAGTACGTGGGCAGTCTTTGTAAACATTCCAAGTGCGCTTGAGAAAAATGTTCATTCTTGATAGCTGGGTACAGTGACTTTTTATTTATCTATTAAATCAAGGCTGTAGATTGAGTTTTTCAAGTCTTCTCTATCTTTACTAATGTCTGCCTGCTTCATCCATCAATATTTGAGAGAGACATGTTGGATTCTCCCACCAGCTGCTCTGTTGGCCTGTGGGGGAGATCACCTCGCCGTTCTTCAGGCAGTCCTATCCTTGATGTTGATGACCATTCTTGCTCCATGGCTCCTTCTGCTCATTGTACCTGTGGTTTCTGAGTTTAGAATTTTTCCATCTCTGCAATAGTCTGTTTTGGTGGTTTCTTCTGCTGTAGTTTCTTGCCAACAAAAACTTCCTGATATCCAGAATCCCTCAAAAATTCTTGTCTGCTGACCGTATCGTTTCTTGTTTTATAGTTGTTGCTACAACATGTTTATCTTTTCTGCCATTTGGATGGAATTTTGGAAAGGAAAGAAAAACAAATACCTTTAGTCAGTCTGCCATTTTGACCCTTTGTAAGACACATTTTTATCCTTTCTTCTTTTCTTCCTCTTCCTTTTTCTCTCAATATATGTTTATTGGGCAAATATTTTTTCTAGACCTCTGTTTCCTCATCTATAAAATGGGGATGATGATAATATTCATCTCAAAGGCATATAAAGAACATTAATGAGATAAGGCCAATGTAGGTGCTTTGCAGGCTATAAAAATCTATACAAATGCGAAGGATGACCGTAGCACCTTCCTTTAACTTTCCTTTCCTTTTGTGTAGTTAATGTTCTAAAGAAGTTTGGCTACATTAGAGAAAAGTGATTAATTGTGGTTGGCATATTGTGAGAAGCTCAAACAAAATTTTATTTGCCACTTTTTGAGAAAATGACTTACCAAGAAACTATTGGATGCCTTAATAGAAAGTCACATATTTTATAAATGGAAATACTTATTAGTCTCAAAACTAATGCTACAGTGCGTGTCATTTTTTCTTTCCTATTTTCTTGTACTGTGCTATTGGCATGCATTCTCAATTAAGCATTTCTCCTTAAAAAAAATTTTTTTAACTTAAAAAACTTATTTGCTGGTTCAGCATATTATATAAATTATTTACTTTAGCTTAGAAAGTTAATATGAGCTGACAGAAAGAATGCTAAAATTTCAACCCAGGGACACAAAGAGTAATTGATGTAAAAGATCACGTGGTTTATATTAGAATATACTGAAATTTGCCTAGCTGCAGTTATTTTTTTCATATTCCTTCACTGCACCAAGTCAGAAAAGCAAGTCTCAGTTAAATTCAACAACTGTGTATTGAGTGCTATTTTGTATATAAGGTTTGTGCTTAGTACTGTGGGATTCATAAGGAGGTGAGACACCCCCTCCCTGATTTGTCCTCTAAAGGTGGCCACCAACAAGTAGGTTAGTAAAGCTAAGACCTAAATTACTCTAGTAAACATATCACACCCTATCGTGAGGATCAGGAACAGCCATATGGAGAAAATAGCATTTGAGACAGGATTGAAGGATGCTTAGGAGTTCCATAGACAGATAGTAGAAGAAGCCATTCCAAGTGTCAGGAACAGCATGAATAAAGAAAGCTATTCAGTTGGGAAAGGTAAGGGCGTATTTAGATACTGGCAAATAATTCTTTTTTTTCTTTTGGCTAGAACATCAAGTACACGTATTGGGAGATAATGAATGCAAGAAGACTCGGGGACATATTGTACAAAATACAATTTCAGCCGTAGGAAAAGGGTTGAGGCTTTCTTTGTGGCCAAATATACCAATTTTTGTAAATGTTCCATGGAAGCTTGTAAAGACATACTTTACATTTTTACTTTAAATGTAGATGTATATAATTTGTATTCGTTCTTCCATGTAATTATATCATTCCTTTCTTCTGTGTGGATATGTTCTTCTATTTTTTAGGTTCTACTAGAAGTCACTAATGATTTCTTAAATATGTTCCAACTTTAAAATTCTCTGAATCTAGGAATGACTCTTAAACTACAAATGCATATCACAAATCCCTGAATAGTGTTACTGTCTTCGGTAGAGTGGGAGAAGATCCATGGGCTTTGAGAGACACAGGCCTAAGCTTCAGTCTTCAGTCCTGCACGTTCTTGCTCAACAGGCTGAGTGACTTCCCTGTGCATCATTTTTTTCATCTTTAAAATGGGGAGGATCACGTCAACATCATAGAGTTTTAGTGAAGGTGAAGGAGGTAATTTCCATAGTATTTGGTGCACAGCAGATGCTCAATGGACGGCAGCTATCCTTGTCATAAAAATATTTGATCTCTCAAGTCTAATGGAGAAGGATTCTTCAGTTAGGCCAGAGGAAGTGTGTAAAGCTAAAAGGAGATATTTGTCAAATTAAGGCAGAATATAAAGTGAGACAAATGAGAGGGAATGAATATGGAGTTGAGGGGACATCCTAGAGAGGGGAGGTTTACAGTCTGGAATCTAAAACCTGGGTCCATATTTTTTAACTAAATTTTATGAGTCAAAGGCTCTGAGTGGCAGAGAAAGAAGAAAATATCTAGGATGCTTTAAAATGGAAAGATCAGGATGGGAAATTGAGAAAGGAGAAAGTGCAAAAATAAGATTCCTAAGTCTAGAATAGGTTGGCCACACCTTCCCGGTTGGTGAAGGAGGGGGCTAGGAGGTCTCTGTGGTTTTCTCAGCAAAAGGTGGACCTGGGGCTCAGATAAAAAATGCTCTGTCTTCCCTAGAGCCAAAAAGTGGTGTTAAATACCAAATTCCAGTCTTTTGAATCATTATTTGAGAAAGAATCTTAGAGATAATCTAGTCCAACCCACTAATTTTACATAGGAGGAAAATAAATCTTTTAGAGCTTGTGTGGCTTGCCCAAGACCACACAGTTGCTCAATCCAGAGCTGGAGGGTAAATGGTCTAGAAGCAACATGGTCATGATGAGTCTAGTTGTAGCATCTGAGACCTTTCAGCAAGTAAAAGCTTGGGGGTAACTTGAAAGGGAGTGGTTGTGGCTTTAAATCTTTATGGCAGCAACAGTTAAACCTGATACATTAAATTAGTTCAAAGCTATTTGTAAGAGGCCTCAGCTGTATACAGTTTGTTCTCCAAGAATGCTGACCCTGTAGTGATGGTTAGATTTGTACATCATCCATCTGAGTCTGTTGGAAGGTGATAGGGAGATAGGGGCAAAGGATGGAACCCAGGCCTCCACTGCATTCATCAGCACATTATTTATGGAGATTCTGCTGTGCACCAGGCACTATTCTAAGTGATTAACGTATATCAGTGAGCCAAGCAGACAAAGATCCTGACCTCACATTCTAGCTTTCTTGCCCCTGGAAGTGTAGCAGAATAGCAGAGCCTGGATGTGGTGCTGTGTCCATATCATCACAGCCCCCCTTCCCTGGCCGTTCTAAGTTCCACCTCTTTCAGGACACCCTAGCACACCATCACTGGTCTTGGAGCACCCTCTGCTTTGGCATATACCATAACATCAAGCCTTGGATCTGGTGTGACCTCTATTGCTCTCTTAGTAGTTTCCCCCAAGAATATCTGATCTCCCAGTGAGCCTATCAGCACCCTGAGACTAGGAAACCATCCCTACATCCTGCATTGTCCTGTGATGATGCCTAGCACTGGACACCAGATGCATGCATGCGGCACACATTTATTGAGCCTTCACATCAGACCGGAGCAGAAAAGCTGTGTCGCGATGGATGAGGACACCCTTCAGAGAAGAGAGGTGCAGCAGAGTCTTGCTGGGGGACCCACTAGCAAAACCACTTCAGGAACCTTCCCTGTGAGGCTCAGGTGGTGAAAACCCAGTTAGTGCTCTGGAGGCAGCTCCTTTGGAACTGTCTTCTCAATGCTCTGGAAAACCCATTCAAAGGGAATTGACATCCCAAATGCCGTTGAAAACATCTAAGAACTATGAGTAAGCACTAAGGGATTGTCAGATGAAGGGGGCCCGCTAATCATGAAGCATTTTGATGAGTAACAGAATTCTAAGCCAAAACCTAAAGCTGGATACACATCATAATGGTTAAGCCAAATAACACTTAATCATTTTGGCTCTTACTCCTGAGAAAGAAGGCACACTGGAGTAGAAAGACAGTAAATTAAAAAAAAAAAAAAAAAAGTCTACCTATTTTTATTAGGTTCAAATAACCTGATTCTAAGTACTTGCATGGTCTCTGATTTCCATGTTTCATAGTATATCTGTCAATAACCCCAGTGGAGATGGCTTTGTTCAGCCTCAAAAAAGGTTGCTATCCAGCCAGGCCTCCCTTCTTCCCAGTTACTGCTCCCGTCTCCCATAAATGTATGCAACTGGTAAATAAACTCTGAAGCCAGCGTGGCAGGTGTGTATTGAGACCTTACCATGCTCCAGCCCCCAAAGGTGCAGTTTGACCTGCATGTCTGAGGCAGTCCTGGCTTATTAATGATGGTGGGTGGGCGTCTCCATCAGTTGTCTTGGTTGATGTGCCAGTTGTCCAATTCTACAGTGACTGAGTTTTTGTTTGTTTGTTTTTTATGTTTCTATATTGATGGAAAATAGGGTTTTTGCAGCATCACAGAATAGAATAGAACTGATGCTTCTGTTTCATAGTTTACAGAACTGGGTTTATGTACTTTCAACAATTCACTATGTTTCTGCCCTTTTTCCCTTTTGGGAAGTTGTAGGGGTAAGATGCCCTGTTGCCACTACGCTTATGTTGGGCAGTATACCAGAAACTAAAGATACAAAGATGGGTCCGCGCTCTTAGGAGCCCCCTAAGGAGGACAGACGGGCACAGAGAGGCCACAGGGCAGTGTGAAAACTGCTGTGGTGTGTATGGATCGAGTGCTGTGGGAACCCAGATGTGGACATGGCTAACTATGCTGAGGAGAGTCAGGTAATGTGCTTCACTGAGGAGAGGACATTTAGGTTGGGACATGGAGAATAAGTAGGAGTTCGTCAGTTGAAGAGGATGGGAGGAGAGGCATTGAATTTTCCGGGCGGAGGGAACAGTGTGTGCAAAGGCAGGAAGTCTGTACAAGTTCGCATTCTGTTATCCAAAACCCTTGGGGCCCAGATGTGTTTCAGGATTTGGAATTTTTTTTTTATATTAGAAGGGTAATATGGTACGTGTTGTATATTACATAACACCCCCAGCAGGGTTCTAGTCAAATAGACAAATATATCCAGACCAAAAAGTTAAAAGTATTCATATTAAGTGGGATTAAAGACTATTATTAATAGTGTCATATCAGTTAAGTCATGTTTTCCTATCAAATGAGTTTGAATACCAAACTTACCCACCCCCCTAAAAAAACCCAAAGCCTTAGGTTTTTAAGCCCGTTGGATTTTGGAATCTTGAATAAAAGGATCGTGGCTGCAATGCCAGCAGATTCTCATTGGGCTGACCTAGGTCATGTGTTCATCCCTGAACCAATCACTCTAGCCAAGGGGATAAATATGCTGATTGGCCAGCCCAAATCCTGGGCCCTGGCTCACCCCTGGAATTGGGCACTAGGTTCAGCCTGCCTGGATCACAGAGTGATATCAGGATAGTGTTTCCAGAAAAAGGGATACTTGGCAGGTAAAAATCACTGATGTCCATTATATAGGCATCACAGATGTACCCACATTATATGACCTAGATCACACCATCTTAAGAACCAGGGTTCGGATCTCTTTCTGTCTGATTCCAGAGCCCATGCTAGACTAGGCTGCTCATACATGCCAGTGGAATATAGTCTACCGCCACCCCCGTGTAACCCACTGCTCAAATATATGATGCAGACAATTGGAACCTAGCAAAGTATATAATAAGGCGCTAATTACCCAGAGTACGGAGAGCCCACTAGTTGAAATGACTTAGAGAAGTTAGAGACATTAACAGGCTGAAGTTTCACAGGGTGGCAGAGCTTGAGCTGAGCTTCAGAGGACACGTTGGAAGAGAGAGGAGAGACCTTATTTCTCTGGTTCTGCTCCAGGGGTTCTCTTGTAAGTTTAATTACAAACAAACATTGAATTGGAGGAAGGAATAACAGACAGATTTTCCTGGGCCCTGAATGAACCTCTGAGACCACAGGACATAAATTACAGAGGAATGGTGACAAGAGGAAAGACATCTCCCTGTAATTTATTGACAAGAGAAGAAAAGCAAAAGAGTCATTAAGGGTTAGACGCTCTAAGCTGGCTTCTGAGGTGCTCAGAGCATAAGTGTGACGATGGCAGACAGAAGCAACTCTTTATGGCCACATAAAGGACTCAGTTCTGTGCTTTCCCAGGGGGTCCTAGAATTGAAACAGACCAAAGATCTGAAAGGGCTCGTCAAGTGCATCTGGCCCAGAGCCCCTTGACTTTAGTCATGGGAAATCTGAGGTCCAGGGAGGGGAATACCTTGATAAGGTCACAGCTGGTACTTAAGGAAAAGAAATGGGTAAACCATTTCATGTGGTTTTGTTTTAGAATTTTTTTGCTGAAATTCAATAGTGAATTCAAGGACCCTTCAGGCATTGTTATTCTGTAACAGTGCGTGGTTTGAATGTTGTGTGTGTTTTCTCTTTACAGGAATTTAATTAAATAAAAATGCAAACTAATTTTGAAATAGCTATGCCTAAAAATACCCACTTTTTGAGTGTCGAGAAGTTTGTGGTCAGAGTTGTCCATGCGTTTCCCTCATTCAGGACCAGCCAAGAGATTCCAACACCAGTATTTACTGAGCATCTACTTTGTGCTCAGGTGTTGAACAGTCTCATTTAATCCTCAGCATAGCCCTCTGTGATAGGGATTATTATCCCACTTTTAGATGGGAAAACTGGGCAAGACAGATCGGTAACGTGCTGAATGTAACTTGTTAAAGGTTGGGGCTGGGATTCTCTTTGGTCCTTAGCCACTCTGGGTGACACCATCCCCCCCTGAGTTTCTGTCATATAGACCCTGATCTGTTGACCATTTTACCCCATAATCCCTATCCTGTAGCCAGATTTTGTTGGTTTTAGTTGACTCATCATGCCTCTAGAAGGCCCTGTCATTTTCTCTCTTGGTTTATAAATTGTCCTCTTATCTCTTGGGCACCCCCTCTTCGTCCCTGTTCACTCCCTCCTCATTCTCCTCCTGCTTAATTGGTCATGACATGGAGAGATGTGACAGCTGCTCCAGACACTGCCTCCTCTCTCCTCCAGGGGCACCTCCCTGTCTCCTGAGCCTGAAGGCTTGTACAAAACAGACTGAGATTCTCTGAAAAACAATTCAGCAGAGAGCAACGTGATATTTGTTCTCCTTAAAAACTTAAACTTGTGTAGGTATGGCATATTTTATGTCAAGGAATCTTAGAACCAGAGGGGACCAAAGGCCCAACCCTCTCTTGTTAGAGATTAGAAATCTGTAGGCCAGATAAAGTTATTGGCTCAACTTCACGTAGCAATGCTAAAAGTTAGTTCTCTCAAGTGGACCCCTCACCCAGAGCAGAGAGCTGGGGGCTGTGACATTGATCATGAGGAACTGACCTTGACTCCTTATAAGAGGCAGTGCATGACAATCATCGTGTTTACTGCGTTTCACTAGATCCCACAGCATCCCTGACTCGATAGGATTCCCCTAGACACAGATCCTGAGCCAAGGAGCAGAGTTTATGTGGTTCATTTGGCAAGTGGTCTCAGGAAACCCCACTAAGGGAGAGGAGAAGTGAGACAGGGAGGGAAGGCACGTGGTACAGGTGTGTTATCAAGCCAGTGACCTGTGGCCACCTGGGGCTTCATCCTGCCGGGGGCCTCTGGGAATCAGTATAGCACGTAACTCAGAATTATTCAACAGAGGAGCAAGGAAGTTGGCATATTGGCCCACCAACTCATTTTCCTCATTGGGTGAGGGCTGCTTCAGGAGCATCACCTCTCCAGCACTTCCAGCTCGTTCCTGATGAGAACAAAGCACCCAGGCAGAGTCACAGGTGTTCCCAGCAAACTACCTTCGGATCAGCAAGCTGAGTGTGAAAAGGATGCAGCAGGGCTTGCACAGACTTGGCAATAGTCCCCAAGAGAGAGCTCCATCAGCAGTCAGAAGCAGGAAAGCTAGAACACCTGGTGTGTGAGTGTGTGTATGTGTGTGTTTGACTTACAAATGCTGGTTTTGGTGCTATGTCGTGCTTGCTTCTCAGTCTTGGCAGTTTGGAAGCTCAGAACCAGTTTCCAGCCCACATCTAGCTCTTGGACAAGACCTTAAGGGAATGCAATCTTTGTACCAAACTTAACCCTTTATTTCCCTTCTTTTATTTATTTTCCTTGTATGTCTGTTTGTGTATTTATTCTGATCCTCTTTGTATATGCCTTTAAAGCCCCCTCGAATCCGTGTATTGATATAGGCTGGATACAAATAGACATAAAATCAGGTTACCCAGTTAAAAGAGATAAACCTGGGACTATCACAAGCAGCTGCCGGGCCGTTGACTGGTCTCTAGCTTCAGCTAAAGAGGACTTTTCATCAGGGCTCCCTGGTCTCCACGTGAAAGTCACAAGTGCACGGGAAACCACAGACTTCTTGCCCTGCTGCAAGTTTGTCGTGAGTCACAGAGAACTGCAAATAAGGGAAAATGCGTGTTCTTCAAAATGGCCACAGAAGCAGGATGTCCATCATCCCCATGATGCTGTAAAACAGGAGATTCCTGTATCACTTGGGTGATGTGATAAGAGGTCCCTGAAGGCCAAATTGGAGCCCACGATTTGCAGTTTTGCTGAGTCAGGATTCAGGACCCTTTTCATAACCTGGAAAATAGAAAAATAAATGAAAGCAAGCACTAGCAGAAGCAGCCTCCAAAACTTTTAATAGCTAGACTCTTCTCTCTCTCTCTTTTTAGGCTGATACTTAAAATATTTTCTCCTATGCATGATTTTTATTGATGAATATTTTTTACGGCTTTTCTGTACAGTATATGACAAATTTTCTTTAATAAGCATGTATTACTCTTAAACGGGGAGAAAATGAAAAAGTATTTCCTCTCATCTGAATATTTTTTAATCATAACATCCCCTTCAAATGTCTTGTTTTCTAAAAATAGATGTTTTGCTAAAAGCATCCAAAGTAAAATGTGGCCTGCCACTCCAAAAGCTCAGGTTTTGTTTGTTTTCTTTGCTGATCAGAAGCCCTGAAGAAATGACGATTCTGCCCTCTGACATTCATGAAGGTGGGTGCAGACCCACAGTAAGTCTTTCTTTGCCATTTGGTTTCCTGTTTCAAGGAAAATGTTAGCCAGATGTCACAATTAAAAGGAGCGAGGGAGGGAGGAAGATAGGAAGATAGGAAGGAAGGAAGGAAGGAAGGAAAGAAGGATGGAAAGTAACAAAGCTAGACTCCGCTCTTGTTTCTTTCTCTTTCTTCTGTCCAATAATCAGCAATGTTAACTAAGCATCTCTCAAAAGTTATTTATTTATGATTCCTTAATTCTAAAAAGGATCTAAAACAACCATAAAAAATCTAGTGAATGTAATGTACAAGATTGCAAGTAAGGGAAGAAAATGGAGCAAAGGGAAAACTGGGGAGAGGAAAAATAAGACAGGAATAAGACCAAGGTCTGAAATCCATGCCATTAAGTCCTATGAGGTGAGGTCAGAAATTTTACTCTGAGCTTCACAGCAACCAAAGCAAAGAAGGAAACGCCATCAAATACATGACTCAGGTCAAAAAAAAAAAAAAAGCTAATTCATTTGGCATGGAGCACTGGGCTAAGTATTTTGGGAGAATATATACAACGAGGATAAAAGATATTATTAGCTCATTGACTCAGGAAGTCAGTGCCCACTACTTATGAGGACTAATAATCCTACCAGCTAACAGCACTTGAGCACTTCTGATATGCCAAGCACTGTCCTAACCAGTGTCATCATGGCACAAGAACACCGGGCCTCAGGAACAGCTACTTACATTTGTAAAAGTAGAATTTATGGCTTACAACGGGCTTTCCCATTTGTGTTCTTACTTAATTACTTACAATAACGCTGTGAGATATTATTTTTCCATGAGGAAAGCAAGGTCATGTAGCTAATAATTGGTAGACCTGGAATATAAACCCAGGTTTTTCAGATATTCTTTTGCCATTACTTCATGATCCAGGAGGCAAAACCATGGTGATGGAAATATGGATATTTGGCTCTAGGATCTTAAGCCGAGTTCTCGTGAGGTGTCTACTTCTAGGCCCACCATTCACTGGCTGTGTGGTGTTGGGCAAGTCCCTTTTCTTCTTGGAGCCACAGTGTCTTCAACGGGAAAATAAGGAGGTTGATGACTCGTCTGGGAAGATTCATTCCAGCTGCAGCAGCCTGTTCATCTCTGGGTTTCTGTGGCTCCAGGCGGTTTCCCAGACTACACTCCGGGGTGTTCCTAGTCATTTTCACATTAGCAGTTGCTCTGTGGTACGGCTTGGCTGCGCCTCTGAGGACCATTTAACCTTCACCATTGTCCCAGCCTGCTTGGGAGCTGGGGCTCTGGGGCTGCATCTGAAAGGCTGAGAGAAGCCAGAACTCCCGCTGAGCCCACGGTGTCCTATAGGGTGTTCCCACAGCATCACCAGGACGTATTTTGTTGTTACTGATTGATACTACATCTTCCATGGATCTTCCGAGGAAGATTCAAAGTGGAAAGTGCCTAAAGTTGGATCCAGACCTGGTGAAGAACTCACTTTTTTTTTTCTTTTGTTTTTAAGCCTCCTCTGAGCCCAAAGATCCCCTGTACACGTCTTGGATTCATGCAAGTTAGCCTTGTCTCCGTGGAGGGCTTCCCTGATGGGGTGGAATGTTGTGTGTTCGTTTCCTGTGCCCAAATAAATAAACCCTCTCCTAAGCTTTAGGCTCCAGGTTTGTTTCTGGCATCCCTTTGCCTAAAAGTTTCTGTATTGAATAAAACACAAATGTTTAGCAAATCCCAAGAAATTCCTTATTTAATGGAAAAAAGAGATCCCTGAGCTTATATTTCAAAATGTGATTTCCATGTTCCCATTGCATTAAGGCAAGTTTGCCTCACCAAATCCCCAGATGTCTGATATGCTTTTCTAAAAATGCCTTTATTTAGACCTTAGAATGCGTTTTGAGAACCTATTGTGGCCAGGATTCTCCTCTGAGCCCTGTAGAAGATAGAGTAGCAGAAGGAGACTCAAAGCCCACGCTATAATTTGGTTGTAAAGGTTGCGTTAGAATCTGTAGGAAGTCTCGGTGTTAGCCTACAGACAAGCTTTTCTCCCTGCGTGTTGATCTTTTATGCGATGCGGTATAGCACCTCTGTATGGCCATCTGTCCTCCTTCATGACAGCAGGAGATTCAGCTCTGGGGTTGGCCACAAACAGTTTATCTCGTTAGCTGACCTGGCATCTAGGACCTGCCTTGGTAATTTCTCTGTGAATTGTATTTTCTTTCTTCCAGCATCTTTGAAGACTGGGCTTTTCCTTTTGCTTCATGGCTCTGCCAACCCTAAACTGCTCTCCCTCCTAAAATGTTTCTCTTTTGTTATAAAAGTAATTTATATTCATTGCTGAGAGAGAGACAGAGAGACAGAAACAGAAGAAAACAGCAATTGCAGAGAGAAATTTAGAAAAACATAATAAAATAAAATCCCATCACAGTAAAGTTATTGCTGTTACTATTTGGATTTACAAAAATAGTTTGCCCGTAATTATTTATCCTCAGCCCTTTGCCAATTATGTGAATTTCCAGTGGGGGGATAAACACTACACTCTATAATGAACAATTTTCCTGTGTCATTAAATAGTCTTCAAAGTCTTGATTGTTAATAGCTGCCTAACATTCAGTTGTAGGGCCAAAGAGTTATTTTAACCATTTCCTTTCTGCTGGACTTGCAGATTCTTTGCCCCATTTTACTTCAAACCCTGCTGTAAGGTGGTAGCTATAGCATGGTAGCCACTTACAGAGTGTACAGCTCATGCCTGGCGCAGGGCACAGTCTGGGAATAAAAAAAGAAAAGGCACTGGCTTGGCCCCAGGGAGAGGGGTGGGGAGCACTGGCACTGGGCGTGTATCATGTCTACCAATATGACACTTCATATCAGGAGCTACTCCCTGTAGCATGGCAGAGTCTGAAAGGGCTTGCTGAGTCATCTAATACGAAGTCATGTTCAGTGTAATCTTAGAGCTATGGACATTTCATTGTTTGCTAAGTCTGAAAAGTGGACTTTGGGGTGGAGATGGGGAGAAAAGAGAGGCAGGCTCTTGAGCTACTTCTTGGAGGACAAAGTGACATGGAGAAAGGAGGGAAGGTTGGGAAGGGGAAGGGAGAGGTCATTCTAGGAAAGGCAAACAATGCCAAGAAAGGGAGCTTGGCAGGGTTAGGTGTGTGTCAGGGCTTTGTTCTGACCCGAGTTTAGAATGCCTGGGAGGGCATGGCAGGGGCTGCAGCTGGAGAGGTCTGCAGGGGACACATCCTGAGAGACCTTTGATATCCTACCAAGGAGGGCAATTTCATCCCAAAGACTTGGTGAAGCTGCTGAGGCTTACAAATAGAGGCCTGAGCTCAGCAGACAAGCACTTCAAGGAAACTCGCTGTGGCATCTGTAGGTGGGACAACAGACTTGGGGGGTTCTAGGGAGAGTTGGTGGTGAGGACTCTGAGCCTCCTGGGCACAGGAATCATGACTTTTGGTTACCACTGCCTGGCACACCCTAGGTGCTGGGTATTTGTTACATCTGAAAGAGGCTGTTACAAGATCCCAGGAGGGAATGCAGAGGTTGGTTGGCAGTAAGAATAGAAGGGCTGAGGCCTATTAGAAAGACATTTAGGAAGGGACCTGGATGAGATGCACTGTTTCTAAAGCCAAGGACCCCAACAGACCTTACTTTTTAGCCCTGAGCAAAAACCAGAATGTGGCTTTTGAAAAGGTATTTGACTTTAGGAACCAATGTGCCAATAGAATGTTTCTAGACCTTTCAAAACTCTAATCTTTGCTTTGTGAATTACATAGTTTGGTTCTATTCAATGGGTCCCTTTTTCCCCAAAATACCACCTGTGAAATAAGTTAAACACCATACTGTTTTAATATAAAAATATTTCCTCAAATCCACTGTATAAATTAATTACTCTTTAGGGAATAGGATAATCTAATTTCCCTTATACAATGTACTCCATTCACATGCTCTACATTGCTGTAAGGGTAGGTTATGAATCAACTGTTTCTGAAGGATTACGAGCTATAATAAATGTCAATATGAGCTCTGATTGATTTCCTGCAGCCTCACCAGTTGTGACTTCATTTAGGAACTTCATACCAATCACGTCGCTTGATTACCTTTGATTCTCGCTATATCCCCAGCACCTCCTAGAGTACCTGCAACAAGTGAGGTGCCTAATAAACGTCTGTTGAATGAAGGACGACTTTCTATCCTTCCAAAATGCTCCTCAGAGAAATTTTAGAGAGGTTGGAGAGAACTCCTGTTCAGGTGGGCATTACCTTAAGAGGTGAAATCAGAATTCAGTCCTTGAGAAAGTAGCACAGACCTGTTCTGAGGCACCACTTTATCCCAGCACCTCAGCCTAGAGTACACACTCAGTGAATATTTGCTGGCTGACCAACCCTGCTGTAGTAATGTCTGACCTGAACCACAGCTCCTAGTTCAAACCTGTGCCTTAGACAGTAATGCAATCTTTCATGTATGCATTCAGCCTTTATTGAGCACCTACAGTGTGCCAACACAATAGCAAACATTCATGGTGTTCCTTGGATTCCAAAGAGCTGTCTCATTTTGAACCTTGCAAACCACTCTGGTAGCTATTATTATCATCCGCTTTTGCAGATGAAAGAAATGAGGTTTAGAAACACTAAGCTACTCGTCCACAGTGGTGTAATCAAAGGGGAAGCTGGCTCTCTCACCTACATCCTCATGGTATGAAAACTGGCTTCTGGATCTCCTTACACCAGCTAAGTGAGCAGTGGTGACTGTGAAGTGGAGTGTCAGGATGTTAGGGTTTGAATCCCTGGCTCCGTGCTTTTCTACTGTGTGACCCTGAGCAGTTCCTTCCTCCCTCTGAGCCTCAGTTTGTAGTACCCAGGTGAGAGGTGATGAACTGAGGGGCTCCAGAACAGATGGAGAGGAGCAGCTGGACACAAGATTGTTAAGGAGAAAATCACCTGAACGTGATGATTGATGCAAGGTAAGGCAGGAAAGAAGGGGTTAAAATAAGGGCCATTTATTATTGTTCTTGAGTCTACAGGTCAGCTGGGGTGGTTCTGCCGCTCTGGCCTATGCGTGGCTGACTTTGGCTGGGCTCACTCATGCATCTGTTGTGGGCCAGGAGCTGGCTGATCTAAGAGAGCCTCACACATGTCTGGCAGTTGCATGGCTAACAACGAGAGCGACAAGGGTAAATGGTCCACACGTCTCTCATCCTCTGCCAGGCTAGCCCAGGCTTCTTCACATGACAGTGTTAGAATTCCAAGATTGTAAGCAGAAACATGCAAGACCTTCAGGGGCTAAGGAAATAGACTCCATCTCTTCACGGGAGGAACTGCAAAGTCACATTGCCATGGGCATGGTTACGGAGACACATGAACAAGGGCAGCCATAGTGATTGCCTGAAGCTGATGTAGTCAATCTGTTTGTCTAGAGGCCCTAGAATATCTTCAGACCAAGCCAGACTGGCAGAAGCTGCATACCTGAACCATAGCGTTGTAGGCCTCTATGGAATTACCTTCACTAATGGGGCTTGAGTGGTGCATCAGCCCATATGCAAGGGATTGGACTATGCAGCTCGTTGTCATACATTTGTTGCTGAAGACTCTTTGTTCATGTTAGAATGTGGTGGGAGAGATTCTTCTCATCTTCGCACTGAGCACACCTGGGCTTCTCTAGAGATGGGGTGGTTTTTAATCTTGCAGATTTGTGACTCATGCACCTAATGGATTTCTCTCTTGAAGCTATCAACCAGAATATGTGATCCACCACTAACAAACGTGAAGCTCTTGTGACATATATTTTGGTACTGATTTCACTTTCAGATTCATGTTATTGTTCCTCTTAACAGATCTCCTCCCTGCTTACTTTGTCTTATTTTGTTTGATTGCATTGTATATTTTTATAAGTTGTAAGCTTTGTATATGGTAGATGATAAATAAAATGACAGAAAGGACGAATGAGGAAGCAGATTACCTTCATATAGCCAGAAATGTACTGAAGGTCAGGGTGTTTTTATTTATTTGTTTGGGTTTTTTAAAAATAAGTTATATTAAAAGTCCTTCATTGAGCCAAAATTCATACCTGAAAACTACATCTTCTAGAAAGATTTTTACTTTGGAAAGCCTGCAGTCCTGCTTCTTACCACTAGGTAACACCCCCTCATTATCATCTCTAAGGTGGCTCTAGCTACATGGACTGTAGCGCACTGTGGGACGTTCATGAATGGCTCCTCCAAGGCAGAATACATATGTCTCTCTTATATAGGATTGGACATACAAATATTTGGCAATGGAATGAAAAAGATTAAAGGGATGGTAGTCTGTGAGCTAACCCCTGCCTGCAAGATGCTTACAATCTGGGTCAGAGGTTTCCAAGCCCTCCTAAATGCAGTGTTCAGTGGCCCTGAGCAAAATGTGCAAATGAAGACGATCAGACGGAGGCTTCCAGGAAGCTAAATATATTCACTCTTAAAAATTTTCTTTTACTCTGAGATTATGTCCTTTCTTCTTTTTTGATATTAAAATGTCTTTTCTTTTATGAAATGATAGTAAGAGTAGATAGTAGATACTCTTTTTTGTTAAAAATATTCTTACTTGATAATAAAAAAGGAATAAATTCATAGAGCTTTCAAAGTTCTTTTTGGGAATACTGAAATTTTAGCCTACAAAATCCAAAATTCTGAAAACCTGTGGTTGAGTAAGAGAAGGAATCAGTACAGAAATATTTAGTATAATCCTGCTCGATACATTTGTATGTATCAAGTCCTTAACAGAAAATATGACCTCCTATCATTTATAAGTCAGCTCCTATTACAGACTTTTTTTTTAAAGGTGGAATTTAGGAAAATAGTCTAAGGCATCTTCTCTTTCCTCTCCTCTGGCTGGGAATTCTGAATCTACTCTTTGGGCAAGTTAGAACACTTGGGCCTCAATAACTATACTCCACTGCTATGTTCTTAGCTTTTATAGAGATCAAAAGAGGAAACAACCAGTTAAAAATCTACTTCTGCCCTGGTTTTATTTTAAAGCTGTCATTAGGACACTTTCTCTTATCTTGTACAGTAGACCTTAAAGTTCCGTGTAAGGAGGTTTCAGGATCCTTTCTAAGGCCTGTGGATCTATCTTTTCTCCTCTCAGATAACAAAATAACACGTTACCTTTTTAGCCTTGGCTGCCGACGGCCTGAAGTTTAGATTTTATGCTCAACTAGAAGAACTTTGTTTACCCTTAAGAGTGATATATTTTTAGTTTCCTGGTTTCTTTCTATTTTTACCAACTTTATAACGCCTTTTATTATAAGCCTCCCAAAGCTTATGTTGGAGTGATATACAAATACTTTTTAAAATAAATAGGATTTTTTATATAATAAATGCTACTTCTGGAAAGTACTGGATTATTAATATAAACTATGAATGTATTCAGAATATGTTCCAGGACTGTCCTAACAAAAACCCTTTAGTATTTTATTATATATTTCTCTTACTCAAAATTATTTCACATGTTTAAGCCTTGTTTCCTTGACTAGAATGTAATCCCTACTGTGGGAGGAAACTTTGTTTTCTGTGTTGTCTTAAATCCCTCATAGTTTCTAGATCAGTGCCAGGACATAAGACATGCTCAGCAAATACTTGTTGATTGACTAATCCCCTGATTTCTGTGTTCTGGGGGAATTAGAAAAGCTTTCCTAGACGAGGTGCAAGGAAGTGGACAGAATGCAGAGTATTCACTTCTCCAATCCTTGGTTTCTCGAAGGTTGAACATGGTGGCTAAGGTCTATAATGTTCTGGGACTTTACAGTTGTAAGATAGGAGGACAGGAGACTGTGGAAGGTGGTGAATGACAATGTTCAGATTCGTGAAGGTGGAAATCAATGTGGTATTGTAGAGAAGCTTTCGAGATGGAGAAATGCTTTGGAAACTGTTAAGTGCTGTGAAATTATGCCTCTGGTTTACAAGCATTTGGCTTTACCAACACTTTCAATTCCTGCCCCTGACTTATCTGAGGGGCTGTCTTGGCATTTAGGAACACTGGTTTGAACTGACGCACCTGTGAGCAGCTGTGCGGCCTCCAGGTGGTCGTCTGGGCAGTGGTGCAGCTGGCATCAGCGTCTGGCTGAGCATGCTCCTTTCAGATGACTCGCGGTTTGCTAGTTGTAGCAGGGATGATGTTCGTTATAACGTCGACTTCTTTGATGACTGTGGTGTCATTTGTATCATGTTCATTGATTCTTTTGACTTTACTATTTTTTAAATTAAAGATTGAATTAAACTTTGAGTATCATGTATATTTTTTGTTTCTTTATCATAATCTTAAGTATACAGGTGGTAATAGCCTAAGAAAAACAGATAAACAGCTATTTGATAGACTAATAATAAAAACACGTGGCTAGGTTATATTATGATACTAATGTTTTCTAGTAAAGTGATTTTGGTGATATTTGGTGTTGTCTTGGCATACACAGATTTAATTTGGGAATTTGGATTGCATTAACTTTTTTCTTATGAAAATAGTGGTAATTATTTTTCAGTTTAAGATAATTTGGCTTTATAAATTGGGAATAAACTGCATTTAGTTAAGGGAATATTATTACATTATTTCTTTTGTAGTCTCCATAAGATCTGGTTCTTCATAGATGTCCAATACTTGCCGTTAGCTTGCTCGAGGCCAGCTGGCATTTGAGGAAGCATTACCTGGAGGTAGCAGGTCCTTCTGAAGAGAGACCCATGCCTGTTCTCATGATGACCAGCCTATGGCAAGTCTATGGAGTTTCTGATGAGAAACGGAATTAGAAATACCTTCAGGTAAACAAGATGAGGGAAAGCATATGTGCGAAAAATACTAATCATTCAATGACCTGGATTCACCTTCTCAGCCTTAACACAGTTTGAAAGTTTTGCTGTTTTAACAAAGTAATTTCCCTCAGAAAAGACCGTTGCTACACTCTTGAAGGACAGCTCCACTCCACTCTGCAGTAACTGCCTCCACACGGCAGACACTGCTCAAATTCATTCCTTTCTCTCTCCCTACCCTTGACCTTGGTTTTTATTTTCCATTCATAGCTTTTAAAGTACCTGAGCTGCCACGATTTAGAAGGTAAAACTACAGCAACAAGAGAAACCAATTTTATAGATAAAGAAATGGAAAACCTAGCTAGTGACCAAACCCACCCAATTCTATATGTATTAGTTTTCTATTGCTTTATAACAAATGACCACAAACTTAGTGACTTAAAACAAGACAGATGTATTATTTCAGAATGTCTATAATATACACAGAATACCTGTGTATTATGTTAATGCATGTATATTGTGTATTACGTCACTGTTTCTGTAGGTCAGAAGTCTGGGCACAGCATGGCTGGGTTTTCAGCTCGGTATCTCGCTGAGCAGAAATCAAGGTGAAATCAAGGTGTCCCCAGGGCTGCCATCCTCATCTGGAGCTTGGGGTGATCTTCCAAGCACCCTAGTTGTTGGCTGAATTCATTTCTGAGGTCCCTGTTTCCTTACTCACTGTCAGCTGGGGGCCCTCTGAGCTCTTGGAGGCCACCTACATTCCTTGCCACATGACCTCTTCTTCTTCAAGCCAGAAACAGTGTGACAAATCCTTCTTGTGCTTCAAATCGGTAACCAGCAGCGAAAGCTCTCTGCTTTTAAAAGGCTCATGGGATTAGGTCAGGCCACGCAGATAATCTCCCTATCTTAAGGTCAACCATGCCATTTAACATAACCTAATCGTGGGAGTAAATTTCATCATGTTTGAGGTCCTGGAGATTGTCCAGGGGGTGAGAGGTCATCTTAGAATTCTGCCTAGCAAGCTGTTCCATTTCCCTCGTGGAGCTGTTTGCATCCCCTGAGGGAAGCTGCTTATCACAACCAACAAGCCTCCTACCTATTGTGCAGGCCCGTGGAGGCTGTAAATGCACACAACCCCTCTCCGCCCCTTTACAGTTTTCAAAGCACTTCCACAGCTGTGACCTCATTTCCTCTTAAAAAAAAAAAAAACTCTACCACATTTTCATTTTATATGTGAGGAAACTGGAACTCAAAGAGGTTAAAAGATTAACCCGAGCTAACAAACCCAGCAACCTGGAGCTGGGACTTCTGACTCAAGAATGAGATCCTCTGGCTCTAAGACCAGAACTTTCACTGTGGCATAGGTGCCCCCTCAAGAATCTTGTCATTTGGAAGACAAAGGTAGACACAGAAGGCAGTTAAAGACTGAGGGGTAAATATCATAGTGGTGTTTGAAATGCAGCTTCGGTTCAAGGGCAGTGTGGGCTGAGGGAGCTTGGAAGACTTGATGGAGAGATGGGCACTGGTACGCAGAGGGGAAGAAGAAGAGGCAGGCAGGGGGACAGCTTGAGCAAAGGCTGGGACAAGCAAAGTGTGCTGTGGGGGCAGGAGAGAAACCTATCAAAGGGTTAATGACCTGTCAAAGAGACCCAGGAATTTGCTGTGGGGTGTTAGACATTAGGGAACTGTGGTGTTTTTTTAGCTGGAGAGTGATTTAAAATAGCAGTGTTTTGTGGGAGTTGAAGGTTCACATGGCCTTCTACCCGCTTAGCAATTCTACGCTTGTGTATATACCCCAGGCTCATTAATGGATCGTGAAATCAGCTTCGTGGGTTTTGACCACCATTTCAAATAGAGAGTAGAGTGAAATGGAATGTATTAAAAGACAAAGGATGCAATAAGGGTAATAAGTATTATTTCTTGAAACAGGTCCACTTTGTGAGTGTACAGGTACGTAATTTGTGTTTTGTATAGTATACTGTGATATAAAATATATTTCTTACTCTGGGTTGCACTCAAAAAGGTTTGAAAAATACTGCCCACAGAAACTCATGCACATGTGTACACAGGAACAAGTACAATAATGTTGCTAGCAGTGCTCTTCATAATCACCAATAGTTGGCCTATTGATTATATCAATCACCTTGATGGCCATCCTCAGGAGAATAGATAAGTAAGTTGTGGGTTATGCATATAATGAAGTACAGAGTAACACTAAAAAAACAAAACACAACTAGAGCCACGTGTATCGTCATGGACAAAAAACAAAAATCAAATATGGAAGTAAAAAGATGATTTCTGAATTATAAAGGTAGTATATCATTAAACTTTGAAATATACAAACCAAAAAGATAAATTATTTACGGATCTATAAATGTTAGTAGGAGTGTACACATGCATGAGAATGATAACACCAAATTGAGAACAGTGGTTATGGCTGATGAAGGAGAGAGAAAAATGGGATCAGGAGTAAGGACTGTCACCTGCATCTGTTGTGTTAAATCTGGGTGATGGGAACTCACGTATTTGTGAAATCATTCCTTATATTTGCCTACAGGCTTGAAATAGTCCATACGTTTGTTTCGAGCAGAATCATAGGATAATTCATGAGCCAGTGCTTGGCAGAGACTGACTTGGAGACTTACAATAGTGTCACTTTGAGGCAATGTGCACCTGAACCAGGGTGACAATAAGAACAGGCCACTCTCATACAATAGTGTGTATGAAAGCAGTAACAATGACACCTTGTATTTTGGAGGCATTTTCCAAAATAGAGAAATACTTCTACAGACATCTCATTTTATTGTCACCGAATAGGCGAGGCAGTTGTTTATTATTATAAACCTCAGAAAGCTGAAGTTTAGAGAAATTAAATGACTTCCCTAAGGTAAGACAGCAGTTTGTAGTGAGGTGGGGAATTGAATCCAGTCTGCCTGTGGTTTTTTCAGTCTTTCAAGACTGGTATATTGGGCCCACTTTTGGCCAAAGCCCAAGTTCGTTCTTTAAATCTCTGTTTTTTATTTGTGTGTGTGACAGACATGTGACCATGTGATAAAAAGATTTTGGTTGTGGGCACTTCTTCAATTCTCATGAAGCAAGAACATTGCTGTAACCATCCTCTTGGCTCACTCCCATCTTCAAGGTCCAGGAGCAGGTCATCAGCTGGGCTTCCCAGTTGGGCATATAGCATGTTCCATGTGTGAAGATGACACTGAAAGGGAGACTTTGAAGGCGAACACCTGGTAGATTCCTGCTGGCAGAGCTTCAGGGGATGTCAGAGGGCAGCTGTTGGGAAAATGAGGCCTGGTGCAACCTTCTGCAAGAATGTTTGCAACCAACCCATGTGTGGGGAGCTATGTTTAGATGAGACCAGATGTTTTCCTTAGCAAGAAAAAAAAAATGCAACAAACCCAGACATCTTCCATATACCAAGAACTAACACACAAAAAAGTGGGTGTGTAACAAGCAGAAGGCAAGTAAATGCGAATGGTATTGTTCAGAAGTGGTTTCACTATATAAATAATGAAAGAAAAGACAAAAACAAATGTTTGTGGATCTAATGTGTGAAAGGCTTCATTTCAGGTTTTTATGAACATTATCTCATGTTCTTTTCCCAAAAACCCTATAAGGCAAGTGTTAATATCTAGCATTTAAGGACAAGGAAATGAGAGCTAAGACCTTAGCTTGTTTGCTCAAGGTCACTGGCTAGTAAGTGGTGTTGCCAGGATTTGAACTAGGATTTTGCTCCATAGCTCACAGTGTTTCCTCTGTATCATGCAGTGATAAAATTGAAAGAGAAAAGAACATGCATTTATAAGCCAACATGTGGTTACCAAGGAAAGAAGTAGATTTTGAAGGGCCTGGAATACTGGAAGAGAAAATTTGGATCTTGCGGCAAGGAAACCATTTGAGGTTCTTGGGCAGACTGTTGAAGTGAATGCTCTGATCTTGCATGTTCCATCGAGGAGTGAAATGCATGATGGGCAGGAGCTACAAGAAGTAGCAGCAGAGAGAGGAGACTGCTGGCCGTCCCACAGTGCCCCCCTGTCATAGGGACCATCTGAGCATGTGCACAACCACAGGCCCCTGCTGGGTCAAGAGCTAAGCAGTTACCCCTCTGTAGAGGTGCAAGGAGAAACCGTTTGCCTGGCGTCACAAGTTGGAATTCAGAACACATTTTCCCACAGAAACCACGTCCTCCTTGATGATTGGCTTTTGGTCTTAAGATCAGTGACACAATTCACTGTGGGCTGGATTGGCTTTTATGGGCAGGTCTGGGAACCCAATCACCACGTATAACATACATTCCATGGGAAAATGTGTTTGTAGTTCAGCTTTCAAATGAACATTTGGAACATAGCCTACCCATAAGTTGAGAGCAGCCTGCCTTGGAAGAATATTGAGCTTTGATGTGTTAAGAGTCCCTGTTCCAGTGTTGACTGAGGGAGGAGACAGGGAGTGACACTTGGTGAGCACTCACAGATACCAAGAGCTGTCCTGGGGGTTGTGTGTACCCTCTTGCCATGTTCCAACTGTAGTTCTCTGAGGTCAGTAGGAGCACCCTCATTTGAGTGCAGGGGAATTGGATTCTCAGAAAGATTAACTTTCCAAGTGTGTACAACTAGGGAGAATTGAGGTCTGAAGCTCAAGAAGGAGTCAGATCAAATCTAGATCTAATGAAGAAGTGAACGGAGGTGTTCTTCCAGTTTCCAGCCTCATCCCTTAGCATCATTGTGATAAAAAGAGTCCACAAGAAAGCCTCATGGCAGCCTTTTAAAAAGTACTAAGTAGCTGGAGACAGTGTGGCACCGGTAAGAAGGTATGCCCTTCATGTCTGCTCCTGCCCTTTCCCCAACCCACTGTCTCATCTCCCTTTCTCTCCTCTGTATTTAGCTGGAAATTCTTACTACCCTAATCAGTGACTGTTTAAAGTCACCAAGAGAGAGGACCAGTGGGAAAGAAGGAAGAGGGGAAGTGCTCAAGAACAGGAGGAACATGAGATGGTGATGAGGTGAGCTCCCTGGGGTGCAGAGTGCACACAGTGTGGGGGTTGACTGTTCCTGCCAGGAGCTTCCCTCAGCGCCTTCTGCCCCACAGCTCAGGACTCACTGAATTGCTGGTACCATTTGCTCCAGCATGTTCCCAAGCCTGCATGGATCTCTTTCTATCTGAGATTTCTGCCACTCTCTGAGCCAGTCTTTGCCTGGCCCAAGAGGATCCAACCTGGCCCAGGTGTGACCAGATGATCCAGTCTTCCCAAATCAAAGGGGCTCCCCACACTGCCTTAGGTGGAGACCTTAGGCCTCCTCCTTGGAATCTCCACGGCCTCCCTGGTATTGGCAACAGACCTGTGAGGACGGTGCTCCAGGTCGCTCGTGCTTGTGCCTCCATTTATCCAGCAAGTGTTAACCCACTGCCTCCGTGTGTCAGGCTTGGGTGATGTGCTGGAGCATAAAGGAAATTAAGATATAGTCTTGTTCTGGAAGAATTCGTAGTTGAGAGAGAGAGAGAGAGAGAACTAAACAAAGTATGTTTTATGCATGAGGGATGCACAAAGAGCTTGGGAACAGAGGTAAGTCAGTAACTAGGTCTTGAGAGGGAGGAAATTAGGGAAACCTTCTCTGAAGAGGTGACTTCTGAGCTGGGCATTGAAGAAGGAGGAAGCCTTTACCAGCTATGTAGGGGCATGGGCAGTCCCACTGGTGGGAATTGAGTGGGAGGGTATGGTATGAACAAGAGAACTTTGGTGTTGCCTGAGCATAGAGGACAGGGTTGAGCTGAGTTTAGAAAGTTAGGTGATGCTGTTACTAAACTGAATGTATGGGCTTTTCTGTTTAATCAGATTGGGATTGGAAGCTGTGTGGTCGTACTTCTCTGTAGATACTGCTGCAAAGGCTCTATGGGCAGAAAGTCCTGGAAGTCAGATACTGTGAATCCTAAAATTTGTTTTAATAAGCAGTGTAGTTTGAGCGTTGGAAGTTCAAAGGGCCTAAAATTGCATGTGTATATATGCAAGTCCAAAGGAAGCAGATAGCATACAATACTGGTTATTGTATTTCCAAAGAGTCTTGTTAATAATTAAGTGCAAATGTACTTGCAATGGAGAGCATTCTCCCTCAATTATTAGAGCTGAAGAATCCCCTCACCCCATCGCCCCAAGATCTGCTGGTTCAATACCTTCCATTTAAAGATGGTGGATGCTGTTATACCCATTCTACAGATGAGGACACTGAGACCCAAAGAGGCTAAGAAACTTGCCCAAGGTCAGCGTAAGTGGCAGAGAAGTATTTGAGTCAGTGTTTGCATAACTGCACATGTTGGTTTCAGAGAGAGATGTCACAGCTTTTTTGGGGGACTGTTTCAGCATCTCCTATCCCTTCAAGTCAGGACATGAGTTCTATTCAACCTCATCACTACTCTTCTTTCCCAGCAGAGGTTCTATTTTGTTTTTTTGTTTTTTAAATCACAACCAGAATGTCCTTGAGGTTTTCCTTGTTTGTGTTTTTGTTTCTTATGAGTATTCATTCCATCCCTTATTAAAAACATGTCTTTGGAGAAGTCACTGAGTGATGAGTGAAACATTGAGGCAACTTCTATTTTGCGGACTGGTTGAGGAGAGAGTGGCCTTCCACAAATGACATAGTGTGGGCCACCCCTCTATGGGTAGATATATAGTCAAAATAATGACATCATTGTGGTTTTCTCTCTTTCTCTCTTTTCTCCAAGTACAAACACAAAATAGTTATCTAAAGTCTCTTTTTTGTGAAAAAAGGAAAAATCTCCCACCACATTCCAGAAGAAGCCATCTGTTTTTCTAACTCAATAAATGTATCGTGTCCACCCTCCAGAAGATGCTGTGAAAGCTTATTGCTAAGAGTTTTGTGTTTTATAAACTGTGAGTTGCCATTCAGACTGTCCGTGGTAACCTAAGACTGGATCCTTGGGAACAAACTGAGATGCTTAGTTTTATCTAGTTGCTCCAGATCGAGTCACTGGTGGGGCTCTGAATCCTAAAGTCTCCTGGTATTGAAGAGGCCTGAATGGATACTTGCTTGGACGGTGCTCTTCAGACTCAATTTGACCAACCTGTTAATGATGGAACCATTTTCTGCTTGTTTCCTGTTGTGCGTGGTGGGGTTAGAATCCTGCAGGCTTCCTAGCTGGGGAGCCATGTCCTGTTTGGGGAGTGCAGAAACAGAGAGAGGTGGAAGAATGGCGGTGGTTTGTTGGGCCCTGGGGTGCCCCTGGCCCTCCTGGCTTGGAATGCTGTTAAGAGCTACAGCCAGAAGGGGGATGGGAGGAATGAAGGAAAGCAGCCAAGAAACAGTGAAGCCACAGCTTTAGGGAACAAGGCTGGGTGAGGCAAAGAGGACCTATTGCTAAACCAAAATATTTGACTAGATTTCACTTTTTTCTTTCAGTCCAAATTCTTTGCCTGAAAGTTTAGCTTTGAAGTTGTTTCTTTTCTTAATGTTCCAACAATATTGTTCTTTTAATCTTGTTTTTGGGTGGAACATAGACTATTTTGATTATTTCTAAATTATAGCATCAAATTTCTCAAATTCTTGGGTATACTTTCCATCATAGGATTTCTTTGGTGCTACCCGGAGCTCCTTTCTCAAACAGGCAAGACTATGTAAAAACAGCCTGGATAAAACTGACAGTTTGCATCTTTAGCATCTGTTATGTATTTTGAAAATTTTCAGAGAGTTGCTAAATAGGTTATGTATATTATAATATATGTAGCTCTTCCTGATTTCCTAATACAGATTATTTATGCCAGTTCTTTCTATAGACAACACATCCTGTAAAGAGCATAATAACCGAAGTCATTATAAGAATCATAAGATTTTTAGAGAAAAAGCTTTTTACCAAAAAACGTATTTACAGGGAATACAACCTTTATATTTCACTTGGAAGAGCAAGCTGAGAAGCTCCCTGGTCAAATCATTAAGCTTAGATGAATTAGTTTCTCTCACATACTTTCCCCCCAAGTCATGAGATGACCCTTATGGGTTTTTAAGCTCAACACCCCATGTGAGAAGAGCCTCTTCTGTCTGTGGCCTGCTAGCGTGGGAAAGCAGATCCCACCGCCCAACCCTGAGCCCGGCTTCTGAGCCCCCAGGCCTGTGCAGTGCATCTCATCAGGGAACACGCCTGTGTCAGCCCGAAAGGGAGTGAGTTCAGGCCCCCACCCTTGAATTGCTTTTCATTCTTCTTCAAACATTTAGTGAGTGCCTGCTCTGAGTCCAAGCCTGTGCTGGGCCCCAGGGTCGCCCAGATGAATAAACAAAGATTCAGGCCTTCAAGGTGCTCCCGGCCTTTCAGGGGAGAGAGAAGCGCTCACTGGAACAGGCTCAGCTGAGTAAGGAGAGATGTAGCAAGGGCTGTATTGGAGGGTAGAGTCATGCAAGTTAGCGAAGGCTTACAGAGCCAGTCATTTTCAGGTTAGACTTTGAAGGAATGGTAAGAAATGGTCAGGTAGATGAATGAGAAGAGCCTTCCAGGCCAGGAGAGCAAGAGCAAGAACCAAGGGCAGAAGGGATCCAACTCAAATGTTTTGGAAAATGCTAGTTTAGCTGGTGTGGCTACATCAGGAGGCTCGAGAGGTCAGCCAGGACACATCCCAAGGCCAAGCGTTTGGCCTTCAATCTGTAGGCATTGGCGGGTATTGAGAAGAGGAAGGCAGGATGTACCCGTGGTATCAAGTATTGACACCCTAGGCGATTCATTGTAAAGGCCAGGATTTGACTGAAGTGTGGGGAGGGGGGTCATTATTTTTGTTGAGTCCATTTCCCTCCTGCTATGTGGAACTCCCCCCTCCTCCTCTCCCCTGTGCTTTGTGCTGGAGTCTTCCACTCACAGCCAGGGACACAGGAGTGTTAACAATAGCCAAGACAGTCTTTTGAGGCAGGAACCAACAGGTGTCACAGGTCTGTGTTTGAAAGAACCCCACCATGTGCTCTGAGGAGCATCGTGACACACCGCAAAGGCTTCTCATCCGTGTCATTGCTAATCGAGTTGCTCATATTCCTCAAGATGGCAGCTGCCTCAGGCTAATGCCAAGAACAGTAATCTGTAATTAAGGTCTCAAGGAAGAAAACGAACCTCCTTCATAAATTCTCTGTTTAGGACCACTGCCCAACAGGTTCGTTCTATTGGATGCTGTCTTTCACTCCCAGCCCCTCCCAGCCACAACATTCTGCAGGAAAACCATATTATTCTGAATATGCTTCTGAAAGAACCATATTTTAGAATACCTAGAATGAGAACAGGGCTTAGGCAAGTTCCCCAGCACTCCTGCAACTCTGTGAGGTTCAAGATCAGCCCTGGGTTCAAATCCCCTCTCACCTCTGACAAACCAAATAACCTCAGATGGCAATGATCTCGCAAGATTGCTGAGTGCTTAAAAAGACCACCTAATACACAAAGTTCTTATTGTTTCTCCTAGGAGTTATTTTGTAAAGATTGATGAAAGTATGTGTCACCTCTGTTAGGAGAAACCCAGCTGAAGTTCCACATCCTTCCTGACACCTTTTCCGACTGCTCAGACTTGCTCTGACCTTTTTATTTTCTCTGAACTCCACTCGCACTTAACAGTCAATATTTACAGTTGAGACCACTTGAAAACCTTAGTAAAACCCTAAATGATGTTGGGTACAAGCATGTCTTTCATGTGGCTTAGTTTTCTCTCCCAAACTAAATTGTAAATCTTTGAGATCAGGGGCCATGTTTTATTTTTCTTTAAATCCAGCCCTCTGACTCTAGCATGGTGCAATGCTGGTTATACAGTATGTACAAGACAAATGCTTGATTGATTGATTTGCTGTGGCTTTTTCCATCCAAGGGAAAATATGGATGCTTTTCCTCTGGGGAGGGTCCAGGTCCTCTGGGCTGACATCACACTCAGAGCCCACTTTCTGTCAGTATATTCATTCACGTTGTCACATACTCATTGGACACAGACTGAGCCCCTGCTATGCCAGGCCCTTTGCATGCACATCATAATGTTTTCTCTTAGTTCCTAAATTTGAGGCTCACACTCATGCAAACCTCGGTCACCTGTAAGGTCACGAAAATGCTGTGGAGTACTCTCAAGGGTGGAAGGGACCTAAAACCAGGAACCCTGTCCAAATGATAATGCAGGGTAATTACACTCCATCAGTCTGGTGGTATGCACCCCCTGGTAAGGTCCTGCTCCATTTGCTTCGTAAAACTTGATGAGGAGCATTTTTTAAAGTAAGAACTGTTACGTTCTGCCACTCAGCTGCTCGAGTGGATGCTGGCTGCCGGCCCGGAGGAATGTGTGTGCATTCAAGGGCAAATGTCATCTCCCTGCATTGTGTGGAGAGGCATGCTTTGTGCCTGAAGACTGGGAGCTGCATAAAGCCCCAATGTCTTGCCCACAATGCGCCCCAGTATGAGAAGTTCCTTTTCAGCGGCAGAGCCACAAATCTTCTCACTGATATGGACTTTGGCTCTCTGTTTTCCTGTAAGCTCTCATGTCTCAGATTCTGAAACATCCAGGCTTGGTTAGTGTCATCTTTCCATTATGTCCCCATTCTAGTGAAAGCGTATTTAATTTCCCTTCTAAATGACTGATTTGAGCAGCAAAAGCTTTTTTTTTTGCCTTTTTTAAAAAAAGACTAAAACAGCAATTAAGATTTTATAGCAATATGGCCTTGAGAAATACCACTAATGAGCTACAATCAATTCTGTGGATTAGACAACATTCTGCGCAAGATTGCCACTCCCACAGAAAGTGCTGTCTGGATTTCTGCGTCTTACCTTCTTCCTGGAGTGCCTGTCTCCTAGTCTTCCAATGGTCAAATCTTATCATCATTTTGTTGTCTTGGGTAGCACTTCCTCCAGGAAGTCTTCTCTGGTTTCCACTATTCTGCATATTCCCTTTCTGAATTCCCGTAGGATTCTGTTTACCCTTATCATTTTCTTCTTTGTCTTGGTTTAATACGTGCATTAGTGACTTTTTTGTAAGATCCTTGAAGGGAGAATCTGTGTCTTCTTAATCATCTAATAATTCCCGTAGTACCTAGTACAGTACCTACAATACAATGATTGGGAGTCATTTGAATTAATCATGCTCAGCTGTTTTGTTTTGTTTTGTTGTTTCCAGTTTTATTGAGATATAAGTGAAATATAACACTGTATTATTTTATAGTGTACAACATAATGACTTTGATATATGTATTTATTGCAAAATGGTGACCACAATAAATTTAGTTTACATCCATCACCTCACATAGTTAGAATTTTTTTTTTGTGGTGAGAACTTTTAAGATCTACTTTCTTAGCAACTTTGAAATATACAATACAGTATTGTTAACTATAGTCACCATGCTGTACATAACATCTCTAGGACTTTTCTATCTTATAACTGGAAGTTTGTGCCCATACTCAACCATTTTTAATGACCTACACAACTGGTTCATGAGTATGTTGTCTGATGATGATGATCACGACAACTAAAATAGTAACAGTGGCCATCATTAATTGAACACCTACTACATTCTAGACACTGCAGTAGGCACTTAATATATTATTATGCCCATCTTAATGATGAGGAAACTTGGTTTTAGAGAGAGTAAATAACTTGGCTAACAATCCACAACGAGTAAATGATAAAAGCGAGATTTGAACCCAGGTCCATCTGACTACAGAGAGAGAGCTGTTCATTGTTCTGTTGTACTAAAGACTATCACTGAACAATTCCTGCCGTGTGTGAGAGCAGGCTCTTTGCCTTCATTCCCTCAAGGGTTGGGTTGGGGGAGTGGGAAAATTGAGGCATTTGTGAAATCAGCCTGGAATGAAAGCGTTTCACAGCTAGAAAGAGAATTACAGCCTATCTGCTCTTACCCTGCTCCAGCGATTGCTTCCCTGGCCTCCACGGGGCTTCCAGGACAAGAGGATGGAAAACGGGCTGAGCATACCCAGGTGGCCGGACTGTGTGAGGCATTGTCATGGGCCTGCCAAGCCTCTTTTCATATTGGCTACTTTATAAATGACTATAATTGCACCAGGCTTTGGTGAAAGACTTTGAGCCTAATAAAAATGTCAAATTCATTACGAAGGTTTCCAAAACCAAATAAACTCTGAAGGGGCTGTAGTCTCTGATGGCTCTAAATTTGCGAATCCCAAGAATGTGGAAAAATATAGCTGCCATGTACGGGGCTACTGAAATGTCACTATTTATTGCTTCAATATCGTCTCTTAAAGGAGGTTTGGTTGCAGGATCAGGAATCTCTCCAGAAAATATTGTAGCACTCTTTTTCTTTCTTGTGTCAAAGTGGCTGTGTGTCTGAGCAGTCCTGTATGTGTCACAAAGCAAAATCTAAAGTAAACACAAGTTTGATTAGCGTGGAGTCATGGCCAGAATCTCATTATATTGGAAATGTTTCAAGTCAGGCTGAAAGGGCTTTTTTCTCTGCACAGGGTAGCTTAGGAAAACCATAGGAAAAACAGAAGTTACACTGGGGAAGCTGTCACATGTAGGAGGTAGGAGTTCAGCTGGATCTTAAATGTTGGCTTTGGAGAGGCAGAGATTTAGGAGACAGAAATGAGCTGAGAGGTAAGAACAGGGAGAGCAAGGTAAGGACAACGATAAAGAAGATGAGTTGATTGGAGCTAAAGGTTCCTACTGGGGAATCTGAAGGAGCCAGAGAAATAATTACCATGCTATTAGTGATTTATTAAAGTCCTCTTAGATGTCAAATTCTGAGCTAGAAGCTTTGCAAACATTGCCTCTATCCTCAGGGCTCAGGTACTGACTGAGCTCGTGATGGAATATTTTTGGTGCCTACAGCTGGTCAGCTGTGACAAGTAGAGTCTTTGGGAGGGGGCCATATTATGAAGGGCTTGAAATGCCTTCCCCGCTGGTGGGGGAATTTGAACTTGGTGCAGTGGGCAGTGGCACATTAGGGCCGTTATTGTTGTTAGAAGGTTCTCTGGGAGTGTACAAAGGGTGGGTTAGTGTGAAGATGGAGTGGGTCAGGGAGGCCAGCTGTGGCCATCCAAGCGTGAGTTGAGGAGAGTTTAGTCCCAGTTTTTGTTGGTGCAAATAGAGAGGAGGAAAGAATCTGGGTGAGATTTAGAAAAAAGCAATGATAGCCTTGACCACAGAAGGAGAGGGAAGAATAATAGTTATAGAACTCTCCTAAGTTTCTCTCCTTTTTACCTCTAGGTTTTATAGTCTGAAAGACTAGAAACTTGAAGGTGCTAAGGATGGACATGAAATAGAAAGTAGACCTAGTTTGAGGAGAGGATAATGAAATGAGTTTGGGACCTCATGAGTTTGGGGAGTGACTCTGGAAGATGTGTCAAGAGTTGTGCAAACTCCCTGCCCAGCCCTCATCCCAGACAGGTGCAGGCTTTTCCTTCCTTCCACTTTAGGAAAGCCAGGTCTGATGGCTGTGCCAGTGAGAAATCTGAAAGAGTAATAACGCTGGCAATCTAAGACCTTTTTATAACAGTTTACAATTTACAGATTACTTTGACATCTTTTATTCCATTTATTGTGACACAGTTTCATTGTGTTTTTTCCACAATGGTGAATTTGCCCTGCATGAAACTGTGTAGTTGGATTGACTATGGCATTCCATTCAGCAATTTGAGGATTTCAGATCAAATGTATTTAAATCCAAGAAATGACCTCAGGTGAGTGACACAGGGAGTTTAAGAGGAAGAATCAGAAAGGCCCTGAATACATGGATGCAAGATGAGACATCCCACAAGTGCCTGGTGAAAGAAGGGTATGTTATCTGCATCAAATCAACAAATGCCCCATTCAGCCTTAGGGGAGCTCCAGAAAAGTTCTGGCAAGCAAAGGCTGGGATATGTATATGTATTATTTAGTGTCAATTATTTACTGTTTCAAGGTGTATAAAATGTCAATTGTAGTATGCAAGCCACAAGACAGCAGAATAGTGTCTTTAAGTGCTGAAAGAAGAAAAAACACCGTCAACCTAGAATTCTATATCCAGTGAAAATATTCGTTAGAAATGGTGACAGAAGAAATGCTGTGGAGAAAAATAAAGCAAAAAAGGTCAATAGGAAATGCATGGGGGTTGGGGTCTCAGTTTTAAGTAGAATGGTCAAGGAAGACCTTTCTGGGAAGTTGACAGTTGTTCAGAGACAGGAAGGAGTCGATGGGGGAGCCATGTAAACAATGGGAGAAGAAGGTGGCAGACAGAGGCTATAGCAGGCCAAAAGGCCCTGAGAAAGGTACGTGTCTGACATGTTTAAGAAACAGCAAGGAGACCAGTGTGGCTGGAGCAGAAAGATCAGGAAGAGAAGAGAAGGAGATGACCTCATAAAGTTAACTGGGGACCAGATCGTGTAAGCCATTATAGGAAGGATAAATATATATTTTGTTTGCCTTGGACAATCCAAACTTATACCTATTGTCCTGATATTACTTGATTCTAAAAAATATCCTGGTGTGAATGAGAAACTATACAGTAACCCTAAGTATTGGTCATTTAAAGACTTTGGCCTTTACAGATATTGCAATGGGGGCCCCTGGAGGGTTTCATCTGGAGGTCTGGCTCTAACATGACCATCATGTAAAGAACAGATGACAAGTGGGCAGAACGTAAGAGAGTATCCCAGATAGTTAACTACTGAACAAACCCAAGTGAGAGGTGAGGTTATCTTGGGTTACAGGGCAGCAGTGAAGATGAGAGAAATGTCTGGATTCTGGAAGTGTTTTGAAGGGAGAGGGGCACACTGGATGTGGGATGTGGGAGAAAAGGTGAGTAGAGGGTGACGTCAAAGTTTTTGGCCTAAACAATGGGAAGGATGGAGTAGCCCATAGCTGGAGATGGGGAATATTCTGGGAAGAACAGATTTGGGAGGGAAGATCAGGAACTAGATTTTTGGATTCTGCAGTTTGTGGTGCCTTTTGGACAGTGAAGTGGAGATGTCGGAGAGCCATCAGGTGTAGAAGTCAGAGGTTCAGGGAGAGCTTCAGGCTGGAGATGTAAATGTGGAAATTAATGCCAAGAAACTGGATGAGCCTACCAAGTGTAAACAGAGGAAAGAAGATGGTCAAAGAACTGAGCCCTGGGATGCTACAATGTTTGAAGTCAGTGAAATGGGTAGGACAATAAATAAGGCTGAGAAGCAGCAATTCAGGAGACAGGGCTAAAACTAGGAGAAAGTGCAGTGTTAGAAGCCAACTACAGACAGTATTTCAAGGAGGAAGGAGTAATGAGTGAGTCAAATGTTCCTGTTAGGGCTAGGAAGATGAGGATCAGAACTAGCCGTTGGACTTAGTATCGTGGCAGTCACTGATAATCTTGACAGTGGAAATGCCTGTGCATAGTGATAACGGAAGCTTGATCGCAGCAAGTTCCAGAGAAAACACTGTCTCTGTTTTTGTGGAGTTCTTTTGTTTTATTTTGTTTTTTCTTTTTCCCACTCTCACACACTCTCCTTGGTCCTTGTGAAAGTGAAAGACAAAGGAAATTTCTCCAAGAGACCTCTTCTAACCTACTTTGTACAGTGGCCGGGCAGAGAGACCACAGAAGCTATATAGTTTTCTGTTGTTCGCATCTGGCTCCTTTTGGGCATGCGAGCATTTGCGGCGGTGTGAGAACTCATTTTATATTCCTTGTCACTTGCTCCTACAGCAAAGTGAATGCAATTTGGAAGCTGCGAACTCCAGCAAGGAGACAGGATAAACTGCTCAAAGGAACAAGACCTCCCAGAAATAACATATTTCTAGCGGCAAATTGTAATGTGATTGTCCTTAAAATTGGGAGATGAAATCTGAAAACGTTTTGGATGGGAAAACAAGGCAGGGCTGGATGACAGCTTGACCTTTGGGGGATGTATTAGGGGAAAAGAAAGAATTTATTGAAGTTTTTGAGGGAGCCAAAAGCTCAGCAGTGCTCCAGCAGAAATGTGTTGATAGGAAAAGAGGGGCTAGCTGGGAGCAACATGGTAAGTTTAATTTGGGACCTTTGCAGGAGATACAAACGGCGATGGTCTTTCACTGGCTAGAAACTGAGACCAGAGAGTCAGGATGGCTAAATGTGGATCCAGGAGTCCCTGCCTGGGAAGGGGCAGAGGAAGTCCTGTTTCATACCAGAGGTGGGATTTAGAAGCCTTTGCCAAGGGTAGAGAAAGGCAGCTTGACCATCTTGGGAATAAGGGGTAATGGGGCAGGTCACAGGCAGATAGTGCAGCTTGTGAGAAGGCTCAAAGGCAAGGATGGATGGCATTTGTAAATGACAAGGACCTTGAGAGGTACCTGCAGTGAGTTGAGGTGTTGGAACAAGAGTCTCTTACTCCTGCACTCATTTGACTAACTGCTAAGAACCGAATATCAAGCCCAGCACTGAGAATTCAAAGGTGAGAAAGGTGCAGTGTCTACACTTGATGCAGTCCCCCTCACTGTCACTTTGCTGAAACAGAAGTATGGGGTCATCACGGCACAAAGCATAAAAGTGATAATTAGAGAATGAGGAGGGAAAACCTTACCCCACCCCAAGTCCAGTGGAGGTGTGCAGACAGAGTCATACTGAATAGGGCTTAACTAGGTGTAGGTAGGAGGGACCTGTAAAATGTTCCAACACAGACAACACTGAGGCATGTGGCAGAACATGAAAGGTCCTGGGAGGTACAGGGCATTCAGAAGTATGGAAGTGTCTATAGTCCAGAGGACAGCAGGAAGTGAGATAAGAAGGGTGGATAAGGGCCAGATGGTCAGCAGCCTAGAAAGCATGCCAAGGGGGAGGAGACTGGGACTAATGCCTGTTATGTGGCTGCAGTATAACTGGCCCTTTGTTAAGGTTTTTATATTTTTAGGTTTAGTTGTGATCTTTGAATTTAAAAAAAGATGTCCTCATTGTAGAAAAATTGTACAACACAAAAAGTAGAAAGAAGAAAAGAATCCTCCATCATTAGCATCTTGATGTACATCTTCCTGGTATTATATAATTTCTCTTCCTTTCTTTTATCACTTAACATTTTAAAGGGGATTTCCCACATTATTAAAAATTCTTTATAAACATTGTTTTAAGCAGTATCTAATATTCCATCATGTGAATGTACAATCATTTATTTAATCATTCCTCTACCACTGCACATTTGGGTTGCTTCCAGTTTTATGTAAATATAAATAAAGCTGTGATAAACCTCCTTGTATATAAATCTTTGACCTTGTTTTGGATTACGCCTTTAGGATTAATTCCCATAAGTGGAATGACGGGGTCAAAGGACAAGAGCATTTTAAGTCTCCTGATCCCTATTGCCAAATGGCTTTCCAAAAACATCTGTCCAATCTATGTTTCACCTGGCAGCACTTCACCACGCACTCTCCAAAAGTGAATGTTGTGATTTAAAAATTGATATTACTTAATCCTTGTGATATTCGCATGAAATGAGTATTATCTCCAATTTATAGATAAGGGAACTGAGGCTGACAGATTCTTTCGCTAGCTCCAAGTCACATCGCTAGTCAGGCACAAAGACAGAACCAACACCAAGTTTGAAATTCAAGAGCTGCATTGCTCTCCCCCTGCGCGGGTGAGGGACCCCACCGGAGCATTTAAATCCAGAGCGTGATGTGATGTACAAGGTCCTCTTGGCCTGCTCTTCTTAGTGCTGGCTTGTATATTGGTGATGATAACTACCAACTGGCGCAAGAGAGCCCTTTCTTGACACGCTGCTTCTTATTCTTCAGGGCGTTTATGAGCTGAAGACTGATTATGTGCAGGGGGGAGAAAAGAATAGAAAATATAAAGTAGATTATTAATGTTAATACGTAACATATATATCAGTTTATACAAACTAGTTAACAAATATGACCCACTGCAGTAATTTCTAAACAGTGTTGTATAGTTAATAATTGAAGGGGTCATTTTGTTAGGAGTAAATCTGGGCTGTTCTCAGCTCAGCCATGTCTCTGATTCCTCCTACATCTCTTCAGCTTTCCAGACCTGAAGGTCTAAATGCACCTCCAGGTCCAGGGTCACCTCAGGATTTAACTCAGGCTGTGGCCAGATTAGCCACATGGATTTTATTTGCTCTCTTGAAACACCCAAATGGGCCAATAATCTCACTTGGTCACACATGAGGAGTGTAAGAAGAATAATTAGATCTACCATTAATTGAGTGCTTGCTGTATGCCAGGCATTTAGAGAAAATGAACTCCCTCGGGCACATTTGGGGCCCAATAAGCAAACCAAATTAAAGACAGGATCCCTGGCATTGAATCCCAGACTGTCATCAGCAATAAAGAGGTGAAAACTGTTCGCAAAGGGATTTAAATAATCTGTTTCAAAGCACATCGAGTCATGCACATTCCTTCCCTAGCTTAAAGAAGAACACACTGGTGTTAAATAGGAAAATTAAATAGAAAAGCATCAGATTGACCAGTGATTGATCCTGACAACCACTCACGTATCTCAAAGGAAATAGAAGCTGCAGGGAGGCAGAGAACCATGGTGGCACTTTGCCCAGTTGGATGTGTCACCCCCACTGCAGGCCCCTCCTTTCTACATTCTGCCCTCTCCTGTCTCCCCCCTTGGCTTTTTATTCATTGCTCCTGTCAGTTAGAGAGAACATACATTTCGTAAGTTTGTGTAAACTATAGAGATCCACCATTGTCCAGAGAATGACGATCCTTAGGAAGGCACTGGCCCGTACTCAAGGCAAGGGTAATTTTTCAAACAGAACTCCTGAGGAAACAGGGCTCAAATTAGCAAATGGGTTGCCCTTTGAGAAACAGTCTGTTCTGTAACAGGAAGGAGATGACAATGTGGGTGGGGTTCCACTTAGTAGAGACATGTGTGTGGGAGACTTCTGGTTCCAGGAATTTACTAACACTTTCTGTGCTCAAGAATATACGCAGGTGATTTATATACATTTATATACCTATTTACTGGACTATACTCAGACATTAATAGACTCTCCTTCCCCATGTTGTGTAAAATGCCTGTCTTTATACCTCCGTGCTTACATAAGGGAAAGTAATACTTTGACAGTCACTCCCCAAATATAAATTCGAGGGGACCAGAGAGCATAGAGTGGACAGGACAGTTATGTCATGGGAGTGGGAGTCTAGAGGGATGCCCCTGGGTGAGTTGGCATGTATGTGTATATATATCCACATGTATATGTATGTATGTGTACATTTATATGTGTGTCTGTGTGTGTGTAGAGAGAGAAGGAAAGAGAGAGGCTGGAGTGCGGAGAAGATTACATGAATGAATAACGTGCTGACCTCTACTCTTAGCATATAGCTATTTGCAGAGGCCTTGGTGATTTTTAAAAGTGTACTTAGATACCTTAAAAGACAAAGCTTTGGGCTTACGGCCAATATGCTTGAGCTGAACCTCAGTGAAGCCACCTTACCAGCTGTGCCATCAGTAACTATGATAAGTATCAACGGTGGTTAGTTCCAGCGAATAGATTACATTTCCCTCTGTATCCCTGACACTTTCAGTTTCCTAGTATTGCTGTACTGATCTCCTGTTTTCTGCATCCAGCATTTGGAGGATCCTGGATTTTTCATTGGAAATGAAAGTATTGCCATCTTCCTTCGAGAACTACATTAAGGGTGGTACACCAAGCCAGCCTTTTCCCTTTTGCTGCTACCTGCTTCCCACTGCCAGTATTTCCTACTGAAGCTAACTCCCTCAGCAAGCCCTGGGCCCATCCACAGCACAAACACAGCCGTTCTCCTCTTTTCTCAGTGAACACCCTATGGACACTTGCTTAGTGCTAAGCACTGGGGACACTCAGGAGCACAGTCTAGACAGGAGAGAGAGATCAATAACAACTAACCATTGTATGAAATGACAAGGGAGCGATTAATGTTATGTGTGGAGGAAAGAGAAGGATTAACCCTGCCTGGAGAGGTCAGGGGAGGCTTCAGAGGAAATGACATTTCAGTTAGAACTTAAAGGATGATTTTTGTTTGCCAGGCCAATGAGGACAATAAAGGCAGAGCCTATAGCATGATAGGATTAAGGGACAAGGAATAGTCTGGAAAGCCTAGATCCCTGGGGATGCTGGATGAGCTTGTAAATCGGGGAATGGAAAATGGCTATAAATAAGGTTGGAAAACTAGGCAGGGGTCAGGTCTTGAAGGCTTTGAGCTAAGCAGAAGTTGAGTGAGCATTCTTTGCCAAGAACTGCTGCTGTATTAGAGGCATTTAAGTCAGTGAATATTGTGTACCATTTGTAGCCAAGACATTTGGGACCCCAAGAGTACTGGCTCATTCCAAAGACGTCCCCTCTTAGCCAGTTCTCTGGAGATGGACAACCCTCAATGACTTGGGAAACACTAGCTGTGTGTCAGGGGGGGCCAGTGGCCTGGGAGACCTTTGGAAAAGAGTCTTCAATGACCAATATCTTTGTGCCTTTGTCAGTGTAATCACTAAACAGGGATTAAAGCCTTTTGTGAAAGAGGTAATGAGGCTTTCTAAGGTTGGATGAGCTCACAGTTTCAACTAATCACCTCCCAGTGAGATTGATGCCAGACTTCTTCTGCAAACTGCTTTGTAAGATGGCGCCTTGAATTGAAGGATTTCTGAAAACAGATATTTCATAGAGAAAATGGTTGCATGGAGATGGAGGATCTGGAATTCAAAGGGCAGGCTGCAGGAAGCCAAAATGGTGTCCCTGGCTCCATGAGGTTGCTTGGATTATTAGTGTGTGAACCTGTGCAGGGTTTTTCCATGGCTGTTTTCTGGGCTGACACCCATGAAAAGGGGTGGGGTCTATGGCTGCAGCTGTTGACAGAGAAAAGAGGGATATGCAGCTGCTTAAACTTTTGACACATTGCTATGGGACTGGAACGAGAGTTCATTCAACTTCCTCTCACGTCTGCTATGCCTTCTTAATTCTACTATTGAAAGGGTAACACTCAGAAAGAGGCCTCAGCTGTGAAATTATTTCCCAACAGAGAGTCAATGCATTGATATGTTTCAAAGGCTCCAATCCAGGGTACTCCAATGAGCTTCGAGCAAGGTGGATAATTGTCATAGCTTTCCTGAAGTTACTGATTGTTGCAAAATGCGCCTGAAGACAGAATGCTATTGCCATCAGTAGGAAGGTGTTAGTAAATTCATAAATTGAGCTTTTGGTAGTGATTCTATCCTGAAGGGTATTGTTTGTTTAATAAAGGACTTTGTCACTTGGTCACATGAATAACCAAGGTAAAGCATTTGTAGAGTCTGCTTCCTTAATTAAAAAGCATTGTGAAGGGGCCCGCCCTGTGGCCGAGTGGTTAAGTTCCCGCGCTCTGTTTCGCCAGCCCGGGGTTTCACTGGTTTGGATCCTGGGCACAGACATGGCACTGCTCATCAGGCCATGCTGAGGCGGCATCCCACATGCCACAACTAAAACATGTAACTATGAACTAGGGGGATTTGGGGAGAAAAAGCAGGGAAAAAAAAAAAAAGATTGGCAACAGTTGTTAGCTCAGGTGCCAATCTTTAAAAAAAAAAAAGAAAGCATTGTGAAATTCGCCTGACTAATAGAAAAGCAAATGAATTTTCATTTACAAATGACCATAGTCACCAGCATGGTGTTTGCATAAGCAGAGCTGGTGAAGAGCAGCCTTTCCTAAAGCATATTCCAGGACCGTTAGTCCTGTGAGAGTCCAGCTCAAGAAGAGTTTTATATGCGAATAAATTCAAGAAAAGCTGTGTATTATGTGCCCTTCTTGGAGATTCACAAGGCCCGCTGGCATAGTAAAGACTCTAAGATATCTTGCACCAAGGAAACCTCGTTGACATTGTATAATTTAGCATTTCCCAAACTTCTTGTCCGTGGAGCCATTGTTTGGGGGTTTGTTTTTTTCAATTTTCAACATCTTTTAAAATCCTACATAGGCAGAACAACTTTAGGAAATGCTGATTTGGAGAACCATGACATAAATAGGAGTAGGATTTATTGATTTATCAGTTGTCTTTTCTTACTTTTGACAATGTTGAGCCAGTTAATCTTTAGCCAGAAGATACAAATGGAGCCATATACATAAAATATATATAATGAGTCATAGTCTCTCTCTCTAGACCTCTCCTTCCTATCTAGACCCTCTCTTCATAACTCCACACATTCACCCAAGCAAAACTGGCCTGCCTACGTCAATTTTTTCCTCTACAATCTGTTCATGAACTGATGTCCACACCAACTCTTATGCTTCAAAATGTTCTTCTGTCCACACATGGGATCATATCCCATCTAAAGCACTAAATCCATGCAGAACCAATGTACTCCAGTAAACCAGTCCTGATTAGGTAGGATGGAGTATCACATTTGGGCCAAATTCCTGGCACATAAAATTGCCTCCTTTTATGTGGGGTGTAAGCGTAGCTCATCTGGGCTTCGAGTATGAGTGACTGATGGCCATCTATTCTCTGAAAGGGGATTTGTTGCATGTAGGCCAGACCATAACCTCACTGAATAGATAGACCCTTTTCCCTGTCCTGCCCATACTACAGGCAATATTTATTAATGCAACTTTTAACCATAGAAGCCAGCTTCAGATATCCAGATTCTGTAGTGAGGGCTGGACGTCAGAATGGCAGAACAGAAATACTTGCTCCCTAAAGTGTCATGTCTTTCTCCAAAACCCAGCTGCTCTGTTTTGGCTAAATATTTCTGTCTGCTCCAAATAAAGCACTTCTTCAAAAGTGCTTGGGAACAACTCTACTCACATCTTGGGCTTCTTTGCCACCATTTGCTTCATTCTGTTACCCATCTGAGTCTGGATTCAGCCACCATTACTCCTGAGGACACTGGTAACTGCCAATTACCATATTCGATTGCCATCTTCACAGCTTTTTTCCCCTTTCTCAGAGACTTCTTGGGAATTCTATTCTCCTGACTTAGGGGATGCTGAATTTGCCTGGTTCTCACACATACTCTTGAACTCAGCCCATCCGGTCTCCATCTTCCACATGGAATGTTTCTGTTCATTTATCTCCAACTACCTAAATGGTTGTTGTCCCACCTCTCGTTCTTTTGGAATGCTGTGGGGGACAAATAAACAAGCGAAGAGAACCTGTCGCCTCCTCCAAACATTTCTCTTTCTGTAAATGGAATCAGAACTTTCCCAAGTCAGTTGAACTTAAAACATCAGGATTGTGTTTGACTTCCCTGTCTCCCTGACCTCCTGAGACATTTGTGACCTTGTCGTAAATTAGGAAGCACAAGGGCAGGTCTGTAAAAGATGTTTATTTCTTCTGTGTCCTGCTCAGATAAGTGGAATTTATTTAGTCCATTTGTTTTATGCTGTGAAGTTGTCTTGCTCTCTAATATCCTCATGCATGACTTCAAAATGCTTCCTGGCTTTGTTAATATGTATATTTTTATCATCTGAAAGATGTATATGTTTCATCAGAGTCCTCTATTCCACAATATTGTGGAATATTCATTGGAGTCCACAATTCCAGTGGCTGTCTTCTGGTGAATGGTCATGTCTGTTTATGTTTTCGTAAGCCTAGGCTAGAGGTTTTACTCACTGCCCAGCTCGACTCTGTGCTGGATTTTTGAGAAGAGAAGAGTAAGATTTGGTCCTGACTTTATAAAGCATAATCTCACTGGGAAAAAAAGCCATAAATCTGAAACATTTAAATAACAGTTTCTGAAAATATTTCATTAAATCCAGAAATGCTTAGTTGAAGACTTACTTCAAGTGTAGGAAGAGAGGGAGAGGTCAGTGTTGGTTAGAGTCATTGTGGAAGGTTCCAAAAAAAGATGAAATTTTGAGTGGAGATGAAGAATATGCAATATTTGAAGAGAGCAGTAACTGAAGACAAGGAAAGTCAGGGGCTGTTTCCTTCTCCTTTTAAAATGGAGAAAGGCAATGAGCTAGACCTGGCAGGGGAAGAAGCATCCACGTGAGTGTAGGTGAACCACCCTAGAAGTTCACGTTCATGGGGACTGACTCCAGACTGGGTCTGTGCTGGGTGCTTTTACAACCAGTGGATGAGGCCTGTGTATGAGGTGTCCCCACCAGTGGGATAGGAAAATACAACTCTCCCTACCAGATCACTGCCCTAAATTCAAAAATAGGACTTGAGAAAGGCCTGGCATTTAGAATAGTTCTTAGATTACACTACCTTCGATGTAAATCAACGTGTACAGATTTGGTTTTGCAAATGAAAACAATTGGTCGATGTTTTGTTGCTCTCCACTTCTGCCCTCAGGCTTGTTCACTTTTTCCTTTTAAATGTAAATGGAAAAATGGAAATGAGATTTCTGTGATGCACGGAATCTCTATTTTCAGAAAAGATAAACAGGGTCTCCTGGCCAGAGACTCCAAAGAGAAATATGGCTCCCAAGGGATGGAAGACTAAAAATAAATTAAAATGTTGGTAGGTAGGTAAGTAAATGAATAAAATAAGACAACCAAATGAAACCCCTAAACTCAATTCACTTTACCATGATGAGGAACACCACTGAAAGAAAATGAGAACCAGGGAAAGGAGAGAAACTTCCAAAGAAACCCATAAGGCTACTCCCAGATATCTCATGAGCTGGGATTTCCAAAATGTTGGTCACATGGGGAGAAGGGACTCCTGAACCCAGGATGAACACATACAGTGTGAAACTTAGGAAAACAGGGTTAAGAAGGCCAAGGCTGGAATCAATCAGGACTCTAGGAAAGGAGCTTCTAGATAATTTGGGTGTCCTGTTGGCCTACAGGTAAGCAGGGCATCAGAAAAAGTGGTCATCTGAGTGCATTTGAGGTGCAGGAATCCTGCATTTGGGCTCCAGTGGCCTCATTTCCTAATAATATGACACAGGACAAGTTACTGAGCCTGTTTTCCCAGATGTAAATGAAGATAAAAATAAAAATGTAATCTTCATTGGATTGCTATGAGGATTAAAAAGGAATAAAGGAGGATATATGAGATATATATAGCATGTACTTTCCACACAGTGAATATTCAAAAAATGGAAGCTGCTTCTCCTCTTCGTCAAGGTCTTTATCATCCTTTAGAGCAAGTAGGAACAGAGTGAAGAGCCAGGCCTGCTCCGTAGGGTCCCAAGAGTAATGGGATCAAATATCAAAGAGAAACAAGGGCTGTTCCTACATGGATTCTGTGTTTTCCAGAGTGGAGATTACTCTTTGTGAGAAAAGGTAGAAACGACAGGGTAAAGAGGCACCTGCAGCCCTGGGTAAGTGAGGAGCTGGAGCACCCAGACACTTAGGATTTTAGGCTTCCCGCCAATACTAATTGCGTGCAGGTTGACCCCAGAACTCCAAGGAGAGATGCGCCCTCAGTGTGGATGGATGCGTGTTCCCATAGCAACTTGTTCCTGGGCTGCTATAACCTTCTCTTCACTCCTGTGACTCTCCCCACCGTATAGAGGCTCCTCAAGGGCAGAGCCTGTGTCTTAGTCACTGCCCATTCTCAGCTCCCAACACAGCATCTGGCTCAGAATAGACACACAATGCAAATGTGCCAGTTGAATGTGCCAAGACTAGAGATGGACAAATGTCTATATTTTCCAAATGAAGGGGGTAAAATTTGGAAACTATAAATATCTAAGCTTGATGGTAGTTCCAAGAAGAAAATCTGGGACAGACTTAAATAGCTGGTCTGAAAACTCTGCAGTTCATCTAGAAATGATCAGGAAATTTGAGCTGGCCTTCATTAAAAACCACTGGTGCGATGAAAAGATTTTAAAAGTGAATCTAATTATACATCGAATTAATGGAGCAGTCAGTCCTCTTGTGTTTTGCTGGTCAGACCACGTTATGTTATGGTCTGAGCAGCTCATTTTAAGAAGGACTCTGATAAACTAGAACACACCCAAGGGAGGGTGACCGGGACCAGTCATTAGGGTCCCTATCAACTGAGTACAATTGAGAGAGCTGGCATGGTTTAACCTGGAGAATAATTGGTGGAGGTAGGTAGGAGGAGGCAACAATGCCCTCTTCAAAGCTCTGGAAAGTAGGTGTAGATCTCTTCTGTCCTACTCACAATGGCAGAACCAGGACCAATGGGTAGAAGCAATAGGGAGCCTGAATTCAATCCACTATAAGGAGGAATTTCCTAGAAAATAGAATTGTGCTGCCTCCGGATGCAAAGAGCTCACTTCAGTGCAAACATTCCACAGCAGTGGCTGGATGACCTGCTTAGGGAAGCTGTGGATGGGATTCCTGCATGGGGCAAGAGGTTCAAACTGGGTGGTCCTCAACTCCAAGAATCCATGATGATCCCACTTCATTCATCATGAATACTATTGACTCTACAAGAAAACGTTTCAGATTAGGGCAAAGCCCCTTGGAGGCTCTATTCACATTATTTTCCAGGTCAACTGCTCACGGTAGCTCATATCTGTAATAGGGACTCAAAAGAGTGTAGCCATTAGTTTAAACTGATTTCCTACCTGTCACCAGGGAGTGGCCAAGCTATAATTACTTCTAATTTTTAGAAGATAATTTGTAAGTTAGAGAATAGATTCACATCACATTGTGTGATAGCATGGCAAATGTCAGCAGAAGTTTATAATGATAACCTGAACTCCTTGAAAATTTCTTGAACAAGAAATTTTCTTGAATTTCTCAAATTCTCTATCTCAAATTCCTCTCCTTCGGTTGTTTTTAGAACATTTAATAACAATCTTCTACTTTTTAAGCAAAATCAGATATAAGCCAGAAATAAATTAATGGAAGTACATGAAATTAGACTATAATAATTTTTCTTAAATTATTTTAGTTTAAAATTTCTCCACCATCATTTATATCTAACTTTTATTTTTGTCAGTAGTTTCTCATTGTCTGTCCCTTTCTTCTTCTTCCTCTCCTTCATTTCCTTTCATCTCCTCTTCCTCTAAGAATATAAATTTTTTAAACTTTCCCAGGACTCAATTAACATCACTTAAAAAATTTTTGTGGGACCAGTGAAGTCTTGGAGCTGCTGTATTTAATACTCAGCTGAACCCTGCAAACCAAATCTGTAGCCAAACATTTGGCTTTGGTTTAGAGGCAGAAGTCGAAAAAGAGAATTGATATGCAGGTGTGGTGCAAAGCTGGTCTTAAAAATACAGATGTTATTACCTCTGGGCCCTAGGGACCTGGAACAAAATGCAGCGAGCCACCCCCAGAGGTGAAACAATGGTCATAAAATGGTTTCTCCATTCGTGAGTTTTGCTGAGCTGTCTCTGCAACATTTAGTGACTATTTAATAACACTAACAGCTCTTTGAGCTAAATTGCTAACATTTGGGGAGCAAGGTTGTGTAAAACAAAATTGAATTATGAAAACAATTTTCCAGTTAGCTCTGGCATTTCTTTATTTCTGTTTATCTTTCTCCTCAAAGGAGCCATTTACCAGTTCCTACCCAGCTGGCACAAGCCGATGTCCACAGACCCCAAACAATCAGGGCACACCTCTGAACAACAAGGGTCCTTATTTTCCATCTCTGGTTCTAGCCCAAAGCTTGGAAACACATTCAGTCATGGAAAGATCTAAAACCAAGAAGTACCCAAAGTGGTCTTTTGAAGAAAATTATGATGCTCATTTAACCCCACTTAAGTTTTCATAAAACTTCTCTCTTAGCCTAGTGCTGTTGGAGGCAGCCTTATTTAGATGTGGGAACAGTGTGGAGTGATAAGCAAAACTTAAAGACAGAGAGAGGCACTTTCTAGTAAAACTGAGAATGCACACGCCATCAAAGCAAGCAGTTCCACTTCTAGGTATAGACTTTAGGGCAACCCTAAACACTCAACCTTAGGTAGGTGCATACACTTAACAACGGGTAAAATGACTAAACTAATGCATATGTGTCCACATGGATAGATCTCAAGAACAAAACAGAGTGAAGAAAGCAAGCTCCTAAAGACAGCATTGTGCAGATTTTTAAATAAAATACAAAACATACACTGTAGGAGCCTGGATACACCCCAGCTTCTGGGGCTGCCTCTAGGGAAGGGATGGAAGAAAGGAGGGATGCCAAAGGCTCTTCAACATTATCGATGATGTTGTGTTTCCCTAAAAAAGAAAATATCTAAAGCAAATTTAACAAAAATTTAATTCAGTGAGTACCTGGGTGTTCTTTTCTATACTTTTCTGCATCTTTCCATATTTTACAAATTAAAAATAGAGCTCAAACCAGTGTTTAAACAAAAAGGATGGACATATTATCAAGCATCCGGGAGGGTTTCTCTCCAAACCTAGAACAGCCAGGATAGTTGGCATCTGGGAAAACAAGCCGAGGTCCCAGTCTTCAGAGAGGACAGAAGTACCAGGAGAGTTATATTCAAACCAATTTATCCTTTTGTCTTTCAGCGGCCTAAGCTTGTAAGACTCCATAAACACTTATTTTTTAATCACTTAACTTCATGGTCACATTCTACTTGCCTGGCACAAATTTTTAATCTCACTTGGCAGTAATATAAATTGAAATTTTCTTTGCTTCTATCTATTCTGTTACTTTGTGCTCAAGTTTCCTTTACTCTCTGTATGTTATATTCAAATGTATAGACCCAAACAGAACATATAAGTGAATGGCCTAGCCTGCTCTCTATTTCAGGTAGAACTTGATTTAAGTGGAAATAAATACCCACACATGGAGCGAGATCTGTTTGACAGTAACAGTTCATTTTTCCAACTAATTCAGTTAACAACTATTGAAAATCCTAACCGATGTTTGAGGTTATTTAAGAGTTACTTAATATTACTTCTGTTCCACTAGTTATCTAGTCAACATCTTCTCTATTAAGAGTGACTAGCCTGTAAGACTAGAGTTACATACAGCTCTTTAGAAATTCATTTGCAGTCCCAGAAGTCAGTTTGAAGGCAAACATATGATGCACTGCGTGTTGCATTGATGCTGATCAAGGGCCTTTGCGAGTCGTGAGACGGAGACATCGAGGAAAAAACCCAGTGTTGGGATCAGACAAGGGAGGCTTTAGATTCCAGCTCTGCCACCACCTGTGAGGCCTTGGAAAAATTACCTAACATCTTTGATCTTATGTTTTCTCCTCAAAAACGTGAGGTTGGTAATACCTACCTTATGGAATTGTTAAGAATTAAATGAGATAAGTAATGTAGAATGCTTAATCCAGTGCCTGATATATGGTCAATTTTTGAAAGCCTAGTTGTAGTTTCCTCTTCCTTGGCCCTGACACAAGACGCAGGTAAAGACATGTGAATGCTGCATGTATCTGTAAATACATGATTTTCATGTAATGTATTAACATAGAAAAAATGTTGGTCCAGCTTTGGTCAAATTGCCATATTAAGGTTTTGCCTGCGGATGGTAACCATCCATCTGCCCTTTACCACAGGAAGGTTATCTTCTTGCATGATGATTTCACATCAGGAGGGCATCAGGATTAGCTCACTGGTCTAGCCAAATAACTCAGCAGAAGCAACCTTAGTGATAACTGTGGTATCAAATAACACAATTAGATCTACAAATTCTGTGCATGAGCTTGTACAAGACTTGATAAGTGAAGCTTTGAGTGCGTAGATTCAAGGTACACATGTCCCATGCCATCCCTCCAGCCTGGACTCACTGCCCTAGTGACGAATGTTACTGGAGGGGGCACATGATAGCCCTCAGGTTGAGTGAGGGTTGAAAAGGTTATTAATCAGTGGGATCAGCTTCTGGTGGAGAGTTCAACCTGTTTTCCAATCTCCCTGTTGGCTGCTCACTATTGTGTCATCTGGGGCAAATAACTTTTTTGCCTCTAAATTTCTTGGTCTTTAAAAATAGGCATGCAGGGGGCTGGTCCAGTGGCACAGCAGTTAAGTTTATACGCTCTGCTTCAGTGACCCCAGGGTTTGCCGGTTCAGATCCTGGACGCAGACCTACACACCACTTATCAAGCCGCGCTATGACAGGCATCCCACATATAAAATAGAGGAGGATGGGCACAGATGTTAGCACAGGGCCAATCTTCCTCAGCAAAAAGAGGAGGATTGGCATCAGACGTTAGCTCAGGGCTAATCTTCCTAAAAAAAAAATGGGGATGTAGGATGTTGGAGTAGATGATTTCTGGGGTCCTCTGCTTCAGTATTCTGCATGTTCATGATTTCTTGTTCTTTGCATGTCTGATTAAACACTAAAAATACCATGTGTTATCAATTCTAAAATGCAATTTTTTTCACATTTTTAACATCTAGGAAGTCAAGATGTAACATATAATTGATAGTGATTTAGAGTGCTGTGAAATACAATTAAATGTGTGAGAAGTACTGATAATAAGCACTATCTTATCATGAGTTTCTACAGGAAAAGTTAAAAATTATTGTCAAAATATTGACTGAAAACAAGAGTGTACAATCCTTGTAACTCCAACGGAGATTGTTAACATAGAAAACAACCCAGGAGCTGCTCAGACAATTGTCCCAGAGGAGAAATTGTTTTGGATGTTCCTGAAAGTCCCTTTCAGCCCTGAGATGCTATGACACACTAACTTTGAGTTATTTGGTTAGTTATTTTGTATGTTCATTAAGTAACCATAGAGCATTTTGGAAAAAATAAAGGTGGTTTATGGGAATGACATAGTAGTATTGTGCCTATTAAATAATTACATCTAAATTTCCATTGCTGTGTTCTTGATTTTCTGATTAGCTGAGTGTTACTATAGCTGTCACATATTGATTATTTATTTTCAAATAAATATGTTTGGACATTAAAACTAGAGTGGAAATAATTTCGTATTTCTTGATCGCTTAAGAGGTCCTTTGTTTTCTTGTAGAGCTCAAGAGTTGTTTGCTATGAGCATAGTGCCATATGACATAAAATATTTGTGCTCTAGATAAATGGAACTTTCCTGTTAGCTATTACCCTAGTAATAGAGGAGGTATTACTTCATTGTAGCTGCTAATGACTTGTTTGTTTCTGTTGAGCTTATATGTATAAAAAGAAGCCATTAGTTGCTTATGGATGACTTGTTTCTGGATTTATCAAACCTTTATAATGATCACAATACATCTTGTCTGTAGTCAGTCTCACTGTGCTCTTAGCATGGCTGAGAATTGAAGTGATTTTGAACCTGACTATCCCAGGAATAAGGCCCAGAGGTGTGGCACAGTTGATTTTGGAGGAGCTGCTTAGAAAGCAATTTCCAATGCCAAAATCTGGGATCAGTTATCCAAAGGGCCGTATTTGAGGGCTGGGTTTGATTTCTGGGTTTCCCTAATTGACAGTAGAAATCTCAGTTTATCACATGTGCCATGAATTTGCCACTAATGTAGTCTGAAGGAATTAATCAAAATGCTGTTTCTATAAACATTTTTATTGATTCATCATTTCTGAAATCATGCAGTTTATGTGTTGGTCCTATTTTGGGAAATAGCAATTACTTATAAAAGCTGCTAGATAGTTTCTGTCAAGCTTAATTAAACCTCTTCTGCTGGGAGACTTTTTAAAGAGTTTGTGAACTGTGGGCTATTGATACTATGTCCCAAATATTACTCATGAAATGGAATCTCTACCAGTAAAAACAACTCAGAGGCATCAAACTTCCAAATCTGAAAGCCAGTTGACTCCTTTCAGACAAATTCCATATGTCTCATTACCTCATCACAGCTCGGCATTTGGTCTTGTGTATTATTTATGGATGGGATTCACTTTTATTTCTAACGTGTTCTAAATCTTTTTTTTTAACGTCCACTCTAGTTTTTAGTACCATCCTTTTGTAAATTTTAATAATGCAAAAAGCACCCAAGGACCAATGGAGATGCTCAGAATAGCAACCTTTGTAGGAAGTCCTGATGATAAGCTTATAAAGGGAGATTTGGGGCCCAACTATGAAATCTGAGGAAAATCTAGAACTTTAGGAATGCCTTTGACTATACAATATTGGACACATGGGACAATATTAGGGCAAGTGGAGGCTCAGGACAGGAGTAGCTATAGACTTAGATTGAGAGGAAGTTTGATTGATGGGGTCTACTTTGAGCTGGGCAGGATTTGGATTGATAAAGAAAATAAAGAGCAATCCAGACTGAGCAATGGTTCAAGGATGGTGAAGAACAGTCTTCTCCATTGGAATGGTGGTTGAATGACTACGGAGGTGCCAGTTTAGGAAGGTCTTGCTAACCGAGAGTCCCTGAAGTGTTTTAATTGGAAGAGTGATGTAATGAAAGCAATATTTTTTTTTTGCTTTTTATTAAGATTATGATAGTTTACAACCTTGTGAAATTTCAGTTGTACATTATTGTTAGTCATGTTGTAGGTGCACCCCTTCACTCTTTGTGCCCCCCCCCCCCACTTTCGCCTGGTAACCACCAATCAGTTCTCTTTGTCTACATGTTTGACTTCCACCTATGAGTGGAGTCATACAGAGTTCATCTTTCTCTATCTGGCCTATTTGACTTAACATAATACCCTCAAGGTCCATCCATGTTGTTGTGAATGGGACGACTTTGTCCGTTTTTAGAGCTGAGTTGTATCTATATACCACATCTTCTTTATCCAATCATCAGTTGCTGGGCACTTAGGTTGCTTCCACGTCTTGGCTATTGTAAATAATGCTGCAATGAACATTGGGGTGCGTGGGACTTTTGGAATTGCTGATTTCAAGTTCTTTGCATAGATACCCAGTAGTAGGATGGCTGGGTCATATGGTAGTTCTATTTTTAATTTTTTGAGAAATCTCCATACTGTTTTCCATAGTGGCTGCACCAGTTTGCATTCCCACTGGCAGCGTGTAAGGGTTCCTTTTACTCCACAACCTCTCCAACATTTGTCACTTTTTGTTTTGGTTATTTTTGCCATTCTAACAGGTGTAAGGTGATATCTTAGTGTAGTTTTGATTTGCATTTCCCTGATGATTGGTGATGATGAGCATCTTTTCATGTGTCCATTGGCCATCCGTATATCTTCTTTGGAGAAATGGCTGTTCATGTCCCCTGCCCATTTTTTGATCGGGTTGTTTGATTTTTTGTTGTTGAGCTGTGTGAGTTCTTTAATGGAGATTAACCCTTTGTTGGATATATAACTTGTAAATATTTTTTCCCAATTAGTGAGTTGTTTTTTTGTTTCATAGATTACGTTACTTAATCATCACAACAACCTTGTGAGATAAATACTATTATTAATCCCATTTTGTAAATGAAGAAACTGAGACTTTGAAAAGCCAAATAATTTCCCTTGAGTAATTAGTAGAGCTAGGATCTCGACCTAAGTCATCTGGTACCGGAGCCCATGCTATAAAAGAGGAACGTTAGGTGGGGCCGGCCTGGTGGCACAGTGGTTAAGTGTGCACATTCTGCTTTGGCAGCCTGGCGTTCGCTGGTTCGGATCCTGTATGTGGACATGGCACCACTTGGCAAGCCATGCTGTGGCAGGCATCCAACATATAAAGTAGAGGAAGATGGGCACGGATGTTAGCTCAGGGCCAGTCTTCCTCAGCAAAAAGAGGAGGATTGGCAGCAGTTAGCTCAGGGCTAATCTTCCTCAAAAAAAAAAAAAAAAGAGGAACGTGAGGAATACTTGAAAGGTAGAAATGAGAACTAGCCAGTATTTATTTTGCTTAGTACTGTACTTGGTCCTATCGCATCTTAAAGTAAAGACCCAATATTTTATCACCAGATTTTAAAATCTAACCAGACAATCAAGTCCTATGACATGAATCAGATAGATGTCATAGGTTGGGTTCTCCAGGAAACAGACTTTGAGATCTGTGTGCAGAAGATTTACTGGGAAGAGTACTTGGAAACAGCATCCGTAAGAGGTGAGGGATGCAGGAATGGGCCAATGCAACAGAGACCTCAGCTAATCTTATAGGGAGTTTGGGATCTGGAACGATCCTTCAGAGTTGGCCCAATAAAGGCAGGGGGCCCTGACCTCTATACCGCTCCATCAAGCAGTCAGTGGATACTGGCTGCCCCCAGGAAGGGAGGGTGACCTCTAAGCCAAGCAGCTTCCTTCTGCTGATGACAGGTCCTGGGGAGGAACTCAACTGTGAGTCTCCAGCCTCAATCCTGAAGGGAATCTGAACAACACACCACAGCATCCACTGCAACAAAATATAAGAATGTATTATATTTTTGAATGTTCTATTCTTCAATATATAAACACCTTATGTCACATTTGGGAGGAATGCTTTCCTTTTACAGTACTTTTTTGGTAGAGAGGAGACACCCAATAAATCTGTCAGTACATTTCTTTGCCATGGAGTGGTGACCTTAGTTCTTGATAAAAATAATCAATACGGAAGGCATTTGGTGTGTGGCTTAATTGAAACGCTGTGTTTTGGACCCATTTGGTGTTAATGTGTAAATCCCATACTGTTTTCACACTTGCCCTCTTTTTTTGTGATGCTTTGCTCAAGCAGAAGTCTAGTCTGGATTTCTTCCTTCAGACTAAAGAAAGGACATGGATTGTCATCACTGGCCAGGAATCCATTCATATGGTGTCGTGAAGAGCCATCTAGGGAACACTCCATTATACCACTGCTGATCTTGACAAATATTAGGCACAAACACACACAGAATACATGCGTACCTGGACTTCACATCCCAAAGAATTTGATTCCTGGTGGCTGGAGTAGGTTCCAGGCATACTTTTTTTTTTTTCCTTTTTCTCCTCAAAGCCCCCCAGTACATGGTTGCATATTTTTAGTTGTGGGTCCTTCTAGTTGTGGCATGTGGGATGCTGCCTCAGCATGGCTTGATGAGCAGTGCCATGTCCATGCCAGGATCCGAACCAGCGAAACCCTGGGCTGCTGAAGCAGAGAGCGCGAGCTTAACCACTCGGCCACGGGGCTGGTCCCTATACTTATTTTTTTATTTTTTATTTTTTGGTGAGGAAGTTTGGCCCTGAGCCACCATCTGTTGCCAATCTTCCTCTCTTTTTTTGGTGAGGAAGATTGGCCCTGAGCTAACATCTGTGCCCATCTTCCTCCATTTTACATGTGGAATGCCACCACAGCATGGCTTGATGAGTAGTACATAGGTCTGCACCCAGGATCCAAACCTGTGAACCCCAGGCTGCTGAAGTGGAGTGTGTGAACCTAACCACTGTGCCACCAGGCCAGCCCCAGGTATACTTATTTTTTAGGAGCCTCTAAGATTCACCAGAGTTTGAGAACCTCTTTGTAGTTGGCCAGTGGAGAACTTTGATAAATCAATCTTTTCTGTGGAAGTCTTTGGGAAGAGATCACCTGTTGGATATGTTGGGGCTCTTTAATAGGCTAAATCTTAGAAAGAGAAATCTTCTTGGAGGAAGCAGGAATACTGTCTAGAGATAACAAAGAAGGTAAAGAGAAGTTTGAAAAACTCTGCACTCAAATAAAAGAGAGGTGCAAGAGGACACAAGACAGAATTAGGGGCTAGAGAGCAGGCATAAGGATTATGAAAAGGCTCTAAGATTCAGGGATCTTCTTTAACTTCCTCTTTTTTTACTTTCATCACCTTATCCGTTACTCTTTAGTGAAGATGATGCTGGTGCTTATCTAGATGGATGGCAAATAGGTGGGAGCTTGCAAGCAGGGGTCTGTGTCTCTTACCCATTCATGCAGTAAGCCTGAATTGAGCAGTTCCTAGATTCCAAGCACTTGGCAAATGTTAGTAGTGCAGAGACACGAAGATTCAGCATCCACCTTCAGGGAGCTCACAGTCTGAGGGAGGGGTGGAGACTGATAGATAATAGAGTGCTGTGTGGAGAGAGGAGAGAAGCACAGGGGCTGGGATAGCACAGACCAGTGGTTCCTGAGCCCTGCCCTGAGAGCCAGGGAGGGCTTCCTGGAGGAGGTCTAGAGGACTTTGCAGGATTGGAAATGGGTAGGTCAGATGTGGTTTTTCCATCCATAATTGTGGCATATCTTTCCACTTATTTGGATCTTCTTTTATATGCTTTAAGAAGATTTTTATACATTTTCTGTAAAGATCTTATACAGTGTCTTTGAACTTAATTCCTAAATAATTCACAGTGTTTGATGCAATTGTGAAGACTATGTTGTTTTATATTCTTTTTCTGGTTGGTTATTGTTGGTAATAGAGAAGTACAATTGACCTTATAGTATCATATCTTATATCTTGCAACTTTATAGCACTCTCTGACTAATTCTAAGAGTTTTTGAATTTTCTTGAGTTTTCTTTGTAGATAAACATATCATCTGCAAACAATGGCAATCTTGTCTCATCTTTTCCAGTTCTTGTGTTTCTTACTTCCTTTCTGCACTGGCCAGGGCCTCCGTATCTCATTGAAGAGCAGCAGTAATTGTGGGCATCTTTGTCTTCTCCCAGACCCTAATGGGACTGAGTCTCTATTTTCTCTTTTGATAGTGATGTTTTCTGTGGATAGGTTTTGATAGATAACTATTTCAGGTTCAAGAAGCACCCTTCTATTTCTCAGTTTTTCTAGGAATGTTTTATCTTAAATATTGGTCTTTAACAAATGCTTTATCTAAAGTGCATCTTTTGAGATGTCCATATGATTTTATTCTTTAGTACCAATGATGGAATCATTACATTGGTAGAGTTATCAGATTTCGTACCACCTGGGATAAAATCACTTGATTATAATTATTACCATTTTAATACACTACTGGATTCCATTAGGTAATATTTTATTCAAGAGGGTAGCATATTGAAGTAGAGGACGTTGGCTGATTTTCTGCTCTTTCACTGTTCTTAGCCAGCTGTGGAATCAAGGATATATTAATGTCATTACATGAAATGGGCAGCTTTCCTTGTTTTTCTGTACTCAGGAACAACTTGTAAAGTGGGAGTTATCTGTTCCTTGAACATTTGGTAGAACTTACCCATAGAATCATCTAGGCTAGTGCTTTGGGGGAGGGAGTGGGACGTAGGGAGATTCTCTGTTACGACGTCAATTTAGCTAGTGGTCATTGGTCTATGTGTGTCTTCTGTTTCTTTTGTGTTGGTTTTGGCATGCGTTTATTTAGGTGCTCATGGAAGAAAAGGAAGATGTCCATTTGGGTGTTATGGGAAGAGAAATATGCTTCAAGAGCTACTCAGGAACAAAGAGGCACCCTATCTCTGAGCCAGAGGACTGTCAGAAGGCATGTCTGTGTGAAGGGACTTAAATGCCCCTCCTCTTATCAGTGCGCCCTATTTGTCCCAAGAAAGGAGCCTCAAGAGGCAAGGTGCTCACCCCATATGGGTTTATGTAAGATGAGAACTCCCTGACATTGTCATCTGTAACTGGGCCAAGAGTTCTTAGCCTGGCATTGGCCTTTTCTGGATCACTGACTTGGGCCCCAGGCAGCAAAGGGCCAGCCAGCATTGCCACAACTTCTCTGGTTGGGTCTGAGCTTACATGTAAACCTTTCCTTAGAGAAGAAGTAGGTTTAGCTTTTAGAAGGACACGTGGATATCAAAGAGCCAATAAGTGGCCTTCGGGGGAGCTTGACCAGGGGTGTGAGGCGTCCAGAAATCTCATATGAGGACTGCCTGTTGGAGCTGGACTGGGAATGTTAGTAAGGGGCATGATGGATGACTTCTTATATTTAAATAATTCCCACGGAGGGTGGTTGTAGATGTTTTCAATGTCCTGTGTTGCACAAGAAGCAGATTTAGGTTCAGAGTAAAGAGAGATGTTTCCGGTTGAGCTGTGAGCCCTCCACTACCAGAGGAGTTTGTTTATGCAGAGGTTTCAAGCAGAGCATCTCCTGGATCAAGGCAGAAATTCAATTTTGACAATGAAAAGGAAACTCAACTGAGGGTTGCAAGCAGACTGTGCACTCAGGAAGACAATGTTTTAGAAAGGATCACGTGTGAATGACCAGACGAACATTTCCTGGGCCCTTCCATATTCCACATTCTGCACTGAATAGTTTTATATCTACAACCTCCTTAATGCTTCATAACAACCCTGTGCATTATTTATCCCCATATTAAATATGGAAATACCAGGGATCAGAAAAATTAAGTAATTTGCCCAAGGTTGCACAGCAACTAAGGAGCGGAACAAGGATTTGAACCAAGGTGCACTGAGTCTGAGCACATTTCGACAGAGACCAGGGCTGCTCCCACTTTGGTGCACACAGGGTAGTCTCCTGGGGAATATGTTAAAATGCAGATTCTGTTTTAGGAAATCTGGGGTGGGGCCTGAGGTTCTGCATTTAATAAGCCCCCGGGTGATGCTGATGCTACTGGTCAATGGGAGACACTTTTGAGTATTGTGGTGTAGACAGTCTTGATAAAGCCATTCAGGAGTGTTTGATTACAGATGAATTTGATGACTGTGTTTCCCAGATGAGAAAATGGAGAAAAAGAGGGAGCTGGCCGCTGGTGTCCATGCACGACCAGGAAGCCTCCACCTTTGCTTACAACTGCTGCTTGTCCTGCTGAGGCATCAGACAGGCTTCCCTGGGAAACGGGAAGAATGGTGCTGGCAGTGACAGAAATAGGGTTGGTCATCTAGTCGTTCAACTAATATTTATTGAGTGCCCACAGAGAGCTGGAGACTGTTCTAGGCACTTGAGATGCTGAGGTAAACAAGGCACTTTATAATCTAGCAGAGTGAGCCTAAACCAAAACAGTTAGCATGGGGTTTGGTTACATGTCTAACTTAGAGTTTTCCTGGCCCCAACCCTTGAAATACCCTGATTTTTCTCCGTCTGTCAGTTTCTATGTCCAATCTGTCACCAGGTTGGCTCAGTATGAATAAACAGTGTAGTGGAACTGCCAGAAAGCTAACGGAGGCTCCATCTGCATGAATAGAAGTGTCCTGAACTAGCTTGCCCTGCCCGCTCAGCCCACAGCTGGACGACTGGCTTCAGATCTCTGGCCCTATATCAGTGGGAACTGTGACAAACTGGTCCCCATCCAGGGAGAGCGGCCAGACAGGGGAGGAGACCTGAACCGTGTCACATTAAGCACTGTTGAAAGAACTGGCAGTGTTGGTCCTGCTTCAAGACAGAGAGCCTGGGGACCCTGAGGGCCTTTCCCAGCTGTCCCTCTGCCTCCATGCCCCCTCCACAGTCCCCCCTGGGATGACTCCTGTCTCTCAGGCCACACCCGGGTACCACCCTCCCCGACTCTCCAAGCTAAAGCAGCCTCCCCACCACCCGCCATCACATGTCCATGTTTTAGTTTCTTCTTAGCTCTTATCACTCTCTGGTTGGACCTTCATTTCTTATTTGTTTGTGAGGACAGTTTGAGAAGGTCAGATCCAGAGGATATAATACATAAGATGCTCGGGACTCCCAGTTGTGCCTTTGTGATTCTCATTGATTTGCCTTTTCCTCATCCAATCCCCACCCCACCCCTCATCCCACACTTAGACTGTTACATCAGCCTCCCTGTACCCATCCCCAGTAAAATCCATCCCGTACGCAGCTTCTAGAGCAGTCTTTCTGTACATTTTCCTCATTCAGGATATGTTGATTACAGCCTCAGCTCGCAGGAGTATGATTTCTCTGGTTACCAGGATAGCCAGCCCTCTGTGACCAGTGACACCTTGGTTCTGGGATCGTTGGTGGCTCCTTTACACCCACAAGTTCGCATGGTCATGTCCCCTATGTGCTCAGAGAGGGGCCTCTATCCCCTTTGGCCAACTTTTCTCCTTCTGCCTGAAGTTGGAATCTCTCAATAAAAGTAGAAACACTTTCTGAGCTTCAAACTTGTCTTTGTAAGCTGGTTCTCGATCACTTTCTTTCTTTTCTTAAAATTTGTTGCTATCTAACTATATTCTAAAGTTCCTCCAATAAAAAAGAAAACAAATAGACCAAAAAAAAAAAAACCAAACGAACACAAACCCTCCTTTAATCAATGCTCGCTTGACTGGTGCTTCAGACAAGCACTTCTTAGGCGAATGGATGACCACATGGATTTTCCAGGAAGGGGCAGGGGGATGTTAAATTGGCACAGAGCTCAGCTCTGTCTCATCACGGCACTGCCTTTGATCTTAATTCGAGCCATTCTAGGCAGGGCTCAGTGCACTCTGAAAACAACTTTGTGATTAAAAAATGTGTGGTACATCAGCCAAAACATTTGTTTATATTTTACCCCCCCATTTCAGGGTTGTTTCTTGTCATGCTTTCCTTGAGAACTTTCTTTGTGTAATTAAAGAGGTGTGAGTGCTCCGAGCATGACCATGCAGTAGAATACAACGTGCGCTTCCCTCCCCTGAAGACAGAGCAGCTTTTCTCCCCACCTTCCCAGCCACACAGTTCATAAAGATATAGCAAAATGGCCTTCACTGCACTATCTCCAGAACCATAATAACAGTTGGGCTGTCCAGGAAAGAAGGAGCTTCACAAAGACTGAGACCTTCCAAATAGGGCCTCTCATGGCCCTAGGGATCCCCTCAGAGGTGCAAGGGTGTTTGAACGTACTAGTGTATGTCTCCAGTTCTTTCAGAACAGAGTTTCTCAAGAATAGCACTATTCACATTGTAGACCAATAATTTTGGCCGTGGGGGCTGTCCTGTGCATTGGAGGATGTTTAGTGCTGTCCCTGGCCTCTACCCACCAGGTGTCAGTAGCACACTCCCCTTACCTCCCCCAATGGTACAATCAAAAATGTCTCTAGACATTTCCAAAGGTCCCCTAGGGAGAGCAAAAGCCCACCCCACCCCACCTGCCTCTTGTTGAGAGTCACTGCATTGGATGGACGTGGAAAGGGATCCTTCTAGGAGGAAGGGTCCGTAGGACTCAGAGTACTGGGCATACAGTAGAGTCACTGAGAAATGTTCAACAAATTACAATGACAGGCCCATGCCAGACCAATAAGTCAGAGTCTTAAGGGTAAAGCCCAGGCATCGATAGCCTTAAAAATGTCCCCTGTGTGATTGCAGCATACACTCAGGGTTGAGAAAGACAGAACTTTGAAAAGAGGGACTATTTCATGACTTCCATCAAAGGATTAAGAGAGGAGCTGGGGCGTCACAGTTTCCTTAAGGAAGTCAGAAAGGAATGACTAAGAAGGACAACAATCATCCTAAGTTCCCGGGTTTGCTCTTTTTGTCTCCCTTAGTGGTTAGGAGAACTCTCCTCAGTGAAGAAGACCTGTGCTGGGGAGGCTGGGCAAGGCAAGGGAGACTGGGTAACACCTCCTAGCCAGGGCGTGAGGAAAGAGGGACCCAAAACGGGTAGAACATGTCTTGGAGACATTAAAAAGGAAAAATAGGGTGAGTCTTTGAGGCCTCAGGGAAGAGGGAAGGAGGGAGAGACAGGCCAGGAAGGAAAGTGGCCCTGAGGCTGAAAAGTCAGTCCTCGGCCACTTGGTTCCAATTAATGGAGGATTAGGAAATTGCTTCATCAATGTTGGCTTGGGGTTCTTATCATGTCCCTCCATTTTCATCTGTGATACGCAGGTCTATACGAAAGGGATAAGAAAACCAGTGGGATGCTTTAGTGTCAGGCTTCTGGGTTTCAGTTCAGGGTGCTGTCATCCCACCTAATATCTTAAGCTAGAAAGCCTCCTGTCACTTTGCACTCTGATTTCTACAACAGCAGAGAGTTTAAGTGCATGGGCTTTGGAGTTCACTAGAGTTGTGTTCAATTCTTGACTCCACGTCTTACTCATTGAGAGATCTTAGAGAAGTAAAACTGCTTGACCTCCCTGGGCCTCAGTTTTCTCATCTGTAAAATGGAGATAATAATCATGCCTATTTCGTAGAGCTAATAGAAGAATTGAATGAGATAATCCATGAAAAGCATTGAGTACAGTGCTGACTAAATATCAGCTACTATCATTATTTCTTCTTTGGCCCCAACATCCAGTGGTTTCAGAAGTCCTGTTACACATTCCTTGGAAATGTCTTTTGAAAATATGGCCCCCTCCTTCCTATCTCTGTTGACATTGCCTTAGTTCTCTGCCACCAGTTACCCTTCCTGAGAAGTCTACCTTGCTCTGCCACCCAACTGACCTCTCTCTAGGTGTTGCTAGGGTCATGTGACACCTGCTTAAAATTTCTAGGGGTTCTTTGCAACCAACAGGGTGAAATCCAGAAGCCATACAGCCAGAACCTAGTTCTTTGGCCCCTCTGTAGTCTCCCAGTGTGTTGGAATTGTTCGTTTTACTCCCCATGAGCAGAGAGCCTTGACTGGCTTCCCTTACTTATGTTTTAAATGTCTTTATGTTTTCAAGTCACTCTGAGTGTTGGTCGAATGAACTCCCCTGTCCAGTTTATATGTCTTGGACTGAAGTGTTGTAAATTTTTTTCCTGTTATGTTTTAATTATAAAGTTGTGTTTTCCCAGCAAGTGCTGTAAGTGATTTGGAAACATCGCCTGGTCCTGATTAATTTCTTTTCTGCGTCTCATGTACAGTCATGTTTATTTACATTAATAGGAAGACTATACAAACAGCTTACATGTGAAATTTTCTCCTGAGGACACAGAGGCTGATGATAAAGCCTAGTTCATGAGTGAGGGGAAGTTGAAATCTAGGTTCTTGCAGCTCTTGTCTAAGCCTATTGCTGTGACAAGCCTCCTGATTACTATGACAGACCTTGTTTAAGGCAGTCATTTCATTACAGGTCTCCCCAGCTTGGCAGCTCACCTGACAGCTTGCCCTTTTTTTCGGGGGTCAAGATAGATTGGAAAGAAAAGACGACATAAAGCAAGAAAGCACCTAGAAGGCAGACTGCCTCAAAATTAAACTCTTTGGAACCTCTGGGCATTGGTTGACTCCCAAGAGGAAAATGCTTGCAGAAAGATTTTGTTGCACTGTCCCAAAATTTGGACTCTTCCAATTCTCAGATTCTTGTTGTGGTTATACACCCATCCATTGAGTGTACACATGACCAGTCCCACCTGTGAGAATGATTCCACTGAGAGTGAAACAGGAGTAACCGGGGAAATGTGGTGACTTGAAATCAAGACCAATATTTCTTTTGAAGGGAAGAATTTTGGTTCCTTGAACATACAGCTCACCTGGGTATTGGTATAGATTATTAATATCTGTCTTCCTCTTAGTTGGGTTCCAGCCGGATTATAATTATCAATAATTGTGAACTTATTTGTCTATTTCCCCCTCACTAGACTGGGAGGCAAGTGAAAGGAAAGTCAGCAGTGTATCATGGATAAGGGCATGGGGTCTAACAGCAGATAAGCGTGATTCTGCTCCTGCCTCTGCTGGCTCACCAGCTCCCTAGCTTGGGGAAAGTTATCTGATTGCCCTTGCACTCAAAATTCAGTTTTGTCATCTGTCAAATGAAAGAATAATAGTAGCCTCCTCACTGGGTTGTTCTGAGGATTAAGTAGGATCATGTAAGTAAAGCACTAGCAGAGTGTTGGCATACCAGTTGGGTCAGCTGCTGCAGGGGGGTGGACGATGGTTTTTATAAATTCCTTGAGAACACGGAGGCTTCTGTCTGCATCACCAGCTTCTAGATGAGTATCTGGAAATGAACGAACGTTGTGCCCACGTTTGGGTCTTTGCTGTCTTCAGTGTAAGTATTTGGTTAAGCGTGAGCACAACTGCAACCCAATGACACGGCCAGTGCTTTGTCTCCAGCTGGGCAAATGACAATCTTAAATTCCTGTATGATTTGGGAGAAGGAGTCTCCCCAGGGAATCATTGACCTAGCAAATGCGAACAGAGAAGAACAGTGACTTGGGGCCTGACTCATTGAGGGCATGGTAAGTACAAGTTGAAGAAAGCTCAGTCAGAAATGAGAGAACAAAAACTGTCCTCAGAGGAGAAGGGAAGAGTTTCTTGAAGAAGGTGATGCTCCTCTGTGCCCAGGGTGGCAGCAAGTTCAAGGGGAAGACCACTCCATGTGAACTGTACAAATTTCTGCATGGGGGCCACTCATTTGGGCATCCAGTTTTATTACAGTTGCATCGTGCCATAAATTCATTTTTCTCTATTCTGGTTAGTGGCTATTAAAGAGCCTTTACGCAGCACCACAAATGAAAACTGTATTCTAATGGTTCTCAGCTGAGCTGTGGTTTGCTCGCCATTGTTTGCACACAAAAGCCTGATCCCATTAAGACAGTCAGATATTTCCTGCCATCGCATGGCCTCATGCTCACAAACATTTGATGCTATTTAAAGCCTCTTTTCTGCAAGTATGCTTTGGTCACATTTGTGCAGTGCCCGTTAATTAAGGCCAGATTTGAAGCTCTCAGAGCTGTCACTTCTATTAACTGACTGCAGAGAACGTAAGACTTTGTTTTTCCAGGAGATAATTTGGACATCACAGAAAAGCTAAGAAATCCTCGAGTCCCTGTGGCACTTACCTTGACTTCCCGGCTTCTAATGAAAAAGCTTCTTACCCAAAAAGGCACACAAAGACCCTTTCACAGAATCCATCAACACTCTCTGCCAAGCAAAAGATTTATTGGGTGGGAACACACACACACACACACACACACACACACACACACACACACACAGGCTTTATTTGAAGCACCCTGGAAAATGAAAAGCGATCTGGGAAAAGTAATCATGTGAGAAGATGGTCTTGAAGATAGCAAGACCATTTCTCTGAAAGCAAAAGTGGACCAATTTACAACTGTGACTCTGCTAGAAGGCTGAGTTATCTGTTTTCTCTTCTATCTGTCTTTCTCTAAAGGAAACACGTCATGGATTAGTTGGAACTCATGACTTTCTGGTTACCAAAGGCTTTAGTTAATAAAGAATCAAAAACATACTATACAAAGATGGCCAGTTATCAAAGAAATAACACACTGATTCTTTCCCAGCCACGTGATTTGGAGCAGGAGTGTGGTGGTGGAGGTGATACTGAAAATAATCACAGTCATAATATTAATTCAGTTAATGTTTATTAGGTGCTTACTATGTGGTACTTTAAATGTATGCAATTTCATGAATTATCTCATTTGGCACTTGAAAACCTGTGAGATAGGTGCTGTTATACGCCCATTTCATAGATGAGGAAATGGTGGCTTCACAGCCTAAGGAATTTGCCCAGGTCACCCAGCTGGGAAATGGCAGGGTCAAAACTCAGATCCCAGTGAGATCTATCTGCCCCTCGCCTTTGGTTAGCCTGGTACAGTGGAAGCACGTGGGCTTTGGAGACAGACCAGGGTTTCATCCAGGTCTGTCATGTGACCTTCAACAAATTGCTTAACTTTTCTGAACCTCAGTTCTTCAACTGAAGTAAATGGGAAAAATAATAGCTACCTCATGGCTAGTATAAAGGGTAAACGAAATGATGATAAACAAAATCCAGAGGTATTCAACAAATATCTGTTCCTACTCCTCCTCCATTTCACTTCATTTCATTCCAATTATTTCTTTTTCTTGTCACTGGACTGAAGCTCCCACCACCTTCTGCTACATGGTCCCTGCATTCTCAGCCTCTCCCTGGCTTTTTGTCATGGGCACCAGCACAGAGAAATCTTTCTTTGCTCAGCTCTTCCTAGCAATCCTGCAGCTGTGCCTTCTACTCTGCTGACCCCGGCTGGTCCCCCAGGAATCACCAGCTCCACCTCTCCTGAGACTCCCATGACACCACTGAACCACAGGAAGGCCTGTGAGGTGAGAACCCGGCAGGCTTGATTGCTGGCCCAGCACTCCCTTCTAGTCAGGAACTTCTCACCTGTAAGCAGGTTCCTAAGAGAAGAGCTCTGAACAGCAGCCATTTCCTCCCTCAAAACTGCTTTCTAGATTTAGATTTTATTTGTTAGAGAAACGTGGGTATTCTTGCCCTAGTATCTTTCCTGAATTTCCTGAAGGATGAGTAAAGAAGAGGAAAGACAATAATTAGTAAAATGCTTTTAAAATACAATCCATGGACTTTGGCAAGAAAACATAGACACCTAAAGGACTCCTTAAGAGAGTGATCTTTTGGATTAGGAGTTCGGGTGAGAGGAGGTGGCAACTGGATGAATTTACTGATGGCAACAGAATAAATAGAAAACTCTGAGAGTGAGCAGTTGTCTTGGGAGAACACCCACTGTGAGGAGGTGGGGGGGAGTCAATGAGCATTGCTATTTCCAAGTCTGATTAACTCTTTAACCATTGTTTACAGATCTTTACCCTTTCATTTACTTTTAAAACACCTGGATTTGAAATTTTAGATGAAAACTGAAACTTCTACTAACAAAGTCTTAAGTTTGGCTTTCAGAAAACATCTCGGGCTGTATATACTGAGAAAGTACAGTTATGAACTGAGCCTTTGGAAGCCCATAGTTAGGAGACAAGTGAAGGGAGGAAGGAAGGAGAACTTGGAGGGCAAGGCGGGCACTGTCATGGAATGCAGGGGCAGAGGGTAATTCAAGAGGTGAGGCATGAGCAATGCTCTTGTGAATGAATGAAAACTGAGAAGACTCCATTTGATAGAGGGATAAGGACGAGATCATTGTCATCTTCGCGGGGGAAAATCTCAGTAACCTGGTGAGGGTAGAAGTCCGTGGCCGAAAGTTAAGGAGACACGATTGTGTGAAAGTTGGTGCTTGTTCAAGATATTTGGTAGTGAGCGGATAATAGCCAACAGTGGAGGCAGCATCAAAATTGGAGCTGTGGTGAAAGTTGGGATTGTCAGTGATCCCACATGTAACGTCTACATTTTTGTAGTCATGGTTACTCTTTTGTACTATCATGTTGAGCTGATAGTATGCAGTCTGGACAAGTGAATGCAGGATTCTCCGGGTTGTGTTTTCAGAAGGTTGAAGGCCATTTAGATATTTGTGGGTCCTCTCTTTCACTCCGGCTTTGTGTGAAACATAAAAGTTGTGATGAAATGTCCCATAGATGTCCTGCAGGGTCTTTCCTGGGGTTTTCAAAGCTATATCTCATAGCCAAGAAGCTCTGAGTTAGAGGTAAATTCTGAACCCTTGAAGACTAAAACTATACATGAATATCAGGAACCGTATATGGAATTGGCAGGTAGAATTCTATATCTATTAACAGTTTGTGTTTTCTATAGAATAAAGAAAAATCTTTTTAAGCAATTTCAACTACTTAATTTAAAACTTTATTATTCTCATAGTCATGGTACTTTTCATTTAATTTAAGACATATCAATGCAATAGTACACTGTTATTCAGGTATTAGAAAGAAAGGATTCAGGACATAGTTTGACTGTATCAGATATTAGAAATTAGCATGATCTGGTCTTTATCACCTAGCATGAAGTTCTGCATAATTTTTTGGCTATAGGTTTAAGAATTTAACCAGAAGTTCTGTATCAAGAAGAATAGGTTATGCTATGCTTACATGACAAATAATTACACAGTATCAGTGGCTTAAAACAAAGATTTCTTTTTTCACACTAGTCCTTAAATGGCCAGCAGAGTCTTTGCTCATCATAGCCCCTCAGGGACCAAGGTTGGTGGAGGCTCTGCCATCTTAGGCAGCTGCCATCTCATCCCACATCTGCGAGATTCCCTCTGGCAGAGGAAGAAAGAGTTGGAGAGTTGAGCACCAGAATTAAATGTTTCAATCTAGAAGTGACACATGCCACTTCCACTTGCATCCCCTTGGCCAGAACTAGTCAATGGCCACAACTAACTTCAGAGGGTTGGGGAGTTGTAATCCTCCATTTACCTAGAAGTAGAAGAGCCGGATAGTGAGAAACATCAATAATGCTGAAGAGAATTTCATCCTACTATTCCCTTTGCCTGTGGAGAAAAGATTAGTACTTTCATCAACTTTGTAAACTGTATTTTTGAAGTAAATCCTGGTGGCTTGCATGGGCAGTGGGAGGGAATTCCCGTAAGCCAGATATAATTCAGGAGTGACATTCACTTAAGCTGAGTGTCTCTTTGATTTCAACATTTGCGCTACAGAACTAAAATGCACTAAACCACAAAATTCCGCTCCAAAAGGATCTAGGCTCTGATTTCCTCATTCTTTAATGAGACATTCTGTGAACTAGAATGGAAGCCTAGTCATAGCTATAGATTTTACTTAATTCAAGAATTATTATCAATGGTGTACTAGTTCTGAAAGGAATGCAGAGTTAAATTTTGCGTGTTCTTTGCTCAAGGGACTTAGATGTAACTTCAATACAAGGCTGATGATGATGTTAGGATTTAAATATTTTATACAGCTTGCTATTAAATTAAATTGTTAATCAACAAAGAATTATCTCTATGTTGTGACTTTGTGTAATCCTGACCCCCTGCTGATATACCCCTGGGAATTCTCATCTCCTAATTCTTGTAGGATGGTCTAGGTCAATTATGAGTAACCTAGTTAGCAAAAAGACCAAGCCAGAAACACGTTACAATATGTTTGGGTTAATTTTTTTCCCATTCAAAATAAAATTTACTTTAGCTTCATGAGGAATAATACATCTAACAATGAATACTTACTGACTTTTTTCAGTAGAGACAGGTCAAGAAAGAAATGGTACCATTTTGTAGCCACCAAATAGTAGTATTTTGGGCATATTTGAAAAACAGTAACAAAGGCAACTTTCCAATCTGGTGTAGTGAAGTTAGAGAGCAGACCATAGCAAAGCCTGGTGGGTAATTTATGGCAAGAGAGCCAGGAGTTCCCCATAGGCTGCCCAGGACTGGTCTCACATTCTTCCATATTGGGCTGACTTCCATGATGTAAGGTGAAGCTGCTGAACCAGGTGACTCCTGCAGAGCCAAGAGGAGGAAGGACAGCATGGCATAGATAAAGACCCAAGTTGTACTGACTATTGTTTAGACATTCTAGGCTTTCCCAAAACTGTGTGATTTTTCAATCTTTGATTTCTTCTCATTTTATTTAGAGTAAAAAAAATCCATCTTTTATTTTTATGAACCCTGATTCTGCCATGAAGCCATCTGTGATCTCCTTAGCCATTGCTGCCCAATTCATTCATCAAATCCTGTTCTACCTTCCATGCAATTGATGTCTTGTTTATTTTTCTCATGGATATTGTCTCCCCAGCTTGACAGCAACCCATTGAGAGCCACTTTTGATTTCTCTAGAGGACTGGGTAGTGCTAGGTACATGGTAGATGTTTAATCCCTCGTTAATAGAGTAACTTGTCTGATGATTTAAACCTTTCTTTCTACACCCTTCCATCCTTGGTCAACTCTGACTGTTAATGTAGAGCATAGCCAAGATTTATTGAGTGCCTACTATGTTCCAGGCACAGTGTTAAGCCCTTTACACAGATTGTGACATTTAATCCTCATAGCAATCTTATGAGGTGAGCATTCCCTGAGATTCCCTTTTGGGATCAGTAAATGGGATAAGTTTTTCTGTGCATCCCCCTGTTAGTCCCAGTCCAGTCTCTTGGGACCACAGATAGGAAATCTTTCCTCCATGTGATGAAGCCTATGATATTTGGAGCCATCTAGCATGTCTGTCTTCTTTTCTTCCTGTTAAACACTCCAATTCTTTATACTATTGTTAACAACAATCACAAACCCTTGTTGAATGCTTACTATATTCCAGGTATTGTGATAAGTGCTTTCCCTTGTGGGTTAAATTACTATAATTTTTCCTACTTAAGCATCTTGCCTAAGGTCACACAGACAGTGAATGGCTAACAGTATTACAGTCCCAGAAGAGATGATTCCAAAGACAGGGTTTCTAATTACTACTCCATATAATTGCTATGTAATAGTGATTTTACCCTTTTTAAGAGTATAGAATTCCTTATGTCACCTTTTCAATAAAAGAATGAAAAGGGCAAATACTTTGTCATAGAAAGAAGATTCATGAAAGGGGTATTTTTAAGCCATTGTTTTCTCAGGGAAACTAGATGCTAGAAAAGTTTTAATACTAAAAATACATTTGTGATACCTGCACAACAGTAAAGTTATTCCAGATAATTTAGCTTTGGAGCTGGAAAACTTGGGCTCTACTTGTGCCAGGGTCTCACACCATAGTCCTGACAAAGAGGGGATAATGTTGAGAAAAGGATCTATTTTAGGCAAATACATCAAACCAAATGGAAAATCTTAGAAAGGAAGTGGCACAGACAAGTGTCCAAAGGTCTCCGGAGATCAGAACATGATGCAGCAGTGGACGGTACACAGAGAGGTTTCCAGTGGCTGGAAGGGAAGATTTGTTACAAGTCAGAGCCTTTCAGGGATGAATGAACTTCCTCAGCTGGTAGGGAGCTTCCTGACACTGGGAGAGGGTCAAATAAAACCAGATAGACAGAGTTCTTGCCAAGAAGGGAAATACCTTAGAAAGTTAGAGTTACCAGGCACCTGTGAGGTCATCTGGAGATGTGGTAAGAGTTGAAGTTAACAGTCCAGGTTCTGGGACTGGAGTGCCCACGGTACATTCCAGCTCAATAGCTTGCTAATCTTGGACAATTTTCTCAACCTCTGTCTCACTTTTTTCATCTCTAAAATGGAAATCATAATATCGTCTACCTCCTGGAGTGTTGGGAAGATTCAATGAGTTAATTTATATAAGCCATTTAAAAAAGAAAGTGCTATGCATGTGCTAAATCATCTAGTCTTACAGTCTTTACATTTTAGCAGAAGTGCTCTTTTTTCCAAAGAAAGTGGTATAGTGATCCCGATATATAAAACAAGTTTTTAAAAACCTGTGTTTTATTAGTATAAATTAATTTTTAATTAAAACATTATCTAACTATTACAAAGGTAATTAGGGAACATGTGACTATTTTGTTGAATAGTAAATTTAGCGCAGAGAATATGGAAAATGGTTAAGATACCTCAGCATCCCATTTATTTCTCAATTTTGTTTCAGCTTACAACTCTTGAGGAGTTCTTTATTAAGACAGACAAGAAATTGCAAATTGCAGACAGGTAGTCTCTCTGATTAAATAAAAGTGGAAACAGTTTATTCTGGGGGCTGCATAAAAATGAGTTAATGTAGTGGTGTGCAGTGTGTTATATAATTAAGCATATACTGTGGTTGAAGATGATGTCTATCAAGTTCTTCATATTTTAAAAATATGTTTTAAAGATTATGAAAACACTAAAGCAGAACCTTAGAATATCTTGAAAGCCACTGACCTATCTCATCTAGCAGACACATTTTATCAGTTAAATTATCCCCAGTGACCTGTCCAGGGTCTTGGCAGGGAACATCCTCTGACCTTGGTTAGACCAGTTGTCCTCCATGGTTTCTTCTACTCTAAGATTTTGTGATTCTTGCATTTTGTGTTTAGTGGGAATACATGATAATAAGCCTGATTGTACTGTGATAAACCTCCTCCTAATCCTATTGGTTGAGCCATTTTGTTCTTCTCTATCTTACAAAAATCTGTTATGAAGTGAAATTTCAAAGTTGTGTTTTCTGAAAAGGATAGATGTCCTTTGTCTCAAATCCATTTTATTTTTGTTCCTATCCATTTTAGTGATATTTGTATAAAATAGAGAACTGTGGTCTTCTACATCAAGGAGAGTTAGTGATTTTTGTTAATGCTCATTGGTAACTGTAAGGTCCAAATTTACAAGGAAATCCAAGTTTGATTTTCCTAGCCAGCTAGGTCAATGCCCTTTGCCACCCTTGTTTGTGTTCTGTTCCCTGATATTTTAGCTTATATCAAAATACCTAGCTTGATTTGTTGATGACTTTGAGCTACAGCCGAGAAGAAAACAAACATCCTCATCTATACTGATGGCATGGTTTTCCACCCATCCTAAGTAGAAGATAAATCATTTTGCTAGTTACGTCTAAATGGCTGTGTGTCAACCCTGTTGCTGTTACAAACTTATTTGAGGAGGGGACTTTCCAGTGTTCAAGTAGACACTGCCAATAGCTTTCTCTAGCAATCCAGTTCACTCCTCATCTCACAGGTAATGCCTTGGTTAACTCATGGAACCCACAGGAGGCATTAACAACTCAAAATCAGTGTTCTACAGCAGTGCCTATTGAGCTATAGGTTTGTTGCCTTCCTCTGCTCAAGATCTCTGGAAATTTCTTTATCTTAAAGGGAGCAGCCTGTTTCCTATCATTATTTTAAAACACAAGCTGAACAAATTGAAATGATACAGTGATTTCTTTGCAGCCCTCAGACATATATAGAATACAGTCTCAAAGAGGAAAACCTTAGATCTCAAAATGGGGAGGCCCAGGATGGCTAGGATGAATCAAATAAACCCAAAATAAAGATGGTCTTGGGGAAATTCCAGGCTCATGGATCCCTTCTGCTCATCAGAGGAAAATCTTCTGGAGGCCTGAGCCAGAGTGAGCTCATAGAAAACAGAAGCTATCCAAAGGATTTTAAAGTCCCAGACCCTTGGGTCTGCACTGGAGAGAAAACCTCCATCAAATCCTTTTGTTAGAACAGGAAAAAGTGATTGGGAGAAGATTTTAGCACCAGGGCTTCAGGCAGCACATGGAGACAACAGATAAGACAGGACTCAAAGTTTCTGGGAAATTGGAGCTTTCCCGTGAGTATAAAGAGGAAGTCCAAGATGATACTGAGATGACTCCTTTCCGTGAAATAGCAGGGAAGAGCAGGCACTCAGAAGCCACCTTTCCCTCTACCACCTGTCACCCCGAGGCTGCATGCACTCATTCGGAGGACATTTGCCTTTGTGGGCCGCTGTGGTCATCCACATCCAGAGCTGTTCCTGCTCCCTGCTCTTGTGGCTCCTGCTTTTCACCCATTGGCATGTGCTGTTCACCACCATAATCCCTGTGTCGATCAGGATGTTAACCTCACCTGTTTGGCTTCCACCTTATCACTCTGCTTCTGAGTTTTTGAGCTCAATAGATATGCGTTCATATCCTGATGCTTAGCTATATTACCTTGAACAAGTTAATTAACCTCCCTCTTTCCTCCTCTGTTAAAATGATTTTGAGTAAATATTGTCATGCTAGTAGATTCTCAAAAACCAGTTTCCTTTCTTTCTATTGCTTTTCTTGGTGCCCATGAGCATCTCTGTAGAACTCTGAATAATGAGCGTACGCCTTTCTTGTAGGACCCAGAGAGTCCATTAATTGTTAAAATTGAATTTTTGACTCTTTTTGGCTTTGGCTCGGGCTCTCTTTTAACTAAGGGTTATTTTGCTCTGCTAGAGAAATGCTTTTCTTTTTACTTCCATCTTTGCTGCCATTCCACATTCTTTAAAGTATACGTAGGCTATTCTCTAACTAAATAACATTCCAAGACAGCTATTGTTTAAACTAGGAATGAGTATCATTTGTTTGTATTTCGTTGAATTTGCCCTCTATGTTGTCTTTAACTCGACTTTAAATAAAACGTAATAGGCATTGAGTTCCTTCCATGTGTCAGATGCTTTTTACAAACTCTCTCTCTTTATCATCACAAAACCAACCCAAAAAATTAGAATATATAATTAATAATTAGTGTTGCTAATTAATAGGTAGTGTCACTTTAATAAAGTATTTTTGCTGTCAAAGCTTAAGAATGCTGGATCATTTTCAAAATTCCTGCTTTTTATTGGTGGTGAACATGATGCAGTCTATACGGAAACTGAAATATAATAATGTACACCTGAAATGTACACAATATTATAAGCCAATATGACCTCAATAAAAAATTTTTTTTTAAATCCTACTTTTACTCAGTTAGCCACACCTGGGGTAAAGCTTATTCTTTCGGGGGTTTTGTGTGTGTGTGAGGAAGATTGGCCTCGAGCTAACATGTGTGCCAATCTTCCTCTATTTTATGTGGGATACCACCACAGCATGGCTTGACAAGCAGTGCTAGGTCTATACCCAGGATCCAAACCTGCAAACCTTAGGCTGCTGAAGTAGAGCATGTGAACTTAACCACTACAGCACTGGGCTGGCCCATAAAGCTTATTCTTGAGCTGCTGCAGCCCCAGGCACTCCTTTCCACCTGGAATCAGGGACCCAAATATAGGCATAAGACCTAGGAGGAAATAATCGGCTTGTTTAAGCGACAACTGACATCAGGAAGCTTTTTGAGCCAGAGGAATGACATGATGACAGCACTGTCTTGGGAAGATAAATTTCACAGCCACATGCAGGATAGATTACCTGAAACCACAACATTAGCCTTTCTTATGCTTAGACATCTGGGGGGCATGATTTAAAAGCTCATAAATATGATCTGTTTAAAGAAGGGACTGGTGAAAATTAAGAATTTCAAGGTTCCATCAAAGAAAGTGAAGGATCAGTGTTTATCCAACTGGTTTGCATGTCCTAAATATTTATATACACAAGTGCATGTTGTTCGTGCGGTCACTCTGAAGCCATATGTGGGCATCATATCTGCCATTGCCCTACCTTTCGGCTTAAAGTTGCACGAGAAGGAAAATTCTCTGCAGACATGAGAATCATTCATCTGGCTGCCACCTGAATTATTGTTATAGAACACATTGAGTCTGACAGATAACCCTGTTCTTAGCCATCCTTCAAAAGAAGCATGAAGGAGCCTTCATGTTTAAATATTTCAGCCAAATTTCTCCTTCTGAGCGTACATGTAACACAATGTCTTTATTTCCTAATGAAATAAATATTCATATTGGATGCATCTATGGTTAGAAGAGAGAATAAGAAGGAATTATCCTTATTTGATTTCTTGGTCATTCTAGCCCTGTGGAACCAGCTCTTGGATTGGGGAATGATGTCTCTCATTGGAACCTGGTGTTTTTCCTTGAGTCATAAATATCTCCCAGCCTGGTAAACCAACAGTTTCCATTCCAAGAAGGCAAATGAGAAAATAGTTACTATTCCAGTGAATAATTTTGGACCTAGGAATTTGTTATGAAAGAAAGCGTGGTGTGATAGATGTTCCTTCAGCTGGGTGAATGAGCACTGAATGCTGGAAAAGAGATAACATGGGACTTTGAGGGAGCAGAGAATAAAGAGGGGCTATCAGAGATGCTGAAACAATTCACTTAGTCCTCATGGGAGAGGAGGCCTTGAATTGCAAGTAGAGCCCACGTGGAAGGGCTTGGGGCAAACCAGAGAGCAGTCCTGAGATAAAAGCAATAAGAGAGAATTATCCTTATTTGATTTCTTGGTCATTCTAGCCCTTGGTATATGTGGCCCCTGGTGCGGCATCTACCCAGCCCTGTTCTTAACGAGTAAAGAAGGGTTTCCGTTAGACTAAGGGACCATGCAGCTAACAGAGGAGAAAGAGCCTGGGTTTTGGAACCAGAAGGCCCTTCATTCAAACCCACTATCACAACCTCTTTGTGACCTTTGACATATTACTTACCTTCTCTGAGCTTCAGTAAAATAGGGATAGTCAAGAGAATTAAATAGGCTAACATATGTCAGGTGCCTAGCACATGGTGAGTGCTCTATCTGTGATAGTTGTCACATGTGTACAAGGGGCTTCCTGCTGCCTGAATCCCTGCTTGCTACTTGAATCCCCGATCGCATCTGTTTTCCACCTACAATTCCTCTAAGGCTCTGCTCCAACATGTCCAGGCTATAAGCTTTCTTTGCTCTCTTTCTAAAATGAACATAACCCCTTTACAATTTTTGAGGCCTTCCATAGCTGGTCTCCAGCATGAACCAGGTAAGACTAACAAAAGAAAACACATTTTAAAAAAGTAGAGAGAGAGGTAACAAAGTTACAAGAAAATCTCTGAAAATTTTGACCACGGTTGTCCTCAGAAGGTTATTGAAATGCAAATAGATCGCAGCAGTTTGCCTGTTAGAATTCTGGCTTCAAACCGCACTTGAGAATCATGTGTAAACAGCAGTGCAGTTTCAGTGGACAGTACAAACAGACCAGCCTCCTCTGTTAGCATGGAAATGTGTGTGCCTTGTGTGAGAAAAAGAATTCCCGTGGCCATGCCCAGGGACAGGTCATTGAAGGCAGGCACATGCGGCCTCAAGGAGAAGGAAAAGCATACCAACATTTTTCCACGCCCTACTCCATGCCACTTCTGAACTAGGCACCTTCATCTGCACATCCTCATTTAATCCTCAAAAGAGATTTGAGAATTATACTTTAATGCCCTCGTTTTACAGGTAAGGAAACGAAGGCTTAGAAAAATGATGTCACCTGCAGGTGTCGAGTGTGTTAGGGATGCTCTTAGGCGAACATCCATGTGACTAGAAGAAACAACTTTTAAAGATGTGGGAACAAACAAGAGAGATTTTTGTTTCAGATTATGGAAATGGAAAGGGGAATCTAGACCAGGAATTCTAAAGGCAGGAAAATAGGCATAATGTAGGTGTCGAGCTTCAGTGAAGACTTGGGAGGGCCCAGAACAGAGAGAGGTTTACACCCTGGCGTGTGAACTTCAGAGTCCAGGTCGGTTATTAACCGTCCTCTCAACCACTCAGGGCTTCTCACTGGCTCTCCACAATCACCCAGCTCTTCCCTCCATCTCTTCTCTGTCTCTTTCTTCTCTTTCCAGCCCTGGAAGCAAAACCAGACTCCTCTCCTATTTAGCCATATCTCAGTTTAGCCATTATGTCTTGTTGCCTTGGTTTCTGCTGATTCCCAGGCCTCGGGGTCCCACCTCCCACCCTAAGCAGTTTATCCAAGTATTTCCACAAAGACAGTTGGCTCTCTATAGGGAGTTGCTATTCAAGCTGGTACAGAAATCCTTTTTCATGTGGTTACAGGGACATAATAAGAAGATAGACCCTTTGAGAAGAGGAAACAGTAAAACGCTGCCTCGAAAGGAGCAGGAGGGCATTGGAGTGTCACGAAAAGAAGTCTCTAGCAGGAAGCCCTCTCTCTGCCTCCTTGGAGAAATCATCTCCCCTGCCAGGTCTTGGTTCTTCATTCATGAAGCAAGGGGAGGGGGCTCCCAGTGCCTTTCCTGCTGTTCCGTACTGGGATTCTCAGGAGACTGTGTTTGCAAACATGTGTCTTACTTCCACCCCTGTCCCCTTTAAAAATCTCACAGAGAAAAGCTTTCCAAAGGCATTATTTCATTTCATTTTGTAACCAAAAGGGTGATAGTGTTGTGTTGTCTTTGTTTTGACTGGATGAGAGAGCTGGTTGCCATTTGGGGGTTGGATTGCAACTAGAGAAAAAGTAGAAAGAACGTGGAGTAAACAAAAAGTGACCTAAAAAGTCAAATAATCCCAGATTGCACAGGAATCACCTGAGGATGCTGCTCAAATGCAGATTCTGATTCATTAAGCCTGGGATGGGGCCCAGATTTCTAACAAGCTCTCAGATGATGCCTGTGCTGCTGGGCCATGCATCGCACTTTGAGTAACAAAGGGCTGTAGAGGATCAAATAATGATTCTTGATTATTAATAATAATCAAATTAGTATTCTTGATTTAAAAAAAGAAAACCAAAACAGAGGAGTGAAAAATATGCTTTGGAAGGCTTGACATCCAAAAGGCTAAAATAAAAATGTCTAGGGTTCCAGAGGAAAGTTCTAGTGAAAGAGGGAGAGAGAATTAATATGACTAAATTCAATGAATGAATTAGTGATTATGAAGATCCACACTCAACCCTCACTCTAAGATGACTCCATCAAAGGCCTTCCCCCGAGGAAAGCTTCTGCCTGAGTCAGACAACACTACCATTCTTCCGGGTTCCCAGGCCATGGACCTCCCTGTCTTCCTTACTTTACCTTCGATAGACCGTCCTTCTTCAGTCTGTTGGTTGTTCCTTCAGCACAAACTTGGTGTTGCCTTGCTGTCCATTCTAATTCCATCTCTCTGGTCCAGGCCCCCATCTCTCTGTGCCCATCTTAATGTAGTCGTCTTTGTGCCTCTCACTCTCCAGGCTCTTCCATCTCTAATCCACTGCCTGTGTCTGCCAAGCATCTTCTGAAAACAACATTTTGGTATGCCGTTCCCCAACTCAGGAGCCTTGGGACTCAAACTCCCATGATTTGCTAGCCAGCCTTTTCTCTCTCATCTCCTCGCACCTACCCACCTTCTCTGCCTTCTCTGGAGATCACCCAGTGACATCTAAAAAGCCCATGTAACCCCCACAGTTTAACTTATTTACACAGAATTTTAAGCATTTTCTTGAACATTCTGGAAATAAAAGACCTGAATGTTCCACCCACGTTTTTAAATGTTCCACAAAAAACATTTTGAGAAATGAAAATCGTATCTTAACAACATGGCAGAAACTTGCACGTAAGAGCACAATAAGTGTGCATTCAGCCTGAATTGCTGAGTCCACCCTTGTGTTTCTCAGCTGTCATTCCTTTGAGTATTTAACCACTGTTTCTTGTCCCTAAACTGGTTGCTTAGGTATCGTTTTACAAGGGCTTATAGGTGCCATCTTGTGGAGAAAAATGCAAACAGGCACATTTGGAGATAGGCTGTGTGTCAAGAAAATGACAAGGATTCAAGCATGAGTCTCCCTCATTACCTTCTGATCTCTGGATTCAGCCACAGTCCTTGCGGGCCTTCTCATTGGACCCACACCTGTACACTTGGGCTGTCTGCACCCAGGAGGCCATGTAATTGGGCCAGGGTGCAAGCAGCCTCCATCCTAGAGCACAGTTCATCAACCCAACTCCATATTGTGTTTTTGCTGATAGTCCGGCTTCCAGAATTTTGCCCTATACAGTGTGGACAGCATGTCTCTGCTCTTTGCAGGAAACTTCTTAGTGCTGATCCCCCGGCAGCGCAAACCACAGCTTCTGACAGACCCATCCCACATGGTGCAGGCCCTTCCGGGGGCCCTTAGAGTTATGAAACAATCTGACCAGATATTTTAAACAGGGTTCTCTTTAAACAGAGAATTTACCGTATATCCTTACATTTTAAAAGTAAAGTGGAAGTCCAGAGGTTTCTACTATTCTATACAAAAATATGGGTACCTTACTTTTATAATAGAGCAACTGTCATTGTCATAATTCATTCGCGCCCCTCCACCCCCATTTCAATCCATTTGGGAGCCAGATCATGAAAGTGAAGCATGGGAATTTTAGAGTTTGGGATGCCACCACTCTGGAAAGATGGGAAAGATAACTCTAGCGGGAAGAGGGGTGGTAGTTCTCTTACAGCATGTGAACTCTTTCCCTCTCAGGGCTCCTTTCTTCAGATTTGTAAACATTGCTGCAGTTGATTTTCGCCCAATTTTATCCTACAGGAGCGCCAACATTTTCTTCCAGTTGAATCACTTAGTAAGGTGTTATCTTCTAATGAAATAGGATGAGGTACTGAAAAGCAACAGCCATAAGCTTGATTAAAACCAGATCGCTTGTTTCACAATTGCCTTATTAAGGAAGCCAAAATACCTTTTATCCCATGGACCATTTCTTCTCTTCAAATGAATGACACTGTCAGTGTGTTTCCCGTTGATTCCTGTTTCCAATTTAAGTTTGTCTATACAAAGCAAATTCCTTGGACTTTAGACATGGCAGAATTCTTCACATCAGGGCTGTATCTTTTTTTCAGAAACAATTTAGCACCAGAAGGTCTTAGAGATGATCCAGTTCAAGGAACAAATTCGTCCTATAACTTTGTTCTCTTGATTCCTCAACCAGGTGCTCTTTCATTCAACAAACATTTATTAAGCACCTACTGTGTGCCAGGCACTATGATCTTTCCAGTACATAATCCTGCTCATACTAAAGTTAAGCCAAAAGGCAGGCTTAAAGAGCTCTAGAAGGCTACTTACTGGTTAGTTTGATGGCAGTGAGGAAGTATTTTTTAAAACTGGGTAATTAAGAGTTCTATGCTCATTAGCTCCTTTGAAATCTACAAAGTACTGCTTTTTCACTTTTGTGGAATTGCCATTGTTTCGAAGCTTTCTAGAGGATCTTCCATGTGTTTCTAAAGTGTCCCATGACCTGTGGAGTAAACTAAAGCAGTGATTCTCAACTGCTGGTGGTTTTCTTCCCACAGGGAACATTTGGCAAATGTCTAGAGACATTTTTGTTTGTCATACTGAGGGGAGGGGTGCTACTGGCATCTAGAGGATAGAAGCAAGGGATGCTGCCAACCATCCTACAGTGTAGAAGACAGCCCCCATGACAAAGAACTGTGTGGCCCAAAATATCAGTAAGAGCCACAGTCGAGAAACACTGGCCATGAGGAAGAAGAGAAGGCTGGAAGTGAGATGCTAGGCTTTCACACCCTGCCAGCCCCTCTTCAACCAGAGCAGTTTCGCTTTTCTCATTTTACATATTAGACTTCTGCATTTGTGCATGAGATTTTGTTTGAAAAATTTGTTTTTTCTGCTTAAAAAAAATTGAAGACTGCTGAGGTAGAAGATAACTGTTTACCTTCCATTTTATAGTTGAGACACATTGAGACAAAGCAAGCGGGTGCATGTGACGCAGCATGAGGGCAGTCAGGAGCGATTTGGGAGCATCGACCTAAGCCTCAGTGTTGGCTGCACAGGGTCCTGCACATCTCCCTCGCGACATCACTTGCTGTAGTGAATGATGGGGTCATGTCTGCCTTTCACTTCAATCCAGGGGTTGGCATCTTCTATAATGTGCTAGATCATAAATATTTTAAGCTTTGTGGGCCATACTATCTCTGTTCCAACTACTCACCCCTACTATTGTAGCACAAAAGCAGCCCTAACAATAGGTAAACAAATGGAGATGGGTGGGTTCCGATAAACCTTTATTTACGAAAACAGGCAGTGGGCCAGATTCGGCCTGCAGGCTGTAGTTTGTCGAACTCTGATTTAGACCGTAAGTAAGAACCATGTTTGTGTTACCTTCATGTCTCCCCTGGCTGACACTGTATGGACCCATAGTAGGAAACATCTACTGAACTCTATTGAGGGTCAATTGTGCAGGCAGACGTACTAGAAGATTTTAATGAGAGTAACAACTGGAAAAAGATCCATTCCAGTATTTCCCAGAGAACTTCTATATAGCATTTCACTGTTTCCCTGTGTTGGACATTTAGGATGTTTCCAATTTTTTTTATTAATAATAATATTGTGATGAGCTCCTTTGTGCAGCAATTGTTGGCCTCATTTCTTAAATTTCCTTAGCATAAATTCCTAGAAGAAGAATTCCTGTGTCAAACAGTCTATATTGCTGAATTACTTTCCAGGAAGGTGGTATTGATCTACATTCCTGACAGTAATAAGAGGGAGATATTCATCATATGCAACGGATTTCTTTCAACAGAATGTTATGAATAAAAATTTTGGCATCCGTATGTATTTCCATGAATTAGCTCACCATAAATATAAGTAAATCGGTTTTAGCTACTAATCATTTTAATAATAACATTCGCCCACACCGTTGTGACAGCACGATTATTAAGGCACGTTGTTTTACCTGTTGGCGTCATCTAGCCAACCAGTTGAGGTTACCCTATCTAGTGTGTTTACTGAGCCCACACAGTAACATCTGCTTCCCATTAGGGAATCAGAAGCCCTGCTATGTACACACCTGGCACCGGCCTACCCTGCCGTGACGTACAGAGGCCTCCTCTCCATGAAATTCACCACCAGCTGTGTCATCCAGATTGCTCATTTCCTTCAGGAAACTTCGTTTAGGTTAATTTTGGCACACAATCGGGGGCAATTCTTGAGCAATTTCTCCTGTGGTGGCTCACAATGTGTAAAATTTTCCTACAATATGATGCAAAAATCACTGGAAGAATACTAAGGATATCTGAGAGTTGTCCAATCGCCTTTGTAACAGGAAGAAATATCTCTTTTGAACTGCAGTTCATGGTGAGCAAAGAAAAGAACATGAGATAAAGGTAGGCCGGGGGGTGTTCGTCTGTCTGCTTCACTAGGTGCTGTTGGAGATGTAAAGGTGAAGGGGCCTACCTTTATAGTGAACCTTGGCCATTTCTTAGCTCTTTAGATTTTTCTGATCTCCAAATGAAGAAGAAAAATATCTGTGACTGAGAAGTAATAGAAAATGTTATAGAAATAGGGGTGGGTCTGAGCAGTTGCATGAGGATGTGATTTACTTCAAAGCGGATAGATTCCACATGAAACCAGTGGACAGTGACTTTAAAAATATTTTCTGAGAAGCCACCCTTTTGCAGCATTCTTCTAAGTGACCTCCATGTTTCCCTCATCTTATCCTCCCAACAGTGCTATGAGGTGGGTGCTGTACCGTCCCCAGCCACAGATAAAGAAACTGAGGCACAGAATGGCTAATTAACATGTCCAAAGATACAGTGCTTCTAAGTGTCAGAGCCAGCACAAGACCTGTGTCCAGCCGACCATAGTGCCCACCTTAAGTGCCCACTGATGGCACTTTGGTGGTCCCTCGAAAAGAATTTGGAGACATAGGCCAGCATGTTAAGTCATCCCCATCAGCTGACTTCAGTTGAACAGCCTCCTGATATACAAGCCAGAATTCAGGCCAGATTCATTTCTGCGTGCTGTCCCTTGAAAGATCTGGATGGTGGGGGAAGTGTTTTCAGCGCTGACCCCAGAGAGAAGTGACCCATCCAGCATCACACAGCAAGTCAAGCACTGAGCCAGGACTACACCCCAGGCTTCCTGATTCCCAGCCCACCACTCTTTCCATCATGCCAAACTGCTCTTTCTGCTAAATGACATCAGCTGCACTTACCAATTTTATGTCCTTGTCCTGGAGGAAAAGACAGGCTGCTTTGAAGAAAGTAACGTGGTACATGAATCTATACGTATGATAAAACTTCATATACACCAGAAAAGTGCGTGTAAGAAATGGCAAAACCAAATAAGCTTTGTTCTTGAGTTAATGGTGGTGTAATGGCAATGGGGTATGTGTTTTTGACACTGCTCTGTGCTTGTGTGAGTTATTATCATCAGCGCAAGCTCAGTGAAGGTCACTGAAACTCTGCTATTTTTGTAACTTCTTAAACTATTTCTTAACTATTATGAGTCTTAACTATTAAACTTCTTAAACTATTGTGAGTCTTAAACTATTTCAAAATAAAAAGCTATAAGAAATTAATGTAATAGGAAGAGGAGCTAAAATATTTATTCACTTAACTGTATGTAAAGTATTGTGTTAAAAAAGCTGATGTGGAAGAGAGAAATAATGTGGTCCATACTTCATAATATCAGAAGAGGAGAACGCCGGTCACTTGTGGGCCAGCTTCTCACTAGGACTGTATGGTAACAGCACCTTGAACTTGTTCCTCTACGCCCAGGTCACTGCCACCATCTACCCCTTCAACAAACTAGAACCCTCAGCATGACCTCTGATCCTTTAGGGGGCAATTCTTGCATAATGATTAAAAGCATGGGCTTTGGTTTTGTCATAAACGGCTGTTGGATCTTGTCAAATGCTTTCTCTGAATCTATTGAGATGATCCTGTGGTTTTTATTCCTCAGTTTGTTGATGTGGTGTATCACGTTGATTGATTTGTGGATGTTGAACCATCCCTGTGTCCCTGGTATGAATCCCAGTTGATCATGAGGTATCATCCTTTTGATGTATTGCTGAACTCGGGTTGCCAAAATTTTGTGGAGATTTTTGCATCTATGTTCATCAGCGATATTGGCCTGTAGTTTTCCCTTTTTGTGCTGTCCTTGTCAGGCTTTGGTATCAGAGTGATGTTGCCCTCATAGAATGTGTTAGGAAGTGTTCCATCTTCCCTAATTTTTTGGAATAGCTTGAGAAGGATAGGTATTAAATCCTCTCTGAAAGTTTGGTAAAATTCCCCAGGAAAGCCGTTTGGTCCTGGGGTTTTATTCTTTGGGATGCTTTTGATTGCTGTTTCAGTCTCTTTGCTTGTGACTGGTCTATTCAGATTGTCTGTTTCTTCTTGTCTCAGCTTTGGGAGGTTGTAAGAGTCTAAGGATTTATCCATTTCCTCTAGGTCATCCATTTTGTTGGCATATAGTTTTTCTTAGTATTCTCCTATATTCCATTGTATTTCTGTGGAATCGGTTGTTATTTCTCCTCTTTCATTTCTGATTTTGTTTATGTGAGCGTTCTCTCTTTTTTCTTGTAAGTCTGGCTATGGGTTTGTCAATTTTATTTACCTTCTCAAAGAACCAGCTCTTTGTTTCATTGATCCTTTCTACTTCCTTTTTTGTTTCAATAGCATTTCTTTCTGCTATGATTTTTATTATTTCTCTCCTTCTGCTGACTTTGGGCTTTGTTTGTTCTTCTTTTTCTAATTCAGTTAGGTGTAATTTGAGATTGCTTATTTGGGATTTATCTTGTTTGTTAAGGTGTGCCTGTATTGTGATGAATTTCCCTCTTAATACAGCTTTTGCTGCATCCCATATGAGTTGGTATGGTATGTTATCATTTTCATTGTCTCTAGATATTTTTTGATTTCTCCTTTAATTTCTTCAATGGTCCATTGCTTGTTCAATAGCATGTTGTTTAGTCTCCACATCTTTGTCCCTTTCTCAGCTTTTTTCTTGTAATTAATTTCTAGGTTTATAGCATTATGATCAGAAAAGATGCTTGTTATTATTTCAATTTTCTTAAATTTATAGAGGCTTGCCTTGTTTCCCAACGTATGGTCTATCCTTGAGAATGTTCCGTGCACACTTGAGAAGAATGTGTATTCTGCTGGTTTTGGATCGAATGTCCTATATATGTCTATTAATTCCAACTGGTTTAGCTTTTCATTTAATTCCACTGTTTCCTTGTTGATTTTCTGTCTGGATAAGCTATCCATTGATGTGATTTGGGTGTTGAGGCCCCCTACTATTATTGTGTTATTATGTTTGTTAATAGTTGCTTTATGAACCTTGGTGCTCTTGTGTTGGGTGCATAGATATTTATCAGCATTATTTCTTCTTGATGGAGTATCCCTTTGATCATTATATACTGCCCCTCTTTGTCTCTCTTTACCTGTCTTATCTTGAAGTCTACTTTGTCTACTGTAAGTATGACAACACTTGCTTTCTAATGTTGGCCATTAGCTTGGAGTATCATCTTCCACTCCTTCACTCTGAGCCTGTGTTTGTCATTGGAGCTGAGATGTGTTTCCTGGAGGCAGAAAATTGTTGGGTCTTGTTCTTTAATCCATTTCACCACTCTGTGTCTTTTTATTGGAGAATTCAATCCATTTACATTTAGGGTGATTATTGATGTATGAAGGCTTAACGCTGTCATTATATCACTTGTTTTCCAGTTTTCCTGCATTTCCTTTGTTTCTCATCCTGTGTGTTTTGGTCTACCCACTGAATTATGTAGTTTTTTATGATATGTTTCTTTGTTTTTTCCTTACTTATTTTTATGTCTCTGTTCTGCTCTTTTGTTTAGTGGTTACCCTGAGATTTGTGTTCAGAATCTCATGGATAAGATAGTCCATTTTCTGGTGGACTCTTAGTTCCTTAGATGGGCTTTGGTTTTGGACCTGGGTTCATATCCCAGTTCAATCTCTTACTAGCAGCAGCAGCATGGTTGGGGCCAGTTACCTAACCTTTCTCCTGAGTCTTAGTCTCCTACGGTTTTCAGCAATATCACAGATTGCTTTTAAGATTAAATGAGAGAAATATATGTTCAGAGGACCTGGAATGTAGTATAGACTCCAAAAGTGTTAGCTATGATGATGCTGAGGAGGATGGGGAAGAAGAGGAGGATGAGGCTTCAAGCTCCCTTTTTCCCCCCCCAACCAATCCATCACAAAGGCCTGACACCCCCAAGGAAGGTTCACATGCCTCTTGTTCTGACTTCTCTCTTGAGGAGTGAACCCTGGGTGCTCAGAGTCCAGAGATGGGTCCTGAGGAAACAGGATGTCACCTTTAGTTCTCGGCATCACTTGTGCAGCCACACCCTTTACCAAAATAACCTCCAGGCTATGTGGACGTCTACCAGGAAACAGTGCTGCAGCCCTCCTTCTCCATGTCTAGACTCATCCAGAGTGGCTGTGCTGTGCAGGAAGTCTGGTGGGGGGAGCCACTGAACTGTGCAGAGCATTTTAATATAATGTCTGATTCAGATAAAATGGTGTTTTGTCTGTCTGTGGTTGTCTGAAACGACCCATGGCTGTGTAATTTCCTTGTGATCATTCCACTGTAACTGGGCTGGGGGCTGAGGATGGATGTGATGTCTGTCCCCACCTTCAGCGGTTCTCACTCATTCCTAAAATATCCCCTACACCCCGTTTACAAGAGAGAGACTGACTAGACTGCCTGTTCTCCTTACTCGAGGACCCTCTCCACACTGCAGCCACAGTTATCTGAAAGACAAGTCTGACCGTGGCTCTCCCCTTCTTCAGACGTCTAGTGCTGCTGATGCCATCTGATAAAATTCTAATCCTTCACCCTGGTAAACAAAATTCTTGACAAATTTAGCTGAATTCTGCAGCCTCATTTCATCCCTCCCAGCAGCCCTACACTTCCACGTGTCAGTCTGTGAACATGCTTTCCTACTTCCTGAGTGTTCTTTCCTACCTCTGTGCCTTGGTACACATTGTTCCCTTTACCTGGAGTGCCCCACGAGACTGAGCTGATGCAGGGACAAATTGAGTCCCAGGGTAGCAGGTGGGGAAAGGGAGGAAGGTGAGATATTACCAGACAGGGCAGGGAGTGAGTGCTGACCAGCTTCTCTGTCCATCTTCCCCATCAGTGACAAGTATAGGCATGTCCTTAATTCAGTTAGAATTAACTCTCACTTTGGCAACATGGGATCTAGTTTCCAGAATCTCTTTTAGTGCTGGTACTTTTTTGTCTCAAAGCAAAAGAGAACCAGGTTTGGGGACGGAGTTGGGTTGGGGGGTGGAAATCATGCATGGAAAACATTTTCCTTGTTTTTCTGCTAAAATGTGCATAGTGCAAGGGCAAGAAATATTTGAGGGAGGGGAAAAATATAGCAAACATGGCATTTTGAAAGTCTAATTGGATATGGATGAACATACTGAGATGATGTTCTTTTATTGTCAGAAATAATGTTTTACAGAGAAGCTATTTGTGAAGAGAGACCAGTTATTATTGATGGACTAATGTGCACTCAAGAATATGGAAGTAATAATGCAGACTTATGGTACCTGCAGAAAGATGTCAATCAAACGTGAAGTTGGAGGGGAAAGAATGAACACTTTCTGATTTGACTTTGCCTGTAGGATTTGACCTGTAGGACTCAGATGAACAGACCCAGGATTGTTGAACAAAATCAAAAGTGGACTCTGAATGGTTTACTGACCACTTTGCCCCCTGAGATGTGTTCTGACAATTGCTCTTAGAATTCAAGAACCTACACAAGCCTATGATTCAGCAAACATGTGTCTCAACTTTCAGAATACCATTCTGACTTCAAGTACCATTTCCTATCCCTATAACCCAGGGAAATACTCCTGTCATCCCAATATTTCATTGTCCAAACTACACTCCGCTCATTTCCATCTGTCCATGGAAATGTGACAGAATTCTTTGCTCAGACCACATGTTCCAACTTTAGACTCAGGAAACATGATTGTGAGTCCTATAGAGTCAGCTCCAGAAGTGGAAAAGGATTCCATAAAGATCATTCCATTCTGTTTAAGGTTTAATTGCCCCAAGAGAAAAATGAATAGGGAGGGGGAAGATAAAGCAAAAAGATCTTGGAATGAGTAATAGGAAGATTCTTTGGGGGAGGAAATGCAGGAGGGTCAGAGCTCCTTTAAGCACTGATGAGGCTGCCTGTACAAGGAGCACCCCGTTAGTTAGACTCATATCATCCAGCATAATGATGTTTCGGGCCCTTGCTTCCCTGCACCCTTCTGCCCTGGGAAAAAGGCTTTGGGGGAGCCAACAAAAGTCCTGCTGCTCAGCACTTCAGAGCCAGTGACCCAGGGGGCCCAGATCTCAACCAATTTGATTTGATTTCGTAAGAAACTGTGACTGAGGACACTCCTTTGGGGTCGGGGGTACTTTGCTAAGTGTTTGCATTGTCTCTCATTTAGAACAGAAGTCTTGGGGACAAACCCCAATTTTTTTTTAATTAAGATTATGATAGTTAACAACCTTGTGAAATTACAGTTGTACGTTATTATTAGTCATGTTGTAGGTACACCACTTCACCCCTAGTGCCCTCCCCCATCCCCCCTTTCCCCTGGTAACCACCGATCAGTTCTCTTTGCCTATACGTTAACTACCACCTATGAGTGGAGTCATACAGAGTTCGTCTTTCTCTGTCTGGCTTATTTCACTCAACATAATACCCTCAAGGTCCATCCATGTTGTTGTGAATGGGACGACTTTGTCCGTTTTTAGAGCTGAGTAGTATTCCATTGTATATATATACCACATCTTCTTTATCCAATCGTCAGTTGCTGGGCACTTAGGTTGCTTCCACGTCTTGGCTATTGTAAATAATGCTGCAATGAACATAGGGGTGCATGAGACTTTTGGAATTGCTGATTTCAGGTTCTTAGGATAGATACCCAGTAGTGGGATGGCTGGGTCATAAGGTATTTCTATTTTTAATTTTTTGAGAAATCTCCATACTGTTTTCCATAGTGGCTGCACCAATTTGCATTCCCACCAACAGTGGATGAGGGTTCCTTTTTCTCCACAGCCTCTCCAACATTTGTCACTTTTTGTTTTGGATATTTTTGCCATTCTAACAGGTGTAAGGTGATATCTTAGAATAGTTTTGATTTGCATTTCCCCGATGATTAGTGATGATGAGCATCTTTTCATGTGTCTATTGGCCATCTGTATGTCTTCTTTGGAGAAATGTCTGTTCGTGTCCCCTGCCCATTTTTTGATCGGGTTGTTTGATTTTTTGTTGTTGAGCTGTGTGAGTTCTTTATATATTATGGAGATTAGCCCTTTGTCAGATAAATAACTTGTAAATATTTTTTCACAATTGGTGGGATGTTTTTTTGTTTCAATTCTGTTTTCCCTTGCTCTTTAGTCTGATGAAGTCCCATTTGTTTATTCTTTCTATTGTTTCCCTCATCTGAGGGGTTATGGTGTCCGAAAAGATTCTTTTGAAACTGATGTCAAAGAGTGTACTGCCTATATTCTCTTCTAGAAGACTTATTGTTTCAGGCCTAATCTTTAGGTCTTTGATCCATTTTGAGTTTATTTTTGTGAATGGTGAAAAAGAATGGTTAATTTTCATTCTTTTACATGTGGCTGTCCAGTTTTCCCAGCACCATTTGTTGAAGAGACATTCTTTTCTCCATTGTAGGCCCTCAGCTCCTTTGTCGAAGATTAGCTGTCCATAGATGTGTGGTTTTATTTCTGGGCTTTCAATTCTGTTCCATTGATCTGTGCACCTGTTTTTGTACCAGTACCATGCTGTTTTGATTACTGTAGCTTTGTAGTATGCTTTGAAGTCAGGGATTGTGATGCCTCCGGCTTTGTTCTTCTTTCTCAGGATTGCTTTAGCAATTCGGGGTCTTTTCTTGCCCCATATGAATTTTAGGATTCTTTGTTCAATTTCTGTAAAGGATGTCATTGGGATTCTGATTGGGATAGCATTGAATCTGTAGATTGCTTTAGGTAGTATGGACATTTTAACTATGTTTTTTCTTCCAGTCCATGTGCATGGAATGTCTTTCCATCTCTTTATGTCATCATCGATTTCTTTCAAGGAAGTCTTGTAGTTTTCGTTGTATAGATCTTTCACTTCCTTGGTTAAATTTATCCCAAGGTATTTTATTCTTTTTGTTGCGATCGACAAACCCCAATTTTAGGTGTTGTACTTATCGTGGTCCCCAAGAGCTTCTTTATGTAAAAATCCCAGCATAGTCCAGCCTCTCCTCTCTCAGAGTCCAACAGAGGGATGGATTTGTGGGACAACTTCACTGTCCACCCTGTGTAAATACATTTCCGGCCCCCACACCCTCCCTTTTCCTTTTCTCTGCATTATTTTTCTCCTGATCATTTACCACCACCAAGCATACTCTCTTTTATTTACTTGTCTTGTTTACTGTCTGTGGCCCCCATCCCGCCCCTAGAAAGTACATTTCACACATACCTAGAAGAAAAGTTCCTTTCCCAAAGTAAGTGTTCCATGAATATCTGTTGAATGAAGGGAAGAATGAACTTGTTCATCTGCAGGAGCTGGATGGGGGCAAGAGGAAGGTCAGTTCAAGTCCCACCAATAGATCTTCAGTTTCCCCTCTCCCTTTCTTCCCCCAGTGCTTCTGTTACATGCTACAAGAGTCTTTTGTTTTCCACCTCTTTGCAGAGCATTGGCTGTGATGACTACCTAGGCTCCGACAAAGTCGTGGACAAATGCGGGGTGTGCGGAGGCGATAACACAGGCTGTCAGGTTGTGTCGGGCGTGTTTAAGCATGCCCTCACCAGCCTGGGCTACCATCGAGTTGTTGAGATTCCCCAAGGAGCCACAAAAATCAACATCACCGAGATGTACAAGAGCAACAACTATTTGGGTAAGCTTGGGCTTTTTCCAGAGGAAACCATCTGTCGCTATCAGATGATTTATTCCTTCCAGGATCGTGACACAGCAGGGTCCAGAGGTCCTTGGACACGTAGAAGGTGCCACTGGGGAATGTCAAGGCACCACCTGGCCTCTGCCTTGAAATGAGAGGCTTGGGTGGAGAAAGTAAAAAAAGTCCCTTTTCCAAGAATGTTAATATCTACACATTTAGGCCAGCCTCTGTTCCTTCCAAGAGAAACATGGTTATGAAATCGATAACAGGCTAAATTGTTTCTCTGAGATGGGAGAGGATCTTTGAAAAATGAGGAGATCTGCCAGTCTTTGTTCTGTTGGAGTTTGAGGTGGCCAGGAGGAGTTGATGATCCTGTCTGGACCTTCACTCCCTGGGGTCCAAAGCAAAAGCCATTTTTCACTTCTTTCTGCTTCACCCGCCTGGGGCAGCAGTGTGTGTATAGTAGGAGTGTATCTTCTGAACAGCTGCAGAACCCCTCAGCAGTCACTTTGGGCACTGTCATCAAGGTTGAGAGGCCATTTTTAACCCATTTTCCTACCAAAAGAGATCTTTGTTGATACTTCCTTCTGAGTTTCTGGCTGATTGCATCTTATGCACAGCAAATCGAGTCACAAATTAATTTTTACCAACTTCTAATTCATGTAAGCATATACAAATCAGTTAAAAAAATAATATAAGGAAAGCAGTTTCTTAAAGTCATTTAATGAACAGCAGTATTCATTTTTATTTTTTCATTATTTATTTAACAGAAACTTAAATAGAACAGACTATGTGCCAGGCACTATTCTTAGTGCTTTACAAGCATTAAATCATTGAACCCTCTCAACAGTCCTAGGGGATAGGAGCTTTTTCCATCCTCATTTTATAGATAAGGAAACAGGCACAGAGAGATTATATAACTTTCCAAGGCCACACAGCCAGGAAAAGGTGAAGCTGGGATTCAAACCCAGGCAGTCTGTCTCCAAGCATGGTAGTCTACCAAGAGATGACACCTGCAAGCAGGTCTAGAACCTGAGTTCTTCTGGTACGCCATTGGCCAGGCGGCAGTCAATGGCTGCAGCAGGTGGGAGATGACTAACTTTGCAAATTTTGAGTATCAGAATCACCCCAGAAGGTAACTCTGGACCCAAGAACTCCAGATTCTGCAGCTCTTCCTTCTCTGCCCAGTCAAGCAACCAAAATTAGCTTCGCTTGGTTTTATTGGTAAGAGGAGGAAGGGGCGGCAGATGGGACTTGAAGACAAATCCAACTGAAGAGGAAAGCTGTTACATTTGCTCTGGCAAAGCCAGGAGCCACTATGGTGGCAGTGAGCCTAGTTTACCACTGAGTGGTTTGCTTGTTATTTTTATTTGCAAAAAATAGTCTTTGCGTGTTTCCTCCTTTCTTTTGTACTATTAGGAGATCCCATCTCCATAAACATCCTGTCTCCTAGAATGGAACATGTTCTTCGGGGGATTATTTGAAGCGTGATTGTGTCCAAATGCACCAGCAAACAATGCCACTTTTTATGAGCTTTGTGTTGTTTTTAGTAAATTTTCCCTGGCTCGAATTCGTCCTATTCAGTAAGTGGTTTTTAAGCTGTGCCCTCTGGAGAGAAAATATGTTATCCTGTGTGAATGTCTGGATGTCTGAACGGAAACTGCTCTCAGAGACTCAGTGTTTTCATCTAGAGTATGGGCGAAGAATCTTGGCCTTACAAGTATTTTCGTGAGACTCAATGGGATAACAGATATTCAGGACCCAGCAGAGCCGCTGGCACTTATTAGCTCTTGACAAATGTTTCTTCCTTTTCTTTTGTCTCAGAAAACTTGTCAAAGCTTTCTGAAATCCAGATTCCCTCTCCCCCTAAAAAAGATGAGGAGGCAGAAGAGAAGGGAAGTAACCAGAGTCAATGGGAGGGTGACTCAGAAAGGCAAGTTCAATTTCCTCTGCCCAGCGACCAGCGGGGTACATGAGAAATCCAGAGTCCGTGGCAGTATTACAGGAGGCCACGTGGGCAAAGGAGGGAGGATGGAAACGGAAGAACAGGCTGTAGTGAAAGGAAGTTCCAGAGGTGATGAACAGGAGCTTCTGTCTGTAGCACTTCAGCATCACTTGGGTAGCATCACCTGGGATGCCCTTTTTTTCCTTTTTTTATTCCTTTTGCTATTGAGATATAATTCACATACCATAAAATTCACTCTTTTAAAGTGTACAGTGGGTGCTATGGTCTTTTTCTTATCACAGATTCTCTTTACCTATCCCACTTATCCTGCTAAATCTCCTGTTCTGTGAAGTCTATATATTTTAAAAGTTGAATTGCATGGCATTGCTAAGATGCTGTATAAGCCACCAGAGCACAGATCTAGCTACTTTTGAACCATCCAGTGACTGTCTTTTACATTACACATTTTCAAACATTGAAACATTTTTCAAAGAGATATGTGGTGGGTTTCTCCACAATTTTCCAGGTAATGATGAAGGTTTCAGTTTTCTTACTTTGTGATTTCTGGCTACGTGAACTGTATTTTGTATAAAAATTTGACTTGACGCACAAAACTGATTTGGCTGTTTGCATACATTTCTTCTACAGAATAGGCAATTTCGAAGAAATGAATAGTTCAAATCTGTATCATTGCTTTTAAAAAATGCACAACTTTTTTTCAGTTGCCTTATTGTTTTCCAGAATTACCTTTAGTTATTTGTAATGCAAATCAAACTTTCCTTGTGAAATACTTGGTATTTTGTAATGACTGCCTGTCCACACTTTCTAGAGATAGAAAGTAGATTTCTGTGAAAACAGAAGGACTTGTGTTATTAGTACTGGAGAAGATGGTTTAATCATCTCATTTTAAAAGATTTTTTTAAGAGGTTGGCCCAGTGGCATAGTGGTTGAGTTTGCGTGCTCTGCTTCAGCGGCCTGGGGTTTGCAGGTTCACGGGTTTGGATCCTGGCTACGGATCTGCATACCACTCATCAAGCCACGTTGTGGCAGCATCCCACATATGAAATAGAGGAAGATTGGCACAGATGTTAGCTCAGTAACAATCTCCCTCAAGCAAAAAGAGGAGGATTAGCAATGGATGTTAGCTCAGGACCAATCTTCCTCACCAAAAACAGAAAGAAAAAATTTTTTAAACCTTCAATATTTAAATAACTTACTCTAGGCTAGTCACTTAGGCAATAATAGTAATCATGCTGTATGTGTAATGCTTCAGTCTCCAAGCTTTTTTCCATGCATGGTCCTCTGACTTTGAAAACTAGACATTCTTTACTTTGCTTGCCCTAAAAAAGATTTGGAGTATCTTACTAAAGGTGCAATTATAGAGTTAGGGTGTGAAAATTGAAATTAAAAAATCAAGAACTACACAGAAGAAAGAGGCATATATACCAAAAACCTTGGCTAATATGTAAAGAGTTACAGTGCATTCAACCTGACCCTGAGCTTATGGCTTAATTTGGTCTGGCCGTCAAGAACTGGACCTGCTGGACTCAGTTTCCAATGGCCTGAGGTCTGGCCCTGGCCCTGCCATAACTCACAGGGGCACTGGCCCACGTGGAGCTGGGGGGACAGGCCAACCCTGCACTTCACGATGCACACTGTTTCTCTAAGTGAAGCTACAGAAACCATGACCTTTAATGGTGTGCAGATTTCAGGAGACGGGATTTTATTCATCTCATTTTAGGCAGGAAACCGTGAAATTCTGTATTATTGAGCTCCACCTTTCGGTGTTTATTTGAATTTGTTCACATGCTGCAAAATGTAAACTAGTTGATGGATGATGGATCCTCAGATCTCTTTTTTATTTTAATGAAAAAGGCTATGGAACCTCTGTATCTGTTGTAGGCTGTGGATTCCCCTTTTGCATGTGAGTTATTCTGAACCGTGCTCTTTGAAAATAAAAAGTTGAATCTAATTTTATTTAAATGATTGACATTTTTTATTACTTCCTTCTTCCTTAGTAATAAGATGTTGTAAAATTATTTCAGCCGCAATATCAAAGATTGGCAGAGTTCGGTCAGCTCAGCTTACTAATGTCATTATGTAACCGTTAAGAAATCAGACGTAAAAGCATGCCAAGCAAAAATTGATGCTACAGGATACGTTCTCCCTGCCAACGTGGTGCACTGTCAGAGAGCCTTAGACTTGGAAGGGGTTTTTCAAGATCTGTATGCTTTTAAAAATAAACTGGCGATACTTTTACTTCTAAGCATGTTTTCTTAAACGTTTTGAACAGTAATAATAATGGGCAGCATTTTAAAAATCAAGTATCATGAATCATCTATAATTTGCAACCCTTTATTTATTAGTTCAGCAGCTTTCTATATGGGAAAGATTGGAGTATTTGGATGATATGATGTCTGACGTTTGCATAACAATGAATCCCAAAGATTTTTTCATATGCATTATAAAAATTTTGAACGATACAGACAGTATAGGGCAAAAAAAATGAAATTCCTTCATGCCAATGCCCTGCCCGATCCACTGCCTTCAAGAGCAAAGACAGATGAATGACCACTCCTAACAGTTCAGTGTACACCTTCCAGTCATTTATGGAAGTACAAATAAATATGTGTTTTCTAAAATTGATGTTACTATACACACTTTTTGCAATTTGCTTCTTTATTTTAGTATTATATTATGATATCTTTTCATATCAGTGCATATAAAGCTAATTCATTATTTTTTTGAATGGAGAATATTCCTTGCAATGATGTAATATAATCTATTTGAGCTTTTCTCTATTGAGAAGTGTTTAAATTGTCTCTAGTTTTCTAATATTGTGAGTAATACTTTAGATTTTTGGTTCAAGATGGCAGACTGAGTACATGAGTTTTTCTTCCCTTCCTCACAAAATTCCATCAAAAAGATACTAAAAGAATAAGAGAAGATATAGCCCACAACCACTAAGAAAACAGGAGTTGAGGGGGTGGGGATCTGTTAAATAATTTTAACAAATTTCTGGAACAACGTTCTGAAAGCAGATGGAAGAATGTTGACTAATAGAGCAGAGGGAATCACAGCTTAGGTAGCAGAAGGGACTTTGATGAGGAGGGCCTGGCCTGAATGCAGAGCCCCAGGAGCCTCTGAATCTGGGAGGCAGCAGGTAAAATGGAAAGCAGGAGGGAAGAATGGAGCTGAAAAATGGAAGAATAGTGAAAAGACCTGTATTTGAACAGGTACGCTCAGAACACACATTCAGAATGCTGGCATAGACCGCCTTATCCAAAAGCTGAAGGGAAGTAGGGCCTGCGTGAGACGATTGATGGTCCAAGACCTCAGCATGCCATCTGGAAATGGAGGAAGGAGCAGCTTAGCGACGGGTATCCCATTCTCTCCCTCTCCAGAACTTGCCTGTTAACGGGCCCCACCGCCGTCTACAGAGTTCTCCGGCAGCCTTCCCATTGCTTTTGTCTGAAATATCAATGGATAACTGAAAAGAACATGAATGGACAACCAAGGATCACTAGACGTTTTTTACCTATAGCATGAACAAGAAAACCCAAAGTAGTTTCTAGAAGAAACAGAGCAAATTCTTGGAGAAGAAAACTTAAAGAAAATTTCTCTAATAAGTAATGCTCCCATGAATATCCTAGTACATATATCTTTTCATACTTACATAAATATTTCTGTAGGATAGACTCCTAGAAATAGAATTTGTAGGTCAAATGGAATGAACATTTAAAATTCTGAAAGATAAAAGCAAAATTCCTCTTCAAAGTAGTTGTACCAATTTACATCCCCCACCGAAAGTGCATGGAAGAATCCTTTCTCTACAGCCTTATCAACACTAAATATTATGAATGTACTTGATTTTTAGTATATCTTTCTTATTTGCATTTTCCTGTCCACTCATTTTTATTTGTACTTCTCTGAATTTGCTGTTTTTAAATTGTTTGTAGTTTTCTTACTGATTTTAAGAACTCATATATATTATGAATTATAACCATTTTCTGCTGGTGTGTATATAAGTCTTTATCTCGTGTTTCACCTCTGCTTATGGTATCTATTAATCTCTGGGGAAAATTTTTAATCTTTATTTAGTCAGATCTGTCAATCATTTCTTTTATGGCTAGTGGGTTTTGTCTTACTTAGGAAGACCTGTCCACCTCCAATATTATAAAATTATTCCCTGATACTTTCTTCTATTACTTTTATAGTTATATTTTTATAGGTAAATACTTAATCTACCTGGAATTAATTTCCAGCAGAACAAAAGAGAAACAAAAGTGGACATGCGTGTTCAGTATCTCTCCTGTGTCAACCTCATTCTAATCAGAAAATGGATTCCTCAGGGTATAAATTTATGATCATGTATTTACTACCCCTTCCACCCCGCTGCATCCAGGGCCTTGAGTGGTGTTTCTCTGCTCTTGCTCTTATCTAGTCTCTAGTTCTTGGCCTTGTCTTCCATTTATGGTCCAGTACTGCCTGTTGAAATGGCCCTTTGCAGAGCTACCATTTCTGGCTTGGATGCTCTTGAACAAGTTCCTTAACTTTTTTGAGATTTGTTTTTGTCATAGGTAAAATAGGAAAACAGTTGTAATTTCAGAGAGCTGTTGACTTTAAATGAGATAATGTATGTAAAATACCTAGCATCTTAAAGGTACTCAGTAACTGTCCGTTCCCTTATCTCCCTGCGTCAGTGGTTCTCACTCTGGCTGCTCACTGGAATCACAGGAGGCATGATATTTGAGGCATATTTGAAATAGCCCAATGCCTGGCTCTCACCTGCAAATTTAATTGGTCTGGGGCACAGCTTGGGTGTCAGGATTATTAAAGCTCCTTAGGTGATTCCAATGTCTTTTCAAGGTAAAAGACCATTTCTCTATGTCAGTGGATCTCAATTTGGGGCTATTTTGCCCACCACCCACCCATGCATATAGCACTATCTGGAGACATTTTTGATTGTTACAGCTGGGGTAGGGGAAGAGGTTGCTACTGACATGGGATGGATAGAGGCCAGGGATGCTGCTAACCATCCTACAATGCACAGGACAGCCCCACAACAAAGACTTATCCAGCTGCAAATGTCAGTAGTGCTGAGATGAGAAACCTTGGCCTATGTGATCACTAAGATCCCTTTTAGTGCTAAAGTTCATGGGTCATTTACTTCAGAATGCTGTCTAAAAAATAATAAGTGTCTAAGGTACTATTAGAATAACTTTTTATCTACCATTAAATTTGCGTTTATCAGCTCACTCTGAATTCTTAGTTTCTGCTTCAAGCCCCCTCCTTAAGTTTACCTTCAATATTTCATTCAGTTTGTTGGCCGTGGGCCCCTGAATTGCAGCCCCAGCAACAGAAGTTCCAGCTTAAAATGCCTTCCTATAGCCTGCCTTTCTGGTATTTGGAGTCCTTGCTTGCTTTCTTAATATGTGGCATAGAAATAAAAGACAGAAAAGGAAAAGCAAAGAGAGTTCGATTTTTCATTCGAATTCCCATAGGACTGATCATACCTCCAGTTTGGCACTTACCGTATTTTATTGTAATTTATCTGTTTACATGTTTGTGCTCTCCCCAGTTAGGCTGTGTACTTCTTGAGGATAAACAGTGTAGCCTCAGACATTCCTTCTCTCAAGTGCCCACCATGTGCTAGTAACTGCTGTGTAGTGGGGATACAGAAATCTGTTCTGTCTCTCCTGAGGCTACGCGTGTGCTGTGCAGCCCATTTTTGGGGTCTGTGCTCAGACCCCCTTAGCCCACCTTGATCACGAGACCCCACTCATGGTAGTGGAGTCATAAGTTCCTCATAGACTGTTGGAATCCTGGATCGGCCTCCCTCAGGTAATACTCACAGCGCTCACGGGCAGGTGGGCGGGCGGCCGGGGGAATATCAGCATCTGCGTTTGTGGTTGAGGACACTGAGGCCAGCATGGTTGAAGGACTGCCCAGGAGAACAATTTGTGTGTGGTTCAGTTAGGACTCAAATCCAGGCTCAGTCTTTGCTCATGATTGACATTCTATGTGTATGCCCATGGCCATTGGCAAGAAAAGTGTGGCGGTGATGATCGGTGTGGGAGAACTTATGCATTCCCCTGCCCCCGCCGTTAGAAAAAGGACATGTTCTAATTCCCTGCAGCCTTTCTGTCCCCTCCACACTGTTCCATCCCTACCCCCACTATTACCTCAAACTTGAGTAAAATCATTTGGCCTACCCTCACATTGGGAATCCTTGGACTAGGTTGCCATGGTTATATCTTAGCCACCATCTGCCTGAGCAGAGTTCTTCTGAAACTAGCATCTAAAAGAACGTCCGGCTCTTAAAAAGATTAGAACATTTTGGAGTAATAAAACATCATGTTGTTTTTTTCTTTTCTTTTCTTAAATTGTGGTAAAATTTTTTATTGTAACAGTTTTTAAGAATACAATTCAGTGGCATTAAGTACAGTCATGATGCTGTGCATCCGTCACCACAATCCATTTCCAGAACGTTTTCATCATCCCAAAAGCTTTTCCTAATAAACCATAGTTCCCCGTGACCCTCTATCCCAAACCCCTGGTAACTTCTGTTCTACTTTCTATCTCATGAATTTCCCTGTTCTAGGTACCTCAGTCAAGTGGAATCATACAGTATTTGTCCTTTGGTGTCTGGATTATTTGACTTAGCATACTATTTTCAAGGTTCATCCATGTTGTAGCATGTATCAGAAATTTATTCCTTGGTATGTATATACCACATTTTGTTTCTCCACCCATCTCTTGATGGACAGTTGGGTTGTTTCCCCTTTTTAGCTATCGTGAAAAATGCTGCTGCACATGTCTGTTTGAGTCCCTGCTTTCAATTCTTTTGGGTCTATACCTAGGAGTGGAATTGCTGGGTCATATGGTAATTCCATGGTTAACTTTTGAAGAACCGCCGAACTGTTTTCCACAGTGGCTGCACCATGTTTCATTCCCACCGGCAGTGCACAGAGGTTCCAATTTCTCCACATCCTTGCCAACACTTCAAGCACATTTTTAAAGGAGTGCTTAAGCTGGTGATATGACAGGCACCCAGTGGTCTGCTTTCAGGCATCGGACAGGATGCTGAGATGGCCTTTGAGATCCTCCTCGGTTACCTGCTGCGAGTAGTGGCAGCCCCAGGAGACAGTCAAACCACAAACGCCGCAGAGTGGTATCCTGACTCGTGGCTGGATGTTCCTCATCAGTGCTGGCTCAGGAGAGGAGGTGATCACTGAGTGTTTGGTTTTTTATTTGGACTCAGTTCTCACGTTTTGTTCAGCAGCAAGCTTTTATGATTTCTGTCCAAAACCAAATCTTCGCAAAACAAAGATCCTGTGCCAGAGAGACGTGCCTTCTTGCTGTGATTTGGACAGATGCTGTTGTTTGTTTTAGCACTCCTGGACTTCATTTTGCCTTACATACTTTCCACCTGGTGTCTGACAGCGTGCTTCCCTTTGATTTGGGAAAGCTCTGATGTTCTTGCGTCTGTTTACATGGGCTTTCTTTGCACTTTTTCAGTCGTTTGGCCTTGAAAAGCTTTCAGATACGCTGGAACAAAGGGAAATCGACTCCACCCCACCCTCTTGTGCTCATTGTTGTTTCACATTTTCTGCTTTTTAGTCAGCACCTAGTTGCCTGGAAATGTAAGACTGCGTTTGCCTGTTTGTACCTGGATTTGCCTTTAGTTTTGGTGGGGAATCGTTAGGCTGTGATTTGGTTTTGCTTTTAATTGTATCGTCTGTCTTGGACGTATGCAAAGCTCCCACACCTGCTTTTCTACACCTGATGAGACGCTTTCCTCCAATGCAGGAAACGGCTGCCAAGCCGGCTGGGTCTTGGATTTTTATGGAGGTGATTTGACAGCCCTCTCCCTCAGGGAGAACAGCCTCTCTCAGCCGGCTCTGGGCAGCAGCACCTCCTGACAGCATCTTCTCTGGGGCTGCTAATCGCTCCCAGGTCTCCTACCTGGATTAGGGTAATACTTAGAAGCCGTTATCTGTGAGTCCAGCATGGATAATGCTGTCCTCAATCCGTCCATTTTCTAACCCGCTTGGAAGTGCCTCTAAGCCTTCCCTCTTTGAATCAAAGTCTGGCTTTTTGCAGTGTATTAGATTGCTGAGCTTTCACATTAGGGAATCAATACAAGTTAAGCCTCCAGAAGAGATAGCTAAGGTTTAAACAACAGTTCGTACATATGATTGACTTAACAAAAGAGAAGTGACTGCTGAGAAAAACAGTAACTTCAAGACTTTCTTAGCCTCCACCTGGGGCCCACCCGCCTTTGCGCCCTCGTGGTCCTGGCTCTCCTCTGGAAGCTCCCTTACTTTCTCCCTCAAGGATGAGAGCTTCAGAAATGGGCAGTCTGCCTCCAGGATCGTCCCCTCCTCGTCTCACCTTCCCACAGGAGAAATTGAGCACCCTCTGCCCTTCTCTCATTAAGGAGAACTCTAGTCAGATCCTGCTCTTCTTCTAAACCCTTAATTCTTGCTAATAAATTCCTGAAGGGGTGAGCTTTGAAGATAAGCCTCTTTTCTCCTTCTAATTGTGGGTGCCTTTAGTGGCTCTTCTGCCGCCCTTTCCGCCAAGCGTCAACAGCTCTTAGAACTTTCGGCAGTTCTACTCTACCCTTTCCCCAAGCCAGACTCTATTCTTTGAATTAGAAATCATGTAAATGTCAGCATGGGGAAGGTCCACTCCTTCTCAGTTCAAGTTGATATTCCTGTCCTTCTCTGGAAAATGTGCTTTCCCATAGTCCCACCCCTTCACCTTCCTTTGTGGCCTGACAGTCACACCTTTATTTATTATGCTTTGGGGGCAAAATTTGTCTCCTTGATCAGTATTTATTTCTCCTTTTATCTAGTAGTTATATAATCTGATTAGATAAAACATTGCTCTTTATTGGACTTGATATTCATGCAAAATAATGAAACATTTCAGTGAATATCTATAAGCACCTACTGTGTGCAGTGCATTGCAGGGACATGAAGTTGAACAATACATGGTCCCTGCCCGCAAGGTGTTTACAATCTGTTTGAGAATCTCTGATGACTTTGATGAAGGACCCAGCACTATGTCATGTAAAGGATGGAGAAATTATTTTTAGCAGGATAATCTGAGGAGGAACATGGGGAGGTGGTATTTAAACTGGGCTTTTAGAGCAGGGGTTAGCAACCTTTTTTTGGAAAGGGCCGTCTAGTAAGTATTTTAGGCTTTGCAGGCCATTTGGGCTCAGTTGCAGCTACTCTGCCACCATAGTGAGCAAGCAACCAGAGACAATATGTGAATGAGTGGTGATGGCTGCGTCCCAGGAAAGCTTGATTTACAAAAAGGCAGCCACCAAATTTGGCTTCCATGCTGTAGTTTGCCAACACCTGTTTTAGAAGATGAGTAAGCTTTTGTGAGAAGAAATAGGGGAAAGAACTAAGGTACAGAGAAGGAGGAAATGTGAAGCGTGACTGGACACGGTGTCTTATAAATAAGTGAGGGTGGCCTTGACATTGGAGGCTGCAACTTTAGGATAAGGCTAGACCGTGGAATACCTTTCATCCCAAACTCCATCCTTTGGATTAATCTGTGGACAGTGGTCAGCCACTGAAGATGCTGGGCTGGAGGAGGGTTGTGAAAGGATCATACCTCTGCTATAAAGGCGTTTTTTCACAGTAGTGGGAGAGGCAGGGAATGGAGAGCAACCGTTTCCAAAACGTCAGGTCTATACCAAGAGTCTGAGGACAGGAAAGGACTAATACCAAAGATGTTGGTGTATCATTGGGCTCAGTGATTCCAAACAATAAACTGAGCCTTAACTGAAAACCAGAGTTTACGTACGTGTCTTTAATCCATGACGTACGTTAAGCATCTTATTATGTAAAAATACACCAAAGTATTGCTAGATCATGAATCATAACGTGTATTTGGTATTTTGAGATGATCTGGAGGGAACGAAAGTAGAAGAGACAGGTGAATAATTTCAAGAGTTGGGAATTTACATGATCAATCCTACTTCAAAAAAGAGAGAGATGATATACAAACGGAAATCTGAGTTGCATTTGGGAGAAACTAAGTTTCTTTTCTTGTCTCTAAAGCAGCATCTTGACACCTAGCCTGGTCTTTTCTTCCCTGTTGGTGAGTTCTGGGGACACCAAAGCTAAATGGTTATCTAGATCTCTACCATGGCAATGACCTAGTCCTCACAGCGAGTTCTCATCAGGCAGCAGAGATCCTGTACCCATCCTTCATTCATGCTTTATTTAAATTGAATTTCTCTATTTTCGATTATCCCTAACAAGTCACATGTCTGATAAATTCCCAGAATTGCTGAAAGAAGACCAATATTAACCCTTAAGATGAATTTTTATTAGTATAGTAGAAATTTGTTCATCAAAGGAAAAGAATCTAGGGGCCAGCCCCGTGGCCTAGTAGTTAAGTTCGGTGCACTCCACTTCGATGGCCTGGGTTCCCAGGTGCAGACCTACACCACTTAGCAGCCATGCTGTGGCGGCATCCCACATACAAAATAGAGGAAGATTGGCACAGATGTTAGCTCAAGGCTAATCTTCCTCAGGGAAAAAAGAGGAAGATTGGCAACAGAAATTAGCTCAGGACGAATCTTCCTCAGCAAAAGAATCTAATGAACCAACTTAATGTTTCTTCGAAATAAATATTCCACGTTGTGATTAGCCTTTTCTTTACTTAGAAAAATATGAATGTCTAAGACTAACTTGGAATTTAAAGAAAAATTAGTAGTCACCAGTTTCACTGGCGAAAGTACCTGAAGTACAAAGTCTCCGACATTTCAGTATCAGCAGATTGTGCAGGTTGTGCAACGTACCTTTCTGGCTCTATGGTCTTCCATCGATTGCTTGACCTTTCCATTATCATTTTCTTCATTTGTAAAATGAGTTCACAGTAATACTTATCTTGTAGGGTCATTGGGAGGATTAAATAGGAGACTACCAGTCAAGCATTTATTTAGCACAATGACTGACACAAAATACTTATTCGACAAGTATGAGATGTCATTATTACTATTTTTATTGTTGTTACTATTATATAAACTAGGCCAGGATTACATGGTTATAGATCTACGTATTTGCTCTTTGAGATTTTGTCTGGACAATAAAAGCCTTTCCAAAAGCAAGACTTTTTTTCTAACCATACCAAGCCAATAGTAAAATCAAAGTTTGACAGCACGTGCATTTTTCTAAAGGACAGTGAACTAAATTAAGAGCTGTTTGGATCCTATCCAGTCAAGGCAGTGTCCTCTGATTCACCTCGTTGGCTTGAGATGCTACTCTGAGATGTTCAGAGCTGCAATCAGGAGCCGATCAATGCTCATATTTAAGGTCTGGGCAAGGAATGCAGATTGGGCTTTTAGACATTCTGCTTTTAATACAATAGTGACTTTGTATTCTGTAATGTGTTGATCTTTAAAATGTTCAGCTGCATCTCAGAGACCCACAGAACAATGAAATTTCTGCTGTAAGCATGAGAGAGTGGAGGACGTGGACCCCCAGTACTGTTCAGCATGGGGACTCTTGGAGCCCCTGTGACACAGACCCCTCCTGGAAAGGGTCAAAACGTTTCAACCCAAGGTGTTTATGGACCTGCTTAGTTGAGGACAATTAAATCAGTTTAACTTTTTGTCATCTTTATCCTCTCTTCTCAAAGAGCAAATGAAAAAGACATGCCTGTTTCAGTGCAGAAAGCCTTATTTCTGTTCAGTGCCATCGGCTGGCCTAGCACTTATTTATTTGTTAAATAAGCTTTCTATTGAAATTTTAAGTATAAATACATAGGAAAAGTTCTCAGTTCAAACTTATACAGATTTGTGGAATTTTCACAAAGTGAATACCTGCTCGTAACTAGTACCCAGTTCAAGAAATGGAACTTTATTGGCATCCAGCAGCCCCTTCCTGCACGCCCTCTCTCAGTCTCTGATCCTCCAGCCCCAAGAGGAACTGGACTGTTAACAACAGACATTAGTTTCACCTGTTTTTAAAAAACCTTATAGAAATGGAATAATACAGCATATACTCTTTTGTATCTGACTGTTTTGTTTAGGGGGAAGGCACTAAACATTTTTAAGATTTAACCTGGAATATAGTATAAAATGAGATTTCCTATAATATTTAGCCAATTTCCCAACCCAATTTGATCAATAATTCATTTATTTAACTTTGGACCTTTTGGAATGGGCTAAGTCCTCATCTGTCTCCTAGGTCTGTTTCATGGCTATTTGTTCTGTTTTGTTTATCTGTCAAAGAATTTCTGTACCACATTTTGACTACTGTAGCTTTAAAATGTGTTTTAATATTTGGCATGGCAAGTCTCCCCTTTTTCCTTCTTTTTAATAACATTTTAGATAATCTAGCATGTTTGTATTCCAGGTGAATTCTCGGACCAATTTGTGACATTAAAGGGAAAAAACTCCTATTGGTGTTTTCATGTGATTATGTTAAATCCACTCGATAAACATTTGTTGAGCACTTACTGTGTGCCAGGCTCTGTTCTAGGCACTGGAAATACCACAGAGAACAAGGGCAGATGCCCGCTCCATGACACTTACGTTCTAGTGGGGGAGACGGAGACAAAAGAACAAAGGATAATTGCAGATGGTCGTACTGCTCTAAGGAAAATAAAACAGGGACAGAGGAAAAGGAGTGACTGGCTGGAGGAGCAGGGTGCTATTTGAGTTAGGTGGTCAGAGAAGGTCTCTCAGAGGAGGTGACACTTGAATTGGAACCTGCATCAAGCCAAGAGTGTATTAGATCTATTAATCAATTTGGGAGGAATAGTAATAGTTCAAACATCCAGTCTAAGAACATAGCATTTATTTCCATCTATTCAAATAGATTATATCTGCCAGTAAAATTTTGATATTTTCCATATAGCTTCTCTGCATTTCTTGTGAAGATTGGTCTTAGGTATTAAATTGCCTTCTGTTGTGGGATGATGATGGTGGTGATGAGGAGGAGGATGGAGAATGAAATCTGTTCCTATTTTATCTTCAAAACTGTTATTATCAGTATGTGGAAAAGTTGTAGAATTCTTGCATTTATCACTTTCTGGACACTTTGTTGAACTTTTATTAATTCTGAGTATTTTCAGATGATTCTCGTGATTTTCCAATGTCATAATCATGTCATCTAGAAATACTAATGTTGCCTCCTCCTTTCCCATAGTCATACCTCTGATTTCTTTTTCATGATATACAACCAAAAGTTTACCGAAATTTCTAAAACAATTGTTGCTAAGTGATAGCAGACATCCTTAACCTACCTCTTATTTTAATATGAATATCTCTAATTTTCACTATCAAGAAAGATAGATGTATACTCAATAAATATTTTAAATTAATGAATGATTATGTGCTTACTTATCGGATTGAGAAAATCTGTTTCTAATTTTTTAAATGTTTTTACCAGGATGAGTTTTAAATGTCATTTTGGCATCTATTTAAATTATTTTTTCCTAAAAATTTCCTATATTAAATCATCCTTGCATTCTTGGAATACAGCCTGCTTCATCTTGCTCAGTGAGTCTTTCCGTGTTCTGCTGGATTCAGTTTGCTGGAACCTTTCTTATGATTTTAAAAATCTATATTTCTCAGTGAGACTGGCCTGTTGCTTTCATTCTGTGCTGCCTCTCTGAGGCTTAGGTTTGGTTAGCTTTCCAATTTTTATATGCTCTGGAAAGCTTTATACCATTACCTAGTCCTTTAGATTTTGATGAAAGCTCACCAATAAAAAACATCTGGCCCTAGAATCTTTTTGGAAAAAATTACTTTTAGTAATTTTTAAAAATTCTTATATGGCTACTAGTCTATCATGTTTTCTTGTTCATCTTAAGTCAACTTGATAATTTTTTTAATATCTTTTTCATGGAGAATTTCAAACGTTGTAGTATAGAATTACGTATAGAATTCACTTATCGTTTCAATGTCCTCTGACGTATTATCTTTTTTTAGTTGTAATATTGTTTATTTGGGCTTTATTGCTTCTTTCTTTATTAAGTTGCTTATTAAAAAATTATTTTGGAGAGCCAGCCTGGTGGCATAGCGGTTAAGTTCGAGCGCTCCACTTCAGCAGCCTGGGGTTCACAGGTTTGGATCCTGGGTTCAGACCTAGCACCACTCGTCAAGCCATGCTGTGGCAGCGTCCCACATTAAAAAAAAAAAATGGAGGAGGATTCACACAGATGTTAGCTCAGAGACAATCTTCATCAAACAGAAAGAGGAAGATTGGCAACAGACGTTAGCTCAGGGCCAATCTCTCTCATGAGAAAAAGAAAAAAAATTATTTTTGGAGAACTAACTCTCAGTTTCTAATTCAGCTTTCTTTCTTTTTGAATTCATAAAGTTCTGTTTTAAGATTTCCACCTTGATTTCCATTTTTAAAGAAATAAGAATATTTATGGCTTTGACCACATCTCATAAATTTAATGTGTCTGTTTTAGTTATTTTTTCAGTCAGTGATTATCAAATTTTTTGGTCTCAGGCCTCCTTTACATACTTAAAAGTTGTTGAAGACCCCAAAGAACCTTTGTTTATGGGAGTTGTATTTATTGATATTTACAGTATTCAAAATCTAAACTGAAATTTGAAAATTGTTAATTTATTTTAAAATAATAATAAACTCATTATACAATAACAGTTTTTTGAAAAGTTAACTATTTCTCAAAGCAAAAAAATTTTGAGAAGAGTGACATTGTTTTACAATTTTGCAAATATCTTTTGATGTCTGGCTTAATAGAAGAAGCTGGATTCCATATCTCTTCTGCTTTCAATCTATGCTGATGTGTTGTTTCAGCTGAAGTACATGAAGAAAATCTGGCTTCACATAGATAGGAGGTTGGGAAATGGAGAAGGGGTTTAGTAGTCTTTTCAGATAATTGTGGATCTTTTTCTTTGATGCTACACTAAACTAAAAAAGTGGTAGTTTCTTAATGATTTGTTGCAATGTGGAATCTGAAACCACATCAATGAACATTCATGAGAGAGTGAGAGAGAAAAAGGCAAATGACATCTTAGTGTTATTATAAAAATAGATTTGATATCACAGACCACGCCTTGAGAAACACTCTTCTAAGTAAATGGATAATTGTTTTAAAAACTTTTTATTTTTAAATAACGTTAGCTTTATAGAAGAATTCCAACGATAGTACAGAGAGTTCCCATATACCCTTCACCCTGCCTCCTGTAATGTTAACTTTTTTGAAAAGTGTGGTAAAATATATATAACATGAAATTTACCATTTTAACCATTTTAAGTTTGTAGGTCAGTGGCATTAAGAATGTCCACATTGTTGTGCAACCATCGCCACCATCCATCTCCAGAGCTCTTTTCATCTTCCAAAACTGAAACTTTTTACCCATGATGTATAATTTTGATCTACTCTTTAACCCAAATTATTTAAGGCATTTGTCAGTATTTACATATTTTAGGTCATTATATTTGTACTGTTGATTTCTGATTTTTTTGCTTTGGAGAATATGATCTTTACAATTTCAGGAGTTGGAGTGAACAAGAAAAGTAGGGAAATTTTTCTCCTTTTGTCTACTGATTGAATCAGAGCTGTAGGGTTTATACCAAACAAAAAGGTGACAGCTGTCCTTCCACGTAAGAGTATCTTTGTCTTGAGATCGCCAGAGGACTCTTCCTTCGTCAGTTTATCAGTCCCTGTCGTTTTTTATAAATCATGAAACCAGAACACATTGCGGGTAGAGAGAATGCTGACATGGCCTTTTACCCACCAACACCATGCTTTAGTTCAGGTTGTAAGGACAGAGAAAGGAAAAACCCCTGGAGCCATGCTTGCTGGCAAGTGAAGTTGTTGTTGTTGGTGGTGGTGGTGGTGATGTTGGTGGTGGTGGTGGTGGTGGTGGTGGTGGAGGTGGTGGTGGTGATGTTGGTGGTGGAGGTGGTGGTGGTGATGTTGGTTGTGGTGGAGGTGGTGGTGGTGATGTTGGTTGTGGTGGAGGTGGTGGTGGTGATGTTGGTTGTGGTGGAGGTGGTGGTGGTGGTGGTGGAGGTGGTGGTGGTGGTGGTGGTGATGGTGGTGGTGGTGGAGGTGGTGGTGGTGGAGGTGGTGATGTTGGTGGTGGTGGAGGTGGTGGTGGTGATGTTGGTGGAGGTGGTGGTGGTGATGAATTCCATTGTTTCACTCTCTGGGAGGAAAAGTGGCAGTAGGGTAAAGGGATTTCCAGCATTACTATACTAGACTTTTTCTGTAAAGGCCAGAGAGTAAATATTTTAGGCTTTGCACCAGAGACCATATGGTCTCTGCCGCAACTACTCAACTCTGCTGTTGCAGCGAGAGAGCAGTGACTGATTTCCAATAAAATGTTATTTACAACACAAACAGCAGGCCAAATTTCATAGTCAACTCTGAATATAAAGTCAGATGGTGGCTGTCAACCCCTAGGGAATAAAAATTAAGCTACCCACTTCTTACAAGTATTCCTTTTTTTTCAGTTGCGTGTTCTTTTGGACTATTTAGTCCACTTCTTAATGTTGTTGTGTTCTGCTGTTTCAAATAAGAATTTTATTTTATATGAAAAATTAGCCTGATATGCTTCAATTTTTGAAAGTTATGGGGTCATGAAGGTTTGGACCAGGAGGCCATAACTAGGGTATTATTGCTTCCTCCTGACAGCACTTTCTATTTTTAGGAGAAGGCTGTCAGAGGAAAGTGAACCACCACTTAAAAGACCGAGCTCACAAACAAACCTTAAAAGTTAACATCTCTAAAATTCATCTGTATCAAACATCAATCAGTCAAAAATATTTGAGTGCCTATATGCAGATGACCCCTATTCATTCATTCAACAGACATTTATCGAGAGTCTGTTATGAGCCAAGTCTGTTTTAGGCTGCAGTTAATGACTTCAGTTATAGCTTCTTATAAGTGTTTGTTATGTTCACATGTGTTCGTATGTATTCTGTATAATAACTTTTCCTATCTTCCCTTTTAATAATAAAAGCTCTTTGAGTGCAAATCTATATTGTCTCTTTTCTTCACCATGCTCCAGAGTTCCCAAGGGATGCTCTGCATGCAAGAGAGCACTTAGCACGTGATTTTGACTGACTGGCTGGTGGAAGCCTGGATAATCCAGTCTTCTAGCTTGAGCCCCATCCAGAATTCTTCCCTTACTTTTCCTATAGATTCCAAAGGTTGCAAAGAACTTTTTTTCCGCCTTTAAGGGTTTGTGTAGAATTAGTTATCACTAGGCCTTCACCCTCAAGATGACTGTATTTGCATGCTCAATGCAGTAATCCTGAGGTAATATTCTGAATTGTGTCCTAACTTTTTTTTTTTAAAGATTTTTTTTACTTTTTTCCTTTTTCTCCCCAAAGCCCCCCAGTACATAGTTGTATATTCTTCGTTGTGGGTTCTTCTAGTTGTGACATGTGGGATGCTGCCTCAGCGTGGTCTGATGAGCAGTGCCATGTCCGCGCCCAGGATTCGAACCAACGAAACACTGGGCCGCCTGCAGCGGAGCGCGCGAACTTAACCACTCGGCCACGGGGCCAGCCCCACGAATTGTGTCCTAACTTTTAAAGAGACTCCGTATTGCATTTGAGCCATAAAACTGAAAGGTAAAATGCTAATGTGTAAAAATGTTATTCCAGGTAATAAAATCGGTTCCCAGCCTTTCATAATCAGTTCCAGCCCAGTCGACAAGCTTATTAGCAGAAATAATGGGGGGGGGGGGGGGGGGCGCGGGAATTAAAACTTCTATAATTGAAAAGAATAATGCTCTTCTATTCAGTCACCTGTTTAATATCTTCAGGGGTTTTTTTGTCTCTTCATGAGCTGCCTATAATTTTTTTTTTTAAAGATTTTATTTTTTTCCTTCTTCTCCTCAAAGCCCCCCACTACATAGTTGTATGTTCTTTGTTGTGGGTCCTTCTAGTTGTGGCATGTGGGATGCCACCTCAGCGTGGTTTGATGAGCAGTGCCATGTCCGCGCCCAGGATTCGAACCAACGAAACACTGGGCCGCCTGCAGCGGAGTGCACGAACTTAACCACTCGGCCACGGGGCCAGCCCCAGCTGCCTATAATTTTTAAAAACCTACTTTTGAGGGCAAAACGTTAACATCTTGGAGTAATCGCGCCTGTCCATTATTTCTTTCTTTCTTTATTTTTGGTCATTCACTTTGACATCTCCATTCCAGTTGTGACAGATGTTCCAGAACCTTGTGCATCTGGCTCTTCTTAAGGACGAGGCCGTTCCCCCACCTCCTCTCCGTCCTGGCCCACGAGGCAACACACGTGAGAGTCTTTTGTCCATCCTCGGGTGCTGGGGAGGTGCCAGGGGTCCTGCCTCTGGAACTCCGCCCACAAGGACCTGCCGAGCTCCTCAGTTTACTTCCTCCTCAGTGAGATTCTGATCAATAAGTAGTACGTCTAAAATGTGACCAGAAAAGTCATAATAATCCTCCTGGAAATTTCTACAAAGTGTTTTTAACTCCCCACAAGTGTTTTAGCCTCTTGGTATCTTCAGGTGGGTGTACACAGTCGGACCAAGGATGGATTTCAGAGCCAGTGTGGCCTTCCTGCTCTGGAAACCACCCATGATTTGTCAGGGTGCTCAGGAGCTGGAGGCTTCCAGAAGCAGCATCCATGAAGTGGCAGTGGAGGGAGGCGCAGATTTGGAGCCTCAGTCAGTCTTTGAATTATGTATCCACCACTGGGCAGCTCTGTGATCTTGGACGTGTTATTTGAACTCTGTGAATCTCCTTCTCCTCACTTATGAAGTGGGGATGATGTAAATATTGAGAGGATTAAATGAGATAATGTGATATAAAGCTGGCTCCACAAACAAAATCGGCTTTGTTTTCTCGCCTTCACTGCCAGTGCTATCACAGAATCAGGGAGCCAGGAAGGAAAGCCAGGAGCATCCAGGCTTCGCTCCAACCGGAGCGCTGTGGGCGACTGAGCTCCAGGAGACTGGGCTGTCCTCCTGGCCCTGCCTTGGACAAGCCGTGTTCCCTGGGCAAGTCTCTGAGCCTCACCTCTGCTTCCTCATCCATAGAGTGCGGCTAATACTGTCACCCTCTTTGAGGTCATGGGGCCGAAGAAGAGAGTGCATATGGAGGTGCTCTCCGGGTGTTTCTTCCCTCCAGTTTGCTTCTGAGTCTAGAGCCCTGTCTGGAGCTCTCTGCTTGGACCACGCTCCCTCCTTCCCTGAACACAAACAGAGGCGCAGAGCTGACTTCCTCATGAGGCAGCCTCTTCAACCCTGAACAGCTCTAATTGTTCAAAAGTCTTTTATCTTCATCTATAAAACGAGAAAGGATTCAACTGCGTGAGGTACTCCTTGCGGAATACCTGGCCCCTAGTGGGCACTCAGCACATGAACTCTTTTACTAATGCGGACTGGAGGGGCGCCTTTTTCTCCTCCGCTCCCCTGGGAAGAGTTCCCGTTTGTTCTAGGGTCTGGGAGGCTAACATTCTCTCCCCTGTCTAGCACTATGTAGCCTTGCTCTGGGGATGCCTAGCGACACCACTGTGGGTAATTGGACCACCAGCTGGGCTCCGGGCAGCTGGACACTCTCTTCCCCAAGGGCAGTGAATTCATGAAGCTTTGGCATGGCACATCCATAGGGAAGTCAAAACTAAACAAGGATCAAGATTCCCAATGGTGCCGCCATCCAGGTGAAAGCCTCGAGTAACCAAAAATGGCAGTGTGGTTGGGTGGAACGTTTCACCTCTCCACAAGGGGTAACAAAATTCCAGCGGGGATGTACACCAAAAGTAACGAGTAATCGCACGGGTATGTTTTTTATTCAAGTGACCAGAGCCTCAGTTGGCCAGTTTCTCATATAATCAGTTTAAGAGTAACCAAATACCAGGGCGTTAATATATACAAATGAGTGTTCCAGGACATCCAGGCACAAACTGATAAAAGACACGTGGATGTATATGCACATGTAAGAGAACATTTGAGTCTAATTTTGATTTTTCCGTTATTCTAAATTGAATCGCTGCTTTGGGTTTTGAGAATTACAGAGATTATGAGGTCATCTTACTGGAATTAGGCTCCCAGGCCATCCTTCAAAACATTGCAGGAGTTTTTTTTTTCCTTTCCACTTTCCTGGATGCCAAGGGAATTTAACTAGACAAAAGCTGTGCGCTGTGGCAGGACACATATTCTTCCACTGTAGATTTGTTCCTCATTCACTGGGTTTGAGCTTTAGCTCTGCAGTATGTGGGGAGCCACCAGTGAGCTGGAGGTCAGGAGCTAGCTGTGGTGAACTCAGCTCGGCTATCAGAGCCAGGGTCTCCAGCTGGCCAGCCCTTGGTCTCCTCCTCTGTGCTTGGAGGATTGGCCCAGGAGACCCCTGAGTTCCCATGTAGCTCCAGCATCTAAGGGTATCTCAGAGAAGCAGCAGAAGAAAGTGGGGAGGAGAGAGGTGGCGCTACAGTGGCTGCACATAAGTTTTGCTAGCTCTGTTGCCGGCAAGAAATAGAGAAAGAAATCCTGCACCCTGGTATCTGGGGGGCCCATGTCCCAGGGAAGACAATTTAGGAAATGCTGACCTGGGTGATATATAATATTTAAAACTGCCTTTTAAGTAGTTGAATAAAAACTTTATTTACAAGTCGCTATCCTGGAATTATAATTCCACAAAACTTCCAATTGGGCAAAGAATAAACACTTAAGAGAGAGCAGTTTCCTAAACCGCTAATGAGAGTGAATTCAAAACTGCTTTTGAAGAGACACAAAAACGTCTCACATTTCTTGCTGTGGCTCTGGATGTTTAGTCCTAGGTTGTTTGAAGATTGAATCAATGCTGGTGTTCACTCACGACCAGTTTCAGGATATGGGGATGTGGAGTGTACGGGAGAGGAAAGGCAGGAAAACTCCTTAGAGGCAAACGTTTCTCAATGCTACCAAAAGGTGTGGAAAGCCAGAAAAATCCCTCAGCAGGAAGCCTGTGTGGGGTGAGCCATACATACTCTCTGGTCCAGCAGCAGGGTGGGGAGGTCCGAGTTCCATGATCCGTCTGCTTGGGCCCACTGGCAGCAGAAGGTCTTGAATTGGAGGCAGAGGTGGATGAAGAAAGCCTGTATCAAGGTGGGACTCTGAGTAGAGGCCAGAGCAAAGATCTCCTTTCAGATGAAGGCCGACCCTTTGTTGAAGACGGTCTGGGAAATGCTCACCATCACATGCTCTAGTTGGAAAAGCCGTCAGCCTCTGAATGGATTTTCACGTATGGTCTAGTGACTTTATCCTTCGTGTACTATCACAGCAGTTCATCTGGTTCTGCAAGTTTAGATTTCTCCTCTTTCAGTTCTTTTTTCTTTATAATATATTTTACCCTACAATACAGATTTCAATCTGTTTTAGCTTTTCATCAGTTGCCTCCAAGATCACTGTTTCTGATGACTTTTAGTAAAGGCCCGGTATCCTTTAAGCATGATTTGGGGTCATCATATTTTCTTTTAACATGGTTAAGCTTTTCAAGAATTATACCTTTTCCTTCCATTTGTTCCTTCAGTAAGTTTCTTCACAACTTCTTTTTCCCTTTTTCTGTATAGTCTAATTGAAGTTTTTATTGAATTAATTATAGATTCACATGCAGTTGTAAAAAAATAATACAAATATTATTTCAGTTTTTAATTGAGTGAAAACTTCTGCTCCCGAACAAAAGAGCCATTAAAACCTAATAAAAAAAAGTCTAATGATTGCTGCCCATATTATTGTGTCCCGAGAAAAAGTGCAGAGAGCTAGAACTTACGTTTCCAGGACACTCTCCCGTAACTATGCGTGGCTTTGTCAGGAGAAGCCTGAGGCAGAACTGGGAAGCAGTCCAAAGCCCCATCATAGTAGCGCTGAGGACCCCGCAGGGCCACAACAAACCACACAGAACATCCGAGCATCCACCTGGGGCCTGTGTGCACCTGGCGGCCAGGAGAGCCCGTAAGTGAAGCAGATGCAGGGAGGTGAGCAGGGGCAGTAAACAACTAGCATGTGCACGGAACTGCCCAGGCCCCCTCAGCTCTTAAACTTTTCCTTTTGTGCCTCTTGAGTTCGTGTCCCATTCAGTATCCTCATAGCTCCCCTCCCTCAAGATCCCACAGAAGAAGTGTACATCTTCATGAGTTATTGTAAGGTGAAGAACGAGAGCTCCACCAGTCGCCAGAAGCTCCTCCACATGCCCCAAGCTCTGCTCCCTCCCTTCCCCTCCTGACTTGTATGGCAATCACTTCCTTGCGTTTCTCTGTACTTTTATTGTTCAAGTGTGCATCCTTGGACCTTATAGTTTGGGCTTGCCCTTTTGTGTGTGTGTGTGTGAGGAAGATTGGCCCTGAGCTAACATCTGTTGCCAGTCTTCCTCTTTTTCCCTGAGGAACATTGCCACTGAGCTAACATCTGTGCCCATCTTCCTCTCTTTTATGTGGGATGCCACCACAGCTTGGCTAGATGAGCGGTGCTAGGTCTGCACCCCGGATCCAAACCTGTGAACCTCTGGCCTTGGAGCGTGTGAACTTAACTGCTGTGCCACTGGCCAGCCCCTGGTCTTGCCCATTTTTAATTAGGTCCTTTAAGCCTCTCTTTATCTACATATTCTCCTTTCTATTCTTTTCTCTTCTTTATGATTTACCTGTGGGAGGACCCGGGGTGACTGATTGTAATGTTTCCCATAGTGGTGCGTTTTGCTGATTGCATAGTCATAGTAAAGTTTAATATGTTCCTCTGTCCTCCGTATTTTCTACCAATTGGCGGCTGAGTCAGAGGCTTAACCAGAGTCAGGTATAGTCCCTTGAGTGAGACAGCCGTCCATACGTTGTCATCTCTGTAGCTGATCTAGCTTGGTAAAGAGGTTGGCAGACTGTAGCTTCTCTCCCTCAGACACCCCCTCCAACCCTACTCCTGTGTCTGCTGCCCACCCTTGCCGTTCCAGGAGAGGCGCCTGCCTAGACATGGAATGTCCTTGCCCCAAAAGAAGGCAGACCCATAGCTCCGTGAAGGCAGGGGCAATCTCATAGAGAGAAGGACTCTAGATGGGCTCTGCTTTGCTGTCCCAGCCCCCTAGGGAAGGGAGAGGTGGTGGCAACCGCACCAGAGGCAGGTGAGAAGCTGGTCTGACTCCCACTCTGCCCTCAAGTCACAGCCTCCAGGTCTAGGAGCAGCTTCAGCACCACACAGTCGGGAGCCGGCAGAACTGCTACCCTCCTCTTCCTTCACAAGGGAGAAGAAGGGCTTTGGAACCAAGTTCACATCCCAGCCTTGCGCCTTCGTAGCTCTGTGACCTTGGGCAAGTTGCTTCACCTGTCTGAGCCTCTGCTTCCTCTTCTATACGATGGAGCTAATAATGCCTACCTGGAGACTGTCTGCACCTATGTGATAATGGGTGCATGTTGGGCCAGTTACTTAACTGCTCTGTAAAATGTGAATAATAGAGGCACCTACCTGATAAGGTGGCTGTGATGATTAAATGGGTTAATACAGGGGAAGCATTTAGGACATGCCTGGCACATAGTAAGTCCTCGATAAATATTAGCTAGTTTTACTATTATTGTATAAAGTGTCTGGTCTAAAGCAAAAATTCTTTTCTGGTAGCTATTGTCATTTAAAAGAAGAACACAGGGGCTTCCAGGTACCTAAAGATTATGGCAGCAGCTGGTGCCCATCTCCCAATATTTCCTGCACAAACAATCTAGAGCGTCAAGAAAGGGAAAAATGAAACTGCATGAAAACCACACCCTTGGCATAACCTGGGGACAGAGAATGCCCACATGTCAAGATAACTGTAGCTCAAAGAAGGAACACCAACTCCCAGCACATGGAAACGCACGCTGCCTCCCACGCCCACCCCAGGGCCCGGCAGTGTGGGAGGAGAGACACGAGGGGAGAATCTGTGGGGAAGAGAGAGGAAGGAACTAGTGCGGGCGGAGGCCTCGGGTTGATCTAAAACCACTCCCAAGCAGAACCAAGTCTGCTCTAAGCCCAAAAATATAAACAAAGAGTCCAGCTGGACTGGAGCACAGACGCTGGGAGAATCATGGTCTGTGTGACTTGAAGACTTGGCGGTCTTTGGAATGCTTAGTTTCTGGGAGAGAAAAACAGGGAAAGGAAGGGACAAGTGCCCTTTGGTGACAGGCTGATTAGGGGGAAACAGGGTAGTTGCTGCTAAGGACACAGGTCCAAGTTATTGTGTGGAAAGCGGACACGTGAGGACAGATGTGCCAGGGAGAATAGCAGAGGAAATATTTAATTGGAGAGCTTCGAAAGAAACAAATGGGAAAGTTAGGTCGAGGAGCTGTCCCAGAAGTGCAAGATGGTAGGGCAGAAAGGGCGGGTGGAGGACAGTGACATGAAATGAAGATGATCTGTGAGAGGCGCATGAAATTGGCGAGCCGGGAACCAGCCAGCGCGGGTGGAATGTGCTTCCTTAGTCAAACTGGGTGTTCATTTCAGGAAAATGAGAGGAAACACCTGCGTGGGGAGAGTGGACACAGACACATAGACATAAACACTCCTGCCCTCCAAGCAGGCCTCTGCCAGAGGATCCCAGGGCCAACAGACTGGGGCGGGCGAGGGGGGTGTGTGTGAAACGTCCGAGGGGCTCTGCTGTAAAGAAAGAGTGTGCATTTGGGCCCCAGATGAAAGGAGAGAGGGGGGAAAAAGTGATGATTACAGACACCATAGAATAGGAATGATGTAGGATTCAGGTCCTAGAGTCCAAAACGCGCCATATAAAATGAGAGAAGGAAGATAGAGCACCCTGCTAACACTGGTTATCAGGGCTTTTGCAAACTACGGTGTTTGCAAAACCTGCATTTGAGTTACGTATATGGGGGAAAATATTGTTGCATATTTGTGAAACATCATATCTTTCCAGGTACAAAACATAAATTCATTTTGTGGCACAAGCTGTGAGGTCTCCTCTGTGAAGTTTTTAAAAAGCTAGATAGTGAGTATTTTCTCTAGAATAGGTTCGGAAAGGGCCTATGGGTGGAAATATTCATTTGTATTGTTTTTATGGCAGTGGAACTTACATAGATGAAATTTTGCACGGAACCCCCAATTCAATACATGAACAAGGCGCAAGGCAGTTCTCTCACAGCATACGAGGTCAAGGGTCTGCAGCCTCAGCAGCTCAGCCCCTCCCTCACCCTGCAGAGCCCCTCAAGTCACCCCTCAGGACCCTAAGGTTCTCTGACACACACTTTGAAAACCATTTGGTGCTTGCCACTTCCAGATGCATAGTGTGGTAGAGACGTGCAGATAAATAAGTATCATTCCCAGCGCTGGGAGAACTCAGTCTAGAGGGGAAACTGAAAATTAAACAACCCTCTGGAATGCAATCAGGTGGCTGCTAAGGTAGACTCGGAGGGAGAAAATAAACTTTTTCTGGAGGGTGTGGAGAGGAGAGAAAAGGGATTTTAGCAGGCCTTCAGAGGAGCTGCCACTGAACTGGATTGTGAAGAATAAATAAAGTTCACGAGGTGAGAATGGAGAAAGACCTTTGAGGGCAAAGAGAACAAACTGTGTAAATGCAGCAAAGTGCAAATGGGTATAGAATTTTCTGGAAATTTTAAGGAGTTTAGTATCTGGAACTTCTAGAACATAGGATGACTGTGAAGAGTAATGGGAAATAAGACTGGAAAGACTGGGTGAGGTTAATTAGGAAGTCCAGAAGCAATAAGGGAGGAAGGGGCCCTTGCCAGCCAGATTTGCAAAATAACTAGAGTGACTGGTAGGGTGACAATTATAGCCTGGCCACCCTCACAGGATTCAAGGTGGCATTTGGAACTGCAGTCTCTTATAGGGCTTTACCTAAACTCCAGGGTTATAAAATGTTTCCTTTGCAAACAACAAAGCTAGATATTTAGATATTTTTCATAGCTTAGAATGTGCATATCCTCTATCATGTATGTCTTCCGGTCTGTTCTTTTTCTCCATTTTTCAAAGCAAGGTTTCTGTAAATATTTTACTCCTGTTTTTAGTGATGCTATTAGTCTTTAGTGTCTGTTATCCTTTCTCTTCTTAAAAATAACATTGTCGTTCCCTTTGTTTCTCTGTTTTGGACATTTCACATTACAGTTGACAGGTACAGCCCAGGGTTTGCTAAAGCTACCTTTAAACTGAGTCCACGCCCAAGGTCTTACAGCTTGACATATGGCACCTTCATCAAGACTTTCCATGCGTTCTGGATGGAATGAGTTTTCCATGTTAATATGGCAGTCTTTGTTGTTTCATGGTCAATTGTATCAGAAAGGCTTTGTGGAGGAAAAAAATCCAAAGAAGTCCAGGAATAAAAATATGGTTAATATTAGGAAATCTGTTACTACAGTAATATATTAAAAGAAAACAAAATCATCTTAATAAGTGCTGAAAAGTCACTTGATAACATTTGCCACCCAACGTATATTAAAACTCTTAATAAGCTAGGAACAGAAGTGAAATTCCTTAATTTGATAAGGAATGTCTACTGGAATTCAATAGCATTCATCATACTTAATGATGAAATGTGAGAAGCAGTCCTATTTCAGGGAAAAGATAGAGATACCGAGTACCACTGTGAAGGTTCTAGCCAATGAAATAAGATGAGAAAAATAAACAAGGTATAAATATTAGGGAGAAGGGATAAAATTCTCTTTATTTACAAACAACATGATTTTTTACCAACAAAATTATTGACAACTCATGAAAAGTTCATTAGATCTAATCATATGTTTATTACAGTGTCCAGATCAACATAAATATTCAAAAATCACTAGCTTTCCTATATGTAAGCAGTAACAATATAAAACATGTAATTTTTAGAAGATGCCTTTCACTACAGCAACAAAAATTTAAAATATTTAAGAATAAGTGAAACAAATGCACAAGAGCCATATGAAGAAAACTGAAGCCATATGCAACTTTACTGAAGGATATATAAGGAAAGTTATATAAGTTAAAGTTGAAAATATATACCGGGGCCAGTCTGGTGGCGCAGCGGTTAAGTGCTCACGTTCCGCTTTGGCAGCCCAGGGTTCGCCAGTTCGGATCCTAGGTGCAGACATGGCAGCACTTGGCATGCCATGCTGTGGTAGGCGTCCCACATAGAAAGTAGAGGAAGATGGGCACGGATGTTAGCTCAGGGCCAGGCTTCCTCAGTAAAAAGAGGAGGATTGGCAGCAGTTAGCTCAGGACTAATCTTCCTCAAAAAAAAAAAGAAAGAAAGAAAATATGTACCATATCTATGTCTGAGACAACTCCGTATTAAAGATATATCAATTTTTCCCAAATTAATCCGTAAATTCAATTTTACAACTCACCAATATTCCGGTAGAATTTTAATGAAAATCACCTGCTTCTAAAATTCATCTGGAAGAGCAGATGTGCAAGAATAATCACAAGTTTTTGAATAAAGATGAAGTGAGAACATGTCCTACCAGATGTCAAAAGTTTAAAGCCTACAGCAATTAAAATAGTGTGGGACAGACAGGGATACCAAAGAGATTACAATGAAATGAAATAGTCTGGAAATAGACTGTACATAAGAATGTAGTATATGATAAAAGGTGCATTTTATTTATTTTATTTTTCCTTTTATTGAAGTAACATTGGTTTAAAACATTATATAAATTTCAGATGTACATCATTATATTTCGGTTTCTATGTAGATTACATCATGTTCACCAAAGATTAATTACCATCCATCACACAACATACATCACACATCACACATGTGCCACACACATGTGCCTAATTACCCCTTTCGCACTCCTCCCTCCCCACTTCCCTCTGGTAACCACCAATCCAATCTCTGTCTCTGTGTGTCTGTTTGTTGTTGTTTTTATCTTCTACTTATGAGTGAGATCATACGGTATTTGACTTTCTCCCTCTGGTTTTACTTCACTTAGCATAATACCCTCAAGGTCCATCCATGATTGTCACAAATTACAAGATTTCATCCTTTCTTATGGCCGAGTAGCATTCCATTGTGTAAATATACCACATCTTCTTTATCCGTTCGACCCTTGATGGGCACCTAGGTTGCTTCCAAGTCTTGGCTATTGTGAATAATGCTGCAGTGAACATAGGGGTGCACATATCTTGATGCATTCATGTTTTCACATTCTTTGGATGAATACCCAGTAGTGGAATAGCTGGATCATATGGTATTTTTCTGAGGAATCTCCATACTTTTTTCCATAGTGGCTGCAAAAAGGTTCATTTTAAATAATTGAGGAAAAGTTGGACAATTCAATAATCAGCATTCTCATAATAGGTTATCATTATGGGGAAAAATAAGGTTAGATTTCTGTGTCACAATACATAATATAAAAGCTATAAATATACGAGAAGAAAATATAGGAAAATAAAACCTATAAAGATACTTGAGGAAAATATTTTTAAATCACCTGGTGTGAGAGACTTTCTAACAAAACTCTAAACTCTCTTGGCCTCTGTAAGCATTAATATGATTTACAAATTTGATCTAATAAAAATTAGAGCCTTCTGTATGTCTAAAGATTCTATTAAAGGCAAGTGATAGACTAAAAGATAATGTTTTTGAACATATAACAAAGGGCTAATGATTAATATCCTTAACATTTGAAAAAGCTCCTACGATTCACTAAGAAAAAATAAAACAGGCAAATGATATAAGCAAGTAACTCCCAGTGGGAGAAGATGCTAGTGATCTAAAAACATATGAAAAGATATTTAACCCTATCAGTAACCAAGAAAATGCACACTGTTGCAGTACAATTTTCACCTAGCAGATTGTAGAAATTTTGAATGTTGGTAAAAATATGGTGTGAGAGAGGAGGCAAAGACAGTTAGCAACTTTCGTCATGTTAAGTTTATAATGTACCACAGTGTGCAAACCCTTGACTTAGCAATTCCACTCCTGTTTATCCTACTAAAATACTCCTTTAAGAACACAAAGACCCGTGCAAGAAAGATTATTGCAACCAGTTTTATAAGCTGAAAAAAAATTAAATGCAATCTAACTGCCCAATGATAGGAAAGTGATTAAACGTTATATTTCCATCCTATGAAACACTCTTCAGCCATTAAAAATAATGGAGTCACTCTCCATTTAATGACATGAAATGAAGATCCTTGAAGGGAGGCTGGGCTAAAAAAAAGCTATAGTAGGTCCCATTTTTGGGTCCCATTAAAAATGCACCATATGAGGGCTGGCCCGGTGGCGTAGTGGTTGAGTTTGCACACTCCACTTTGGCGGCCCAGGGTTTACAGGTTCGGATCCTGAGCACAGACCTGCACACTGCTCATCAAGCCACGCTGTGGAGTCGTCCCACATACAAAATAGAGGAAGACTGGCACAGATGTCAGCTCAGGACCAATCTTCCTCACAAAATAAATTAATTAATTTAGTTAATTAGAATAAATAAAAATGAACCATATGAAATTATATATAATTATATGTATGTCTGTGTCTGCCCTGGCACAAAAGGGTCTGGAAGGATATGCACCAAGTTGTTAAGCGTGGTCATCCTCATGGAATGAAGTGAGATTGGGGCTAAGTAGGAGAAGTAAGAACTTCCACTTCTTACTTTTAGGAAACTTAATTTTTTTTAAAGGATTACTTCTGTGATTTAAAAAAAATTCAAATTGTTCTGATGAAAAACATATGGAAAATAAAACTGCCAGAGGTAACACTCCTGTCCAGCCTATACATCAAATGTGAAAAGCATCTTCAGACCAGATGCGCCCCGCCAGGCCTCCTCCCCATCTGAGGTATTGGGAACCGACAGTCTTCAAAACCCTGACTGTCTGCAAAGCGCTCCGTGACTTTCCTCCCGGGGTCAGGCATTCCCAGTGGATCGCTGTTCAGGATCCTTCACTGAGGGCGCTGCCTCATCGCGGGCCGCCCCACCCCACAGTAACTGCAGACTGGAGTGTCCTAACAGGACCAGGGAAAAGGCAGAAGAAGGCTGCCACTGACTCTCTGGAGCTCGTCGTCATAGTAAAACTCTTTAATTGATTCATTTCACCATTTTGGATTCATTATTTTAATTAAATTTAATCTTTTAAGAGAATTTTTCACTTAAAGGGACCTTGGAGATCTTTTAGTTCACTCCTAACATTTTACGTGTGAGGAATCAGAGGCCCAGGGAAAGAACATTCACAAATTGTATTAGATTTAAGAAGCTGAATTTTGGGTCTCAGCCTCGTAAGTTTCTTGATTCTTCTGTGAGCCAACACCTGCCCCTGTGCCTCCATTTGAGAATGTCGTTGCCATCCCCCTGCCTGCCCACCTCCAGAAGGGTAACTGTACTCACCTCTCTTCATGAGAGCAAAAGTCATCAGGCAGGACCTTTTGTCATTTCTTCAAACCAAGTTCTTCTGACCTTGGGGCCTTTGCACAGGCTGTTCCCTCTTTCTGGGATGTGTTTCCCCGCTTTTCACAAGGCTGGCTCCTTTCCCACACTCGGGCACCTGCTCAGGGAGCTCTTCCCTGACCTGCGTGTCAAGTAGATCCCTCCCCCATCATTGTCCCTTTTAGCAACCGGTTTCCCTCAAAGGAGACAGACTCCATGTCTCTGTTGTGTGTCCTTAGTGCCCAGCACAGCCGGCACAGGGCACATAGGAGGTGCTCGAAAAGAGTTCCTTAAGGGAAAGAATGAGTAAATCTGACACCCACTTTTGAAAGGTTTCTGGCCCCTGCTCTTATGTGATTATCTCCTCAAGTAGTCCGTGGAATGTATATTATCATTTAATTATTCTTTTGGAAGCAAAAAATGATACAGCTTTATTTTAATTTTAAGAGAGATTGAACATATTTCCATCAGCGTATGGCATTCGCTCTCCTGTCTATTGGCGTCTTAATGTTTTACTCAGTCGTTCCTGGGTAGTGACCTGAGTCAACAAGGGGGGATCCTGTGAGGGGCTGAGAGGGGGTGGATGTCACCTAGTTCTTAAGTAGCACCAGGGACAGGGCCCTAGGGGCTCGGCGCTCTGACAGATGCCTAAAGCCAGCCTCACCCCTTGCCTCTTGCTGGTTTTTCCACAGAAGGCAGCTCATCTGGGCCTGCAGTCCAGGCAGATGGCACAAGGGAAGCGGGTCCTTGGCCATGGGCAGGGCTGGAGTGGGGGCAGGTTGTCAGCCCAGGCGTGGGGCTCAGCTGCAGGTCTAAAGGTGCCACTACGACCTGGGAGTAGATGGAGAAGTTCCAGTTCCCGGGAGCCTCCTCCATTTCTTCCTGTCAGGGCTGTCTGCCCTCCTTTCCCATGAGGGGCAAGGATCTTGGCCAATTTTAGCCAATATTTAATGAAAAACTTTACAAAGTTTTTAACATAACTTATAGTGATTTCACCCTAGGAAACCACTTTCACTCAATTTTCTTAGAGTGAAAATTGCTGTGACAAGATAAAGATAGTACATGAGGTTATGTTAAATTATATAATTCAAAGCTAAGTATTTAGTTATTATGCATTTATCCAGCAACCGCTATGACCCAGACACTCAACTCTGGAGATCCAAAGGCCACTTAGACATGGCCTCTACCTGTGACTTAAGTGATGGGACAGAGAGCACCTTGATGCAGTGAAAAGAGCAGGAGTGCTGGCGTGCAAACCCGGCTTTGACCCCAGACCCTGTTAGCTACACAAATGTGGCAGCCTTGGGCTCTCTGAGTGAGAAGTGGGTAGTGATGCCATCTTTATGGACTCTCATTTAAAGAGCTTGGCCTGGGAAGGTATAAGAAGTCCACTTTGGGTCTTCAAAACAGAAAGAAAGCAATGATATCTAGAGTAATCAGGGGGAGGGGAGATATGGAGGAGGTGGAATGTGGGCCAAGCCTTGAAGAGTGGGTAGAATTTGGAAGGGAAGAAGCAGAAGCTGAGGGGTGAAGATAATCCTAAGCCACTAAAGGGCAGCCATGGAGCTGGCAGGAGTGGAGTGAAGGGTCCCCCTGGGAAGGGGCAGGACCAGAGAGGTGGGCACGCAGGGCCAGCCAACAGCCAGGTGTCCCTCAAACTGAGTCTTCAAATACCTCTTCAACCTTCGTTTCAAGGAGAGGCTGCGCCCTGCATGAGAAGAGAGACCAATGGTGGCAGGGCCTCACTGTCCATACCCTAATTAGCAAAATTAAAACCCCAAAGATAACCAAACCCACTTTCCTGGAAGGTATCTGATTGGCCTGGATTGTTACTGAAGCTCTGCCCCGTGGTGGAAGAGGGCTCTCCTCTAACCCCAAGCCGCTTATCTAGGGCGGTCTTCTTACCATACGCAGTAGTCCCTGACAGGAGTTGAGGTAAAGAAAATTTCCTTCATCTCTTTACATTTCTGGTGAGATGTTGCTGTCCTCGAGATGTTTTAGAGCTCCGTACAGATTAGCATGCTAAGCAGCTGCCAGGCCGGCCCCTCCCTGTTCCAGCTCTCAGGGTGGGCAAGCATTCCCGCCCTTATTTCAGGATAGCGTCCAAGAGAAAATCAGAAGCTATTGCGGGCTTTTCATCAAGGGAAAAGATTTTGCATGCATTCATTCATTCAATGACTATTTCATGGTTGCCTCCTGTACACAAGGAGGATTTAAAGAAGAAAAACTACACATAGGCTTTTCTCTCCAAGAGTGTGTGGTCAGTTCATTTAATGGGGGAGGTAAGAAGTAATCAGTGATACATTCCCAAAAGAAATATATAAAGTGTTACAGGCATCCAGAGGGGGAGACGCCACTTCTTGTGGGAGTGGGGCAGGGAGGGAGTCAGAGAAGTGTTTGGAAGGAGGCAGTAACTACCAGGAATCTTGAAGGATAAGCAGGTGTGGACATACAGACATGGTGAGGAATCCCGTCCAGAGGATCACAGAGCTGTAGAGATGGTCTTTCTAACCCCTTATTTTGCATGTGAGGAAACTGAGGCCCAGGCTGGTAAGGGGCAGGCCTGGAGACCGAGCCTTTACCTGAGTGCGGCTTCTCTCCACACAGGCCCCTCCTCACCAGGGGCAGGCCTCCCGGGCAGAGCACAGTGTGGGCAGGGGCCTGGAGGTGCGGAAGTTCTGACTGCGTATGGTGGAGTGAGGATCGCAGTTTGCTCGGAAAATAAGATTTCATAATTGGTTAGATGCCAGGCGTAAAGGAAGAGCCAGGGAAAAACAGGCGTTTCCAGCTCGATGACTGGGAGGACATCTGGGCCAGGAAGAGGGGGAAGCAGGGCTGGGAGAGAAAATGGTTTGTTTGGCTTGGGGCATGTTGAACCGGAGGCGTTTATGGAATGGATCCGGGGAAGGTCTAGCAAGCCGTGGGAAACCTGGCGCTGGAGTTCAGCAAGGAGATCAGGACCGAAGCTATAAACTGGGAGTCAGCTCTCCAATGGGGAGAGTTGGGGTGTCCAAGGGATAGGGGGGAAATAGAAGCTGACCAAAGACTGTAGCAACAGCTCCCTTTGGAGGGGAGGAGGCAGAGGAGGACCTGAGGCACAGTCAGAGGTAGACCGGTCAGGGGATGCAATACCCTGGAGGGGAGGGATGGGAGAGATTCGGCGGGGAGCAGTCTAGGCCCTAGCAGAAAGGGTTAACGTGCTGCAAACATGACTCCCGAGAAAAAAGGCAGCTGGATCTGGCAACTAGAACATTACTCCTGACCTTTGCAGGTGCAAGGCAGCCAGAGTAAATGTTATTTAGGAAGTTTGACAGTGAAGAGGAGGAGAGAGATTAAGAGGTGCCAGGGCTGAGGCAAGATGTGGTTTTTCTTTTCTTTTTAAGGCTAGAGTAGTCTTAAACATGTTTCTTGGAAGATGAAGAGGAACTGGCAGAGAGAGAGGGAGATAAGAGATGGAGGAGAGAAGGAATACATGATGGAGGGTGATCCTGAAGGAGGCAGGAGGGATTAAGGTTGAGGATACGGCCTGTTGACAGTTGGAATTGAAGTCTCTGAGCTGAGGTGGGAGGGCCAGGCTGGAGAGTCATACAGCGGGTGAGCACTGAAGCTGCTCGGATCAAGTCAGTCATGCAGGAAGACGAAAACAAGGGCTGAGGCTCAAACCTTGGGAGAAACCCAAAGTTCAAGGTCAAACAGGCACCAAGGAATGGACAGCTGGAAAACATAGTCATGATGTCCAGATGCCCAAGCAGTTCATTCAGTGGTACCCAGCCCTGGAGACAAGGCTGAAGGAAGATGACCAACAAGGATAATGTTTGCTTTTGAGACAGATTAGAATGATAAAGCTGAAGTCCACTAAGCCACATGTCAAATGCATGATTTCTCTGCTTGCACTGGACTTCAGCATCCAAATATTTTAATTAAACCAATATGTGAATATTGGAGATATCAAAAGAACAAGGACATTATTAATTTGAGAATCCAGGCAACTAACCATTTTATCCCTTTAAGTCATTTCTTCATTTAGTTCCAGTCTCGGTAACAAACATTCCTGAAGCTCCACGATAATGTTCCGGGATTTCAAACCGCAGTTTTGTTTTTTATCCCCTTAGAGACTTATTTCATATCTTTTGGGCCCTTTTGAAATAGGCAGTTATCAGATCAACCTTTAGCTCACTGGCCTCGGGTAGAATAGGTAATTTCCCTTCTGAATCATAGGCTTGTAAGAATTCAAGCCCAAATTCTGGTCTAGCTTCAAGCAATAAATACTGTAATTAACTTCTAACCAGGCAAGCTAACATTTTGCTTGGAGGAAGCATCGTTTTCTCAAACAAATGCCTTTCAAATAAAAATAATTTCATGCCCTCTTTTTTCAGAATGATACTTCCCAGTGCTTGGGAATAACCAGTGTGTCGTGTAAGAGTATATTCTTGGAGATTTTTTAAATCCAGTTTTCTCTGGTTTTCACATTCTGCCGTAGAAGCCTTCTAGGGGTATCTTGTTTCTAACAGTTAACTGAGTTTCCTTCTATCGGATAGTTCTATTACCCTTTTCAAATCCTCTCCAGACAGTGCACCTCCTTACTGCCTGCACCTGGGACAGACCACGCCCACTGCCCAGCCAATGCATGGCACCCTGACTTTAGTCCAGTTGGGGAAACAGGTGAAATTAAGACCCATAATAGGTCAGCAGTGGGGGTTTGAAATGAGGAAGTCCTGAGAATATTCCAGACTTGCAGCCAGAAAACCGAAGTCCAGAGTCAAAGCTGAGCTGAAAACTAAAAGAGTATATAGTGAAGGTATCAGTTGCTAGAAGAGATTTCGTTTTTTAAGTGCTAGGACAAAGGCAAATCAGAAACCAAAAGAATAAGGCATCACACCTATATGCAGGAAGGGATCCATGGGATGGATTATGAATTTTTGCCAAATGGGTTGCCGCTCTCTAACTTGGTTCTTTTTGGTTCAGCCATGCACGTGGTGGCCTTTCTCCAAGGAGGTTTTTAAGTCACCACATAATCCGTCAGCATTCTAAGTGAAGGGCATGTAACGTTGCCTGAAAGCTGGCCTTATTTTCTCAACACTGTGGCAGAGCCCCTGTCCTGTGGTTACGGTGCTGCACACACACTGTGCAGAGAGCTTGGGTGGCCCTGGAACCCTGCCATGTAAAGCAGCAGCAATAACCAGAGGTTTATATTCCATGAGGTCCTGTCCCGAGCCTACCGTGGGCTGTGCAATTACGGAGGAGGTAGTGCGGCCTGGCATAAAGATTGCTAAATATGGAAGCGGGACCCTTGCATTATCCCCCCAGCTCTGCTACTTACTAACCTCATGATTTCAGGCATGGCTCTTCTTTGTTTTAAAACTAGCTTCCTCGCCTGAATAATAGAATTGGAATAAGGACAGCCGAGGGGGAGGAGTAATTGAAATAAGGTGTGTGAATTTACTTTGCGAACTATAAAAGGTTAAGAGATGTGAGAGTGAATTGTCTACAGGTTCTACTGACTTGGTTTTCTAGTGTCATTAGGCCTTAGCCAGTAATTAGGAATTAGGAATTAGCAGCAGCACCTGCTTGGAAAAGGCTCCGCATCAAATCAACCTTGTCCTGGGACTACATAGAAATCTGCAAGATCAGGGGCCAGCCTGTGGCACAGCAGTTAAGTGCGCACATTCAGCTTGGTGGTCTGGGGTCCGCTGGTTCAGATCCCCGGTGCGGACATGCTGTGGCAGGTGTCCCGCATATAAAGTAGAGGAAGATGGGCACGGATGTTAGCTCAGGGGCAGTCTTCCTCAGCAAAAAGAGGAGGATTGGCAGCAGATGTTAGCTCAGGCCTAATCTTTCTCAAAAAAAAAAAAAAAAAACAAGAGAAAACTGCAAGATTCAAAGTGAAGCGTGGAGAAGGAGGGATATCCTAGCTCTACTCTCCTGTCGAATGATCAAATAGATCCTAGGATACTGCATTCCAGGGAAGGCACCTCACTTTACGAGAAATGTAGACCACCCAGATAACATGTTGCAGGTGGAGACATCTAGAGAGCGCCAGGATTTTAATTGGAAGGAGAAAACTCTGGGAGGAAAATGAAAGCTCTCTTTGGATTTTGTGAATGTTCTTGTGTGGAAGAGGGGTTTGCCTTGCTGTATGTGACTTCAGAGGAGGGTGGCCATTTCAAAGGTAAGGTCTCAGCTCATCTAAGGCAATGTTTCCAAAACTTTGCAGCAAATTAGAACCACCTAGGCAGCTTTTAAATCTCCTATTGCCCAGGCTGCACGCCGAAACAGTTAAATCAGAATCTCTGGGGGTGGGGCCCAGGCATCAGTAGTTTTAAAAACTCCAGGGCGGGCCAGGGGGCGCAGCGGTTAAGTGCGCGCGTTCCACTTCGGTGGCCCGGGGTTCGCCGGTTCGGATCCCAGGTTCGGACATGGCACCACTATGGCACGCCAAGCTGTGGTAGGCGTCCCACATATAAATTAGAGGAAGATGGGCACGATGTTAGCTCAGGGCCAGGCTTCCTCAGCAAAAAGAGGAGGATTGGCAGCAGTTAGCTCAGGGCTAATCTTCCTCAAAAAATAAATAAAATTAAAACTCTCCGGGTGATTGCAATGGACAGCCCAGTTTGCGAAGCAGCGATCTGCAGAGGGACTGGTAGCATCAGAACCAAGCAGAGAAGGAGTGAGCTGCTGGAGCTGCTCAGCCCCAGGCTGGGTGTCACCTGGTGGTGATGACTTCAAGCCTTCATGGATGGTTAGACTAAAGTAGACAAGCCTCAAGTTCCTTCCCATCCTGAGAAGCTGAGTCAAAGCTCTGAGACGGAGGTTTTCACATTTCTTTAATAATTCCGAGAACTGTTTCTTCAAATAAAATAAAACAAAGGAAGAAGGAGGTGGGTTTCCCGCTCCCCCTCGGCTCCTCAGGAACATTCTACCCTCTTCTCCGTGACGACTCCTGAGGACACTTCATGGGAATCTGGGAACTTAAGGAAAATCTCTAGGGCTCCAGGGAACACAGTTTTAAAAACCACCAACTTAAGGGAAGGAAAATAGGATTTCCACAGAAATGAATTTTGTATTCCACCATCTGTAGTTGGAATCTTGGTTATTTTGATGAATAGAGGTACAAATCCCAAACGACAGAGGCCAAGATAAGTGACCATGGACCTAAACTATTTGTTAGTTGGGAACACAAACGGCATCGGCCAGTCTGTGGTTGCCCCAGTGCCTTAGAAACTAGACCCAGGTCTCTTTATGCTTATTATTTGGTGCCACACATAAGACAGAAGAGCCACCTCCCCTGGCTCACTGGGGTATTTCCAAAGGGAAGGATGCTGAACCCTTCCTGGCTGGAAGCTCCCAGGCCTTGCATTCCCGTGTTAGTGTTCAACCTGGATCGAGCTCTTCCTTCGTGGCCCACGGTGTACAGAGCAGGTGTTGAGCCCAGGTGTTCCTGTTTCCCATATCTTTTTATAATTTCGTGGCACCTTCTGTGCCACACAGACACCAGTTTCTGTACATACCAATGCCGTAACTTACATCTGAGGAACAAAAGGCAGCCTAGTAGTGGGAAAAGGGATAGGAAGGGAGGAAGATAGGTTGGGTCCTGGTTCTGCTGTTGGCCACCTGTGTGACTGTAGACACGTCACCTGACTTAAAGGGAGTTCATGACACCTGCTCCCTGTTTCACAGGATTGTTGTCAGATTAAAACAAACCAGTCATATCCTTTTAAGTTCTATAAAATATACATGATTACTGAAAGCAAAAATTGTAACATTGGGAGGATTTCATTTTATATAGATGTAATACATATGGCAAATATAACATACAGAGGGGAGAGTAAAAGGACCTATGTGGGTTTTTTTGGTTTTTTGGTTTTTTTAGAAAGATTAGGCCTGAGCTAACATCTGCCAATCCTCCTCTTTTTGCTGAGGAAGACTGGCCCTGAGCTAACATCCATGCCCATCTTCCTCTACTTTTTTATATGTGGGTCACCTGCCACAGCATGGCCTGCCAAGCGGTGCCATGTCCACACCTGGGATCCAAACCGGTGAACCCCAGGCCGCCAAAGCGGAACATGCTCACTTAACCACTGCGCCACCAGGCCGGCCCCAAATTGCCTCTTTTTTAAGGACACCAGTCATATCGGCTTTAGAGCCCACCCTAATCCAGTATGATCTCATCTTAACTTGATTGCTATTACAAAGACCCTATTTCTAAATAAGGTCACATTCACAGGTTCTGTATGGACATGAGTCTGGGGGAGACACTATTCAATCCAGTACAGTGTCCACATGGCTACACAAATGTAAAGCATGCGCAATTACACAGTAGTATTCATTACATTCTTCTGAGAGCTTCACAGAGTACTTTCTTGTTTTGCAGAGTGTGTGTGTGTGTGTGTGTGTGTGTGTGTGTGGTGTGGTTTTGATTTTGGTTTTTTTGCAGTCTAATGACCAGTGCTTTAAATCTTAGTTGACTACTTATGAGGTGATGCCAGGCCAGCAAGTGGGCTAGCATCCTCCATAGGCAGCAGCACCATCCCACCTGACTACCATGGTCTTCCTCCCTCAGACCAAGCAGGTCGCACCCCTTGCGGTTTCCCCTCTTGCTATATATGCAGGATGGTTCTTTTTTGGTGTGTTCTGATCGTGCATTGGAGTCCGCTAATGTAGGGTGCTAATACCCAGCTCCATGAGGTCACCACAGATGCTCCTTAGTGAGAACTTTTGGGGTGGAGCTGCCCCGAGGACCAGGAGGCAGAGCACGCTGAGTTCTAATCCCAGCTCTGGCATACTATTTTTTGTCAGCTCCAGTTTTCCCTGTCTCTGCCAGGAGGAGGGTGCATTCTTGTGAACATATTACCGCCTTTTACCTTTATATGTGGGCCCTGAAAAAATACTGCTTTTGCTGTGGATAAGGCTCAAAGAGCAGGGCATGGACACTAAGATTAAGGTTAAGAGGTTAGAAGCAGGAGATACCAGCCCTTGAACAGGACCCCCCGGATGAGAGAGGACACTAGCATTATTTGAAAACATCTACTGAGCATCTTCTTTCAGGTACTAAATAAGACAGGGCTCCTGCCCTATGAAAAATCACAGTAGAATTTTTTTTAAAAAGCAGAGACACAAATTACCAACATTTTCCATACTTGATTGAATGCAGACAAGGGGGCTGTGTGAGGTGGTAGAAGGTAGGGTCAAATCACACAAGACCTTGACTGTGAATCAAAGGAGGGTGAGCTTTATATTTTAGGCATGGAAATTTGGAGGCAGAGGAGGGACAGGAGGAAAGCAGTATTTCAGGAAGACCAATGTAGGGTAGCGTCCAGGGAGATCCATGATCAGGCCTCTGGCATGGTCCAGGTGTGAGGCAAAGAGAATCTGGATGCAAGAGGTGACTGAGCAGAGGAGGAAAGGGGATCAACTAAGCAGCAGTTCAAAGGAGGAGATGATATGCCTGACGAGTGATTGGCTAGGGGGAAAGAAAGATAGAAAGAGCCAAAGATGATTGCCAAAACTTGAATCTGAGTAATGGGAGAATAATTTTTTTATAAAAGAGGAGGGATTAGGAAGCAGGCTCATGTAGGGTGAGAAAGATGCTGGGTTTATCTTTAGGTAAGGTGGGGGAGGGAGGCCCCGAGATGGCTGCCGTGGCAGAGCGGGTGTTCTCCGTGAGCCGGAGGAGGCATGGCAGGTACTCAGGAACTGTGGTGTGAATGAACTTTTGGACTTCGTGTTCAGCAGCCAGTGTTGTCTCCAAAAACCAGATCTCAGCTGTCACTCTCCTGACCAAAAACCTTTCATGTCTCCCCAGTGCCCACAATCCAGCCTTCACAGTCCGCCCCCCGTCTCCCCTTCCAGCCTCATTTCCAGGGGCTCTCAGTCCACAGCCCCATTCTGCTCCAGCCCCTGCCCCTTTTCTAGCGCACCAGAATTTTCCCAGCCCTCCAAAGCTCAGACTCCTTCCTGTGTCTGCCTTTGTCCCTGCCCCTGCCCCCCACCCCCTTTCCCTCCCCCCCCCCCTCCCCCCCCCCCCCCCCCGACTTCGTCCTCTGCCTGGTGAACTGCCTGCCCCTCACCCTGCAAATTCCTGCTCAGATGCCACCTCCTCTCCGAGATCCTCTACACTCCCAGGGAAATTTTACCAGCCTCTCCATTCACGTCTATTAGCTTGTGTCTGAGCTCCAGAAGTGACGGGCTGTGTCTTATCCTTGCAGCCCCCATACTTCTTTGCCCAGTTTACTTTCTTAAACCGTAGATGGGATCTGTTTCACACAACATTATTTGGGACTTAAAAACACACAAACTTTCTTTATAGTTAGTAACAATTCAAAGGAAATTTGCGTCAAAATAAATCACATGTTAATATTTTAAAGAATGAGAATTAGCCGTACTTAGCTATAATTTAGCAATGAAATGAGAACAAAGACTTGGCATTTCCCTTTATTGAAACCCCTCCCAACCTGTGATTATAGAGTGCCAAAGAGAAAGCCAGCCTTCTTTCTCTGAAACTCTGATTTTCAGTCCAAATGCGCTCCATCCTGTTTTAGAAAATCACACGGGTTTGATTCTATCCAAACCCAAAATGCTAAAGCAAATCTGAACTGAAAAATCACTATGTGATATGTGCATATATTTGCTCAAGAGAAACCATAATTTGCACACTTTATCAAACTAGACCTGGATCTACCTGAAAAGAAAGGCTTACACTTCTTTTGAAAAGAATTTTTATGCATCACTACATGTGTTTACCATTTTGGTCAGGAGGAATGACCAAACGACATTTTTGAGACTGGAATTCTTAAACAGTAGTATCCAGATATCAGCAAGACTTTAAGGAGTCTCCACAAATCTCTTATCTGAAGTCCAAGGTTAAAATAAGATAGGTCAGAACAAGACAGCTCATAATTTACCTCTATTCAACAAGCATTTATTAAGTGCCAACCAAGAGCCAAGTAGCAAGGCAAAAATGTATGCCGCAGTATCTGCCATTAAAGCAGTCACCTTCTAGCAAGGGAGGCCGGTATATAAATATATAATAGAGTATAGAGAAATAAACTTAATAACAGAATCCAGCCATAATATACACATATTTATGTACAGATGATACTTCTTTCTACCACCAGCAAAGTTAGACTCTAAGCCTTCTTCATATTCTGAACCTCTTCAGGCCTTTGGCAGTTTTATAGAGCATGCCAGTGATAAGATGTATTGTGTGGTCTGTGTACATGGCCTTCCTTTAGCGTGTTTAGACATATCAACAGAAGTTCAAAGCATATTAAAGACTACTAGGGCTTTGTCTGAATTTCTTGTTTGATTATACATGTTGTTTAGTCAAATTATGTATTTCCAGCAGTTATCTCTTAAACGTAAGCTTGAAGCTCTTGAAAAACAGATGTGGAACGACAAGAGAGGTGATTGAGGATGCGGGAATCCATGGCAGCAACTTCTGCCAGCTTTGGAAATTCTGTTATCTAGTCCAGCCCTTGCTGTACGTTCGTCTTACCTGGGAGCTTGGAAACCACTCAATGCCCAGGCTGCACCCCAACCACCGAAATCCAGGTCTCTGGGGAGGTAGGATGCAGGCATGAGGATTTGAGGGAAAAGAAGTCAACTTGTGTTTTTAAAAGCTTTTTATTTGAAAATAATTTGAAATTCATAAAATGCTGCAGAAATAGAAATAATACAAGAGTTCCTGTATTCTCTTTATACAGAGTCACCTATATTTTTTTTCCTTTCAACCATTTGAGGGTCAGTTATGTATATCATGGTTCTTCACCCGTAAATCCCTCAGTTTCAGTGAGTATTTCCTAAGAATAGGAATATTCTCTTATTATAGCTAGCAAGCTCACACATTTACATTGATACAATACTTAAAAGTATTTAATTTACTGTCCATATTCCAGTTTTGTCAGTTGTCTCTCATGATATTGACATTTTTGAAGGATAGAGTCCCCCCCTTTTTAAAAAATATAATATTCCTCATTGATGAAATTATGTGCTTTTGGCCAGAAGACTATGTAGGTGATGGTGTGTCCTTTTCAAGGCGCCACATCAGGAGGTATACAAGGTCCACTTTTTCTCACTGGTGATGCTAATTTTGATCACCTGGTAAAGTGTTGCCCAGTTTCTTCCCTGGATAATTTTCTTTCTTTTTCTCATTTGCAACTAATAAGTAGTCTGAAGAGTCAATAAGACCAAAGGAATATCCTGCCCCACATCAAAATTTCCCCCAATGTTTAGTGTCGATTGCTGATTCTTGCCCAGTCCAGTCTTTACCATGATGATTGCAAAATGATTTTCACCTCCAGCACTCCCTCCATATTCATCAGTGGGCCCTCGAAATCTCTCATTGGCAAGAACTCTCCCTTCTCCCCCATGTATTTATCTATATACTTGTTATTGGTATGAACTCATGAATTTTCTTTTTTCCAATCATTTATAATTCATTACTGTACTTCTTTGGATGCTCAAAGTGCCCCAGATTGGGTGAGTAGGAAGCATATGTGACATGTCCCCGTCGTTTTTGTGAACACTTCCTTGCTTCCAGGCTTATCTTGTACCTACCCTGGCCTGTCCCTGGAACTAGTCACTTCTCCAGAAAATGGTGCCTTTTAATGTGAAATGGTATTCGAGACTAAGGTGCTAGGTAGGCTGATGGGTAGTGGGGGTGTTTTTGCTTCTTAGCCGTCTTAACAGAGAGAGCTAGGAAACATATGCATGTATATATACATATGCGTATACATACATAAGCATATGCACACTCCCATAAATATACATATATACATGTTCATATAAACATGTACAGAGACATCCATATACATAATTTCAAGATCATGAATTCACACTATCTCAAATTCAAGTCCATCCCACAGAGTTCTGTTTTGCCTTCCCCCATCCCATATTTGTATATCTCCTTTTCCACAGTGAGATCCCTGGCTCCCAACAACATCAGCTCCAGGGTTCAACCACTTTGGAAAAATGTTTGGCAGCCCCTACTACAACTGAACATAGATATACCTGTAGCCCCGCAATGCAACTTGTGGGTATATCCCCAACAGAAATGAGGACTTACGTCCACCAAAAACATACGAGAATGTTTATATGGCAGCTTTACTCATAAGAGCCCCAAACTGGAAACAACTCAAAAGTCAATCAGGGGCTGGCCCAGTGGCCGAGTGGTTAAGTTCGCGCACTCCTCTTCAGTGGCCCGGGGTTTCGCTGGTTCGGATCCTGGGCACAGACCTAGCACCGCTCGTCAGGCCACGCTGAGGGGGCGTCCCATAAAGCTCAACTAGAATGATCTACAACCAGAATATACAACTGTGTACTGGGGAGCTTCGGGGGGAAGGAGAGAGAAGAAAAAAAATTAAAAGATTGGCAACAGATGTTAGCTCAGGTGCCAACCTTTTAAAAAAAAGTCAATCAATAAAAGAAAAAGTAAATAAATCGTGGTATATTCATATAATGTAATACTAAATTGCTATGAAAAAGAATGAACTACTGATAAATGCAGCAATGTGGATGAATCTTATGGACCTAAAGTTAGGTAAAAGATATCCAACACAAAGAGTACATACAGCATTATTCCATTTATATGAAATTTAAGAAGCATCAAAACTATAGTGCTAGACAGCACAGTAGTGGTAATCCTTGAGGCTTGTGGGGACAAGGGTAATGACTTTGAGGGGGCAGGAAGGAGCCTTTTGGGGGGCTGGAATGGCCTATATCTTTATTCAAGTAGTAGTAACACAGGTATAATACAAATATAAAATCATCAAGCTATAAACTTATGATTTCAATACTTTACTATATATGTTACATCCTAGTTTAAAAAAAAGAAAAAGAAAATTAATGCAGCTACAGATTGGGCTGCCAGTGCAATTAACTCATCTGAAATGACTTAATCAGGCCAACTTCACATGTGCTCAGGAAATAACAACTACTGCACATCAGAACGTAATCACGTGCTTGGCAGCTACTGCTTTTCTGTTGTAAGACACATCCAGTGTCAGTAATGGGAAAAACCAGGCATCCTAGTATTTAACGGTACAGTGTGTGGGCTTACTCGGTGTCTTGATATAATTTCCTGTTGAGTTGAATTAGATTCTTCCCCCCACAGGGGTTAGCCTCAGTCTAAACCCTTGATGGCTTAGGCTTTGCGTATAAAGACACACAGTTATAGGCATCCTCTAGGACTGATTGCTGATAACTCGAAATCCATGGGAAAGTGGGCTCTGGGAATCCTAACTGCTCACAGGCAGGGCAGGAGGGTGTTATGAGAGCTTCAGTAGTAGGGCGGAATGAAGGCCACAACCCCCAGACTGGCCCTTTTGCCTCTCTGCTCTCAGTGTCTGCCCTGTTGCCCAGGCAGCGCCAGAACATGAGAAGTGAAACCGTTCCTCCCGTGATTGAGAAGGCTTCTCTTTCTATCAGGACTCAAAAATAAGATGAGGGAAGGTGTCCTGCAGTGGGTCTCCAACTTTAAATGCACCACAACCACCTGGAGAGCTTGTTAAACCCAAATGCTGGACCCTACCCCAGAGTTTCTGATTCAGCCAGCTGAACCTACACATCTAGCCAGATTCCAGCAGATTTAGTTGCTGCTGGTCCAAGGACCACACTTTAAGAACTGCTGGTGTCTGGAAAGAATATGGAATCAGAGCATCAAAGTTCAAGTCCTGTACTTGAATAGTCTGTGACCTTGAGCAAGCACCTTAATCTCTCTCAGCCTATTTCCTCATCTATATAAGAAAGGTAATATGTCTCCTACTTGCCTTATAAGATTGGTATTTATATTATGTGAGTTCCTTTGTGTTTTGAAAACCATAAAGCGTTAGACCAAGATTCTTCACCTTTTTGTGCCATGGACTCTTTTGGCCGTCTGTGGATACCTTCTCAGAACATCATTTTTAAATCCATAAAATAATATACAGAAGAGTACAAAGGAAACTAATTATACTGAAATGTAATTATCAAAATATTTTTAGAAAACAAAGTGGCAATATAGTAACGTGCTTCTTTAACACTAAAATAGGTGATGTCATGGAGGGTTTAATAACCATTGTAATTTCAAAATAGTGATGAGTTTTTAAAGAGTATTTCAAAATATCTGTGACATCTGTAATGTCATATGAGTCTGTATGTGATTTCTGTCGACGACAAAGGCACTGTCCTGCTAACACTCTTGTGAGTTGTTGCCTACATCGATAATGGAAGGAATGCTAGCATAGACATGCAACTGACAGCCCCCCCCAAGGTGGTAGCATGAAGTGAATAGTTGTGTTCCAGTTTCAGGGTATGCAGATTAGCTCACATATTCTGAGTCTCACTTGTTTGTGCCCACATGTGGGCATCCGTGGGAGCTCACAGATAGACTGCAGGGCTGCAGGCCTCCAGCTAGCATTGTTATGGTGGCCAGTGATGTCTGACCCCTTTGCCCTGGAGTTTGTGTGCTACACTTCCAAGAAAGCTTCTGAGAACTGCGGAAACATTAAGAAGCTTGGAATTTTGCTAGTAGAAGGAATTTAACCTTCATTTTCCAAAGGAAGAAACAGACATCTAGATGACAGTGAATCTGTTTGCTTTAAGGAAGCTGCCTTCTTTATTTGGTTGTGGGAGCAAAGTGGTTGGGTCGTCAACAACGGGAATTAAGATTGTGGGGTAAAGTGTATGAGAAGCAGGGCTTGGATAGGTAAGCATTTCCTATATGAATCTTGGAGAAGGGCATCGTTGGTGCAGATAGTTTAGGCCAAATACATATGTTCAGTATTGACAACTAAAACTGGAATAAAACCCAGATGTCAAATGAGAGTAGAGATTTCCTCATATTGACACAGCAGTGAGGTTGCCTTTCAAACAGGCTTTGCCCAAGCTTGACGTTCAGTGAACACACCCACTAGCAAGAGCCATGAGTCACCTGCACCTTTTTGTGGGGTAGTTCTGGACACCATTAATAGCCGTGGAATTGCTTACAGGCACATAAATTGTAGATGCAACTGTTTTTGATATGCAAGGCCAGGTGGGGGCTAGTTTCAGAGCTGTTTCAGAGGCTAACTCATGGGCACATGGAGTAAGGACCATGTCTGCTAAAGATCTGATATGGCTTCTTTTTATGCTTTGCTATTATCCAGTTAAAGATTCACCCAAACCTTTAGACGGGGTGCGTGGGTAACAGCAGTGGATGGTAAAAAGAGGCAGGGCCCCAAGGTTCTATTTCCTGGGAGGCCCCTGCAGCTCTCTGCTATGCAGTATTCCAAAGGGCTCTTTTATGGACTTTTTGGTTTCCAGATAATAATCTCTTCTACAAAATTGCCATTAAGAGCAATAAAACTTTAGCCAGAACGTACCTCAATTCTGAGCTCTTGATGCTCTGAATGAGATTTTAGGAGAAGATATAGCAAAGGGAAAATACATATATCCTTCAGGGATTTCTGCTTGTACCATGACATTTATAGTAATTAAAAATTTTAAAACTTTAAAGAAAGTAATTTGTGCATATGGTAAAACAAATTTTAAATCATGGTAAAAAGATGTAAAATGGGAAATAAATATCTCCCTTCTCATCTCCCATCCCAACCTAAACCCCCAGTTCTTGTCCCCAAATGTTAACAGTTTTATGGCTGTCTTTCTCTAAAAAGTTTTCTGCACGTGCCTACATGTTTTATGTATATGCTTTTGTTTAAAAGTATGCACAAATGAGATCATACCAAACACTACTGTTCTGCATTTTTGTTTCATTTAAAAATGTATCATGGAGTTCTTCCCATGCCCACACACACAGTCCTATCCCATTGTTTTTAAGGCCACATGGTTTCCCCATTGCATGGATATCCAGTGTGAAAAATCACTTAAGCAATCCTCTACTAATGGACATTTAGGTTGTGGTTTGTTTTTTTTTTTAAAGATTGGCACCTGAGCTAACATCTGTTGCCAATCTTCCTTTTTTCTTCTTCTTTTTCTTCTTCTTCTTCTCCCAAAGCGCGCCCCCCCCCCCCCCCCCCCGCCCCGTACATAGTTATATATTCTAGTTGTCAGTCCTTCTGGTTGTGCTATGTGGGACGCCACCTCAGCACCCAGGATCTGAACCAACAAAACCCTAGGCCGCCAAAGCTGAGCACGTGCACCTAACCACTCCCTCATGGGGCTGGCCCCCATTTAGTTTGTTTTTAGTTTTTCTCTATTTAAAAAAAGTTCTCCAGAGAATGTCCTTGTTACAAACACTTCTATATATGTAGAGAAGTAGCTTCCTAAAAGTAGAATTCTTGAGTCAAGTATATGGGCACTTAAAGTTTTAACAATGTAACAAAATTGCTCTCTAATATGGTTTAATTGGTTTACATTCCCACCAACAATGTTATGGGTGCTTGCTTTCTCACAAATCTGTCAATACTGGCAGTTATCACATTTTTTTAAATGTTTGACAATCTAATGGGTCAAGAACATCCCATGGTGGTTTTGATTTGCATTTCTTAAATCCTAAGTAAGGTAGAGTATCTTTTCATTGACTTATAGAATACTCATACTTGGTTGTCTGTGAATTGCCTGTTTATCATTCTTTGCCTATCTTTCTTTTGAGCTGCTTGCCTGTTTCTCCTACCTATTTCTGCATTCAGCAAACATTAAGTTCCTACTGTGTGGTGAACACTAGGCTGGGCACCTGTGCCATAAGGGTGAGGAAACACCAGTGTCTGCCCTTTGGGAGCCTCCGGTGCAGTGGGAGACACACCTCAATCAGATCATGCTCCCAATGGGGGTGTGTACAGACAGAGTTAGTACCTTGAAGGAGAGGCTCTTGTATCTCTGAGAGCATGTGAGTGAAGAGACAGGCGGGAATGGGGGTGGGAGAAGACCGCCCCGAGGAGCTGTTGTCTAAAGAACGATTAGGATTTGGGGTTGGGGGAGCATTTCTGGAAAAAGGAACAGCATGGTGGAGGGACTGCGATGTATGAGATGAGCTAAAAGAAGGCCAAGGAACAGAGCAGAGAGAGAAGGACAGTGACTTAGGGTGAGGCTGAATTATGTCACCTGGGGCCTTGGCCCCACTAATGATGTGGAGTTTTTTCTCTTAGAGACATAGAAAGCCATTGAAGGATTTTGAGCTCTAGTTGGTGATCAAATCTGAAAAGATAACTCAGGCTGAAAAGGGAAAGAGGAAGACCAATAGCAAGGTTTTTGAGTGAATCCAGATGAGATTTGCTGGTAGCTTGACCCTGGATTAAGGCAGTGGACATGAAGAGAAGCAGGTAGGTTCAAGAAATATGGAGAAAGTCAAATAAAATGTGATGATAAATTAGATATAGGGGATAAGGAAGGGAGGAGGTGTCCAGGATGATCCCTAGGTTTCTAATTAGATGGATGGTGGTGCCATTTGCTGAAATTAGAAACTGGAAGAGGTCAAGGATGAGTTCAATCTTAGACAACATATCTGAGTGAAGCTGTCAAGTAAGCAATTAGATATAAAAGTCTGGGACCAAAGGAAAAGTCTGAAATGGAAACATAAATTTGGAAGTCACTGGAATATAGTAGTTAAAGTCATGGGCATAGATCAAATTGCTTATGAAAGGAGTACAGCACCCAAAGCGGGTCTACTCTTAATCCTTAAGGAACACTAATATTGAATGGCCAAATAGAGAAAGATGAGACAGAAAAGAAAGAACAGATGAGCAGCCCAAGAACAGGAGGAAGCAAGCCGAGTGTGGTGTCCCAGAAAGCAGTGAAGGAATGTCTCAAATAAGATGGAGTGGTCAGTAGTGCCAAATGCTGCTGAGACGTCTAGTAAGAGGAGGCCTGGGAAATGCCCATTGGATTTAGCACCATGAAGGTGTTGGTGACATTAATTTGAATTGTTTCAATGGAATGATAGGGGCAGGAGTCAGATGGGAGATGGCTGAGACATGAAGGAGAAGTGAGGAAATGGTGACACTGTAGGGACCACTGTCAAGAAGTGTGGGTTTTGATAGAAAACAGCCCCAAACCTGTTCTTCTCAGTTCTTCTACTCTTGACCCATCTTTGCCACTCAATAATTTGAATTGATTTTATAATTGTGTAGTCACTCTTCCACAGCTGCGGTCTCCCAGTAGCCGTGGCAACCAGCGAAGCAGGCATAGAGTCTGCAGGGAGGCCAGCCTCGAAATTGAAGGCTCTTCTACCCCTTCGAGCAGCTTCTGACTCCATTGTAGAAACAATGCTGGAAATGGGTCTAAGAAACAAAAAGTCCTTATGTTTTAGAGACATCTCCTGAAAAATGTAAAGCTAAATAGGGCCTGGGATTTTCACAGTGAAACAAGATAAGCCATGAGTTGATAATTGTTGAAGCTGGGTGATGGGTACATAGAGGTTTATTATAATGTTATCACTACTCTTATTTATGTATACACTTTTCCATGATGCATTATAAAAAATTAAATTTAGAAACTCTCTTAAGTGAAAGCACAAAGAGCCAATGATCATCACAGGCCCACTATGCACATGGCGCTTACAACAGGATCTCCTTTAAACCCAGCCTGCCATTGGCTTGTGGGTTTCAAAGTGCCACACGTCTAAGGGAAGAAAATCATCTCTCACATGCTGTCCTTTCTTCTCTCATTAACTCTGACTCCTTGCCCCTCCTCCTTTCTTACCTCCCTCCTGAGAGTGGACTCCAAATCATAGTTCTGTCACTTACCGTCTTCATGAACTTGAACAAGCTCCCTCTGGCCCCTGAACCACTCTCTGAAAGATGGGTATAGGCATCTGCTTAGCAATGTTGTGAAGACTAATTTTGACAGTGTATGTGGAAGTATTTAACATAACAGCCTCAAAAGCCCACAGAAATCAGGAAGGTAATATAAATAAATGAAGGTGACCAGGTAGGAGAAAATCATGTGATGCTCTTGGCCTATCTTTAGCTTTGCCACTTGTAGTAGACATACACATAGGAAGAATTGTAAGAAAAAATTTATTCCATAAGAAAAATAACAGTGCAAGCATGGTCATAAATGAACTAAATAATCCATATTCATCAATCAATGGCTAATAAAGAAAGACTTAGCCTCAGTGTTGGGGGGTAATAGGGAGTGATGGGGATTAGGGCAAAACAGGGCTTGCAGGCCGCATCTAAAAAGGGGCATTCCCCCAACAGCTCCAACTGATCACTGTCTTGAGGGAATGGAGCCAATGTTAACATGTCTTCTTGTTTTACAAGAGAAGATAGAACTCTAAATTTTTTTGTGAAAATTCCCAATTCTTGAATTTAGGTTCAATTATTTTTTTAAAAAAATAGTACAAAGGCCAAACTAAGCCCATCTGTGGGCCAAAACCAGCTCATGAACTGCCAGTATGCAAGCTCTCACCTAGATAGTGGAATACAACAGTTTCCCTTCCCTCTCCCTTTTATCTGCCTCCTCAACTTTCTCCTTTCTCCCTGGTTTTCCATTTTTCTTCTCTCCTAACCACTCCCATCCTTCATTTCTCTACCAAGCCCAAATGGTGAAAGGTATTGAAGTGGGTTGAAGAAGTGATTAAGCTCAAAGAGATGTAATCTAGATGCCTTGTCCTGCCCCAGGGCGTAGACCAGTCCCTGGCACATAGTGGATCCTAACCAGAAATGTGATGAATGAATAAGCCTGCACCGGGGAGGGGGGGGGGGGGGGGGGGGGGGCAGTTCCATTTCTTGTGTACACTCAGGGCTTACCCAAGCCACTGTCTCATTTTTCTCAACAGCCTTGCGAAGTCGTTCTGGCCGCTCCATCATCAACGGGAACTGGGCAATTGACCGGCCTGGAAAATATGAGGGTGGAGGAACGATGTTCACCTACAAGCGTCCAAATGAGATCTCGAGCACTGCTGGAGAGTCCTTTTTGGCCGAAGGTCCCACTAATGAGATCTTGGATGTCTATGTGAGTTTGGATGTTTCTGGACTGTTCTCTGGATTTTCTATCTTGTTGCTTCTAAGGGCCACACTTAGAACAAATAAGCGACACATCATTGCCCATCCTCAGTAAAACCATTTGAGTGAGCCTTTTGAGGGGCCCTTAAATGCTTGGTGTTCGTCTTTGCCATTCACCTCCAAATGTACCTGGCTCATAGAAAACTCTACCAGATGCTTATTATACTCAGAGTTTATTGACTCAGTAAAACCAATTTTACTTGTTGAACCAAATCAGAGGCAAAACATATCCTTTATTTCATGAGCACTGGATCTCCTCCAAGCACTTTCCTCCTAATGCTAATTTGGCATGTTTTCTTTTTATGGCAAAAGAAAGCATCTGCCTAAAGCAAGACAAGACCACTGCAGTTCCCAGCTCTCTTCAAATTCTATTAAAGCAAATGAAGAAACTAGAGCTCCAGAGTACTCCAGATGACACAGAACCAATACAGAGATTTACTAGAAGCTCCCTGCTTCACAGAGGACAGAACTTTGATTTATTTGACGAGAAACTAAATTGCCCATGAGTTAAAAATGGTCCTTATTTTTAAAAGAAACAACTAGAATCCAGTCTTCTTAAAAAGTTCAGGAAACAAAAGTTGACAAGAAATAAAAGCTCGAAATCACATATTGATAAAAAGAATGAGCTCACCCATAGACGTACATTCTCATACCATCTCCAAAGCCACGCTAGTCTACATGATATTTGCTATGTTAGAGTTTTATAAATATTGTAAATATTAACTGTTCATTCCTCTTGGGCCTAGTGACTCGTGGACTAAAAACTATAAAGCAAGCCTTGTTATAATTTTGAATATTTTTTTTAGACTGTCCAGTTGGTTGCTGGACTCAGGGTAAGTTTCAAATGGCATCGGGAGTAAAAACCCAGGTTGTTAAGGCCCACGTGGGTGGTCTAGGATGTGGTGGCCAACAATAATTTCATAAATAGGACAAGGTTTGCACTGGCAGAATGCTTGTGCAGAAGAGGCACAGAAGAGGAAGAGAGGGTTTCCAGCCTCAGACCGACTGTCAGATTGTGTGAAAAGAGAAGTGAGAGAGTTAGGGGTAGAAAGTGGGACCCTGAGGTCACACCACCACGTCCCTTGAGGGCATGACAGTTCTGGCTGTAAGGAGCCCAGTGGTTCTCATGTCTGCGTTCCATCAGGTGATTTATAGAATGGAAGCCCCATTTCCCAAGCAGGGAGGGAGTAACAGATGATGGTGTCAGTGGAAAGAATAGACACTCTCATGAACCAAACAGGACCCACCTGTGCAGGAGTGACTCAGAGACACTTGTAGTCCAAAGGACCTAAGAGATCAGCTGTGATTCTAACCTCCTCCTTCTCCAGATGAAGAAATCAAAAACTGTGAGATGAAGGGACTTGCTCCAGGTTACACAGCTAGCCACCAGGAGAACCCCTTATAAAGCAGTAGAGACAGAAATATGCAACGTGACAGTGTCTCCTTGCCTGGCTCATATTTAACTGCAGATTCTCATTCTGCTGCTCCATTTAGCCCACCACCCCACTTCCCACCACGAAAGCCCTGGAACAAAGGATTTTGTGCTCCAAAACCAAGAGGGAGGGACTTACTCTGCTGTACCAGGCAGATTTATTTTGTGTTCAGGTCCCAGTGTTCACTTGCTGGCTTCCACAGTGCTGTGCAGTGTTTGTCATCGGTCCCCGAGAGAGTAGGACCCAAGGAGACTTACTTCCCTTATACCTATTTTCCTCACCCCACCTCTTTGTCGTTCTGGAGCTTTCCATGGATGAGAGCGATGGGACCCGGGGAGTCAAGGAGGGAGCAGGCCAGGGCAGACCTTCCCTGAGCCAGCCTGGTGGGAGGAGCCTAAAGAATCCTGGGCTGGTTGTGCATGACTCTATCTCGCCACCTCGTGTTCAGACGGGTTCTCAGTAGTGTAAACAGGAATCTGGGACGTTTTGAGAGCACTGAGCAAAATCTAAGCCATGGGAGGGGATGGTTGCGAACCAACAGAAAGGTTCTGGTACCACTGCTCTTATCTTCCTATTTGGAATATATGAAATCTTGACTTCCAGCCTAGTTGTCTGCTGAGTCTTTCAAAGGCTAAGTTCCTCATTCTTCAAAAGCAAATAAGGAAAAGCCATCTAGAAATAGCTTTCATCTAATCTGTCACGGGACTACTATTAGGATATGAGTCAAACCCACTCATTTATAGATAGTGCCATGTATACCATTGAAACCAGAGCCAGCAGGAAAGAGCTGTGCATGCGTGCTAGTGCAGTGACCGTGACCTTTGTGTTGTCAGATGATACACCAGCAGCCTAACCCAGGAGTCCACTACGAGTATGTTATCATGGGGACCAACGCCATCAGCCCACAGGTGCCACCTCACAGGAGACCAGGTAAAATCCTCTTTTGCTGCCAAGTACTCGTGTCATTTCCTTTTAAAGCCCCCTCTCTCCTCTTCTTGTGCATCTCCCCTCTGTCTCTCAGTCAACACAGAGAAAACCCATGTACGCATACTTTAGAGTCAGTGGGCCTGGAGACCAGAGGATGCTTCACCATCTGTCTGGACCTTCACTGATAAGAGTGTTTCATTCACTTGATTCAAAAATGAGGTGAACATCCTGGGTCTCTCTTTCTAGTTCATCATTTTGAAATGCCTTATATTAGTCTCCTATTGCAGCTGTGCCAAATTACTGCAAATTTAGTAGCACAAAACAATTCAAATTTACTGTCTTACAGTTCTGGAGGTCAGAAGTCCAAAATGGGTTTTGCTGGGCCAAAATCAAGGCATTGGTGGGCCATGCTCCTCTAGAGGCTCTAGGAGAGAAGCTGTTTCTGACCTTTTTGAGCATCAAGAGGCCACCTGCATGCCCTGGTTCATGGCCCCTTCCTCCATCTTCAAAGCAAGCTGAGTGACACCTGCAAGTCTCTCTCTGACTCTGACCCTCTTCTGTCATCACATCTTCTCTGACTCTCACCCTCCTGCGTCTTTCTTACAAGGACCCTTATATAACATTGAGCCCAGCCAGATAATCCAGGAAAGTCTCTCCATCTCAAAATCTTTAACTTAATCACAACTGAAAAATCCCTTCTGCCATATAAGGGAACACGTTGCAGGGTCCAGGGGTTTGGACACAGGCGTCTTCAGGGGGCTATTATTCTGTCTGCCACTCGCCTTTTCTCTTGCTCCCCTTTTGCTCCTATTAACACTACTTTGACCTGTAAGAAAAGAGTCACACCTGACAACCTGCCTCTTCGCTGTGGGCTCTGCTGGTACCCAGAGCAGGCAGCTCTCGCTCGGCTGCTGCTGGGGGTGGCCCGGCACTCTGGCTCTGCAGACGTTTCTTTACCAAATGATGATGGAGCCCACCACCCAAATGCAGACTGGCTTTCCGTCTTTCGATCAGGAAGGTCTGCAGAAATATTAATGATAATCGCTCACACGCACTGAGCCCTTGCTCGTGCCAGACACTGCTGAGTCCTTTTCATAAATCTACTCATGGAATTCTCACGGCAGTGCTCTGAGGGAGGTATTCATATTGGCCTCATTTTCAGAGTAAGGAAATGGCAGCTTAGAGAGGTTAGGTTACTTGCCCGGGTCCCACCGTGACCTCAGGCCAGCCTGTGTGACTAGGCCCTGTGCTTGTTATACTCCCTGGAGGCTACTTGGTCCAATGCCTGTCCCAGGAAGTGAGGGGACAGACGCAAGTCCTGTCCGTCCTTCTCTGGGCTGCTGATTGGATAACCAGGTCATCTGATTGTCATGGGTTGGGGACAGTTGGCTGCCTGGAGTCAACAGCCTGGGGTGTGCCCAGCACGTGGAATGTGTGTATTGGCCACACTCCAAGTCAGCACACTCAGGCTGAAAGAATTTTTAAGCCATTTCCAAGAGCAATGCACAACGTTAGAAACTAAGTTCGGATGGCAAAATATTGGGATTACTGAAGTCTGTTGCTGATTTATAGGGGCAACCGGGCAGATTATTTGAAATCAAACAGAGTGATGATGATTGATGACGAGCCCAGTGGGTCTCAGCTAACAGGTAGCGTGGAGTTCTGGGATTGGCTGCCTGGGATGGGGCAGGCCCAGAAGGGATCAGTTGTAAAAAGTTCGTGCGGAAGGGCATTCTGGACCAGGCTTCATCCTCCATATCAACAGAGTCAAGAGGCCAGAGCTTGAATCCAACTCTGCCACTTTCTTGCTGTGCATCCTCAGGCAAGTCAGTAACTTCTCTGAACACATTCTCAGTCTACAAAATAGAGAGGAAAAAAACCTACACTCAATTGTTTTATTTGGGGAGGGGAGGGTATTGAATAAATTAGGTGTCCATCCAGCACAGTGCCCAATACATACAAGGTATTCAAAAGATTTAAAAATGTTTTTGCCTACTAACATCTTGGGCGGTCTCCTTTATGTTGGTATGCCTGGTCTTGATACTGTTGGCCTGATTTGCGTATAATATTTTAAACCATGATGTATTATAATTAGCCAACTAAATAGGAAAGCACTGGTGAAAGGGTGGAGAAAGCCCTACATTTTAATTGTGTTCTACAGCAACTCTAGAATTTTCCTCCTTATTGTGTATTAAAATGATACATACCTGAGCATTCTTCAATCAAAATAGAAATAGATAAAGTAAAAAGCAACTTGCCTATAATTGCCAAGACGTGGAAGCAACCAAGATGTCCTTCAGTAGGTGAATGGATGAATACACTGGGTGCATCCAGACAGTGGAATGTTATTCAGTGCCAAAAAGAAATGAGCTAACAAGCCACAAAAAGACATGGAGGAACCTTAAATGCATATGACTAGGTGAAAGAAGCCCATCTGACAAGGCTACATACTGTAGGATTCCAACCATATTACATCCTGGAAAAGGCAAAACTGTGGAGACAACAAAAAGATCAGTGGTTGTGAGGGGCCGGGAGCGAGGGAGGGATGAACAGGCAGAGCACAGGGCAGTGGACCATTCTGTGTGATTTAATAACGGTAGACACTTGTGGTTATACATTTTTCAAAACCGATAGAACGTACATCACCAAGAGTGAACCCTAACGTAAACTATGGACTCCGGGTGATAAGGGTGTGTCAGCGCAGGCTCATCGTTTATAAGAAGTGCACCGCTCGGTGGGGAACATTGATAGTGGGCGAGGCTGGGGCAGGGGCGGGGGCTGGGAGATGTGGGAACTCTCTATACTCCCCAGTCAATTTTGCTGTGAACCTAAAAGTGCTCTAAGAAAAATAATAAAGTCAATTTAAAAAAAGCAATGTCCCCCAACTTCATCCCCTTCACCTCTTCCCAGAGGGAATCTCTCTTAACGATTTGGTGGCATTCTGCTGGCCCTTTTCTATGCATTTACAAAGATGCTCACAACCAATTTGAATCCTTGTCTACAATCTAAGTGTACAAGGAACATGACATGTCATTCTTTTCCATAAGTCAACTTAAATCTAACCTCAACCTGAAACTTCTTTGAAAGTGGTAGAAAATTCAACCTCAGTCAATATGGGGGCTCCTCCCATACACTCCAGATATGAGTAAAGATCCCTGCCTGGCGCTGCTAAGAATCTGTGGTGCTCCGGAAACCCAAGACCTCAGACTCCTGCCTCTCTCCACCTTGGAACCATCTCTCAAAAAACACTTTCCACTTTTCCCGCCTGCATCTTCCTCCCTCCTTCCCCTTGCTGGCGCCTCTGGAACCGTCATCCTCACTGAAAGCTCAGGCCTCCGCTGTGAGAAGGAAGAGTGCTGACTTCCATCAGCTCTTGCTTTCTCTCCTGCAAAAACCCCAGGCAAGAAAATCTAAGGGCTTGGCGGCTTGGACTAGGGGAGGAGGAGGAACAAAGATAAAGAACAAAACACAAATGAATCTCTCGAAAGGTGTCCTGCCACATCTGTGTGTGAGTGTGTGTGCACACAAACTGGATTCTACTATGCTTTTGTTGTTTCAGCAGACAACATATCAGAGTCTATCTCCATGTCACAACATGTATTTGCTTCATTCTTTTAAAAAATAACATAGCGTCTCATTCGTGGTTGTAACATAATTTATTTTAACCAGCACCATTGGTGGCCATTTAAGTCCATTCTACTGTTTGCTATTTCAGATAATGCTTTAGTAACCCTACTTGTGCATACAGCTTTATATGAAAGAATGGGAACATTTATACAACAAATGTCCTAGAAAGTGAATCACTGGGTCAAAAGAGCATGTGCATTTAAAATTTGGATAGATATTGCCAAATTGCTCTCCCAAAATTTGTGTCTATTTGCAGGCTCACCTAGAGTGTATGAGGTGTTTTCCTACACCCTCAACAAGGGGTTTGGGATTTAAGGGTTTCCAAAGTTTCTAATCTTTATTCTTAGGTAGATAGAGCTGTCACTGTTGTTCTTGTTTTCACATGTAATTTTTAAATTATGAGTGAAGTTGAGCGTTTTTAAATGACTTTTGGCTGCCTGTATTTCTTTTTATGTGAATTGCCTCTCCATTGGCTGTTGCCTACTTTTCCTACTGGGATGTTCATCTTTTTCTTATCCATTTTTAATAATGTTTTGAATATTAGGGAAATTAGTATCTGCTTATGTTAAATATGTGTGCTATGAATTAGAAATGATCTCATGCTGCCTAATTTCTAGTGTTGAAGCAATTTCCTCTGTGCTACTCAATGTCCGGTCTTACTTCTGTGCATGTGTGCTCTTGCCTCTGTTAGGGGAGCCCTTCAATGGCCAGCTGGTCACAGAAGGAAGGAGCACGGAGGAGGGAGAAGAGAAAGAGAGGAATGAGGAGAAGGAAGACCTGCGCGGTGCGGCACCTGAAATATTCACCTCAGAAGCAGCACAGCCCTTCCCGGTCAGGCATCCAGACAGATTTTCTTCCCACCATCCAGACAATTTGGTGCCACCAGCACCACAGCCCCCACGGCGAAGCCGGGATCACAACTGGAAACAGCTCGGGACAACAGAATGCTCAACGACCTGTGGGAAAGGTGAGCTCGTGTATGGGATATGAGCATCTCTGCAGATCCCCAAGCAAGGAATGTGCGGTGGGCCTAAGGGACACGGCTGACCCTGCCAACCTTGAGCCTGACCATGAGATGACTCATTAGTATGATGCTGGGTCAGAGGTCCCCAACACCTCAGGCCTCACCCTCAGGTTTGATGATCCACAAGAAGGGATTGCAAGATTCAGAAAAGCTGCTATCTCATGGTTATAATATTACAGTGAAAAGATACAGATTAGAATCAGCAGGGGAAAAGGCACATGGCCCAAAGTCCAGGAGAAACCAGGCGCCAGCTTCCAGGTGTCTCCTCCCAGGAGAGTCATACAGAGATGCGCTTAATTCTCCCAGCAGTGACGTATGGCAATATACGTCTCGTATTGCCGACCAGAGAAGCTCACTCGAGCTTTGGTGTCCAGGGGGTTTACTGGGATTCAATCATGTGGGCATGCAGCTCACACACACCTGACATTAGCTACTCAGCCTTTAGCACCCAGAGGTTAAACTAGCACCATATGGCCCGAGGACTCAGGCATACAAAAACAGGCCTTGACCGTAAACCACAGTGTTGGCAGAAACTGTCTCGTCAACCTGACACAGCATGACCCAAGACATAGGAAAACATTCCCACCAGCAGAATATTCCAAGGTTTCAGAGGTTATTTCCAGCCCTGGCGAAGGGCCGATTCAGAAGACAAGCTTTTCTCTGGAATGTGCAGGGACTGAGCAGCCCAGGCCTGCTGAGTTAACCCTTTCCTGCACAACATGTTCACTAATAATCACAGAACACGCTCATGTGGTTCAAGATCTGAAAGTTGACGTACGAGTCCAGGTTGTGGGACACTTAACACAAATGCCAGTTGAAACTCCTTCTCAAATCTAAGGATCTCAGGAAAAAACAGGCTTTGGGGCTTGGGGTGTTAGTTGCCCAGCTTTCACACTCACCAACCCTACAGCTCCCTTCCTACTCTCCCAGTAAAATCTTAATCCTGTATCCATCCGTTTATCCTAACCCCATCAGCTGAGACCACCAGGAGCAAATCTGTAGCCCAACAGAGTCAGGTTTACTGACTCCTAGCAACAAGGGAGACCACACTCTAGAAGTGTGGGCGTCTCTCCAAACAAAAGAGAAGATAGAGCCATAGGATTTGGGAGAAGGGGGGAGTTAGGTGTTTTTAAAAAACAAGGTTTTGATAGGGTCACAGCACAGTGCGGCTGTGTGCAAAGGGGTCAAAATCACTATCAGTCTGAACCGTGAAGTGGACCCAGGGTCCTGTTTCCTTGAGAACTCCAAAGTTAAGATAGATGTGGAATGTGGTGTTAGAAACCCCTTATCTGACAGCATTCTGCGCTGGGTTAGAAATTGATGCTGCTTCTCTGTTTCAAGGTGGCACAGCTCCCCAGCGCAAGGACACATCTGCAAACTGTGAAGTTAGAATTTGCTTCATATAAATGGTAATAGCATCCTGTTTGTAGTAAAGTCCTATTTGTGAGCTAAAACAGCTGTTCTTTGAGGAGAGGCTGCCACAGAAACAGAAAGGCTGTATCCCCAAGGAGTTTCTGCAGCTGAGAAACTGTGTGATACCCGCAGATTATTGGTTTGGGGATTTTTTTCTTTTTTTTCAAGAGACACATCTGAGTGTACAACATTTGGAAACTTTGATAAAATTAGCAAATGGAAGAATCTTTCGCAACTGCCTCAAAAGCTTTTACCTTTTCCTAAGGGCATTGATTGAGTAGATTTGACAATAGAATTTAGATCTTTGCTTCTTCTTGGGGATGAACCTCTTTCTGCCTGGAACCTCTGCCAGTTCCGTAATGACTTGATGACCAGGGTGCTGATTTGCGGAGGTGTCATTATGCAAATTTTATTGTGTTTATACTTAATACACGTGCAAAGAATGGACACTGGAGAGTCACTGGACCAACTTCTTTTATAAGCTTTGTGAGGGAAAATTGAATGCCTGTAGGATGTGTCTTGACAAAGGCAGAAAGCTAGAGATAATTATGCGTTAAGGCCAAAATCATTTTAGTGAGGCTCTGTCCATCTATACCGTAGAGGTAAACAGTATGAAACATAATTGACAGAGGAACTCAGGATCAGAATGTCTTATTACTGAAACATTCTCCCAGTTAGGGAGTCGTGTGAGGCCCATTAAAGGAACCAGATACACTCAGAACTAGGTAAAAAGAAGGTAAAGCTATAAAAGGGATAAAAATTGTTGTCATGTGGTTTTACATCAAGGGTGCCTTGTGTGAAAGATTCTCTTCCATTTCATGCCTTTAAAGATAGCCTGGTCCAGCCTTTCCAGTAACGTGGAATGTAGCCTGTCCAGAGACCGTAAGGCATTGTGTTACCAGCTTGATGGGATAAGGACAAAAGCATGTGGCTTTTGCCGGCTCACCCTCCACGCTGCTCACACAGTCCTCAGTTCCCTGACGGTTGCCACTTACTCAGCCAGGTGGTCATTCAGTGGGTCTCTATCTGCTCTGTACCAGACATGATGGAGGGACCTGTCCATCCAAAGAGTCCAGTTATTTTGCTCCCACCTCCACCCCTCCAGTCTGTGGGATCCACCTGAGGCAAACAATCTCCCTTCCTTACTGCTCTCTGGTATCTGGCCAGCAAACTCCTGCTTACACTCCAAGATCTTGCCTGCTCTGTCAAGTCCTTCCTGATTCCTGATTCTGCGAGACAACAGGTAGGCACGGAATAAGTAATTGTGGGACCTCACGGTGATTTGGGACACCGTTCTGTCCCAGCTCTGCTTGGCCTGGCTATCTCCTTGAGTGTACACTTTCCAGCCTGTGCGCCTGGCATCATACCAAGCACACAGTAGTTTTCTTGAGTGAGTGAGTATATCATCACCACATTTCAAATAGGGTCCACATCAGCTATTATGTATGAGGGTAGTTTTTACATCCTCATTACATCCTGGCATAAAGAATGTCGATTGATATATTCAAAACTGAAGAGTCTTTTTCTCTAGATTTCCATATTATTTTGTTTAATGTTCTAAGATAGCCTTTCTCCATTGCATTGTGGATACACACCATGCACACACACTTGGCATCTGCCACTCAGATGCCCGAGATGACATGTCCATCCTCTTTTGACCCTGAGAAACAGTGCTGGTTCTCAGGCCAAAGAGATACTGAAAGGTGCCTTGGAAATAGAAGAAGATCAGAGACGTATTGCTCCCCTACCTCTCCCTTCCCTTGTACTCCTAGCCCCCTTTTTTCTGTGTGACAAATGGCAGCAGCCCATGGATGCCCCTCGTTTGCTCCCTCTAAGATTTGCTCCCAGGTGGCACTGGTCCCCGACGTGCAGGGCAGAGGAGGTGATGTGGATCCACAGGACATTTAGCTCATCTCACGGTCATCAGCAGCAGTGACATGTGTGCCATGACAGGAAATTCCCACCTGCTGGTGCTAACTCTTTTCTGCACAACCCAAGTCCATTCCCCTTGTGACGTCATTGTTGTCCCCACACAAACCCTCCCCCAAACTCTCCTCCAGTCCTTCCTGGGGGAGCTAACCAGACCACACATTTCTACGTCTCTGTTTTTGTAGATGCTTTTCAGCATCATGCTATCATCATCACGGGGAGGGGTCCTGCTGCCAGCATCCGAGAGTGGCCCACACTCCGTCCCAGCCTTGCCAACACCTCTGTCAGTCTGGTCAAACTCTTGGCTTGGCTCGGTTGATTCCCATAGTTCCAAGACTAGAGTTATCTAATTTTTCTTGCTCCTTATTTTGTCCATCTCTCCATAATGCCTCACTGACCTCTGTACAGTTCCGTCCTCCACTGTAACATATTTCTGTTTTGATTAATATACCAGACATATAACCCAACCAAACAGACCCCAGATTTTTTCCTGCTGCCTGAAGCCCAGCCAGCATCTCAGCTCACTGCCTCCTCCACCCCCCATTCTTGCTTGCTAGCAATTAGAGGAATAATTGAATGGCATGCTTGGACAATGAAGAGATGGCCAGGTGCCATTCTGAGTGACAGTCTCCCTTTCTGCAGAAATCAAAACTGACCCAAAGGGGCCGGCCCCGTGGCCAAGTGTTTAAGTTTGCGTGCTCTGCTGCGGTGGCCCAGGGTTTTGCTGGTTCGGATCCCGGGCACGGACATGGCACCGCTCGTCAGGCCACACTGAGGCAGAGTCCCACATGCCACAACTAGAAGGACCCACAACTAAAATATACAACTATGTACTGGGGGGATTTGGGGAGAAAAAGCAGAAGTAAAGAAAATGACCCAAAGAAAGAACCAGTTGTGGTCACTAGAGTCAAGAATTATAGCTCTGGTGTTTTCTCGCCATCAGAAAGAGAGAGTGCTTCTGAATTTATTTCCTTGACTAAACACTGGAGCTGGACCATGGACAAGTGTAGTGTAAAGGCAGTAAGGGTGGGGAACGGCAGGCAGTGGCCATGTACAAACAGCCCCAAGCAGGACCCATCTTTCCAGGGCACAGAGCATTCCTATGGTAACCTATATCCTTTTAGCGAAAGATACTAAATTTCCCCCTCTTTTGAGTGCTGGCTGGTTGGGGTAGTTACTTTTGCTTTCCAATCCACAAACTTGTAAGCAGAAAACTGAAACCCATATGCTCTGAAGGGAAAGGGATAGGCTAAATAATAAGATTTTTACTTAAACTTTTAATAGCTGGGTCCCAGATGGGTACCCTGCAAGCCATGGACTGAATCTTATTCATCTTTGTAACTCAGCACAATGTGCTTAATGTTTGTCGAATTTACTTAAAAATCTCTTCTTAATGGAAGCAGGTATGTCGCTGGACAATATTTAACTTCGCAAAAGTTTTTGCCTTCCATTAATTTTACAGTCAGTACTGCTTTTACTCAGCTAATAATTATGCTTAATTGGAATGTTATTTTAAATAATGGTCTCAAGTTATAGCTACATTGTGAATTTTTACTGCCAGAGTCGTTTAAACAAATGATTGTTTCAGATTCAAAACTGTCTTACAAACTGTCAAGCTCCTTACAAGAACCGTCCTCGGGCTCAGCGGGTCACACAAGCTCAGCTTCAAGAAGCACTAAAACACTTCATAGCTGATGCAGTGTTGAGACGCTTGCATTAAAATTTATCCCTGCAGTTACAATTAAAATTATAGCAAGTTGGAAGTTCAGAAACTCTAAATGCCTGGCCAATTGGCAACAGAGCTAAGACAGAGCTGTAGAATAAATGACAGTGTTCTGCCCAGCAGGAATTGTTCACCGCAGACTGGGGCTGGGGTGGGCGTAGGGAATTACTTGTGAAAAGACATCTTACTCTTCAGACAGTTGAACTGAAATTCAGCCTGTTCCATTTCTCACTTTGTAAACAGCCGGTAGTAATACTTCAGTGCTGCCACCAGGGGGTAGCAGAGAGAGAAAGGCAGAATTGAATCAGCTTTCTTTTGAGCTAGAAATTCTGACTTTTTATCCAAAATAGATTTATCCTTATTAAGCCAACGAAACCAGCTTGTGGACTTAAAACAAACAAAAAACCTGAGGCGGTTAGTATAATTTTTATAGCAAAATAATAAAAACAAATATCAGACCTCTGATAAATATTCATTCAACAAACTTTTATTGAGCACCTGCTACTCTGCTGTACTGGGGTTACAGAGATGAACAGGAGCTAGTCCTGTCCCTGAGAAGCTTGCCATCTCATAGGAGGCAGACAAATACTCAAATAACTAGCATACCATTGGATTGGTGCTTTATTAGGGGAATGCATGAGATGATTTACAGAGAGGGGAGCCAGCTGCTCTTCTAGCCGCTCTTGAGTCTTCTTACTTCTCTGCTTCAAACTGACTGTCTCTTACATGTACCTGGAACTTGCAGGCCATGTGTTGGGCAATTTTGTTCCACTTCAGTGACCTGGACCTGTGCACACAGCTACGCAAACCCACCCTTTCTCTAGGATGCAGCTTGGCCCCTCCAGGACCCCTTTCTCTTTGATGTCTCCAGAATATCTTCAAGAAGTTATTATTTGTGCTCATTTCATAATCATTCACCTGCCTGGCGACATCTTAGACTGTTATGAAAGCTGTTTTTATCTGCCTTTGAAACCGTGTGCACAAATAGGTTGTAAGCTCTTCGAGGGCAGGAGCTGTTCCTATGCTTCTTTGCGCCCCGCAGAGCCTGGCAGACCTTGTGTGGGAGCTGTGTGTAAATGCATCGAGGAAGGAGTGTGTGTGCAAGTGGTTCTGTTTCTATGGCCTCTCTTCATCAGGATCTCTGTGCAGCTCCCCTGCAGCCCAGCAGTCAAGCGTGCGGGACTGTCCTTCTCATGTTCTCCTTGTCCTTGCAGGCTCGCAGTACCCTATTTTTCGCTGTGTGCACAGAAGCACTCACGAAGAGGTCCCTGAGAGCTACTGTGACTCCAGCATGAAGCCGACCCCGGAGGAGGAGCCCTGCAACATCTTCCCTTGCCCAGCCTTGTAAGACGGCCTCGCTATTGAGGTTACCTCTTATTAGGTCGCTTCTAGTCGTTTGCACATTGAGCCTTAGTAGCAGATATAATCGAATTTTTAAATCTCTCTACATCTCATTTAGAAACATGACTTGCTGTATGCATGAAATTCAGTCCATTTAGCAAGCGCACCTGACTTTCGGGATTAACACAGGAGCTCGTGGCCTTTCACAGGTCAGCCCGCTCCCAGGGAGCCGGAGCCATTAGGGCTTAGCCTGGCAAGGAAAACAAAGAGGGAAGCATAGAACTACAATCCAGTGTGGTCCGTGTCGTAGGTGAGCTGTGCACAGAGAGAGAAAGCTAGAATAAGATTTCTTAGTTCCAAAGTGGGTTAATGTTCTACAGGGTAATTAAACTAACCTTTGGAGTTGTTTTTTTTATTAGATAAAAATCATTTATAACTTCTCAGTTTTCTCTAATTTTGTAGAATCTGGGCCCTAATCGCCGGCAAATAGCATGTGGAACAAAGTTCATTCCTTTACAGAGTCAGCAGGCCCCTAGGCAGACTGTTAAGCAGTGCTGTAGGATGAGGACCACCCAGAAGGATTCTGATGGTCCTGTGTAAGTCGACTCGGGCTCGTGTTCTCTTCCTGTTGACTGACGTGATCTCTCCCTCCCACCGTCTTGTTCCTGAGCCAGCTGGGACATCGGGGAGTGGTCCGAGTGCAGCAAGACCTGCGGCCTGGGCATGCAGCATCGCCAGGTTCTGTGCCGCCAGGTGTACGCCAACCGCAGCCTGACGGTGCAGCCCTACCGCTGCCAGCACCTGGAGAAGCCCGAGACCACCAGCACCTGCCAGCTCAAGATCTGCAGCGAGTGGCAGATCCGGACGGACTGGACCTCGGTACGCAGGGTGGGGCAGCCTGCTCTGGGGCTCCCCCTCCAAGACCCACCGCCACCCTCCCACCTCCCCCCACCAAGACCTGACTTGGAAGGACCCTGAGTTCTCCAGGAGGGAACCCATCCTGTGGGGTTCTGAACTTCTGTTTCTGCAAACCGCAGCAGGTACCGATAGCTGGATAGAGTTAAGGCTACCGTGTATCATCCGCAGCCGACTTTAAGAGTGAGCCCATCAGAGTCGTGTGCATATGGGTCTCATCTCTCCCGTGCGTCACAGTGGTGTGAAGGTTGGCAACTGCTGGTAGAGCAAACTCCTTCCAATCTTACTCTCCCATTTTATAGATGACAGAACTGAGTCTCAGAGGAACAAAGCAGGCAAGACATCTAGGAAGGTTTTAGAGAAAAGGGTCGTGAAGTTTTCAGGGATGGGGTCCCCCCCAGGTAGTGTCACACTGCAGGGGACCCAGCAACACAGGGTGTCTCAGCACCGTCCTCTGCTCAGGTGGCAGGTAACAAGGATGAGGGCACCACAACTGGAGAGTCCCCCGGAGCTAACGCTGCCTGTTCCACTGACGTAAGCTTGCTGTGTTTTAGTGCTCAGTGCCTTGTGGAGTGGGACAGAGGACCCGAGACGTGAAGTGTGTGAGCAACATTGGGGACGTGGTTGACGATGAGGAATGCAACATGAGGCTCCGGCCGAATGACATTGAGAACTGCGACATGGGACCCTGTGCGAAGAGCTGGTTCCTCACCGAGTGGAGTGAAAGGGTGAGCGTGGCGGTGGGCAGAGTGTGTTTTCTGGAGCTGGGGCCAAGGCCTACTGGGCTAATGGGCAGGAGCTGCACGTCACAAGGTCTCCAAACCACACAAAGATGACCCACTCACCAAGAATCCCAAGGGTAATTTCTGACTTTGGGAAAAAGGCCCAGAGAACTATTATAAGCTTTCTATTCTTATATGAAGACTGAGGGGCTCCAAGACTGAGGAGTGGGTGTGAAATAATTAGTTTAATTCTCCTTAGCACATGAATATTAAATAATGAAATGCTAAATCAAGTGAATTATTACATCACCCCTTTCATAAGTTCTGTGAGTGCCTGGCATAGAGTAGGCACTCAGCAAATGGCAGGCCCCTTCCCTACTTCTTACTGACTCAAAGCATTTCACACACTGTCCCCTCCCCACTAGTCTGGCCTCCCTTGGGGTCCCTGGCGTCAGGTGTCAAAGATTAACTCAAAGGCATAGAGTTCATCATCAGCCCACCAGGTACCTGTGTACAAGGGAAACCAATAAGAGACTGAGTCCATCTATCACAGACAAAAATAGGATTTATATAAGAAAAGAGTGGGACTCTGGAGATGGATGGCGGGGATGGTTGCACAACAATGTGGATGGACTCAATGCCTCTGAGTTGTACACTTGAAAATTATCAAAATGGTAGATTTTATGTTATACGTATTTTACCACAATAAAAAAAAAGAGTTTAGGGAATCAACGTTAAAGGGCATAGCTTCGAGTAAGGAATAGAGGGGAAGGAGATGCTGAGCCTGGCCTTCCTTTTCCTGCGGAAGCTGCCGATGGGCTGCAGAAGGAGAGGCCGACCAGGGTTCTGCCCAGGGCAGCTGGTCTAGTCGTCAAACAGACTGTTTCTGGGTTTCCGGATTCTCCAGAAGACCTTGGAAGTTTAACCAGGACGTAGACATGAGTGGCTGTCTCTGTCCTTGGTTAGCGCCTCCCTCTCAGTTAGGCCAGGTCTGCACCATTTCCCTTATCAGAATTCCTCATGATGCTTCCCAACCATAACGAGCTACACATCAGCTGGGAACCTCGTGAGAGCGCAGAATCTGAGTCCGTACTGTGAGATGAACCTGAGAGTCCACGTTGCTTTTTTTTTTAAATCTTTAAAAAAAAATTATTTTATTGAGGTCATAATGGTTTATAACATTGTGTAATTTCAGGGGTACAGTATTATATATCAGTTTCTGCATAGACTAGATTCTACATTTCTGATGGGGTCCCGGGTGGCACTGAGGCCGCTGGTCCAAGGTTGGGGAGAGCAGCCGAGTTCATAGAATCTTAGGAAACACTGCTGAGCTCGTGAGCCCTCTCCCCACAGCCTCATGTTCTGTATCTCAAGCTCAGAGGAATAAACTTTCACACATCAGCAGATTCATGCCCATACTGCCACATTGGTTGATTCCAATTGGCCAGCATCCACTCTGACTGGTCAGTACCCACCGTGGACCAGTGTTCACATGGGTTTCCACTCCCTCCCTGTTGTAAGATGCCCCTTAACTTCATCCCTCTCATCACAGTCATAATCCACATCAGTGGGGATTGTTATTGAGAAAGAAAGGGAGAACAAACCTGCCAGTGCAGCCTTCACTCCACATTCAGAGATCATCCTGGAGATTCTCATCGAGTGACTTATCTTCGTGTGGATTCCCGACACCTCATGGCATACGGCCCCTGCCGCTTAGCCCCCAAACAGAGAGCCCTTAGAGTGTGAACACTGAAATTTTAGGATGAGCAGCTAACGGTGCCTCCAGCCCAAGGAGATGATTGTAACAGGCACCAAATTAGCACCATCAGGAAGGTGCTAGCCGAAGGTTGAAACAGATGGAAAGTAGATGCCAATCTAAAGGTGTCCATTGACTCAGACTTCTGCCCCTAGAGCTGACAGCAGCAGAGCTCACCCCAGTTGTTTGCATATCCCCCCCTTTCCAAGGCTCCCAGCTCTCACATTAGCTCCTGGCATTGTGGAAACAGTGCTGGGAGGCAGTTCAGAAGTCACGTTGGCCAGCCTCCCTGCCAGTATGAGGAGTCCTCTGCAGCGTCCCTGACACGGGTCTGACTCCTCTGTCAGAAACTGACTTGGTGCCGAGGCGGTTACATCTATTTCTTGTACAGCCCATGGTGTCGAGAGGTTTCCTTTTACATTGAACCAAAGTGTTTTTGCTAACTGCCACTTGGGGCCCCTAGAAAATGTGAGTGCTCTCTCCTTACATTACAGCCCTACAGATATTTAGGGACCCCTTCCACTTCTTCTCCAGGCTAAAAATTCGCTGTTCCTTCAACTAATTCTTTTGTGTTTCTGGATTTCTAGCCATCCCAGAACTCATTTGTGTTCATAGTAAACTTGGTGAATATAGCGTGTAAGCAAATGAATGAAAAGAATGATGCTGGGCTTTCATTTTTACATTAGAAAGAGTCTTTTTAAAATAATGTTAATTTTTCTGGTCATAAAGTAACATATACTATTATAAAAAATATGAAAAAATCAGAAAAGCATACCTATAATCTCTTCACTAGAAGATAAGGTTTTTCGTTTGTTTGTTTTTCTGAGGAAGATTGGCCCTGAGCTAACATCCATGTCCATCTTCCTCCACTGTGTGGGATGCCTGCCACAGCATAGCTTGATAAGCGGTGTGTAGGTCCACTGCAAACCCCAGGCCACCGAAGTGGAGCACGCAAACTTAACCACTACTCCACCAGGCTGGCCCCTAACTTAACGTTTTTAAAAAGATTATTTATTTATTTGTGTAATTTTTTGTTGTTGAAGAAGATTCGCCCTGAGCTGACATCTGTGCCCATCTTCCTCTATTTTATGCGTGGGTCACTGCTACAGCACGGCTGCCGAGAAGTGGTGGAGGCCCGTGGCTGGGAACCAAACCCAGGCTGCTGACGTGGAGTGCACTTAACCACTAGGCCACGGGGCTGGGCCCCAATAACTTAAGATTTTTAAGCCAACTGCCAAGCTTTTTTCTACTTATACATACTTTACATACATAGCTTTTTTGTACTCGTGTATTTTAAGGATATAAATCATAACATATGTATAATTTGGTAACCTGCTTTTTCACTTATGTATTTATTATAAACATTTTAATGGAATTAAAAAACCTTTAAAGCAAGATTTCTAATTAGAACAAGCTGTTGTATGACTTCTGTAATTGAACCAATCCCTATTCTTTATTTCTCCTCCAATAAAGACTTATAAATTTCCCTATAGAGTAAGTTTGCTTTGTATTTTAACATAAGCACTTGCTGGCTCTAACCTTTGTCTTAAAATTCTAAACAGAGAAAAAGTTGAGCACTTTATTCTTCTGTTTAGAGAACTTTTTTATTCTTTTTTGGAAAAGATGTTTTAAGCCATGTAAGTTTGGTACTGTGATGTAAGTAATTTTGCTTTATCTCCCTCCGAATAGACCATTATTCCTGAATGTTCATTCTTATTTTAGAGTAGTTGAGTGGGAAGGAGTGCTATTGGGTTTAAGGAAGGCACATTGGCTTTGGCATCATTTCCCCAAGGAATTATTTCTTTTTCTTTTTTTTCTTTTTTTTTTGCTGAGGAAGATTCGCCCTGAGCCAACATCTGTGCCAGTCTTCCTCTATTTTGTATGTGGGTTGCTGCCACAGCATGGCTTAACGAATGGTATAGGTCTGCACCTGGGATCCAAACCCATGAACCTGGGGCTGCTGAAGTGGAGCACGTGGAACCTTAACCACCTGGCCACAGGGCCGGCCCCCAAGAACTTATTTCTTGTTAGACCTTGAGCAGCTGCTGACTCTCTGACACTCAGTCTCCTCATCTGTAACATTGCTGAGTGGGCATTAAGGGATAACACATTCGGAACCATGCCCTCGACAAGGTTGGCACAATGGGGTGGGCCTTTGAGTCACCAGTTAGCTTTCTGAAACGTACATCCTCCAGGGATGACCAGCTGATGGCAGTCTTCCAGATTTGAATAGCAGCTTTGTGTAAAAAATCAACTCTGGAGCCAACCTTGATGGCCTAGTGGTTAAAAGTTCAGTGCACTCGTCTTTGGCAGCCCTGGTTTGGTTCCTGGGTGTGGAACCACACCCCTCATCTGTCAGTAGCCATGCTGCGGCAGTGGCTCATATAGAAGGACTTGAACTAGAATATACAACTATGTTACTGGGGCTTTGGGGAGGAAAAAGAAAAAGAGAGAGAAAGAGGAAGATTGGCAACAGATGTTAGCTCAGGGCGAAACTTTCCTACCAAAAAAAAATCAACTCTGTTAAGCTTTACTGTGAACTATGCAATTTTTCGCCACTGGGACGCACCATGTCTTGAGTGCCTAATACATGCCAGGCATGAATGAGACACAGCCTCTGTTTAATGAGCTCAAGTGGGAGACGAAAGAAAATGAGATTAAAGTTTACAAACACTCAAGGATCCAGAGTGTATCCTGTAGCCAGATTTAGAATTAATTAATCTCTACCCAAATGAATTGAGGTTATAAACTCAGTCTGAATCTTCTCTTAAACCTCTGGGGCCACAGAGTTCTCACTGATTCCTCACTTGAAAACATCCCTGCAGCCTCCTTTACGTGAGGGTGGGCCTTCTCAGATGTGGGCATCATTTACTTTTTAGTTCTGCAAATCAATGACAGGTTTAAACACATGTGCAATTTTTAATCCCACAGGGGAAAAAAAAAACTTTCAGAAAGTCCACCAGCTGCAATTTTGTAACGCCTAATTTCTAAGAATGTTTGCTAAGAGAAGAAATAAGTAAAGACATTGAGTTATCTAAATTGTAGACAGTGATGCATAAAACTGAAGTTCAGGAATACTCGTTAGAACCTTATGGTCCCTCAGGGGCCAATTGGGCCAAGTTCAGCATTTAACTGAGGCTGGACTGAGAAGACAGTCCTTGCCACAGGGCTGCTGAGGAATTTCATGTGTTTCTGTTTATCAGCCCAGGAGTTCAATAAGGAGTCAGGTCCTTTTCCAACGGTCAGAGCGGATTTGGGCCTTCTTTCAGGACGTCCTCAGGGACTGCGAATGGGTGTGTTTGGGTGCCTTACTCTGACGGTTTCTCTGCTGCCTCATAGGGCCCCCTCGTTCCCCTCATTTCTACTGACAGGGTTCCAAGGCCAGGGCCTGGGTGGGTGGCTCCTTTCAAATTTAGATTTGTTGTCTTTTCCCTGCAGTTGGTGAAATAAAGTGAAATTCCTCTGCAGGGCTCATCCTTATAATGTTCTGTCACTGGGCACTTGGCTTGGTCCTTAACATTCTTCTTTTAAATTAATCACATGGGGATATGAGGAAACTCTTCCAGATGCGTGTACATTACTTGGTTTGAAAAACAGAAGCTAGTGAGTCAAATGGAAATTACCTGGAAAGAAATATTCTTAGAGTTTGGGACACAAAGATAACTTAGCTTTGATTTACCTTGCATTCTTTAGGAGAACTTAAATATCTTCGGTTTTAAAGTGAGGAAAGAGACCAAATAATGCATGGCTGAGACAAAAAACTCTTTAGCCTGGAGTATGCCAATTACTATAGCAAAGGTTTTTGTAACCTAAGAGACTGATTCATTGTCTCCGATTTCTAATAACAATGCAGATGAAGGATAAGTCATGAAAAGTGTTTGTGAGGCTGTAAGGGAAAAAAGTTTTCCTATACCCTCTTAGGTTCTTTACTAGAGGCCTGCAAATTAAGCTGACAAAAGCCAGATGAACAGGAGAAAAAGACACAAAATTTATTTGATGTTAGTTTTTTTTACACGGCTCAGGGATCTTCATAGGAAAGAAGTGAAAATCCCAAAGAAGCAGTTAGACATGAGGGCTTATATACCACTTAACAAAGGGTGATAAATTATGAAGAAGTGAATAGACGAAGGAAAGATGTTTGGACTTCTAGAAGCCGTAAATTGTGGGGAAATGGCTAAGAGATATATGGGAGAACTACCAGAGGATAAGGGTTACTTTAGTAAGGTTTGTTTGTGAAGACATCATCTTGGCATCAATTCCCCATCTCAGATGATGAGAATGTTCTCTTCCTGGAACTGGGAGGGCACCATTCTCATAGGAAATTGATGCCCTGCTTTAGGCAAGAAGGGGAGAGCAGAGACCTCTTTCTGCATCTGCTGTTTCTCAATTGCCTTTAGCTCAAAATAATCAATATGCCAAAGCAGCATGTTCTGGGTGCCTTCAAGCTCTGTGTTCCAGAGAGTTTCCTTTCCGGGAAGTGCAGCCCCCTTAACAGTGGTCGTGTAAATGTTTGATTACTCACCCTGGGCTGCGATTTTACAAGATTAGACAGCAAGTTCCAAAAATGAAAATAGAAACCTTGATAAGGAAACCAGGTTGTATTGTTTTTCCTTTTCTCAAATTTTATTTAAAATTATATTGCTTTTGTTTATTTTTAAAAATGGAAATGTTGGTAGAAACCAAACATTGGGTCTGTTTTTAAGAGAAGACTCTGCAGAAACCCTCAGAATGGGCTTTGGTCATGATCTAAAGGGGCACTTGCAGGCCGGGAAGGTGCTGGCAGAGAAGAGGAATGAGTGAGGGAGGGCCCACTCCCCGATTCAGTGGATATTCATGGATTCGCGCATGGGTGAGATGCCCTGAGAGGGAATTAAAGACGATTTCATGGTCCCTGGCCACAACAAGCCTACTTCTATAAAGAAAAGATAATAGGACACAAATAACCAATACAAAGGAAGAAAGTGGAATCGCAGGTGGACATGTGCCCGAGTTTTTATGCTGTCGTTCTTCTGCTGCTGTATATAGTTTCGAAAGCAAAACTTGGCAGAGAGAGCCCGGTGCGGCTGAGGGTGTTAATCGCTGCAGCGGAACAGGATATTTGGAATGAAGACTGTCCCAGAAAATCTAACATGGGGGTTTGCCGTACCGCTGTCTCATCATGGTGTAGGCTGGCATGAGAGGTGGCCAGCAATTTCCAGGGAAAGAGTTGGTTGGAAATGAGGTGTTTGGTCCTCCTTTGAGTCGTCTGAAAGTGGCTCCGGGACCTGCAGGCGGCCTCCCCTCTCACCGCCCTCTCCTGTCTCGCAGTGCTCGGCAGAGTGTGGGGTCGGAGTGCGGACACGCTCGGTGGTGTGCATGACCAACCACGTCAGCAGCCTGCCCCTGGAGGGCTGTGGGAACAACCGGCCAGCGGAGGCCACCCCTTGTGACAACGGGCCCTGCACGGGCAAGGTGGAGTGGTTTGCGGGGAGCTGGAGTCAGGTGAGTGACCGAATTGGAGTGTCTGTCGTCCCTGGGGAGGGGTCTGGGAGTCCCAGGTATCCCTGGTTTGGATCCCGCTGTGCTGCTTGGAGCCTGGGCCAGTCAACAGTATGTATTGAGCACCTACGACATGCTCTTCTAAGCACTCGAGGATGCTCAGTGAGTGAGACAAGTGTCCCTGCGCCAGGGAGCGGGGGCCCAGCATGGCTTCCTTGTCCAAAAAGGGCTGGTAATGACAGCTGCTGATGAGGTTATTTTTAGGAGAAACAAAGTAATGTCAGCACAGTGCCTGACATACAATAAACACGCAATAAATCGTAGCTGTTGCTGCTATTATTATTATTAATGTTAACAAAGCCAGTTTTGTCTGTATTTGAGTGTCAGAAGCAGAAATAGATATGATCCAGCAATCCCACTTCTGGGTACATATCCAAAGGAAACAAAATCATTCTCTCGAGGAGGTGTCTGTACTCCCGTGTTCATGGCAGTGCTATTCACAACAGTCGAGGTATTGAAATAATCTAAGTGTTTGTTGATTGATGAATGGATACAGAAAATGTGGTATATACATACAATGGAATATTATTTGCCTTTAAAAAGAAAGAAATCCTGCCATTTGCGACAACGTGAATGGACCTAAAGGGCATTATACTAGGTGAAATAAGCCAGACACAGAAAGACAGATACTGCATGGTATCACTTATTTGTGGAATCTGAAAAAAAATGTCGAACTCAGAGAAACAGAGAATAGAATGGTGATTGCAAGGGGCTAGGGAGTGGGGGAAATGAGGAGAGGCTGGTAAGAGGGTACAAGTTTCAGTTATAGGATGAATAAGGTCTGAGGATCTAATGCATAGCATGGTGACCACAGTTGATAACACTGTGCTGTATAGTTGAAATTTGCTAAGAGAGTAGAGCTTACGTTCTCACACACACAAAAGGTAACTATGTGAGGTGATGAGTGTGTTTTTAATTCACTTGATTGTGAGAACCCTTTCACAAGGTATATCATCATGTGTACACTTTAAATATATTACAGTTTTATTTGTCAATTGTACCCAAATAAAGCTGACAGAAAGATAGAAGCAGAAAGAACAAGTTGAGGTTGTTCATTGTAAAGAACTGATAATACCGAATGCTTTAATAAAGTAACTCAGTTAATCGGTTGATTTACGGTTCCAAAATTGAACATGAACCCCCTAAGAAAACTTGAGACGACCCTTCCCTCGCATTGCCCTGCGAAGATTTCCATCAACATTGTGAGTTCTTGGGCCACTGAGCACTTGGCTCGCGGGGCTGGCTGGCTCTCCAAGGGCTTTTTGGCTGATGGTCATGATTTACACATTATCAGGGCCTCCGGCTCCATATAGAATTTTATTCCTTTTAAGTAGCTTTAAAAACAGCCCCTGAAAAAATGGACTGCCTTGTCCTTGTAAATTGATACAACCCTTTGGAAAGCAATTTGGCAATAAAAGTCAAGAACCATAAAAGTGTTCATTTGCCTTAACCCAGTCACCCCACTCCTGGGGATTCATTTTAAGGAAATAATTAACCGAAGAAAAAAGGCTTTTTCAACAGAGGTGTTCATGACGGCAGGGTAGTTAGGGATATTATGGTATATCGTAACTCTTTAAAATATTATGTAACAATAACAATGATAGGAAGATGTGGAAAGTGCATATGATATAATGGCAAGTGACAAACAGAATATGAAGATATATGGAGCCTATCTCAACCACTTCAAAGTATGGCATTTTATATAAACAATATGGGCAAATGTTTTCTTCTCAAGTTTCCTTTATTTATTTATTTATTTTTTTTTTGAGGAACATTGGCCCTGAGCTAATGTCCACTGCCAATGCTCCTCTTTTTGCTGAGGAAGACTGGCCCTGAGCTAACATCCTGCCCATCTTCCTCTACTTTATATGTGGGCCGCCTGCCACCGCATGGCTTGACAAGCGGTGCCATGTCCACACCCGGGATCCAAACCAGTGGACCCTGGGCCACCAAAGCAGAGCGCACTAACTTAACCACTATGCCACTGGGCCAGCCCCTCTTTTAATGTTTTTATAATGCAAACTGTAAAATATGGAAAACAGAAAGAAAGAGAATTCAAGTATTCCAGTGCTACCCTAGAGGATAGCAGAGTTAGATATGCTTGATAACAGATGCCAGTGCTGCCTCTCCTCAGTTCTCTGACTTGGGGCAGGTAAGTTTAACCTCTCTGAGCCTGTTTCCTCATCCAGATATCCCGATATGAGGATAATAATACCAACTTCCTAGAATTGTAATGGGTGTTCATGAAATGCTATATATAAAGGGGGTTACCCATTGCTTGGGACGTGGGAAATGCTTAATAAATATTAGCTCTCTTTCCTCCAGTCTTTATTATTTTTTCTGGTGGCTGTTTCTGTCTCATTATTGGTAGCAACACACCTAGCATCTAAACCCCAAAGATAGTTCAGAAGCGGGATGTATATGGGACCCCAATTACACCAAATATCCATGGAAACTGAGGCGATGGGAAGAGTCTTACGTGAAATTGTAATATCAGATCATAACGGTCTTCACGCACAGTGAGGATGAGCAGTGTGATTCAGCTGGCATGCCTGCAATCTCGGAAGGGGAGAGGGGAGCAGGATTCAGGGTCTTCTTTGTTTGTGGGCCTCCTGTTAACTCTAGACCTAAGCTCAGAGAACTGAGAGTGGTGCGAATCCTGGTGAAGCAGCATTTATTTCTGCCAAGATAAGAAACATGGAATGTATTGCCCTGTTGTCTAAAAGGGTCAGAACATGATTGAATGTGGACAAAGGTTTTGGTTCTGAATTTGTAAGGATGTTGGAGCCTGCTGGCACCTCCCTGCCCTGGGAATTTGACATTATCCCTAGAGAAAATAAAATAGAGCTCTTCTTTACTGAAAGGTAAGTCTTAAACATTAACTGACTTCAGAATATAAAAATAAATGTTCCTTCCTGTCACGTGGTTTGAATGAGGGTTGGCATCTTGAACACCCCACCAGCCTGGTCACAGTGATTAGTCCAGGATGGACATATGACCCAAGCCGAGCCAGACAGAGTCCTTCCCTGGGACTTTTATGGATTTAAGGAAAGAGACCCCCCTCCCGGAAAGTTGTAAGCACAGGTGCTAGTAGTTGCTGTGTTGAGGCTTGAGAAAGCCAGCCTGACAGAGTAAGACCTGTCCAGTTTAGGGAGTCTTTTTCACTCTGGAGGCAAAATAGCCCAGCTCTTATTCATAAGGTATGCTGCCAAGTCTATTATTCATGCCCAGCTGTTTCCTTTCTTCTCTGTCAGTTCTGGGCTTACTTCACCCTTAGATTGTCTTAGTTCTGAGGGGTCTTTCACAGTGTCTAGTCATTGGGAGCAGCCCTCTTATCTGCCCATGTGTCTGGATCACATTTCTTCTCATTCACGTCTGAGCAGACGTCTCCATTCTCATGCGGTCTTGGATCAGTGAGCCACCAAAGTACAGCCGCAGGTGTGGAAACGTGCATAATTGCTATCACTTCTCAGTGGAAGCATTTATCCTAGTAAATATTACTTTTTGTCTTCTATGCCTTTCTCTATGAATTATATTTTTATCTGATATTTGCTGTATCTTATTTTGCATTGTTGATTTTCATCTGGTATACATTTCTCAACTTCATGTGTATTTTTAAATAGTGTCTTTGGTATGCAGAACTATTTTTGTCTTTATTTTTACTCAATATGCAAGTGTATATTTTTTAAGAGTAAATTTTAACCATTTACATTTATTGTAATCACTTCTATGTTTGGACTTTTCCCTGTTGTCTTATTTTGTGTTTTCTGTTTAGTTTTCTATTGCTGTGCTTTCTTGGGTTTTTTCCTCTTTCCTTTCCACACGTTTTATTGGGCAGGTTTCCTTAATTCTGTTTTTTCCCTCTTACACTTTGGAAGTTATAAATGTTATTTTTTTTTTTCGTCTAGTGATAACAGAAGAAAAAAGATTTAGCACAGACTTTTTTTTCCTTTTCTTTTTTCTTTTTTTTTTTTTTTAGGAAGATTAGCCCTGAGCTAACATCTTCCACTAATTCTCCTCTTTTTGCTGAGGAAGACTGGCCCTGAGCTAACATCCGTGCCCATCTTCCTCTACTTTATATGTGGGATGCCTGCCACAGCATGGCTTGCCAAGCAGTGTGTAGGTCCGTACCCAGGATCTGAACCAACAAACCCCAGGCCACCAAAGCAGGACATGCGAACTTAACCACTGCACCACCGGGCTGGCCCCTAACACAGACTTTTAAACTTTTATGTTTCAATCAGTGTCAAGTTATCAATAACCACATCCTCTCCTAAAAGAAAACAGAAGCCTTAAGTCCCCTTTTATTTACCTCCACTCTCTCAATCTATAAGATCTCCAAAAAGATGTTGACATCATCTGGATTTAGCTCCACATTAACGGTAATTAATTTTATAGAAAATACTAATTTAGATTTTAACATAACTTCCTCCTCTCCAAAGATTTTTTAATTGAAATATAATTCACATACCATAAAGTGCATCCTTTTAAAGTATACAATTCAGTGGTTTTAGTATATTTATGAAGTTGTGCAACCATCACCACTATCTAATTCCAGAACATTTTTATCACTCCAAAAAGAAACTGTATATCCATTATTAACAATAGCTTTTACTGATGTCTTTGCCAACTTCTACTTTTGTATCCTGTGTCTTCTCCCTGGTTCTTTTAATTTTGTTAGAGACCATAACCCAGTAAGTCTTTCTAATAAGATTCATAAGCCCTAAGTTTTCTGACCCCTGGAATATCTGAAAATGTCTTCACCTTGCCCTTGGACTTGAATGCTCCCAGTAGGGGTAAATGCCTTCACTTCTTCCTTGGCACAGTCAGGCGTCTGGTCATTGTCTTAGCTGATCACCCTTCCTCGTCCGAGCCTCCCTCTTGTTCCTCACATTCTTGTGTCCGTACTGTTCTCGCCTAAAGCACTTGAGCTGCTCCCTCTTTGCTTGGAGCCCTTCTCTGTGTGCATTTTGAACTGTGATTTTTTCCTTCAATTTACTCTCATCTGCCTTTCACCACTCAAAGATTCCCCAGGATTTCTGGTCCACTGAGGATGAGTACCCTTTCCTGTTTTCAGATACTGTCTCATGCACACACATCCATTCACTTTTCCCACACACAACTATTCTGCTGTTTCTGGGCATTTAGGGTCAGAAAACATCGAGATATGTGCTCATTCTCCCTTAACCACCTAACATCTTCAAGAACTTTCTGAACAGCATAAAATAACTTCAGGTTTTGGTCAAGGTTTACGGTCTGCTATTCTACCAAACACTCAGTAGAGACAGAGACCTTCAGAGGAGTCAGAGGTCTTTCAGGTCAGGTTTCCAAACCCCACTCTTTGCAGGTGAGATAATGGAGCCCTGGGGAAGCGAATGTCTTGGCCAAAGAAACAAGACCAATTCGTGACGACGTCTAGACTAGTTTCCGCCTCTCCTGACTTCAGCCCAGCGTCCTGCTCCTGCCACCCCGGACCTTTCACACACACCCTCACTCCTCCGGCTCTCCTCCTCCTGCCTTTGCCTGGCAGCCTGTTGCTTCTCTCTTGCCTCTGATTCTTTCATTGTCTGCAACCCTTGAAAGAAAAAGACAAAACATGAATATACTGAATACACTCCAATCAATAAGGAACTAACATGTTACGACATGCATTGTTCTACACAGATGAGAAAGACCACATCCAGGGAAAACCCAGGTCCGACAGATCATGACACGCACGTACAAACCACAGAGATAGAATACCGTCTGCCTGCGATGCTGGGATTGCACTCAACCTCCAGCACTAAGCAGACAAGTTGACTAACTAACATGGAAGAAAATAGGAAAACTAAGAAGACCTGTAGTTTTCTGGATGTCTGTGTCTATGAAATGGCAGAAAAGAAGACACAAAGCAGAAATTGCTGATGGTGATGTTTATTGCGCTTTGTGTGACTAATTCAGAGTCTGTTGATTGGGTTGTGTTTTTTTTTCTGCAGAGGTGTGGAGTTTTTTCCCCTTGTTTTTATTTCACTGTGCGTCTGTGTACAAAAGCAAGGCTAGTATTAAGAGTTTCAGCTGTAGACGTTGTTACAGGCTTTTCATAAAGGCAGTAGATTCTTGAAAGTCTCTAAAAGTATATAGATCACAGCTTTTAAAATTTGTAACCAAAAAGTATTAAGAGTAAATCAAACATAAACAAAAACCATTTTACAAAGGAATAGATACTAAATAGAGAAATTTATGAGCAGTTATATGCGTTGTATTTCCGTAAACTAACAACACGCCAACAGGTCTAAGAGTCTGACTGGCCTCTTTGTGGCCACAACTATAGCAAGCTTCAGCACCAAGTTAGGAAGCAAGGGGATTGGACTCCAGGGTCAAAGGCTTCCTCCTGGCCACCGTCTTGGGAGGGGAGGGTTGACCATAGGTGACATTGTCCCAAGTCTGAGATTGTCTTCTCAGCTTTGTGTGAATCTTAACTTAGCCCTTCATCCACAGGTGAGCAGGCTCTGGGAGACTAATTCATTCCCAGTATCCACCCTCTAAGAGACCAGCAGATAAACGAGACTGTCAGTTCCTAGTTTCACAGTGAGAGTGGTCAGAGTCTACTGGACAGAATCAACGAAACTGACTAGCTGGTGTGTTCCCATGGGGGAGTCTATAGGAAACCATTTCACCCTCAGCACTGAGGGACCAGGATCGGAGGGACCATCATCCTCAAGCTGTGGTAACTCAGGACACCAAGTCTCCATTCTAGACACAGAATTGTTAGGAAAATTGGAATCCACATGCAATTCTCCTCCAGAAACATTTCCCAGGTGCCCATGCACTCTCCCTCACTGAATTGATGATGGAAAGCATTCATAAACATCCCTTGGTGGACGGTAGTTCTCGTCCTCTTTCCATCATGTGACACCCGTCCTTCTCTGCTTCTTTCTCTAGTGTTCCATCGAGTGTGGGAGCGGGACCCAACAGAGGGAGGTGATTTGTGTTAGGAAGAATGCAGATACTTTTGAAGTGCTTGACCCCTATGAATGTTCCTTCCTGGAGAGACCCCCCAGCCAGCAATCCTGCCACCTCAAGCCTTGTGGGGCCAAATGGTTTAACACAGAATGGAGCATGGTAAGTCATGGTGCTCTTGATAGAGATTTCAAGAGTACATCATTCTTCTGCTTTCTTCCCGTAGATACGCCTGGACCACCTACTAGATGCCAGGCACTTGGCTCAGCCCTCGAATAGATTCCCTACTGCAATCTGCTCTCATCGGTTGCTGTTGGGGCACCCCTGGGCTCAGCCTGCTTGGTGGGGGAGCTGGAGCCTGGGATGATCTTGATTTGTGTGTGTTGTGTACACTTTTTAAAATCCTACAGACAACATGGATTGTGGATTATGGGACTGATCCTGTTTTTCTCTTTGAATTGGCTGCTAGGAAACTCAGAGCCAAAATTGTGGCCCATCTCTAAGAGAGAGTTTATCAGACCTTACAAAGTGGATTTTGTGTGCCAATGTTCCCTGGCTTCTCTTTCTTTTTCCTACTTTTATCTTCTTTTTACCCCAATTTCCTCACTTTTTTCTTTTTCTTTTTTTTTTTTTTTTACCTTGTAGCCCTTTAAGTATTTCTTAAGCCATCGCAAAATCTTTTTTGTAAGGAGGGAGAGTAGTATGTAAATGAAGAGAGACAGAGACAGACAGTTAATACAGAGATAAATTATTAAGGAATGAAATGGGAAAGAATGGAAATCGTGATAAAATTCTTTTTTTTTTCCAAGTAGAAGAGTTTATTTTCGAGAAACTTCATGAAACATAAAACTTACTTAGCATCATTGCCAGGAACCTTCTAACACAGCTTGGACACGTGGCGGGGTGGGGGTGGGGAGTCATTCTGCTTTGTGTCACTGAAGATCTTCAAGCAATGGCTGTCGGTGAGCCAGGAATAGAAGCCAGAGCCTTTGTCAGAATCACTTAGAGGTGAGGAAAGGGATTTTGCTTATGAAATATGCAAATAAAAGCTGACAGTCCTATTTCCAAACAGTGTGTGTCCACTCCGGTGGTAACGGCCGTTCGAGTGTGTGGTCAAGCGCATCTCAGGGGCAAGTGGGGACAAAGGAGGTGTTGTGTTTCAGAAGTGTTTTGTCAACTTCTGGGAAATGGAATTTAATGATTTTGATGTTGGCCAAGACCCTTGAGAATGTTAGAACAGGTCACTGTTTTATTTTGCCACTCGGTTCGGAGAGTCTAGAAGGAGCCAAATTCACCAGGCCACATCAAAGAGACAAATTCCAAAACACTTGGCAAGAAACAACTCAGATGTCCCTCAACAGGTGGATGAATAAACAAACCATGGGACGTTCACTCGCGGAACACTGCTCAGCAACAAAAACGAGTGCACTGCTGGGGCCTCCGACAACGTGGGTGAACTTCAGTGCACTTGGCTAAGTGAAAGAAAGACCCCAAAAGCTACATGTAGTGTGATCCTGTTTACATAATATTCTGTAAAAGGCAAAACTGTAGGGGCAGAGAACAGGTCAGTGATTTTGCCGGAGGCTGCGGTGGGTGAATCTCACGACAAAGGGAAACGCGAGGGGATTTGCTGTGTGAGATGGAACTTTTGGGTCTTGTTTGCAGTGAGAAATAAACGACTCTAGGAATTTGTCAAAACTCATAGAACTGTTCACCACAAAAAGTGAATTTTTCTGTCTGTAAATTTAAAAAGAAATAAATAGACTGAAACAAATATGAAATAAATGGTTACTATCATAGCAAAGACAGTGATGGAAGCTCAATGTTGGAACATGCCTTGTTTTATAAATTTGAGTGTGAAATTAAGTAAATATTTTATATAATTATAAAACAAAGTTGAATTTTTTTAAAAAGCAATCCCTAAAAATGGAAAATGCAATGAAACAAATGAAGCTAAATATGTACCCTATTGGGGGCATCAGCACTATTGCACGTGGTTTTAAAATGTAGTAATTTGTCCATCCGTAAGGACAAGAAGAATTGCAGAAAAATGTTTACATTGTTTGCAATAGTCACATTTTTAGTGATAGTGTTGGATGTATCCTGAGATGATTGGGTATATAATGTGCAATAAAGTAAATGAGTAGTATACTTTATGGTACTATGATAGTATATATGAAAATATGAGAGTATAACTCTATTATCCCCCATATCCTTGAGAAATAGGGTCCTCAACTTAGGAGAAAGAAGATACAGATAAAAGATAGGAGAAGTTTAAGTGAAAATCCTATTGTCCTGAATTCGAATTAGCAATGTCAGTATGAACTCATTAATCAATTTATCTTAAAAAAAAAAAACTCTTTTCTAGTATTATCCACTGAAACAGCCAAGAAACAATGACAGTCCAGTAGCAAAGGGCCTGCCTGTCAGCCAGAATGTGGTTTCAAAATACCACTGTCCACTAAAAGGAACCAAGAATTCTTAGAGAGATGGCTGATTCCAGATCTGGGACCATGTACGTATAAATTAGGTGGACTATCTTTTCAAACCAGGCAGCAAGGACATTCTCAAAGACAACCGAGTGCATGTCCAGAGACCCCAGGACCAACTTTTAGGGGCTCCCGCTAGTCATTGATGGGACATTATGAGCATCAGGAAAAATAATAACTACCATAAATTGAATGAAACACATCATATATGTTTAAGTTCATCCATTTGTAACAAGTTTATAATAATAATAATAAGCTAATCACTATTAGAGGTTGTTAGAGGAACTAACCTGTTATTCTGAAAACTGATAAATAAAGGGGAATAATGGAGCATTTACTCTGTTTTTCCTAAACAAGCTGTACCGCTGGGCAACCAAAGACAAAATGTGTGGGGCGGGGGCAGAGGCAGCAGGAGAGATTCTTTAGAAAAGATTCCCAGCTAGAGAAAGAAGAAGTGGTAGAATATTAGCACCATTTCCAACCCCAATTAAACTAGTGGATCTGGGCATTGCTCATCGATGGCTGCTGACATCCCCAAAAGAGAGACAACCACACGCATCCTATGAAGTAGTCTCACCACAGAAAAGGATCAAAGCTGCACCTGTTAAGGCCTCTTCTAGATCCAACTTCCAATACACAGCAAATACAGAGCACAGAAGAACACGTTAAACTGTACCGTGGGGATGCAGTCAGCGAAATCCTGGCTATGAAAAACTCTGCCAGACAAATGACTCAGTTTCTCCAACAAATAAAGTGCAAAGGGAAAAAATACAGTGGAGGGAACCTGTGGATTAAAGAGTTGTAAAAGGCATGTCAACCGATGGCAATGTGCAGACCTGATGTGGATTCTGATTAGGAAAAAAAAAAAAAAAACTATTAAAAATCTTTGAGATTCACAAGACATGGAAATAGGAACACTGAATATATATATATTTGAAAATAATAAACAACTATTGTTAATTCTAGGTGTAAAAATGGGATTGTGGTAATTTTTTGAGAGTCCTTGTCTTTTAGAGCTACAAACTGAAATATTATGGAGGAAGTTATATGATGTCCAGATTTTTGTCAAAAGAATGTGAGGAGGGGACGTGGCTGGGGTAGAGCTGGGACGTGACTGGGCCTCAGTGGATGAGTGGTGAAGCCGGTGGAGAGGCTCACGGGAGCTTGTGTGAATATTCTGTCTCCTTTGGGAGATGTTAGACCTTTTCCAGTATCTGCCCTCTCCATTGTGCTGAGCTGTTGGCTGCCAAGGAATCTACCTTTCTCCCTTTGTCCCCTTGCAGTGCTCCAAGAGCTGCCAGGGCGGTTTCCGGGTCCGGGAAGTGCGCTGTCTGTCAGATGACATGACCCTAAGTAATCTCTGTGACCCTCAGTTGAAACCAGAAGAGAAAGAATCTTGTAACCCTCAGGACTGTGTCCCTGAAGTTGGTAAGTAGGGATTCCTATCTTGGAGTAAAGATTCGTCTTTCTTCAGCTCCGTCAAGTTCTCTGGTGTGACAATGCCAAGCCCATCTAGGTGTCTCTGTGACCTTGTGCCTAGCCACGGAGTTCAAGGGGTCAAAATCCTTTCGGTATGATAAGTTTCACAGTTTAAGGTGGCTGTTTGTGGCAGATGGCCATCCAAGCCACTCACCAAAAGATCAACTTAACTGTGAACTGATTAAAATGGAAGTGCATGCAGAGATTTGCTTCCGTCATCCTTAAGGTCGAAGTAGTGAGATTTCAGCTTTATGTTTAAAGGAAAAAACATAAGCTCTTAGCCCACGCTCACACCTCTCATGTGATAAACAGTAAGGCCAGGATTGAAAGCTGCGTTTCTCTTTCCGTAAGTACAGGCTGCCTCTTGTGTTCAGTGAGTCTTTTTTGTTCTCTTCTGCTGCAGATGAAAACTGCAAGGACAGGTACTACAACTGCAACGTGGTGGTCCAGGCGCGGCTCTGCGTCTACAACTACTACAAGACAGCCTGCTGCGCCTCCTGCACTCGCGTGGCCAACAGGCAGCCGGGCTTCCTGGGGAGCAGATAACACCCCCACACCCCGTCAGTAGGGCAGGACAGGGAGTCTGTGAGCAGTGGGACTGGCTGGCTCCTGCTCCACCAGGGGCTCCCTGGCCCGATGCGCTGCCAGCCAACTGAGTCACCACCTCCGTGTAAAGTGTACACGTGGTTCCCAGGAGCAAAGCCACGTTGTCCTTTGAGCATCGCCATAAACTGATCATCCCCTCCTTGGGAAACGTGGCACCTGCCAACTGTGCTCCCTGAAAACCAAGCGGTGGGGAGTGCGCGTGGCTCTCAGCCAGACTCCCGGCCTGCACTTTCTAGGTCAGCGGTCGGGCCCTGACTGGGCACTGCCTTGTCCCTGGTGCTACCGGCCTTTCCAATATCAGCGCCCTTGGGGAGTCGGAGGGGCAGTGCCCACCCCAGAGCCCCAGAAGCCTTGCTGAGACGCCCACTTCCCTGTTACCTCAGCCCACAGTGCCTGTTTTCATTCTCGAAGACGTTAGGCTGTTTTCCTGCCTTACGACACAGATATCTCCTGTCAGTATAGAGCTTTATTGTTCTGCAGGTGTATTCACAGATATTAGCTCATAGCGGCTCACAGCGCCTCAGAATGGGAGGCAGGGAATGAATCATTATCCCCATTTTACTGACAAGGAAACTGAGACTCAACTTAGGTAACTGACCTGCCGGGTACGGTCACCCGTTCAGTGGCAGAGCTGAGTCCCGACCCCAAGCGTCTGACCACAAAGCCCTCACCCCGAGGCCTTAGTCTTGGGTCTGCAGGATGTGGCTTCATTTCAGACCGAGAGGCTGAGAAGTTTCCGGTTCAGCACATGAAACCCAGGCCTTTGAGTTTTCCTCTGACCAGAGGTCAGGACGTCATCCCCTGCGCTCAGTTGTTTCAGAAGTCTGTTTCTATTTATGCCTTCCCCCAGGAAGTCATGGATCCTGGTTACAGCACTCTGCAGGTTTGTTAAACCCCATCAGGAATGGAATTGTCCCATGAGATGAGAAGGCCATTGGAGGGCAACAAGGTGACTGCCTGAAACACTGATTCTGTTCGCCAGTGATAGGTTCCTCCCATGGAATCACACATCAGGGTCCCGTTGGCCACAGAGCCTTTCGTGTCCCCGACCAGGTTTCCCGACAGCTCTGCCCTAGGCTCTCTCCCCTCCTTAGCCGTCTCTCCTGGGCTGTTCACGCTCATCACCCGGGAATTCCAACCAAGCTATCCCAGCAAACCCTGCACTTCCATTAGAAAGAGTCTCCCTTTGCTCTTTCTTGATTGACTTATGGATTTCTCTCTGTGACTTTGCATCCCTCCTTTCTCCCATGACTCACAACCCATATCCTCCCCTTCCAGACTTCAGCATTAAGATCTACGTTAATGCAGCCAACCTGGGAGAAGGGGCTGTGAACTCTTCCAGTGATGGCCACAGCGGCAGGGTCTTCCCTGCTTCACTTCCCCTAACTCTGTAGTTCCAGAGGCCTCAGGCTGGAAGGCGGGTACAGTACATATGGAAAGGTGAACTAGCTGAAAAACCAATTAAGAAGAAGAAATATATATATATATGTATTTTAGATATATTATTTCACTCACTCATTAAGAAAACTATCAGGCTAAACAAATCGTAAGCTTGTAGAAAATTTATCTTATTTAGTACCATGCTCCCTGGCCTGTTTCCCTTTGAAAGCACGCCTGGATTCTCAGCATTTGAGTTTCTGCCGTGAGCCCTTTCCCCTGAAAATCTGCTAATCTGATGATCATTTGGGGCTTTTGGAAGAGACACCAGCCTGGTCTGATGCACTCCATCAGCTTCCCACGACCCTAGGGTTTTCAGAAACTCTAGCTGGCCTTTCTGTGGGTGTCCTTCTCTTCCTAGAGAGCCCCAGCCATCACTTCCCAGAAGCACCCCCATCTCTCCTGATTTTATGGAACTTGTGCAATAAGCCACTGGGCTGAGGCCCAGGAGCCCATGCCCACCAAGCAAAAGGAGACCAGAGAAGCCAAGCGTGTGGTGTCCCGCCCAGGGCCCACTCTCTCCCTCTCACCACTTGCTTTTGCTTCCTGTCTCAGGGGAGTTTTTCCTTTGTATGGCTGCTCTCAGATCTTGCTGAGCTAGCCAATCATTGGAAGGATTTCTTAAAAGATGCTTTCTTTCATGCTGAAGGGCAGAGCAAGATCAATGGGTGGAAGAGCAGAAAAGCTGATGTCAGCTCAAATTAAGGGAAAAGCTTCTAGCCATCGAAGCTGCCCAGGAGAGGCATGGACCACCATACATGAGTGAGCTCTCCATCCTAAAAGGGAGTTCTCCATACGGCTGGAGGTGAACATCCCAGGTCCTTAACTTGGGATTCTCACGACTGGGCTAGGTCAATGATGGCTTTGTCTCCTTGACACCTAACATTGTCCTGTGGCCGCCACACACTACCCAAAAGGGCAGCGATCCTCCTGTGAGAGTGGCCGTCATGTAGTTGTGGGACTGGGTGGGAGCAAGTGGATCAATCTCATGTCTTCAGGGGGAAAAAATACCTTAATTAGGGGTCTTTTTTATCTTCCAACAAATAGTTGAGCTATTCTTGGAATTCACTCATCTCTGAAGAGGTTCTAAATTACTAGAACAGGGGTTTTATCAACTTATTTGTCTTAGAATTCCAACTTTTACTAGGAAATTATCCTTGTTTCTTATATCAATATCTAAATGCCTTTGTCTTTAGCACAACACATATGATCCAGTCCTTTAGTATTTCCAGTGATAACTTTCCTGGGTGGGACCTTCTGATGACTCTCTCCCTCCGGGCATGCCTCCTCCCCCTTTCTTGGCACCCCATTGTTTCAGCCTCTCCTCTCCGTTATCTGCCATCTCCTTGTCCATCCTCTCCCTGTTCCCTTAAATGGCCATAATGCAGAACTGAAATTTACATTTTCATACTGCTTTTTCCCCCCTATGTACTAGATTGCCGCATTCTCTCCTCTGAATTTTAAAATTAAATGAATTAAAGCTGTTACATGTTTTTCTCACAAAATCAACAAAGCTCCAAACAGAAATAGTTTTCTTTTTTACTTTCACTTACTTAAGAAAGAAATTGTGCCCCCTTGCAGCCTAGGCAAAGGCCATTTAATGCAGTGGACCCTGCCCATCCTCACGTCGACTTGCATTTCTCCCCATAGAAAAGGAATAGTATAAAAGAGGTGACGCTAAAAAAAAAAAAAAAAAAAAAATGTTGTAAACCCAGCCACTAGAGGGAGCCAGTTCAGTTCATTAAAGGCATGTTGAGCGCCCACTACCTTCCAGCTAATCTGGAACCGAGATGAGCAAGGCCTGTGCTTGCCCTCAGGGAGCTACAGTGTGATGCTAGCGCTCAGATCTGTCCCTTTGCCTTACTTCTCGGTCCAGGGTTCTTGGAGTTTGGTTTTTTCTTCATTTCCTTCAGTATGCATCATTTACTTATCTTCAAAGTGTTGAGCATTCAACACTCTTTTTCCTTTACAAAGATTGGCCTTACAGAGGGATGAAAAATGAGAGACACTAGCTTAATTTATTTTCATCAAGTTGTGTGGCAGAGAGAGAAATCTAGAGGTTACTAGTACCTTTCTAAACCAGTGGCGCCCTGTTTTTTTTAATGGAATCATTTTAGAATTGGAATATCAGTTTTCTAATGTGGAACACATAAATATAAGTGGTAAAAAGAAACGTGACTTCTCCTAAAACAGGCTAAATAACCAAACCTGAGGGAGCCCAAATTAGCCTGGCAGGCGGAGGCCAACATTGGATCTTTGCCATGTGAAACATTTTTAATACAGCTTCGATGGGAAGTTAGAGGCCTTACTGATAAAATTGGTGGATGGCACGAATTTGGAGAGCTAATGGCTTGAGTGACAGGCTCTGGATCCGAAAAGATCTAGGAGACTAGAACAAAACCTGGATCTTAGAAATTCACCAGGGAACAACACGAAGTCCTCCCTTTGGATTGAAAAATAAATAAATAAAAAGTATACAAGTTCAAGATGGGAAAGATGTAAGAGTTTCAGTTGACTAAGCTTACTGTGAGTCAAGAAAGTGGGATGGAACCACCCAAAGAAAACACAGGGGGAAAAAAATTGAGACATTTAGGCTACAGAAGGAGAAAACATTGGTGAGAGTCATACCATATTATATTTGCTATTGTCGGAAACTTTAAGAATGTTGATAACGTTTAACATTCGGATGAGCATGCTCAATCCTGATGAGGGGTGCAGACTATTAAAAACAGTGACAAGGACTTCATGAGAGTATTTAGCTTGGAGAAAAAGAGACTTGAGATAGCTCTGCAGAAGAACCAAGAGCCTTCGGAAGGCTCTGTGGTCAGCGGTGACTGACCAGTCACTGGAGGTCTCAGCGGAGGCTGAATGGCCATCTGTCAGAGATGCTGGAGAGTGCATTCCAGCACCCAACTGGAGCCACATGCTTTTAAGATCCTTTCCAAGTCTGGGCTTTGGTAACTCTCTCAGTAGTACAGTTTTAAGTGATCCGCCTGGCCTGGAATGGCAAGTACGCAGCGGAAGTTATTTCCCATTTCTCTGCCGTTTTGAACCCAGTCTGGCCCTCCTCCCCTGAGCTGAATGTGGCCTCACACCTCAAAGAACCACTAGCAGATTGCTCAGAGCTGCCCTGTCTGGTCCTGCTTCACAGATCTGTAACCAAACGTCCTGATGGCTAGTTCCCTGCCCAGGGTCACACATCTTGATCAGGGCAGAGCCTTGACTAGACTAGGACCCTCCAAATAGCATCTCTCTCTCTCTCAACTCACCTTGCTTTCCTGCACCTTTGCCGGAGCGAAGTTATTGTCTCCACCCTGAACCATCCCACGCTCCTGGTTCTATTCAGTGTGACAGTGGGAGACTTCCATTGTGCTGAGGAAACGTGACCACGGGAGGGGGGGGAGCTTCCAGCCAGCTTTCCCAGCATCTTCCAGACGTTGAGCCCTTTGCCTCACTGAGAGGAAAGCCATTCTGTTACATAACTAACTTCCACCTGCCTCGATCCCCAGATCCCCAGGCTCAGTTTGACAGAAGGATATACTTTGTTATAACTTATTATTTTGTTCTTTGTAAATACAAGATGTCTATAGGAAATGTGTATTCTGAACTCTATTGGCAGAATGAGTCACTACACCAAAATAGTTCTATTATTTAGAATATCTTAATTTTAAAGGGACCTAATAGGTATTTATTTACATATGCGATCCACATTTGTGTAAAATCATTTGATCCTACTAACCCAGCTACCTGGAAAGTTGCTACACGATGTCTTATTCTAAGTCCATACTTAGAATTTAGTATACTGATTAGTCAAATTCCTTGGGTTTTAAAATCGAATATAAATTACTCTGCTTTTCGACTCGTTCAGGGGTTTTTCACCCTGGCATTGTACCTGAAACAGGTCTGTCTGGATTGCCACCTTTCCATCTTAAATATTATATTTGCTCATATAATCCGCCCTCTCCTCATCCCCGAACATTTGGCAAAGGAAATACGAGAGCCTTTCTCGTCCCATCTGTGTATGCGGCCTCATTGGTTAGACACAGCAGCAGTAAGGGCGCGGCTTGGTGAGCTCTGCCGAGGAGGCAGGGCGGCGGCAGGGCCGGGGAGGGGCTGGAAGGGCCGGGGAGGGGCTGGAAGGGACGGGGAGGGGCTGGAAGGGACGGGGAGGGGCTGGAAGGGACGGGGAGGGGCTGGAAGGGAGGGGAGGTGTTTCGCGCTCTGCCCACGCCTCCAGGGTCCCCAATGGGACTGCTGGGGTGGAGCTCTGAGTTGTCCTGGCAACTGCACAGCCCGGAGCAAGGAACCCTCTGATGCTCCAGCGACTCCATGTCACCCTTGTGGTGTTAAATTATTGTTTAAGGAGGATAGAAGGTGAATTATGTGAGTAAATACAGTCTGTTTTCTCTTCAGCCAAAATGACGACTATTTTTGTGTATGACTAATTTATTTTTATTACTGTAAAAATACAATAAACTGGTTAAAAGATCAGCTTTGTTAACCCATTTGTGCTTTCTCGGGCCTTATTCCGTTCCTACTCATGTTGCTTCAGACAGCCCCCTCTGACAAGAAGAATGGAGCGCTCCCGGGGGCAGTCGGCTCTGGGCTTCTGGGGCGCTGGGCCGCTCAGAACAGGAAGTGCCCTGGACACGGCGGACTTCAACCCGCTGGTTTAGGCTGGTCCTCAGCATCAGCTGTATGTGAGAGTCACCTGAGGAGCTTCAGATAGAAGATTCAGGAATGTGCACCGCCCTCGGGATTGCGCTGGTACAGTGTTTCTTTAACCCCCCCCCCCCACCCCCACCCCACCAGGAGGCAGGAAAGGTTGGGACCCGCTGTGCCAATTCAACATGGCTCCATCTCTCAACTTACCTAAAACTTCTTCCGACTCCCCTCGAGCTGACTTCACCTTGGTGTTGAGTTTGCAAAGTGTTCGACAAAATCAGGTCGTCTTGGTGCCTAATAAAGTGAAATATGACTTAGGTCATAATACCCATTGAAAGTCACCCTGGACTAGAGACAGCCTCCACTGGAGTGCCCACAAGCTCTGTCCTGCGGGGCTCGGGCAGTCACTCTCAGAAACTTGCTATAATGCCTGAAATGTGCTTCCCGGCTCTCCCGTCCACCTTTTCTGCCTGGAAAATCTCCATTTATTCTCTCTCTTTTTTTTTTTTTTTTTTTTTGATTGTGGTAAGATTCACTTAACATAACATTCACTATTTTAGCCACTTTAAAGTATCCACTTCAGTGGTATTTAGTGCATTCACTCTGTTGTGCAACAATTGCCAGAACATTTTCATTACCCCAAAATGCCATTCATTCTTCAAGACCCAGATCAGAAGTCTCCTACATGCCAGACACCATGCTGAGTGCTTCCACACACACTGTCTTATTACATCTGCACAGCAGACCTAGAAAGGTGGAATATTATCCCCTTCCAGAAATTAGGACATTGAGACCCAGAGAGGTTTAGTCTCCAGCTAACACTTGGTGGCACTAGGATTCTACAGTCAGTATCCCCCTGAGCAGGCCTCTGTCTCTCCCACCTCCATCTCCCCAGGCCTGGCACGTTAGATGGTCCCAGCATATGTTAGTTCCAGTCCTTTATCCACATCAATCCCAGTCAATGGACATCAGTTGCACAAGGACTGGATGAGTTGCTTAGCCATTATGACTGATATGGTCATGGGCTGCATTTGAAGATATACAACTGCCACCTAGAGGTGGCAAGCCTGCTCTGTTCTAGGGGTCAGCTGGAACCATAGGTCTTCAGTTCTAGGAATCACATGTCATACAAATTGATTGACCACCAGGAAAGAGCCCAGAGGATGATGCCAGGATGTTGACTGGGATGGGGGTGGTAAATCTGAAGAGGAAACTCTCTTCAACCATCTTTAGACATCTCAAGGACCGTTAGGGACAGACAACAAGAACCTGGATACCTCCAGCAGATGAACAAAGACAAGGGACAGGGAGTCAGACTTGGTTCAAAATAAGATGTCCCTGGGGTCAGCCCGGTGGCATAGTGGCTGACTTCACGTGCTCCACTTTGGCTGCCCAGGGTTCGCGGGTTCTGATCTCAGGTGTGGACCTACACACCGCTGATCAAGCCACACTGTGGCAGCATCCCACATACAAAATAAAGGAAGATTGGCACAGATGTCAGCTCAGTGACAATCTTCTGCAAGCACAAAGAGGAAGATTGGCAACAGATGTCAGCCCAGCGAGAGTGTTCCTCACCAAAAAAATAAATAAGATGTCCCCATAATAGAGAGGCTTACCAGTGAGAAAAGATATTCAAGAGACAGTGGTACCCTCAAAAAAGAGTGATCAGGAACGTGGGCAGAGGGAAAATTTGAATATGGACTGTATTTAAGATGACACAGTTGAATCCAGGTAAGACTTCTTGGATACGATGCTCAAGCAGGAGTATGTGCCTGCTGCAGTGTCTAGGGCTGAAGGTCACGATGTCTGCAATTTACTTTATCACAGGTCAATAATAGCCTGCGTGTGCATGCGAGTGGGTGGAGAGTGAGAACACACGCAAATAGGTAAAATACACTTTGGTGAATATTAGTAAAGAGTATGTGGTATTCATCATACTATTCTTTTCTGAAGTTTGAAATTTTCTAAAATAAAAAGTTGAGGGTGGAATAAAATACAAAAAGAGGACAGGGAGAAAGAGAGCTAACGTTTTTGGTGGTGTTTTTCAAATTTTTCTAATGATAGAAATCACCTGGACTGCTCATCCCACCCCCCCCCCCCCCAAGTGTGGCGCCTCGCCAAGAGGAGAGCACAGCAGGCTGCACGGCGAGCCAGTGCCCCAGGCGAGCCCTGGCATCATCACGGCCGGGCAGCCCTAATTTATTGAGCACCTGTATGTGCCAGGTGTCCTCTAGGGCCTTTACCTGATTTAGTTTAATCTTCATAACTCCTATGTAGCAAGCACTTCATTTTGTGGCCATTTGATGGATAAATAAATCGAGATTCAGAGAGAATAGATAACTTGGCCAAGGACACACTGCTAAGTGGTAGGGTCTGTCCTGGGTTTTCATTAAGCCTCACTGTGTAATGAAATCAACTGGAACTTTTTTTTAAGTGACGTTGGGACCCCCACTCCCACGCGTTCCAGTCTTTAGTTGCTCGGGGTGGAGACCAGGCGTGGGTATTTGGGTACTACCAGGACAGTCTAACGGGGGCTGAGAACGGTGCAGCTCACTAACGTGTCTGTGGATCACCTGGGCTCTTGTTGAGCGTCAGATTCTGATTTGGTGGCTCTTTGGTGGGGCCTGAGAGTCTGCAGGTCTAACGAGCCCCCAGGTGGAACTGGTGCTTTGAAAATGAGGCACTTAGCACTTTAAGAAAGTTGCAGGTTTTCTGGGTTTTATTGAGAAGTTGAGCAAGTGACTCCTGAGATTCCTATGAAACAGTCTTCTGTAAAGTTTAGATTCTTGGACTTAATCTACCAGTTTACCCCTTTGATGAGTGAAACATACCAACTCTGAAACTCTTTTACATCTTTGTACTCATGTATCATACATCATGTAATTTTATCTTTTTAGTTTATTTTTCTGTGAGGAAGATTGGCCCTGAGCTAACATCTGTTGCTATTTTATGTGGGATGCGGTGGCTTGATGAACAGTGCTAGGTCCACGCCCAGGATCTGAACTTGCAAACCCCAGGCCGCTGAAGTGGAGCGCATGACTGTAACCACTACACCACCAGGCCAGCCCCCTTAACTTTTTAACTAGATAATCTGTGTTATCATTCAGGCATTAATTTGGCCACGTGTAAAAGAAAATCTGACTACTCTGACTTAGGGACTTGTTATTCTTGTTATACAAGAATTCTGGAGGAAGGCAGTTTCTGGCATTGGTTCAGCAACTCAACAGTTTCAGGGCCAGCTTCTCTGCAGTTCTCTTGGCTTCTTCCTCATGGTCACAAGACAGCTGCTTCTGCTCCAGCTATCATGTCCATCTTCAGGGGATGAAGGAGGAAGGACAGCTGCAACTGCATTTGTCTCCATTTACCAAGAAGGCAAACATATTCCTAGAACCACCTCTCCTGGCCAGCAGACTTCCACTTAGATCTCATTGGCCGCAGTAGGGCATGGTCATTTCTAGCTGCAGAGGAATCTGGGCAAACAGAAACAGAATTGTCATGATTAGCTTGGACCAATCAGGATCCGTCATCTGGTGCTGGACACACAGCTGTGCTGGGTGCAGTGGGGGGTTCTGAGAGCAGAGGAGAGGAAGAACATGGGTGAAATAACCAGTGAAGTCTGATCATTGCACCCTTAGCACGAAGTTCTAGACGGCAGCAGTGGAAGTTCAAACACTGCAGAGTCTGCTCATCTTTGGCCTGTTGGGGAGCTACTCCTTAAAATCGGCTTACGCTGCACAGCTCCCTTTATTTAACAAATATTTATTGAGCACACACTATGTGCCAGGCACTGTTGGGGGCATTGAGGATACATAAGTCCTGTGGACTTTACAAAATACTGTGCAACCTAAAACATTTGCAGACAAGGAGACCCACAAAGGGACCAGTTAGAGTGGATGCAGCCAGGCTTCTGAAATGAACAGCAAGTAAATGGACATCGTATTTGGCTCTCCATTTTCCACTAGCTGGAATGGTGGTGCTGGACGGATGTTATTTCTGACCAGGCAGTCAGGGAGCCCACACTTGCAGTGCCTCCTCTGTGCAGCATTGTCTACAGCCCTGCAGTGCTCGTCACCACCTTGGCAGCTGGGGACCATTCTCTCCATTTTACAGCTGGGAAAACTAAGGCTCAGCCAGATTAGGAGACTTACTCGTGGTCACACAGGTCATAAGTGGTTGAGGAACTTGACCCTGCGTCCATGTAGTTTCAAAGCTTGTGCTTGTCCCTCTGCATGGCGCTGCCCCTCCAAAAGAGTTGCACAAATCCACGTGCAACACAAAACTCCCTTTAAAACTAAACTGAAAGCATAATTTACTCCTTGAGTATGGGTTATACATTACAGCAGATGTTGTTGTTACGTTTGTGGCTTCACGAAGATTCTTTGGCTCTAGATAGAGAGCCCAAGGACAATGGGGGAAAATTCTTTGATGATATCTACACACACACACACACTATTGCCTCCAGAGAAAATGCTTCAAGGAGCCACCTCTACTTCTATGTCCTGCTTTTACAGGTGGATTCCAAAAACTTGTTCGTCTTAGCCCAGAGTCACTCTTCTTTGGAGGCTGGCCACGGTAGGAGGGGGACAGAAGCAGTGGGACTCAAAGGATCAAATGTGCTTGAACTTGACACCAACGTCAGCCTCTAGTCTCTCCCCCAGACAGCAGCATTCTTGGCTCCTCACTCCTGAGCCCTGGATGGTCCTGCCTGTCTAACTTTGAGTCTCATCTTTGCCTTGTGGCTCATCTGAGCTCAGACCCATGCCCCTCACACCCGATTCATGCTCTCAGGTAATGACCTAGTTTGTCTTATCTATTACTGTGTAATAAACTAGCCCAAAACTTAGTGGCTTAAAACAACCACCATTTTATTGTTTCTCATGATTCTACGGGTCAAGAATTCAGTCAGAGCACACTGGGGACAGCTTGTTTCTTCTCCACGTGTTGTCCACTGAGGCTGGACCATCCAAGATGGCTTCTTCACTCCCAGGTGATGCCTCAGCTGAGATGGCTGGAATGGCTTGCTCAGGGCCCTGTATCTGGGGCCTTAGTTCTCACTGTTGGCCGGATTCCTCGCTTCTCCCCCACGTAGTCTCAGGGCCTTGCCCTCCCCTCACGGCCTCTTCATGTGGTCTCTCCTTATAGCTTGATCTTCTCAAATATGTCAGACAGAGGAGGAAGAGCATGCAAGAGAAAGGAAGAGAAAGCTGCCAGATCTCTTAAGGCCCTGGCTTAGAAGTCCCAGGCATCACTTCTGCCTCATGCTATTGGTCAAGAGTGATCATAGGCCCGCCCAGATTTGAGGGAAATGAAATAAGTAGACCCGTCAGTCTGCTCCTGACCTCTGAGTTCTTTTTGTCAAAGAATTCAGGCATTCCCCCTTGGGAGTTGCTTTATATCACCTGCCTTTATGCCTCCCTAGTCATGACAATCATTCACTCACTCGTTCAACAAATATTTATTGAGCACCTACTCTGAGCCCGACACTCTGCTAGGCACTGAATCTGTAGCGGGATACCAAGTGGAATAAGACTGCCCTCAGAGAGCTTACATTCTAATGAGGGAGAGAGAAAATAAAGACATAGACAAGTAATTTATGCGTGGTATGTCAGGTGGTGATATGTGTCATGGAAGACAGCAAGGCTGAGAAGATGGGTAGGGAGGGAGAGGTGGAGATGGGGCAGGAGTTGCAGTTTTAAATAAGATGGTTAGGGGGCGCGAGAACAAGCTGGCCATGTGGAGATCTGGATGAGGGCGTGGGAGGCAGAGGAATGTGCAGGCGCCCGGCCTCAGCTGGAGCACGCACAGAGTTCAGGAACTGCAGAACACGGCCGGGGGCGCAGGGGGTGCGGTCAGACGCCTTGGGAGCCAGGGAAGGACTCTGGTTTCACTGTGAGTGACAGGAGAGGCCAGTCAGGAACTTGGGCAGAGGAGGGACGGGATTTGAGTAAGGCCAGAAGCGGGACATGACAGCTGTGGATTCGTGCACTTGTATTAACTGTGCCCCAAACACTTATTTTCCTGGGTTAAACCATTAGCATTGGAGGCAAGCTGAGAAATGCCATTTCCAGGAAAATGTTGATTTATGAAAGTCCACTTAGCACATTGTAGCAAGAGCCATAAAGCTGAATATACCCTTTCACTGAATAATTCCGTGCCTGGGAATTCATCCTGGGGAGAGAACTTAATAAAACGTGTTTTTCAGGAGTGTTTTCAATAATAAATTTTTTCATTTTGTGTTTTCACATTCATAAAAATATTTTAAAATTAGGCATGAACATATACTCCATTGTCTAGCTGGCTGCCTTGTAGCCCAACATGACCATTGGTTCCAGCACTGGGACCACGTAGTGTTACTTAAGTTGTCATGAGATGAGCTCATACAAGAAGAATGGAGTTGAATTTAGCGTTAAAAGGTCTGTTCATGCCAAGCAGAGGCTGAATTATGTCACAGACTCACTATTTGGGGCAGGATATGCAGCAGTGTGGGGAGACAAGAGGGCAAGTTTCTTGTCAGTATCTGCCAAACCCAAAAGATTCTGCGCCATGCAGTTGGTTCCTGTATCCATGTTGTGAGTGGCAGCTGAGTTTCAGCAAACGTTATCTATCTTACCAATGCTGTTGCTTTTGATTCTGTTTTGAAATAGTGTTTTCACCTAATTAGCAATTTCATTTTGATTATATAGTTCTATAAGAGTTATAATCCTATTAGCTTAATTTTTGTAACATTAAATTATTTAATTCGACATTGGAGGTTAGTGAAACAATTATTTTCCTTTAAAAGTTGTCTGGAGGTTACTCAAGTGTGAGCCACACTGGGATAACTAGTAGCTGGAAGCATCATATGGTTCAGAAAAGCCTTTCTGGTGCAGATTCCCTGATCAGCGCTCAGGAGGGGCTGGCGCCCCCTGGCTGCGGCAGGGGCGTGGGATGGCAGGCGGTAGCCTCTGTACCTGCCCAGGCCTCTTCAGGAAGGTTCCCCAGGGCTCCTCCACGAGCAGGTCTTGACAGGTTGGTCTGGCATGGATTCCGGAATGTTCAGTTCATTTATTCTGACCACACTCTGGGGGAAACAACAGGCAATTCTGTGTCCAGAAAGTTGTCTGGCTCCCAGGCTCCAGGCATCCACTTTCTATCCTCACTCAGACTTCCTGCCAGGTGATCTCAGTCATTGTCTTCTGTGCAAGCTCCTCCAAGCAGCCTTCCAGCTTCCCTTCTCTCATGCAGCAAGAAGTCAGCACCCAGCCTCCGCCGCCTGGTCCCGCCTCCGTTCCCAGCGTCTGCGGAGGAAGACAGGTCCTCTCCCGCCAGGCTGGGTTACCCAGTCCTGTGGCTTCCTACTTTCTCCTCCTCCCAATAGTCTAACAAGACAAAGATCCCTGACCAAGTCTCAGTTCAGTAAATATCCTTCCTGCTCAGTGTGCCCCGAACCTTGCTCATCTGGCCCGTGAGACAATCGCCTCTAAAATACAGAAAAACTGAATTCTAGCCAAAAACTAGAGACAGCTCTAACCATTTTGACAAATCATCTCAACAGTTCTTATGGGAACGTAGGAAGTCCTCTTTATAGAACACCGTATATTCTAACACTGAGGTGCCTGCCGTTCAATGATTCAGCTCAACAAATTCAGCATCTATTTCCTGGATGTTGATGACATGTCAGGAGCTCTGACGCACGTGAACCAACGTATCAGAACAAACCCAGCAGATGTTCTCACAGGGTGAAGCTGCCGCCTCAGTGTCAGACGATGGTCTCGTTGCTCCATCACAGAAGCTCCTCTTTGGTGCTTTGATTAAAAAAACAAAGCTGTGCATTAAACACTGGGTAACATGCCAGGATCCATCACTAAAAGAGTTTACATAGTCTGCCTGTGGTTGTGATTACTAAAAATTCTTTTCTGCAATTTCTAAGAACAAATTCCCAAATTTTCTTGGGCTAGAATTTGGGGGGCAAAACATTCCATGGAGTAGGCAGAGCTTTTCTCATGGAGTAACACCTACATCTTGTGGCCCTTCTGGATATTGCAAGTAGATCAAGCTATCTCTAATCCTGTGACTCTTGGTACAATCATAGATCTTAGAGCTGGGAGACAACTTGAGGGGTCCTCTAATTGCGTCCCCTGTCTTCATAAAGGTAAGGTTTATTCCTTCCCCTATTGCATCATTGTAACAGCCCAGAGAGGTTAAGAGGCTCGTCCAAGGTCACACAGCTAAGTAGAGTATCTTATCTGAGGCTCCTGCAACCCTCTTGTCACTTTTATTTTTTTTTTAGGAAGATGAGCCCTGAGCTAACATCTGCTGTCAATCCTCCTGTTTTTGCTGAGGAAGGCTGGCCCTGAGCTAACATGCATGCCCATCTTCCTCTACTTTATATGTGGGACGCCTACCACAGCATGGCTTGACAAGCCCTGCCATGTCTGTACCCGGGATCCGAACTGGGGAACCCCAGGCCGCCGAAGCAGAATGTGCGCACTTAACCGCTGTGCCACCAGGCCAGCCCCCCTCTTGTCACTTTTTAGGAAGAGGAAATCTTTCCTAAACAAAATCCTCCGAATTATAAAAGTGACGAAAGCAGAGGTGTTGCGATTGAAGTGACCGAAGGGCCACCCTCGCCAGCGCCTTCACCCAGCACACCTTGACAACCGTGTCTTGTACCAGGGGCTGCTTCCCTGGTAAATCACCATGGGAACATCACTGTGGGAACCTGGGAAAGATCCCTAGGAAAATACCGTTCCATTCTGAGGCAGTTTATTATTTGACCAGTTTCTGTTCTGACCAGACAAATCCCTTTATCAGAATGTAACTCGCTTTCTATCATGATTATCAGCAACTCTTCATTTCTACATCTCTCCCCAGAGAATCTCTAAGTTGATTTGTTTTCAATTGCAAGTCAGATGTTTTCAACCTCCTATGACAACATGGGCCATGGGTGTGACGGCGGCAGGGATGAGGGGTGGCCTGCTCCACGCCAGGCCCCAGCCTCGCTGCGGCGTGTGAGCAGATCGGTCTGATGCAGTGAGATGGGGCAAGAGCAGAGGGCAGGCGAGGAGGAAGCAGCAGCTAACTCTGCCAGGGCACTAGGGGGAGCTTCCATTTACTTACTTGGTCAGTCGTTCAACAAATAATTGTCAGGCTCCTTGCAGGTGTCAAGCCCTTAAACAAGATAGACAAGATTTCTGGTCTCACAAAGCTTACGTTCTAGCCAGAGGAGACAGGCCATAAGAACTAAACAAATAGATAAGATGGTTTCTGATTGTGACTGAAATGTGGGGAGGAATGATAGAGTGTCTGATCTGAGGAGAGCTATCTAGCTGGGCCCTGAAGTGTGAGAGAGTTGGCTGGAGGAAGAGCGCAGGGACTCCGGGCAAGCCAACAGCAGGGAAAGACAGGAAGGCGAGCGACAGGGCCAGGCCCTCTGATTCGGAGAGAAAGCTCCAGGGAGCCTCCAGCCGGGCTCTTGGCCTCTTTCTCCTTCCGGGAGAGGGCGCTGATGGTGTAACCCCAACCCAATCCGATGCCGAAACCCGGCATCTTCCTCTCTGAGGCACCCAGCCCCTTCATTCAGCTCCTCAAAAACTACACAGCAGGAGAAAAACGGTCGGTGAAGACAGACTTAGCGTGGGAGTCACTGAAGCGAAGCGAAAAAAGAAAAGACAAACTAGAGAGTGCGTCCACAGTCATCAACTGCCTTTTTGGTTTCATTTTTCGTGATATCTGCTTGTGTGTGTATATATATTTTAAATTAACTTTTTATTATGTAAATTTCAATCATAAACAAAATTAGAGATAATAGTTCAATGAAATGCCATGTACCCATCTCCCCTACCAACAACCATCACCTTCCGTTGTTCTCGCTTCATAAACCTCATCCTTCCATTCATTCCTTTTTTTTTTCTGTAGCCTTTAAAAAGCAAATCCAAGACACTAATCACTTCTCTGGTAAATTACTTCAGAATATGTCTCTAACAGATAGGATTCTTGTTTATTTAAATATAACCACAATAGCTTTGTCATAACAAACATAATTAAAAACAATTTTTTAATGTATTCTAATTGTGTGTGTGTTTAAACATTTTATTTTTGAAATAATTTCTAGGAAAGTTATTTTAAGTTTCAATGTCTGATTCTAGAGTCTTACCTTACGGTTGTGTCTGGGAATAAAATAATACGTTACAGATTTGGTTAGAAGTTATCTTTGAAAATAGACTGCCAAATAAATAAATGACAAACTGTTCCTTATGCTGAAAAAACAGTATAACATAAAAGACCAGTACAATAATAACACTAATTTCTATTAAACACTGTATTATAGTAAATATAATGATAAATTTAAATATATTTAATTTAACATCAGCAAGAACACCTCTGACTTAGCATAACTACTTTTGTTTTTGTATACAAATGTCATAGGATTTATAGTATTTTGTACCTTGCTGTTTAATCATAACATTTTTCCATCTAACCCATTTCAATGACAGGAAAATAACCATCTTGGAAATGTGCCATAATTTATTCAATTTTGAAAATACACTCAACTCTTTCCAATGCATTGTGACTGAAAACAACATCTTGGTACATCATGGTGTGGCTCGTGTAAGAAATTCTATTAAAGAGCGCGTCTTCCAAACCCCTTTGGAGAGAAGAGGGAGCAGGAGCGGCATGTTGGAAGGCTGCGTTTGGGGAAGGAGCACGCCTTGTTCAGGGTCCAGGAGACATCTGCAGCCAGAGCATGGAGCAGGGGCAGGAGTGCGGCCAGTCCACACAGGACCCCCCCCACCCCCACCCCAGAACCATCATGTCTTAGGGAAAATTGCTTTGAGCAGATGCGTTTTCTAAAATGTCATTCTAAAGGACATATCCTTCATTTCTGTGGAGAAGCACTGGATATTCGTTACCTCAATTTAGGATTTCATCAAATTAATAAATGCAGCTAATAAAGAATGTCAGAAAACAAAATTTACTTCAATATCAAAAGTCAAGAAGGAAAATATACCAAATATTACATTTAAACACTGCTCATCTAAACAGTTCCATCTGGGCAACTTCTCTAAGCCCATGCGCCTGTCATGACGTGGTCTGGAACCGCAAGAATAGACTGCGAGAGACACAGGCAGGGCTGGGGGCTTGAGCCAACACATCTCAGTTAGACCCCCGTGGCATGGGACAGTCAGATTCTCACCGTACACACACTCACGCCTCCACACGCATGTCCACATACACACTCACACGGACACACACACACTCACACGGACACACACACACTCACACGGACACACATGCACACCTACAAGTAGTTCCCACTCATATCTGGTGCAGCCCCAGAGCCATTCCATTAAAAGCGATCAAAGAGGTTTCCTACAGAGTAACCCTTTCACTTTTCTCTATAAGTTTAATGTAGTTTGAATGTAAGAATCTGCCTTTTGTAGAAAAGCTGAGGACAGAAAAGCCAGTTCAAAGTGACTTTGCGTGGCCCAGAATTAGCTGCTTTACCCTTGATTTCAACCTTCCTGGAGACAGCATGTGTCTGCAAGAGATTTTCTTTATTAAATGTATGGAGGTGGTTTTTTTAATATGATATTCCCATTTTTTTGTCCCTCACCCTTGGGCAGATATATTCTCCTAACATAACTTTCTTGTCTGCCTGGGTTTGAATCCCTCCTCTGTCACCTGCTACCTGTGTGATATCAGGCAAGTGGCTAAACCTGTCAGTCTTATCTGTAAAAGCTTAATAACTCTCACGCCTACCTGATAGTGTGGTTGTGAGGGTTAAATGAGCTCACACAGAGCAACACTGGGACCTGTGTCTGGCACACAATTTCATAATAAATATTTCCTAGGATTGTTATAGGTCATATTTATTTCAAATTAGCCAGTCTGATTTAAAAATATGAAAAATCCATATTTTTCTTGATTATAATACAAGTTCATTATTAAACATTCAAACAACACAGAAAAATGCAAAGAAGACAATGAAATAGTAAAATTCTCCTTCAGAGAAACCTCTGTTGACCCTTCGAGCATCTGTCCAGATAGTTCCTGAGTCTGCATTCACGTGAAACTGGAGATGATGTTACATGCCTGATGGCCTGGGGCTCCTCACCGACATTTGTCCTGGACAGTGCTTCCTGCATCTGTGAAAACACTCGGTCAACTGTCCCCAGGGAAGCAGGAAATAACATGGCTTAGGCCAACGGTTCTCATACAAGGGCGATTTTGCCCCACAGGGCAACATTTGACAATGTCTGGAGACATTTTTGATTGTCACAGTTGGAGAGAGGAAGGTGCCACTGGCATCCAGTGGGTAGAGGCCAGAGATGCTGTTAAACATCCTACGTGCCCAGGACAGCCCCATGACAAAGAATTATCTGGCTCCAAATATCAATAGTGCTCAAGTTGAAAAACCCTGCCTTAGGTCATTTCATTTCTAAGAGGTAATAAATATTATTAACAGGAGAGTCAGGCAGCTAGAATATACTGGTAGGGTCGTCCTGTCGTTAAACTTTTCTACTTCTGTGCTGGTTTCCCAATAGCTCCCCACCCCGCCCTGCCCTCACTGCCGGTCCTCCCCCACCTTCCAGGGCTCCCGCAGGCCCCCCACTGAAGGCTTTACACCTGGCAGAGCGAGGCAGGGCCCCCCTGTGGCTGCAGCTGTTGTGACTGGCCAGGCTCAGGGCTCACCAGCTGTTGGAGATTCGGGCCCTCCCCGTGGGTAACGAGGGGGAGAAACCTGAGCAGGAGAAGCTTTTCCTTCTCACCCACATAAACACTTAACAACTTCTTCATAAATATTTCGTATTATTATTGGTAATATTTGTTTCAAATTAGCAGTTCTCTTTTTTAAAAAATGAAAAGAGCTTTGTTTTATCCTGATTATAATTGAGATGCATATTCATTATTAAACATGCAAACAAAACAGAAAATTTTCTGTTTGTGGTGAGAATGCCTGCCCATGGTGTCTTGGAAGCGCTCTGCTGGAGAGGGGAGAAGCCCTTCTCAGGACCAGGACAAAGGAGAAGTCACATCAGGGATGGTTCCCTGTCAGTCGACTTGACACAGGGAGAAAGGGGCCCCCAAACGGGGAGCAGCAGATTGGATGTGTCCTGGACAGACTGCCTTGTGTCTGCCCGTCCCAGGAGGGGGTGGGAGCCTCTGCAGTTCTGCTCAGACCTTTAGAGGGTTCTAGGAGAAAGACTTCAGTAGTCAAGGGCTGGGAAAACTGTGTAGGGAACACATCTGATGACTTCTAAATGTTATCTTGAAAAGAATATAAAGAGGCTTTGTTGAGAAACTTTCCTGCTGCTGTCAGCCTCTTGGAGCCCTGAACCTTCCACTCACTGCTCTAGAAAAAGAAACTGTTGATTCATTTAGGTCCTGCCGAGGAGAAAGGGGTCCCATGATCTTTGGTGAGAAATTTCCCTGAGACACATAAAATCAGACTGCGTGGGCTGGTTTGTAGCTGGCTTGGAAGTTGAAACACTGTGGGCACGTCTCCATGTAAATGAATTCGGGAACACCACCATTTGCAGCAGCTGCATAGTGTTCCACTGTAGGGGTGGATGCTTTTTTTAGCCAGTTGTCTACAGATGGGTGGTTTACTAAAATTGCTGCAGGGAACAGTCATGAAATCTTCGTGAAATTTTCCATGGGATGGTTTCCCGGAAGTGGAATTGTTGGGTCCTGAGCTCCAGAGCCCACATGCTCACCTTAGCTGTGCTTGCTCAGAGACAGTGAAGACCCTTGGGTGGGGGAAAAAGAGAGAATTTTTAAGAAATCCCAGAAGACATGTTCCCGGGACTAAATGCTGTGAACGAGGCTTGCCCAAAACTGGAAGCCTGTGGCTGCTGGAATGGGAGCCATGGCCGTCCAGCCCAGCCAACCTGACCGGCAGCTGGGTCATCCCAGGAGCCACTCCCTCCTCCCTATGGGAGAACCCAGGTCATCTCTCAGGCCTGGGACCTAGTGACACAGGGTATGACAGGCCCTAGACAGGCTGGGGCAGCGGGCTTTACCTGCCAGGGTCTTAGGGTCCACAGGGAAGTCAGTTCTGCAGCCTTTATCATGCACCCTCATCCCCGCCCACCCCATCCCCTGGCTCCCTCTACCCCGCCCCAGACCTCCAGAGAGTCAGAAGGAAGTTGCTGACCTGTCCCCTGGGGGAATAATTGTATTAGTGATAAGGTGGCCTCTGGCGGCTTCGTCAGCAGATTCAAGGCTTTGGGCTGAGTAATCCTTTGGCGTCTGCCCCAGCAGCTGGTCACAGATCGGGCGAGACCCCCTGCCCCCAGCCCTGCTGGGCTGTCATCCTTTCCCCCAGCACAGTCACGGCTCTGGCTGGGCCTGACCTGCCAAAGAACCGAGGGCCCTGGTAAGAGAGGAGCTTGGCTGGGATCAAAATGATATGAGGAGTCGACATAACCAAGTCAAAACAAACAGCGTAAGAACAGGCAGGTTAAACACTGCTGGTGTCTTTTATTCCGATGGATTTATTTTTTGCCATCCTAAGTAATACAGACCCACCAGAGACTATCAGGGCAATAAGGACAAGTTGAAAATGAACGTCTGTCTATTAAGTGCCTTGTGACCCACACGCCCAGCTGACCTGAAACTCTGAACCTGGTCCCCAGAGCCCTCCATTGACTGAGGAGAGAAAGTTGACCTGGAATGAGGTCCAAGATTAAGGACAAGATCTGGCCCCGGAGGTGCCTCTAGAAGGACAGCAGGTAGACTGAGGAGTCAAGGCAGACAGCCTGGAGGAGGTGAGCCTTGAACAGGCCTGGAAAGACGGGAAGGATTGGGTAGATAGAGCAGGAGCAGCAGGCAGCTCAGATGGAGAACAGCAGAGAAAAAGCAGCCAGGGCAAATGAGTCCCCTCTTTGTCCGCTTCCCTGCTTCGCTCTTACCTTGAGGGTTCCTTCCTCGGTGTCTTCATCTCCTTCCCTGAGGTCTTTCCCGTGCACTTGCTGGGAGCAGTCCTGGTGTCTACTTCTCCCAGGGTTTGCAGCCCTGCTAAGGGCTTCAGGGAAAATCCTCTCTCTGCCCAGACTGTCCTCCTGTCAAGTCACTGTCTTTAACCTCAGCTGCTCCTCAGAGCTTCCCCCCGAAGTCCCTTCCCCACAACGGCTGCTTCAGACCTTACCCTCTCCAAGGCAGTCACCTCCAACCTCTGCCCTCTCACTCCTGGCCCCCTTCCACCGACCTCCTCCTCTCATCTTGGACTGCACTAACCCTTTTAGTATCATCTCCTGTAACCCTACCACAACCCCCGAGGGGGCGCTAGTCTACCGTTTTAGAGATGATGAAATGGAAACACAGAGAGGTGGAATAATTTGCCCAAGCTCACACAGCCAGGAAGACATCAAACCAGGATCTAAGAGGATTGCCCTGCCCAGAGCCCGCCCCTTAAGCCCGAGGTTCTCTCATTCCCTCAGGGTGACCCCTCTCCAGGCCAATCCGTCCCTCTCCTTGTGCTCTGCCACCCCCTCTGGCTTGCTCAGGATCAGATATTCAATTTACACACCACCTCCAACTTTACCCCCTCTCCCCTGGCTCTGTCTCCTCTGTATCTACCATTTTAAAAGAAAGTTTCTTAAGTGTTTTTCTTTAAGTATCTACCTTGACAGAAAAAAGAAAAAAATCTTTCCTTAGTGTTACCCTTTTTATAAACCCCTTAGCGCTGTCTCCTTCGTTTCTCAGCCAAGCGCTCTGCTTCCCGTGCCTCCCTCCTAGCCGTGGCCGCTGGGTCCCCTTCTCCCTTGGAACAACTCTCGCCAAAGGCACCAGCTGCCTCCTGCTGCTAAAGCCCAGGAGATTGCTCGAGTCTTCTTGCAGAGCACCACGGTGGGAAACAGGAGTTTGGGGATCAAACGTAAGTTTGAAACCCCCGTCTCCATTTCCAGCCTCCTCCCACCATGCTGTAGCTCTGTGGCCTGAAGCAAATTGCTTAACCTCTCTGAGACTCAGTTTCCTCATCTGTGAGTTAAGGCTAATAATGGCCGCTCCTCTCTGGGTTAGTGTGAGGTGCAGATATGATATTGCAAGTATTGGTGTAAGCACTCTTCTTGTTTGCTTTCTCATTCCTCTTTTTGGTGCTGCAAATGACCTCATAAGACACTTGACCTGGCTGATGCCTCCCTCCTTGTATCCCGCCCTTCCCTCTCTCCCGTGGCACGCGCTATCCTAGTTGTCCCTCTCAGCTCCTTTGCCAGCTGCTCTTCCTTGGCCCAGGCCTCCAGGATTAGAGGCTCTCAACTCAGCTTTAGGGACTTTCCTCCCCACACACGTGCTCCAGGCCATCCTTCAGTCCTAGGCTTCAGTGACCATCCTGTGCAGACCAGTTGGGGATGGGTTGTTCGGGGTGTGTGGAGTTGGTCCCTACACCAGAACTCCAGGTGGACCTATGGGTGGAAGCTCAGGGCAGAGACCCAGGCAGGAGCCTGGTGTGAAGTGGTCACCGAAGCTGTGAATGTGTGCAAGACTGTCCAAGGAGAGGGTCTGCTGGGGTGACCTCCGGGGCACCCTGAGGGATGACAAGTTAAGAGAGGGGTGGAAGATGGTCAAGACAGTTCCAGGAGAAGCGGGAGAGACGAGCTTTGGGAAGGAGGGACCAGTCAATCAAATTCCAGGGTTAGGAGGAGCTGGAGACCCTGCAGTGGAGGGTCCTGAGGGGCTGCCTGTCCGGAGGGTGAGGACAGAGGCAGACGAGGTTGGGTAAGGGGTCTTAGCCCAGTGGCCTCGATCTTCTGAGGCCCCAGAAAGCAGATTAGCCTGCAAAGCCCCTCAAGCTGACTTTCCAAATCCTCAATAGTGCTTCTCTGTCACAGTGAGGGTTAACCCTGCTTAGATAAGGGCCCTGCCCTACCGGCTCTCTCCCCTTAACTCCACGATCCTCCCAGAAGCTTCACCCTGTCCGCTCTCACCCTTGGGCTCTAAGGTAGAGCAAAGCCCTGCCCCAGGCTCACTCCAGAGGTGAACCCAGGTCTGCTGAGGATGGGTGGTCCCCTCCAGACCAACATGGGCTCTCTGCTTCATCATGCACCCGGGGTGGGAGTGGCTGTGGGGGCAGAGGAGCAGGGAAAGGAGAGGCTACTGCAGATTGCTCTGTGATCTTCTCAGTAACCCTGGGAAGGAATAAGACTAGCAGCCCATTGTTTATTCTGCTCTGAGTACCAGTCACTAACAGACTTTGCGATCATCTTACTGAGTTTCCTGACTACACTACAAGACAGGGACTTTGGTCATCCCTTTTATAGACGAAGAAACTGAGCTCAGACAGGTAAAATCACTTGCTCAGGGATGCATGGCTGGCCTGTGAGGGAGCAAGGGTTTGAACTTGGGTCTGTCTTGCCTCTCCCCACCCTCCCTCTGGGGCCGGGGTCTTGGTCCAAGGAGGCACAGACTCTTCCTTCCGCCTCCTCCCTTCAGAACCATCACTGGGCAGACTGAGTCTGGGGACCGCTGAGGGACCGTCCTGCCTAGGACTGTGAGGTCCAGTCAGGCAAAGGAGGGAGGCTGCCTGAGATCCCATAGCCAGACTCCAGGGCTGTGTCCTCACACCCTCCCGCCCTACAGGCCCAGCTCCCCAGGTAGGTGAAAAACACCTGCCAGCTCCTCTTCTGCCACCTCACAGGCCTGGAGGAGACCCTTCACATTGGGCCCCAGGCCTCACCACCTCCAGGCCAGCCTCAGACCCTGCATTGGACCCATTCCTACATGTGATGGGAGCTGCCTCTGTGCTGGGCATCTGGGAACTGCGAGCCTTCCAGGGAGCAAGAACCCTCAAATTCTGGGCCCTAAGTAGTCCGTTATCAAGGCATTGGGCAAGAACCACTGGGGCAGAGAGCTGGACCTACCTACCCAGGACCCTCAGTGAGCACCACATGCGCAGAGCCACACACAGATGCACACACACCTCAGTCACACACATTTGTCCCCAGATGCATGCCTAGGAGCTTGGAAAGATTAAAGTCCTGGGGAAAGTGGAGTCCATACCTCCCTTCAAGATTTGGCCTTGAGTGGCAAACAGCTTGAGACCACACGGCAGAAGGGACCTGGGGACATTCACTGAGCAGCCAGAGACTGGTTGGCAGGCAGCAGGACTGACCGGCTCCTGGGGGCACCTTGGTAATGTTGCAGGTGTGGCTGGTTGATCCCCTGTGGAGACAGTAAAGATTAAGAGGATCATAAGCTGTATTCAGCGCTGCCCTGGGAGAAATCTCCTCCAGCCAGAGCTGCTGCTGTGAGGGGAAGTTGGGGCAGTCCCTGAGTTCTGACAGAGAGGACCAGAGGCAGGAGGACAGAGAGGAAAGACAGAGGAAAGAGACAAAGACAGAGGGAGACTGCCAGGGCCAGGGAGCGGAAGAAGCAGAGACAGAAGAGAGACGGGCACAGAGAGACAGAGAGAGAGGGAGGCAGAGGCTGGGCCTGGCTCAGTGATCCGGAGGCCTCCCTCAGGCAGGAAGGCGAAGGCTGCCCCGGGACAGGCCAGCACTAGGCCAACAGCACGGATGAGCTCCAACATGGCTGCAGCTGTGCCAGTGGCTGTGGCTGCCTCCAGGAAGGAGTCTCCAGGCAGATGGGGCGTGGGGGAGGAGCCAACAGGTATGGCTTTCCTGGAGATAAGGTCTGGGCCCTTGGGGAGTAGACTGTGAGCTGGGGGTTTGCAGGGACCATGAAAGAAGTCAGAGCAACTCAGGCCCAGCCCCAAGGGCTGGGGGCAAGTGTGAGGGAACCTTCTGGCAAACCCAGAATCCTAGAAACATGGGGGTCAGGACAGCTGAGCTGACGGGGAAGGAAAGAAGAGAGAAGCACCCTTAGGGTTTGGCAGCAGAGGTCCCTAGTGGTGTTGCCAAGAATGTTTTTGTGGGATGATGGAGCCTGAAGCCACCTGCAGAGGGGGAAATGAGAGGTGGGGAAGTGAAAGCAGAGTCTAGTCTTGTTGAAAATTGACCATAGAGGGAGGCGAGGGGGCAGAAGCTGGGTGGGGTGTTGGGAGATGCAGAAGGGAGACACTTTTCCAGATGAGAAAGGCATGGGTTGTTTAAATGCGGCTGGCCAGGAACCTGAGGACAGGGGAAAGGGAATGAGGGGTGGACGGGGTCCCTGAGGAGGTGGGAGGGGCACGCGGCCCTGCCCAGCCAGCCTCCACTCAGCCCCTGCCCCTTAGGCTTGGGCCCCTCCCTGCAATGCCGCGTATGTGGAGACAGCAGCAGCGGGAAGCACTATGGCATCTACGCCTGCAATGGCTGCAGTGGCTTCTTCAAGAGGAGCGTGAGGCGGCGGCTCATCTACAGGTGAGGAAGGTGGGGGTGGGTGAGACCCCCAACTGGAAGAGTCCCCCAGCCTGCTGCCCCTGCGGGTCCCTGGGAGGGATGGAGGTTGTTCAGGGGAGAAGAAGCAAGGGCAAACATGTCCGAAACCCCAGATCCAGGGCCTGGGCAGGACACTGACACCTGGGGCTCCCCTCCTCCTGCAGGTGCCAGGTGGGGGCAGGGATGTGCCCGGTGGACAAGGCCCACCGGAACCAGTGCCAGGCCTGCCGGCTGAAGAAGTGCTTGCAGGCAGGCATGAACCAGGACGGTGAGTCAGGAAGCCAACTTGGAGAGGGGTGACAGAAGAGAAGGGGTTGCATGACTGGTGGTGTTTCTTTACCCTTCCTGCTTCCCCAGCTGTGCAGAATGAGCGCCAGCCACGAAGCATGGCCCAGGTCCGCCTGGATGGCATGGAGTCAGACACCGGGCCCCGGCTGGAGCCCCTGGTGGCTTCCCCAGCCCCGGCAGGGCCCAGCCCACGGGGCCCCATGCCTGTTTCTGCAGCCAGAGCCCTGGGGCCTGGGGCCCTCACACCTCCTGGGCACCACCACTTCATGGCCAGCCTTATAACAGCTGAAACCTGTGCTAAGCTGGAGCCAGAGGATGGTAAGTGGGAAGACGGCTGAGTTTCCAGGTCACGGTGGGGCCACAGCTCCCAGCCTTTATCCCCACACCTGAGTCCCTGGGCACTCCCTGCCACCTGCTGCAGAGTAGGGACTGAAGTCACAACCTTCTTCTCCAACAGCTGATGAGAATATTGATGTCACCAGCAATGACCCTGAGTTCCCCTCGTCCCCCTACTCCTCTTCCTCCCCCTGTGCCCTGGACAGCATCCATGAGACGTCAGCTCGCCTCCTCTTCATGGCTGTCAAGTGGGCCAAGAACCTGCCTGTGTTCTCCAACCTGCCCTTCAGGGATCAGGTACACCTGTCAGGTGGCCCATGTGAGTCAGCCGAATTAGGGGCACATACAGCCCTGTGCAGGTGATGATTGGAGGTGCATGCCACTTGGGGATGGTGATGGTTGGGGACGCACATGTCTCTGAGTCAGTGATGGTTAGGGGTACATCTCTCAGGGATGTGATTACTGAGGGTGCTCACATCTCTGGGCAGCGATGATGGTCGGGGTGTGCACATTGGGGATGATGATAGCCAGGTTCACACAGGGACCACGGATTTGAAGTCAGTTCCTATGGCTCCCTGGGTCTTCTTTCCTTCTAAACAAACCTTCTGGTCCTACAGATGCTCTGTACATGACAGGGTGGCTGCATACCCTGAACAGCATGAGCAGATGACTCTGGGCTCCCTTGGAGCACAAATGCCTCTGACTTCAGGGCTTGAGTTTCAGTCCAACCTCTTCACCTCTAGGACACCCCTCTGGGTTTCTCATGGGCAAGCAGACCTGTCATGATAAACCCAGGAAAAGAGCCTGGCTGAGGGTCTGAGCCCTTAAGCCGTGGTTTGGATGGAGCAGCTCAGAAGTCAGGCCAAGTCTGCTGAGTACACTCACCTTAGGATGCTCATGGGGAGTGTCCCCAAGGCTGCCCAACTTCTCAGGGCTCTAGGCTTTCCTAAATGTTCCAGTTGCAGCTCTGGGTGGAACCCATAGAGTGTCTTGAAGCCTAGACAGCTGAGTTAGATGGTGCCAAATCCCAGAGCTCTGGGTCCCTAGCTGATGTCAAGCAGAGGTCAGGAGAATGTTCTGGGCATCCAGGACCAGCTCTTCCTTTCTTAGGGTACCCGAGGAGAGGGCAGAGTTGCCAGGCTGAGCCAGAGGAACTGTATATCAGTCATCATACTCACCCACTCTCTGGGCACAGGTGATCCTGCTGGAAGAGGCGTGGAGTGAACTCTTCCTCCTTGGAGCCATACAGTGGTCTCTGCCTCTGGATAGCTGCCCACTGCTGGCCCCGCCGGAGGCCTCTGCTGCCGGCAGCTCCCAGGGCCGCCTGGCCCTGGCCAGCGCAGAGACTCGTATCCTGCAGGAAACCATCTCACGGTTCCGGGCATTGGCGGTGGACCCCACAGAGTTTGCCTGCATGAAGGCCCTTGTCCTCTTCAAACCAGGTACCTGAGTCTTTGCCCAAGCCTTAGAGAAAAGTGGCTGGGGATGAAGAATGGGAATTCCAGGGCCTTCCTTCTGCCTCTCACTTTCCCTCCATCACCCCATATAGAACAAGAGGATTGCAGTTGTCTTCCCTGGGGGGCAGGAGGAGAGAGGTACAGGGCTGGGTTCACCCCTCCTGAGGGCCCTGGCTATCTGAGGGGGCAAGGCAGGCTGGGAGAGGAGCTCATTGCTGCTGCTTTTCTCCAGAAACACGGGGCCTGAAGGATCCTGAGCACGTGGAGGCCTTGCAGGACCAGTCCCAAGTGATGCTGAGCCAGCACAGCAAGGCCCACCACCCTAGCCAGCCTGTGAGGTAACCTGAGCACATGTCTACCTGCCCATCTATCCCTTCACCTCTTCACACCCCTGCCCACCTCTCTGACACCATCTCAGGACTGCACTGATTACATGACACAAGGGACTCAGTTCAACTGGCATATAGCCAACAACTACTGTGTGCCAGGCACAGTGCCGGGCTGCAGGAGTAGGGACAAAAATGTGTGTAAGACAAACTTGTTGCCTTCCAGGGATGCCCGGCACAGTGACCACACAGAAGATGAGAACCACCCTAGTCAGATATTGAGGGTTGCATGTATCCGAAGGAGACAGAGGCCCATTGGGGGCTGTAAAGTGGGGGCTGTAAAGCAGAACTGCAAGGGACTTTGTGGAGGCAGGGCTGGACCTGGAAAGAAGGATAGGCTCTAAAAGAAGAGAAGTCATCATTTACAAAGCGGGGAAGAGAGAGAGAGACAGGCAAATCTGGATGTGTTCTTAGGATAGGAGCCCGGTTTGCAAGGTGCAACTGATTGCTGCCAGTGAGAAGGTGGGAGATTAAGACAGAATGGCCTCTGGGACCAGGCTGTTTAGGACTTTGAATGACAGCCAAAGGCCATATCTGATTTGCTGGGAAGAGGAGAGCTACTGCAGCTTTTTGAGCAGGTGGGTGTTGTACATAGAGCTGGACTTCATGCAGACTGGCGTGGCAGTGAGCACAGAGTATACAACCCAGGAGGGAAGCAGATACTCCTGTCATCCAGGGGAGACCACGGAGTTCTGCTCTCTGGGAGTGGCTATAGGGAGTGGAAAGGAGAGGAGAGATGCAAAAGCCTCCAGGAGTTGAAATGGGTCACATTTGGCACTTGGGTGGATGTAAGGAACAAGGGAAAAGGAGCTATTTGGGAGAAGAGATAGTGAAGAAATAAAAAGAAAAGTCAGGAGGAAGAGATAGTTTTGAGGGAACATAACAAGGTCTGTTGGAGGGGCAGAGGGACATCTCACAGGGATGCACTTGCATAAGCCGTGTGTGGACAATAGCCCAGCCCAGGCTGGGTTTGGGGGACAGTAGCCACAGGGACAGTGTGGCTGGGGGGAGGGTGGGGAGAGGAGCCAGTGCTCTGGGACTGCTCAGCTTGGCCCAGCACCAGCAGATACAGTGGACCCTCAGCGAGATTGGGCCACTTGGCCTCCAGGCATCTATTGGCTATTTTAGAACATACCATCTGCATTCTCTTGGGGTTCTCAGCAGTTCTCTCTGAGAAGTAAGCTATCATGGGCACCCTCGAATCATCTCTCATCTGAGAAACGAACATAAGAAGAGGTAATTTCCCTTTAAGAAGAGCCAAAGTATACGAGGAATATACCATGTTTCACAGAAAGATTTCTGCTCCTTATGAGCTTAGGGAGAACAACTGTTCCTAAGGCTTGACACAGCATCCCAAAAATGGTCATCACGGACACCAGACACCAGTAGCCCTCCTAGGCCAAGTTTCTGTTGGGATCAGCTCCCAGGGATGTTTGGGCATATTGGTTTTGTGTCAAATTTCAAAATCCTGATTAAGATTTCTATAGCAGTTCAATACCAACTACAGGAAGAACTGAGTGTTGAGAGTGTGATTTGGGGTTCTCCAAGTCAGCGTATTTCAGTTTTTAAAAACTGCAATACCAAGAAGGAATACAATTTCCATCATAACCCAATACACACAGTCACCAAAGCAAAGTTCCACCAAATAATACTTGCCCTTACTTTGTATAATTTACTCTGATAATTCTATTTTAGTTTTTTTTAAAAAGCCTGGTTGTGACCCACTATATTGAATTTCAGACTCACTAGTGGATCAATTCCTGTGGTTTGACAAACAATTTCTCTACTTGACTGTATAGTTACTTCTTCCAGACATTGCTTAGATCAGAAAAACAGAAGAGGGGAAGACACAGGGGACGGCGTACGATGCTCAGTGCCACTCACATGGCGCTCACAAGAGAAAGCAAGCCCTTGGGTTGGCAGAGCGAGTTCAGCAGATAGTTGGGAGTTGGGGAGGCTTCCCATATTCCTCTATGCTGGAAGTTGAGCATGAAGCTGCCCCACTTTGGAGTGGCCTCATTGATGTTGAGCATTGACCCCAGCTGTCAGGTCTCCTACCCAAGGAAGTTCTCATGCCCCCATCTATCTCCCTTGGGCCTTCACCACCCACCTTCTCTGCAGTGGGGACCCCTGCCTTGGCAAATGGTTCTTATTTAAAACTGTATTTATTTTTATCCTGGATGATAATCTCAGCCACAAAAACTATGCTTCAACTTCACAACATTTTCACTAACGGCTACTGTAGTATCATAAGTTTCTTACAGAGGGGAGTTTGTATTCCTTTTCAAATATGTATAGTATTAATAATATAACTATCATAATAATCATATATTGATTAATAATATATTCATATATATAATATAACTTCTCACTTTATAATCTTTACACATAATATTTATTCACCCGTTTCACTGTGCTCCTCAACTAAACAAATTGGAGTGGGCGACAAGGAGTCAGGGGTGGGTGGTGGCAACTCTGGTAGTGAATGGGGCCTTTCCTCGAAATTCCTCCTTACTTGCCATGGGTACCTCTCATCTCGCCTATCCTCCCCCCTTTGCCTTTCTTGGGACGACACTGCCCCCAGGGCTCATGCTTCGATGCTGATAATAAAACTGATGGAGTCCTCTCTCCTGTTCAGGTTTGGGAAATTGCTCCTGCTCCTCCCGTCTTTGAGGTTTATCACTTCCGACCGTGTTGAACTCCTCTTTTTCCGCAAGACCATAGGGAACACTCCCATGGAGAAGCTCCTTTGTGATATGTTCAAAACCTAATGAAGGTGGAAGGAAAATGGGTACAACCACTTTGGAAAACAATCTCCTGAAGCTAAATGTTTGCCCGCCCTGTGACCCAGCAATTTCACTTGTAGGTATGCGTACCTAGCAGAAATGCACATCAAAAGATATCATAAGAATATTCATAGCAGCTTTATTCATAATAGCCCCAAACTGCACATTGACAGTAGAATGGATTAATTGTGGTAGTCATATAATGGAAAACAGCAGTGAAAAAGAATCAACTACTAATACATGGGACAACATGGATAAATTTCACAGACATAAAAGTTGAATAAAAGAAGCCAGACACAAGTTCTGCTTACACAAAGTTCAAGAACAGGCAAGACAAAGTTGGAATAGTAGTTACCTCTGGGGTAGGAGGTGGGGTGATTGGAAAGAGGCCCAAAGGAGCCTTCTGGTGTGCTAGAAATATTCTTTATTTTGATCTAGACGGTGGTTTCATAAAAATTCATTCATTTCATAAAAATTCATTATACATTCATAAAAATTAATTGAGCTGTGTATTTAAGATTTGTGCACTTTACTGTATTGTTAAACTTCAATAAAAAAGTGAAAAAACACAAACAGGAAAACAAATGTGGCCAAGGATCTCTCTCTGAGGACATTAAAGGAATGAACACAGGGTCTTACGTTCCATCCAGCTCCTCTCTGAGTCAGAGTTCATGTGCAACGAATTCAAGCCCAGTGAAAACTCTCCCACAGGATTCAACAACCCAGCTTCTCTCTAGATGACCTCCCACCATCCCACAGCTTCTCTCAATTTTCCTCTTCCTTATCCTTCCTCACCCCTCCATAAGCAAACGTGGGCACCAGCCAACTCAACACAGGGCAGTTACAGGCACTTTTTGTGAAGGGGAATCTCCATCACTTCTTAATTCCTTACGGAAAGATGAAGCTCAGAAATCTCATCCTTTTCAAAGATAGACCCAGAAGACCTAGAATATAATAATAATCAAAAAAGTTAACATATATCAGGCACCTTATATACCAGGCAGTGAAGTGAGTGCTGAATGCGCATTGTTATTTAATCCTGATTAACTCTGGGGGAGGGACAAATCATCTCCATTTATAAATGAAAAAACTGAGGCTTGTCTAAGACTCAAACCTTGTTGCGACTCTACTTAACTCTGGCACTGCCTCTACCCCATGCCCCCTCCACCTCTGGAATCAGCTAAACAATTCTGTTGCATTTTTTTTCTTTTTGAGGAACGTTAGCCCTGAGCTAACTACTGCCAGTCCTCTTCTTTTTTTGCTGAGGAAGCCTGGCCCTGAGCTAACATCCGTGCCCATCTTCCTCTACTTTATATGTGGGATGCCTACCACAGCATGGTGTGCCAAGCAGTGCCACATCCACACCTGGGATTCGAACCGGCGAACTCTGGGCCACTGAGAGGTGGAACGTGCGAACTTAACCACTGTGCCACTGGGCCGGCCCACTGTTGCATTTTCTGTCTTCAAAGAAGAGATGCTTGAAGTCAAGCAAGAAAAGATCATGTGAGAAATCTGTGAAATCCTAGGCGTTCCCTCCTCTTTGGCCTGTGTATGAATTCTCCTAGCTGACAGACATCCTGCCTTGGTGGAGGAAGGATGGTTCAGGACACTCTGCTCTGGAAATGACAATAGCTAAACTGGTACCCGGAGAGGAAAGCGTATGGCAAATACTGCCCAGCTTAAGCCCCTCCCATTTAAGCATTGGAACTACTTGAGACTCTTGATCTTTTAAAAGCTTGCCTCAGTTATTTGAGTCATTCAATGTCCATTATACTATCCAATTCCCTATCAAAAGTTTTATCCATAAGGTTTAAAGGCCTATATATAGAAAGCCTGAGCAAAAGCACTTTAGCAAGAAACATGGTTGAAATATAACGATAGGTCCTGCATATTTATCCTACAGAACATAAGACAGCAAAGGCACACAGTCTGGTGTCTGGGGTGCGTGAGCATAGCAATTCTACATTGGGAAAGAGACAGTTTGGGATCTCCAGAGGAAGTCTTGGAGAATTAGAGGAGGTACATAAATTGGATTATCTGCTGTCGATACCATCTCCTCTTCTAAGGTCTTGTCTTTATTGCAGAGATGCCAGGAAGTACATTTCCCAGGATCCCCTTCCCCTATGGTTTGCTAATGGAAGAAAGGCACTCACATGAGATTTGGAAGGTAAATGAGAAGACATTATTCTCTGTAGGCAGTTGCAGCCAGATGAATGGGAAGATGGAGATTTCACATCGATGTTCTTTAGAATTGCAGTAGCTTCCAGGCAAGCTCTTGAGAACTCTGGAACTTTTGGCTGAGATCTGTGTTGGCGTTCTCGACCTCCTGTGGGAACTTCTCTGACCTTTGTTTCCCCAGTTCTTCCAACGGTTAAGCCCTTAATTCTTATACTAAGTCCTTCTTACCTGAAATATACTGAATGGCTTCTATTTTCCTAATACAATACAGCTCTCATTGACCCCAGGATTTATTCAAGCTTTGCGTAAATTGGCCCCACTGAAATTAAGATGGGTAACAGCTCTGTTTCATTGCAGGTAGGGCCCTTGCTAGGAGAGAGGATACTATGAAAGCTCTTTTTTGCCCTTAATGCCAGAAATGTCTTTGGTTGTGAAGCACAGAGGTAGTCGCTGTGGGCCTATGTGGGCATTCTCAATTGCAGTTTTCAGATTCCTGAGACACTTATCTTCTTTCACCCTCAAGGGAGTATTTAAAGGTAGGAAGGGCAGGAAAAGACTCAAAGAGGCCAAGAAGCACCCATTCAAATGAATAAATATAACCTGATAGTGGACCCCAGATATTGTGGATGACTGGTCTCCAGCTGGTGGCCATCATTGGGTTGCCCCACTAGAATGCCAGCTCCACAGGGGCAGGGAGATTTGTTCTGTTCACTCATGTACCCCAAGCACCTAGGACGGTGTCTGTGGGTGCTCAGTAAATATTTATTGAATGAATGGATAAATGGCCACACAGAACCAGGAAGTGACACACTCCTTGACTAGGAGTCCAAGATGCCTACAAGATTCAACAGTCAGATATTATATGTGTCTTATCTACTAAAATGGTTATGTCTCTGGCTCTAAGACCCTGTACTGCTACCCATTCTAGAACAAAGAAGAATTTTTAAAATATAAAAGCACTGGTCTCTTTATAACATGCATCTCCTTACACCTTTCTGTTCTTGGCTTCATAACTGGAAAGGTTTGTTGTAGATTCAGTAATCCCAGGGGCAAGTTTTAAAAATGGCATTTCTAGTGGTTTTTTCTGCCAATTAAAATTTTAAGAAATTCACTATCTTTATTGTTTTTATGTAATGTGAATTTAATGCAAAAATGTAAATATAAAATTAATGTAAAAAGAAATGGGAATGATGATCTCAGAATTTTAAAAAATTGAATAAATTTGGCATTAGGGAAAAATTCATTACATTAATTTTTTTCCATTTCACCTTAGACCTGGTTTGGCATTTGGGAACCCCAATCTCATTCACTCCTCTCATCAAATATCTAAGTGTGGGCACCTTTTTTTAGGTACTAGAGATCTAAGAGGCAGCAAGATAGGCACATTTCTTGCCTTGGGAAGCTTACATCAGTTTTTTGATGCCACAAATACCGGGAGCTGTTGAGAACATAAGACACCTAATCCAGTTCAAGGAGGAAGAGGAAATTTCCAAGTACAACTATCTTTTACACTGAGACCTGAGAGTTAGTATAAGTTATCTGGAGAAGAACCTGGGGAAGAGAATTCATTTCAGATAGGAAAAATTAACACCCAAAGAGGACAAATGACTCCCAGTCCTGCAGTATAGTGGCAGAACAAAGACGAAAATCAAGGTTTGAATTCTTTGGCTCTCTAGCAGCAGACACTGCTACTTGTTCATGGCCTCTTTGGTGAGGACCCTAAATGTAGATTTATTGCCTTCCCTTCCTACCTAGCTCTAAACTGATTAAATGAAGCCTTGACAGCTAGCAGTTAGCATCCCTTACAGAAAACTAACAGCTTGAATCTCACCTTCACTTGAGTTGAGTTCCAATAACTACCACTTCTGCACTTTGTTAATTTTGAGCTCGGTGATTTCCTTAAAAAAAAAAATCAGTTTAACTAACAAAACTCACTGCTGTTCCTTGGGGCTGGGTTGGAGCGAGTTGGGGTGGGAGCCAGAATGGTCAGAAAATAAACCACACGTATTGCTGCTTCTGGAAGCTTTGTTCTTTAATGAGCCATGGAGTGATTTGTTCATCAAGCTGCTTTTGTGTAGCCGCACAGTGCATATTTTGAGTGATACAAACTGCACTTTATACAGATGATGTTTTGCTCTCCCCCTCCAAAAAAAAGACCCAAAAGGAAATTACAAAGTGCCTGCTGATTGCATCAGGAATGTAATCAGTTCTCTGGGTGAGATAAATCATCCTTCTTATAGAATTATTCTGTTAAACAGTAAAATGATATTTATATTTCACAGGATATGTCCTTTTACAATACATAGTCTTTTAAAAATTTACACTTGGCATACTTATAAATTACTTTAAATCCATTAAAATAATATAATACTAATCTGTAGTCCACACCTTTCCCCCAGTAAATACAATTAGTTGGTTCAAAAGGTGCAACTCTTATATGACCTAAGAGGGCTGATAAATAGGTATAAAGTATGGATGGACAGCAAGGTGATAGGCCCCTTGGCAGGCTTTTTGAAAACAATTTAAACCAAGAGACCAACAAGACCTAATAGATCCATGTCCACAATCATCATCTTGCTGTTACACTTTAACACCAAATCAAATGTGGAAGTGGTTCCAAAGAAAAGTGGTTAAAAGTATTTTAGAGGCATAGAAAGAAGATTCCCACAAGTACCAAGGAATTTTACTAGGAAGACTAGGAAGACTAGTACTGGGGGACAGTGCTGAGGAGTTGTCACAAAAATATGGGTAGACATACACATTTGTCAACACAGAATGATGCACGCCCCATGTCCACTTCTGCACCAAAGGAAAAAAAAGAGGAGAGAGAGAAGGAAAAGGAAAGGCCGTCTGGACTGTGTTTCTTTTCAAAATTAAAACTCACTTAGCTTTGAACACATCCTGAGAATACTTTCTTCTCTCTAGTTCACCAAAGTGCTCTGTAAGGTACACATTCCTTAGTTACAGTCAAAAAACCATGGCCCCCAGTTACTGAAGTGGGCCTGCAGAACCTTGCTGGACTTCCTTTTCAGCACGCTTCTGGGACTCTGTCTTTGACAGTGAAAACAACCCTATTGTGATGGGACACAGAAATCTCCACTAACCTCCCAGCAGGGTAAGAACTATAGCTGGTTTCCAAAGCATGAGAAGGTGGGGGCTCTGGGATCCCATCTCCTGATCTCATGCCCCTCTGTGTTTGCAAGGCTCATACTGGGAAGGCTGTATCTCCCTTTGTGTTTTCAGAAGCCGAGAGGGACAAAAAAATTAAAATGGTAGGAAGTACAAAGTGCATTATGAACTAAGCATGTCACCTCCCTATGCTGTTAAAGCAGTCTGTTTCACTTTGTGATATACAGTGTGAACCTAAAATTACACTTCTCTGCTTCCATTAAATTTTCCATGATAAGGGACACCTTGGCTTTAATGGGGGGAAGTGAAAATCCAGGCTTTGTTTGGGGCAAGGAATGTGTGATATGAACAGAATGTTCTGCATTTTGGAGTACAGGCACCACACGTGGGGCTGTCCCAGCGCTGCCATGCAGGGATTTCCTTGGAGGCATTTGAGATCAAAGAAAACAAGCAAAGGAGAAGCAACAAGAAACACAAACTTGACACATATTAAGGTTAAATATCTTAATCATAAGTGATTGTAATACAGCATTACTTTGTGGTGACATAACTTTAACCACAGAGAGGACCAGTTAAGCTCAGGTGGAAGGAGATACAGCACTTGGTTCTGACAGTTTTTAAGAGTTATGGCTTCATATCTTTATCAGGCCAACAATGACTGTTATCCTATGAGAACAGCAGCTTTCTTTCCTTCAAAGGGAGGGTCCCACACTTGCTTTCCATTCTTAAAATTGAGTGGATCTCTCCTCCTCACCACCTTCCATTCTGGCAGCTTGTTAAATGACCAGAAATCCACAAATCTAGCAACTGAAAAACAAATACTTTTTATTTAATTTTATCCAAATTCAGGTTTCAGATCCCTGAGAAAAATTAAAGTCTCTTAACATCCATCACCTAGTTCCTATAAGGTGACCTACATGACTGCCAAAAACTTAATTTGCAAAAAAGCAAACAACGATTTAGAAGAGAGAACATATGTCAAGATGTATTCTCCGCCATTCCTCTGAGCCAAAGAAAATTATTCAACAAGGGTAATTTCTTTTTTTGTATAGTATTTAACCAATGTTCTGGAGCAAGTGGAGAGTAGTAGTCAACGCCTAGCAGAAGACTACTCTCCCAAGAATACTGAAACAGACTGTGCAGCCTAGCATGGGGCCCTGCAGCACCAGCAATCCCACTTTGACACAACCATGCTGAGCGGCTGGACTTTCCTCTAGGAGAGTCTCTGAAATTCAGATTTTTAAAGGCTTTACATTTATTACTCCTGAGAACAGCATGAACAAGGTGGCAGATGTTTGCAGGATATAAAATCTAACATTTACTCACTAACCATCATCATTCTGGAGATTTAAAAAGATTCCTTTCCCTAACTCATTTCTGAACCCAAACCAGGGAGAGGTAAGACTCCTGCTACGTTTAGCTGCCACTCAGAATGATGTTCCAAGTCTGACCTCTGGGGCTCGACAATAACCACTGAGGCAGTGGCATGAGGTTCAGTGTTGTGTAACAGGAGAGATTCTGCCTTAACAAAAGTCTTAATATTTCCATAACTTTAAATCAAAGAAGTATGAAAAGGAAGAATAACCAAAATTCAGGTTACAGATGGTAAAGGCTCTTTTTTAGAACAGTGCATGTGGTAGTTAGACAAGATGCATTTAGTAACATTAAAAATAAACATCTTCACATACTTATCTCAATAAAGGGTATCATGTTTCATTTTCCATATATTATAAATAGCAAAAACAGGTTTCTAATCCCACAAATGCTAAGAAGCTTAAAATGCTATTCTAACTCAGGGGTATGGAGACACCCAGTGGTGAAAAAGGTGGTCTGACTTTTCCTCCAAATCAGGGAATGAGTGGCTCTCACCCACCCTGTCCAATAGCTCCTAATCTGTGGGAAGAGATTCCATGGGGAGGAGGGAAGCATAAGGTTAAAAAGAAATATGCCTACTATACATAAATATTTACAGTAAACTTCAGGAACCAGAATATTAACAAAAATAGCTTCAAGTAGTCCTCGATTTTTTTTTCATCTATTTAATACTGATAGTCTGAGGAGAAGATAAAAGTTAGATGCGTCATATTAAAAACTTTTCTCTTTTTATTTTTTGGCAGGTTTCTGTAACACTTATGCAATGTTGTGTGTGAATGTTTTGGGAGAAGTGATTAAATGGTCACATTATTTGTTTGAGTTCATGGTGAAAATCCACCAGCAGATAAACAGGTTCATATGTGATCTTCAGTTTAATTTATACCAAGAGAAAGGCCTGGATGGATTAGGATGAAACCCTCATGTTTAGGGATCACCATGTCTCTGGGACATTTAAAAAAATTTAGAGGAACCTGGTCCTAGGACCAGGGAAAAAGAGAAGAGTATGGCTACTGAAACTTCAGCCCATGCAATATATTTGGCAGGAACTAACCAGGAGTTAAACCAGCATTGATTATTATGACATTAAACATCATCAAAAAACAAAATATGTACTCTCTTCTTCATTGAGTAACCAGATGTCTGAGACATGCTCTGATGGCTTAAGGGAAACAACTGCTTTTTTACTTTCCCCAGAATATAATACGGAGTGTTTTTCAAAAATCTTAAAATAGAGGGCTTAGGCTTTTTGTTTATAAATCCTCGGAAAAAATTATATTCTACCTCAGTTCCTAACTATCCCCAAATAAACCCAAAGGCTTTTGCTTTCATGGTTAAGAAAGATTTACATGTTTTCTTCAAATGCCAGAAATCAGTGGGTCCTGCAGGCCCACAATGTCCCCCCTAGTTCAACATCCACCTCTAAGAAGGGAAAAGAGGATGGAGGAGAGGCGACTACAAAGACCTCCACAACTGACCCAGATCCCCAGGTCCTAGGTGGCTTTGTTTAGTGAAATCTCTAGTCAAATACAGCAGCCAAGGCACAGCTGGCGCCATCCCAAGCAGGCTTCAAAGAGGCCTGTCCACTTCTGCAGGAGGCCCAGGAATTCAGCACACATGGTCTTGGTTGTATGCTTGGGTAAGAGGCAGGACCACAATTAGGATGGACTACTGCGGATGAGGTGATGAGAAGACGCCCCAAAGACGAGATGTGTTTACCACTCTGTAGCCATGCAGGGACACACACCTGCTAGTTCAGACCATAAACTCATTATTTCCAAAGAGAGCTAGCTGTTGGGTGGAACTGCAGTCTGGGTCCACAGTTCTCCTGCGGCCAGACACGACTGTCCCCTCTGAGGTCTCTTTGGTTTTCTGAGGTGAGTTTTTCACATTCTTTAATTTTTGTTTGCCCTTTTCAGGGTTGAAGGTTCCTCTGCTGATGAATTGAGGCCTGTCTTCCAGGGATTTGGTCTGGCCCAACAGCCCTTCCATTCCTGGGGCCTCACCAGCTGAGGCAGCTCGGTAGAATGGAGATTTGGAATAAATTTGAAATCGTTTTCTGGTCCCATGGGAGGATGCAGTGTTAGACGAACATAAAGAAGAGACTGAAGAGTCCACTGAATCCAAAGAGTCCTGCTGCTTTTTTAGCTGTTTTCGCAACTTGCCTGAAGGTTCAGACTTGCCCGCTGCCTTCAGAGAACTAAGGGCTAAGCTTCTCTCTAATGCAAAAAAGAGACCAAAGCTGTAAATGACAGTTCTCTCTAAAGGAAATCATCATATAAGAATTGGTCTCACTGTTCACACATGAAACTGGGTGGGCTAAGACCTGGAGGGTCCAGGCTGACCTTTGTGCACAGTCACGACTCGAGAAGAGTTCATCATCTATTTTTACATATATTATTTCAGGATCAAGCCCAAGGAAGTCTAGAGATTGACTACGCCATTCGGAAAGGCCTATAACTGTCACTATCATTTAAAAAACTGCCAATATATATAGTTAGTTCCATGTCTCCCTGAGACATGTCAGGTAGTTAAATACCCCCCGCTTTGGTACAGTCCCATCTCACAGCAGGGCACAACTCCTGTTACCCCACCCTTAGAAAATGGACCATAGGTCAGTAAGACAACGTGTGTTGTGATTATTCGCTTTTTCTCTGTGGTAAATATAAGAGAAAACATTAAATTATACCAAAAAACTACACTACATTGAAGCCTTAGTCTGATGAACAATTTATATGGAACCTTCACAAAGATCAGTATATTTCAACTCCTTAGGACTTTGTCACCTTTTCGTGTAAGGTCAAGGCATTCTTGAAAGGGACTTTGTCTTAGCTTGGGAGTCCTTATTCCTCTTTTGCAAAACAAATCTGGAGTCTTTGGTCAAACATTTTCATTTACCTGATTTTTCAGAAATGGCACCTTCAGACTCAATATTCAAATTTTCTGAGCTATCGGCAGTTCCAATAGAGGCCTCAGACTCAAGGGTTTCATCATCAGAGGCACGTGGTTCCAGTACAAGCATCTCAAATGTTAGCTCCTCTCTGTAAGATACAACCAAGAAATCCATTAGCATTTGATAAGAAGTGGAAGGAAGACTACAAGAAAACAGACCTCCCATGAAAGTCAGAAATTTAAGAAGCAAAAACAGTCATATTTCTTACTCTTCTCACCAGGGTGGTGATAAGGACCTGTAAGCCACAGCAATGGTGAAGGTTAAAGACAGCAAAGCCTAGGACCCACAACAGGGCTAAGGGTGAGGTGGGTAAAGATGCTGCAGCCGTAGGATCTTTTGGTAAAATGAACTCTGGGCTGATAATCAGGAGATCAGGGTTCTAAACTCTAAACTCATTCATAAAGCATCAGGAAATTACTTTCCTCTCTCTGGACCTCAGCTTCTTAAGCCACAAAACAAAGAGATTAAACTAGATAATCTCTAAGATTCCCTCCAGCTCTTAACTATTTTCCATGAAACTTTACCAACTGGCTACAGACTATACATTCTACCTTGATCACAGAGAGACCTCTAGATGAAGTAAAACATTGCTTGATCTTTTCTGTCCTTTGAAGCTTATGCCATCTCCACGGATAGTATTCTCTACTCCTCTTATCAATCACCCAACTACCTCTCAGTCATGCCTCCTCCCACATTCCCTGAAGTCTTTGGTCCTTGCTCCTAATCTTGCTTTCTCACTATTGCCGGACATCACCCCAATCTATTTAAATCAGTATCTTTGTAAAATCTGACGTCAGTACCCTAACACCAAACTTCCTTTATGTCTGCAACTTCTAATAACCTTTCTTCCACCTTATCCAGGTAACTTCCTCCAATGGGCAGATCCTAGAGTTTGTCATCACCTGAAAATATACTAGCTGTGAACCCAAAACTCCACTCTGTCCACAACCTCCTTATCCTTCCAATTCTTACTCCCTTTTTCATCAAGTCTCCTCCCTTTCAGAGCCATCTTAGCTTCACTTCCACTCTACCTAACTTGAACTAGTCATCCTTCAATACCTCCAATACTTAGCCTGAGATTCATGGACAATCTTTTCAAGGATAGTCTCACCAGCAACTCATTGCTGCAATTACAATTGTCATAAGCCATGTGCATTCACACCTCTGAGACTATACACATACTTTTTCCTTTCTTTGGAAAGACTTTCTCCCTCCTAGCAAATTCTTGTTCATCCTTCAATACCTGCAATACCATCTTCATCAAAGCTGAGTCAGGGCCTCTTTTCAGATCATTCTTATATCAAATAGCTAGGCCCTGGTCAATGTACACCACTTTTGCCTTACCATGTTTTGCACAGCTGAGCCCCAGATGCTTTTTTAGCTTGCCTAAGTTCTAGAATCAATCCTGACAGGCAAAAAGTACTTTAAGATTCATATTCCCTCATGCATCAAGCTCTCAGACCTGGGATCCTGGAACTCAGGAACAAAAATCCCCTTAAAATTTAAGAGTCATCATTGTCAACTAGAACTAGTAAAAAGTACCTTTAAGGAGAACCCATGGGATATTCACAGTATCCCAAGATGTAGTTGTAACCCACCCCTGCTCCAGTGATGGTGGACATCACAGAGCTGCTTATTTGTTTCTCTCCTAAATTGCAACCAATTTCCCTACCCAGTATCCTAACATCCTCTAGAGTTGTCTTACCCTGACCATCTAGTTGCTGGCCCCACGGCTATACTGATCATCAGACAATAACTTTCCTTCATGGAGTTTTGAATAATGCCTCTTCTTAAAAGGGACTTTGTCTTAGCCTGGGAATCCTTATTACCCCCCTGCCTTTTTTTTTTTTTTTGCTGAGGAAGATTCACCTTGAGCTAACATCTGTTGTTAATCTTCCTCTTTTCGCTTGAGGACAATTTGCCCTGAGCTAACATCTGTGCCAATCTTCCTCTATTTTGTATGTGGGTCGGTGCCACAGCACAGCCACCAACGAGTGGTGTAGGTCCGTGCCCGGGAACTGAACCCAGGCTGCTGAAGGGGAGTGTGCCAAACTTAACCACTAGACCATGGTGACAGCCCCGCTTATTCCCATTTTTAAGACACATCTGTTCATTGAGGCTGGTCTCTGAGCTGTTAGGCATCTTGACTAAGACTGACACACCCGTCCCAGTCAGCCTCCCCAGAACCGTCACTGTAGCAGCTTTAAGTCTTCCTGCTCGTGGAGCTTCCTTCCCTGAGATGACAACTTTCACACTGTTACCTGAGTATAGGCAATGTGTCTTCTGTCATCTTTACATCCCCTGTATCATCGGATAGTGCTTGACATATAGGAGATATTTAATAAATAAGGAAAAATAAAGAAAGGCTAGAAGGGAGGAAGTGAAAGCAGATAATAACCAACTGCTCCCTTTCCTCCCGGAAACTCACTTCTCTTTCTGTAGGTTCTCAATCTGCTCAGTCAGTACTCTCTCTTCCTGCTGCATAGCCGCTTGCTGCTGCTCTGTGATGTCAGTCTCCAAGACTGCCTCACTAGTCAAGGTCTCTTCTGGGACATCAGACATGGAGGGCAATCGGACTACAACAGGAGAGGATGGACTTGGATAGTTTCCTCGATGAAGACGCCCCTTTCCCTGCAAAGAAAAATACACATTAGACAGTAAATTGAGTGACTGTATTGGTTTTACATGGCCCATTTAGAATAACAAGTGTACTTCCATCACAACAGGTGAATGGTAGGAATAAATGGAAACATTCTGTGAGGCCTAAGATATTTATTGACATACCATCCATCAAACACATTTAGGTTGAGTATATCTTGTAAGAGCACTGGAAAATGGATACTTTGGTGGGTAGGAGCGTAAGAACACATTTTGTACTGAGATGAGATTCTTCTTTTAATCAAAGCTGCATCCATGCCAAACTAAATATCTGTACATGGCTATTTTAATTTAAATTAATTGAAATTAAACAGAAGTAAAAATTTAGTTCTGCATTCACACTAGCTATACTTCTGGTGCTCAATAACCACAGGTGGTTAGCGGCTACCATATTGAACAGTACAGATATAGAACATTTCCATCACTGCAGAAAGTTCTGATGGACAACACTGCTCTATAACTTTAACCTTGGAATGCACAATCTCTCTAGGAAAACTATAGAAACATGTCCTGAAACTCAGTTTTACTAAAAATAAAAATGTCATTTATATACTGCATGGTGCTAGTGAGAGAGATTCTCTGAGAATAACTCAAGAAGCTTCCTTCTTGAGATCAGATGGGGAGAAAAATCTCATTGCTTTTAAATTGGTTACCTTATATATGACTCTAGCTTGTGATAATGGCAGACTAGGGATTTCAGATAAAACTTCCTGCTGAGAACAACTGGACCAAACATAAATCACCCAACATATTCTTGAAGGCACTGGAGAGCTAACAAGGTAGACTAAGGAGAGGCTAGCCTAGCATTTAGGGCTAATCTAAATTTAAGAAGAGGTGGCTGAGAGTCTGAGCAAAGCTTTTGACAGACTATAGCAGGGGCCAGCAAACTATGGCCAGTGAGCCAAATCTGGCTTTGTGCCTGATTTTGTAAATAAAGTTTTACTGAAATAACATTCATGCTCATTAATTCACACATTGTTTATGGCTCTTCTGGAGAACAATGGCACCATTAATTGTTGCAATAGAGACTGTATGGTCCACAAAGCTTAAAAGATTTACTCTCTGGTCCATTACAGAACAAGTTTGCCAATCCCTGGGGCAGAGAATAAAAGTTGGAGCCCAGACCCACACAAGGGTGTGGGCTACTGCCTGGCAAAATCTCCATGCCTGATGTTGGGGTCCCCAAGGTTTGCATCTTAGATATAACGGTAAACTGAAATTATAATAGTCCTTGTAGACACTGCAGCCTATCTTCAAGTCATTTGAATGGCCCAGAAAATTATAATCCCTAAAAGTGGATTAAAGTAATCCCAGATTGCTAGTGTCCTAGGACCTGGCAGAAAAAAATGAAAACAGTCTTTGGAGGAAAGTAATATCATCTCAGGCCTCAAATTATTTTTACAAATAATTTTTCAAATACTATGTATGACACACAATCAAAGCTAACCAGGCACAAAAGGAGACCAAACAATGTAAATGAAAATCAGTAAAAACAACAGAAAACAGAAACCCTCAATGCCTCCAGATATTGTGGCTATCAGACTTAAATTAATCATGCTGAAGGAGACAGAAAGACATAGTTGAATTAGTGGACCAAAGTTACATCAGAAGAAAATATAAAAAATCAAGAAGAAAAAACAAAACAAAATAAAAACTTTTTTGGAAAAAATTCAGAAAAGAACGTGAAAGACAAAGACATAACAAAAAGATCTACCATGTGTAAAAGAATACCAGGAGAGGAGAGAGACCCTGTAGAAGATATATTGAAGAGATAATGGTAGAGTATTTTTCAAAACCAATTAAAGATATTAACCTAATGACTAAAGAAAGCCTTCAACCTCTAAGAAAAACAAATAAAAAGAAGTTCATACCTAGACACACTGCTAAAAATTAAAGGCAAGAGAAAATCTTAAAAGCAGTCAGAAAAAAAATGTATCTGCAACAAAGAAGCAACTACTAGATTCAAAGTTTACTTTTCAACAGAAACAATGAAAGGCAGAAAACAACAGATGGTATTTTCAAAGTGATGAAAGGAAAAAGTAACTGCCAACCTAGAATTCTATACATAGCAAAAACTACCTTCAAGAATGAAGTTGAAATAAACACATTTTCAGACAGACCAAGACAGAGAAATCTGTCACCAGTAGACCTACTCTAAAGAAATACTAAAGGGCAGATAGAAAATGACCCAAGAAGAAAAGTTAGGGAGGAAGAAGTGAATGCCAATGAAAATGGTAAATACGTGATTAAGTCTAAATGAATATTGACTGCGTAAAACATAAGAACAACATGTTGGATTGAAAATATACAGGTGGTTAAAAACACAACAACAATAGCAACTATATCATATAACAACTAAAGCATATTAAAGTCCTTGCATTATCTGGTGAAAAGATAAAAGTACTAATTAACAGACTTTGATAGGTCTTAGATTTATGTTGCAATCTGTAAGTTAACTGCTAAAAGAAAAAGAGTGTAAAACTTGTAAACTAACAAAAGAAAAAATGGAATAATAAAAAGTAGTCAAAAGAAAAAGGCAAAAAGAACAAAAAAAAGGGCAAGAAACAAAAGAAAAGGAACATATTTCAGGTAGGAAAAATAAAAAGCACATAATAAAACAGATTTAAATTAAAAAAACAGAACTACACAGCGATTACATTAAATGTAAATAGATTAAGACATACCATGTCTAACCAAAAGAAAACTGGTATAGCTATATTAATTCTAGACAAAGTAAACTTTAAGGTAAAAAGTGTGACCTTTGATAAACAGAGATATTAGACAATGATAAAAGTTCAAATTATGAAGAAGATATAACATTTCCAAATTTGTAAGTATCTAAGAAATGGCTTCCGAAGACTTAAAGTAAAATATTGACAGAAATACTCAAAGAAATACACAAAGCTATAATCAGCAAACAAGTGTGTACACACAAATTAGTAAAGCTATCAAACTGAACTTAATAAACAAGTGATATAATAGACATATATAGATTTCAGTATTTAACAACTACAGAACACTCGTTCTTGTAAAGCACATACAGCAAGACAATAAATTTTAAAGGGCTGAAATAATTTATCTGACTGGTAAAGTAATTTAAAGTAAGTTTTCTGATAGGGCGATAACAAAGAGAAAACTAAAAATCCCTGTATATTCAGCAATTAAGAAATAGATTCTAAAACACCCATGGCCAAAAGAAAAATCACAACAGAAATTAGAAAATACTTTGAATTAAACAACAATATCAAAATCTGTGGGATACAGTTTAACTCTGCCTACCTTAAAGTAATAGCCTTATATGTACATATTAGGGGAAAAAACAGGTTAAAAATTAAAGAGTTATCTCTATTTCAACTATTTCAGGAAGGTAAAGAACAACAAAACAAACCCAAGGAGAGAAAAAGAAATAAAGACAAGAGTAAATAAACTTTAAAAAAAGAGGACCGAGGCTGGCCTGGTGGTGTAGTGGTTGGGTTCGTGCGCTCCACTTCAGCAGCTCAGCATTTGTGGGTGCGGATCCCAGGCAGGGACCTGGCAACACTCATTGGGCCACGCTATGGTGGCATCCCACATAAAATAGAGGAAGATTAGCACAGATGTTAGCTCAGCAACAGTCTTCCTCAAGCATAAAGAGGAAGAGTGGCAACAGATGTTAGCTCAGGGCCATTCTCCCTCACACACACACACAAAAAAGAGGACCAAAGACAAAATGTAGCTCTTTGAAAAGACTAATAAAAGATTTAAAACCCTGGCAAATTGATGAAGATAAAAAGAGAATTCACAAATAACCAAAGGCAGGAATGAAAAACAGAACATCACCACAAATCTTATAAACATGAAAAGGAGAAGAGGCCACTATGAACAACTTTATGTCAATAAATCTGAATTTTTATGCAAAGTGGAGAAATTTCTACAAAAATCCAAGTAATTAATAGTGTCAAAGAAGAAACAAAAAATGTGAATAATCTCATAAATTGACTCTATAAATGAAACCTTTTGAGAGAGAAAACCCTAGGCCTAGATGACTTCATTAGCAAACAAGCAGAAGAAATAACACACAAATTCTTCCACAGAATTTTGAAAAAGGCCTATTCCCCAACTCATTTTCAGAGGCTAGCATAACCTTGGTATCAAAACATAACAAGGATATTAAAAGGACTATTATCGGACAATTTTACTCATAACATAGGTACAAAAATTCTAAACAATATATTATAAACTGAATCACGAAATATATAAGAAGGATATTACCTCATGACTAAGTTGGATTGATTGCAGTAGTATAATGATGGTTTAACTTTCTAAATTCCCTTGGTGTAATATGTCATATCAATAAAATTAAAAAGTCTCATGAATACCTCAATACATGCAGGAAAGGCATTTCATAAAATTCAGTATTAAATCACAATAACAATTCTTAGAAAACCAGAAATAGAAGGGAACAAACTTAATCTCATAAAGCATCTACAAAAATTTCACAACAAACATCATACTTAGTGATAAAAGTTGAAAGCTTCCCCTTGGAGGTTGGGAACATGCCAAGAATGATCCCTATCCCCCTTTCCTTTCAACACTATACTGAAGGCTCTACCAACATAAGAAAAAGAAATAAAAGGCATAAGGACTATAAAAGAACAAATTAAACTATTGTTATTCATGAACAATATGACTATAGAAGTAGGAAATCCAAAAGAATCCACAGAAAAATTATTAGAGTGAGTTCAGCAAGGTTGCTAGACATAAGGTGAAAAATACCAAAATCAACTGTACTTTTACTTAACAAGCAACAAATAGAATACAAAAATCTTTAAATAACATTCATAATTGTATTAAAAATATTCAAATTCTAGTAATAATCTAAACCAAAGATGTGCAAGATCGCTACACACAAAACTTATAAAACACTTTTGAGAGGAATTAATGATCTAAGTGAACAGAGAGATACATATCATGTTTACAGATGGGAACAATTAAAATTGTAAAAATGTCAATTCTCCCTAAAGTGCATTACCTATAAATTCAAAGCAGTCTCAATAAAAATCACAAGAGAATTTTTGTGAGGCTGATTCTATAATTTCTACGGCAGTGTAAAGAGCCAAGAAGAATCAAAATACTGTCGAAGAAGAAGATAGGATGACTTTTCTAGCAGATATTTTCGGAAAGCTATAGTAATTAAAATAGTGGTGTTGGTACAAAGATAGTCAAAGTAGAGGGCCTAGAAACAGATCCATGCATACTCCTGATTTATAACAAAAGGGGAACTTCAGGGCAGTATGGAAAGGATGCTTTTTAATAAATGGTGCTGGGAAAACTGAATGATCCATGTGTAAATATAAAAACCACTCCCTACATTATACCACATACAAAAATTGTCTCTAGGTTAATATAAAGGCAAAACAATAAAACTTTTATAAGATAATAAAGCTTATCTTCATAACCTCAGGTGGTAAAAAAGTTCTTCAACATGACCCAAAAAGTGCTAGCTTAAAGGAAAAGACTGATAAATTAGACTACATTAAAATTAAGAACCTCTGTTTATCAAAAGACAGCTTTAGGGGTGGAAGAAGACATTTTCAACAGAAGTAACCAATAAACGGCTTGCATCCAGAATTCATAAAGAAATACTACAGATCAGAAAAAGACAGACAACTCCATTAGAAAAATGGGCAAGAGCTTTGAAAGGGTTCTTCACAAAAGAGGATATCCAAATGACCAAGACACTATGAAAAGGTGCTTAAATACATTACTGTCACAGCACAAAAATACAAATTAAAACCACAATGACACTCTCATTAGAACAGCTAAAATTAAGGAGTCTGGCAATTTAATTGCTGGGGAGGAGGTGCAGCAATTGGGAACTCATTCACTGCTGGAATAGTACAACAATTTTGTGGAAAAATTTGGCATTATGTACTAAAGTTGAAGATACATGTATGCTGTGAGCCAGTAATTTCAGTCCTATATGCCACTAATAAAAATAAATGCATGTGTCCACCAAAAATACTGTATCAGTATGTTCACAGCAGCATTATTCATAGTTTTCCAAACACAAGCCAAATGTCATCAATACTAGAATGGATAAACTGTGGGAGACACATACACTGGAATACAATACAGTAACAAAAATGAGCTACAACTAAACACAACAATATGGGTAAGTCTTACATAAGGTTGAGTGAAATAAGTCAGATATAAAATAATACATGTTATATGATTCCATTTACATAGGGTTTAATAACAGGCAAAACAAAACTATAGTGCTCAGGGATACATACTTTAGTGGGAAAACAACAAAGAAAACAGGGTAAGTGATTAACATAAAACTCAGGTTACTGCTTACCTTTGTGGGGAGAGAAAGGATTGTGATGGGAAAGAGAAAGAGGAGTGTTTCTGGAGTGCTGGCAATGTTCTCTTTCTTGACCTGAGGGTGGTATGAGGATGTTTACTTTATAATTCATTAAGATGTATATGTATGTTTCTGTGCTCTTCCATATGTGTTGTATTTCACAATAAAAAAGATATTTTAAGAGCTCCTTTTCAAAGTTAGCTATTTATGCAATAGACTAATATTTTCTGAATAGCATGGGACAATAAACTGACAGATTTCTGAGTTGATCTTGGGAAAAAAGAAGGAAGATATGCTGTCTCAGAAATAGAAACTGCTGATCTAGCCCAGGTGGTGAGGGGAAAGTAGAGGACAGTTCTAAGGGCATTCAGGCTCTTTTAAACTCGTGCTTTCTAAAACACGCAACAGTATGAAAATCAGGAGGATTACAAGATTGCTATTCACCTTTAGTTCTGAGATCAAAAAGTAAAAAATATATTAAGAAAAATATTCTAAGAAAAAGGCCCTCAAAACAGAAGATCAGTCAGCAAATTTAACAAAGCATGACTCAGAGAAGATGGCGCTGTGGAATGGAGGCAGAGAACAGGGTTTGGAGTTACTATCAACATAGTGTTAAAGTCCATATTGACCAGTGAGAATTACACTATAAATTCCAGGACATCTTCCCATTCCATTTAATTTTGATTATTTCAATGAAGCCAAATAAATACGTAGAAAAATGTGATATAAAAGCCTCAGGGAGCTGGAAAAATCGAGCTTATCCCTAGTATAGACTCCGTAGTATTCAGTAAGAGTTGTCTTTGTTTAGCGTTCATACTAAACTGCCTGAGTACTGTATCACGGGTTAGCTAAGAATCACTTAAAATAGCTGAAGAAAATCAAATAAGCTCTACAGGTCTGTCTCTTTGAAGACAGCATCAAACCAAGATGAAGGAAAAGCTGAAACCTCTACAGCCCAGAGTTCTCTTACAAGGTCAAAGAAAGAAATTCTTAAAGTTGATTACATAGAGGTTTTAGAAGCATGGGAAAATGCTATTGTCTTTCTCCTATTTTATTATAGGGGCTTCTTCTTATTAATTAGGGAAAATTAGACTTTGTGACAAGAGTTATAAATATTTTCTTATGGTGTATCATCTTTGTTTTGCCTTGCTTATGGTCATTCTTATCATGTAGCAATACTTGATACCAGTGCTGATGAACCTATCCACTTTTCTTTTAATGGCTTTATATAATAGAAAAGCCTACTCTACTCCAAGAGAAGTATATGGCAGTATACTTTTCTATCATAATAGGAATTTTGTTGGTTTTGATTGATCACACACTTTATGAACAATTTGTACCCAATTCTTAATTTAAGTATTGTAAAACCTGTAAAGCCATATTGTCATCCTTTCTGAATAGTTATTCCAGTGACTTTCCAGCTTAATCTTTAGAGACAAATTATTCCTAAAATCAGGATATCAACTGCAATTATCTTCAAGTGTTTTAAGTGTTAGGTCTAAAATCCTACTAATCCATGATTTGATATCACGCACAATATTCAAATTTCCAATCCCTCACAGGATATTAACAAAGTTACTAGGAAAAGCTGGACTACTGCTACTAAAGACGTCACAGATAAAACACCATTCTGACACAGAGCCAAGACCAGGGAGCAATTTAACACATTATCAAGCTTACAGAGAGTTAACAATTTTCAGTATGTACAGAAAAATAAACTAGCACTTGATTTCACCCTTTCAAAATGGGAAGAAATAGGATTCCTTTCTTCCTAAAAAACATGTTCTTAACTGAACTCATAGAAACAGAGAGTAGACTGGTGGTTGCCAGGGGCTGGGGAAAATGGGTGATAGTGTTCAAACGGTAAAAATTTCCAGTTATAAGGTAAATAAAGTCTAGGGATATAATGTATAGCATGCAAAAGTAGATAACAATATTGTATTGTATACTTGAAAGTTGCTAAGAGAGTAGATCTTAAATGTTCTCACCACCAAAAAAAGAAGATACCTATGTGAGGTGACGGATGTGTTAACTAACCTTTTTGTGGTAATCATTTCACCACTTGATGATATATACATATATCAAATCATCACACTGTACACCTTAAACTTACACAATTTAATATCTAAATAAAACAGAGGAAAAAGAAAAAAAGTTTTTAGAGCTCTAAAAAGGTCACATTTACAACACAGTGACTAAAAAAAGTTCTTCTAGATTATTCAAGGATTGTAATACAGGGACCACTGACTTGATAAATGATATTAATTTAATCACACAGCTTTCGTTTCTCTGTTTTTGAAGTGTTTTTAGTTTCTTGGTTAGCCACTTTAGTCTGTTTTCCTTTTGCTCCCTTTCCCTTGCTTTTTCCCCCTAAAGATTTATCCTTTTCTGTCACCTTTTATGGCTTGGTTTTAACTTTTGTAGGAAAAGGTCTAGCTGACAGCTTTGTTGATTTCTTCTTGGGTTCTTCCATAGCTGCCCTCTCAGCTGAACTGAACCTCTTGGGCACTGTGGCAGTGTGAAGGTGAAGAGGTGGGATGCTGGAGCGCCTACAGGATGCAGGGCAGTGAGCGGCTCTGCAAAGCTAGTGTCTGAGCCATACTTGGGTACTTTAATTTTGTATTTTTCACAGCCTTTGATTCATTGGATCAATGTTTTAATTTTTCTTGTCTTTTCCCTACATGGCTATTCGTTTTTCCTTCACCATTTACTGCATAATATACCTTTGAAATGCTACTCACTTTGTTCTATAAGCCTTTTTCTTTTTTTAAGGATTTTCCTAGTTTTTCTTCTTCTTTATTTTCTTCTTATTAATTTTAGTATCAACTTATCAAGGTCTCCCCCCAAATATTATTTTGCTTTTTTTAATTGAGATTGTATTTTTAGGTAAAGGCTTACAAAACTGTTTCCAAAACTCTTTTCCAATTCCAAGTCTATGAGAATTTGTCTTTTGCCAATGTTCTAGCTCAAGACCCCTGAAAACCTGATAAAGGCAGCACATAAATGATGTTACTAGACAACATTGTCTCTGGCAAAAATTACCCAGATTGGTAAAAACTGCATCTGGAGAAAAAGGAATGATAAATTATAAATATCTGGTAGGAAGCCATATATTTGGACTTCCCTGAGTGTGGAGGAGTCTGTTCCAATTAGACATATGCCTTGCAGGCTCCCCAGAAACTACGTCTGGGGAATTTTATGAACAATACTGACTCCTGTGGAGGCATGAAACTTCTAAGGCAGAAGGGATCTGTACTCACTGGTTGTGGATCTCTTTTTCCTTGCAATTGAGCTGTGACTTGGGAGGCTAAAGATAACTAACTCCCTGATGGCTATGTGGCAGCATGGGCTGCTACAAGGAGTCTGGCAGAAGAGTAAGAACTTATCCTACTTGCTGGCATGTTGTGCTTCCTGTCCCATATCTTTCTAAGTGATTCTGATGCCAAGTGTAGCCCATGGTAGTCTTATAAGTCTGAAAGTTTAGTTGAGTCTAATAACATATCCTCTCTCCATCCTGTTGGCAGTAGAACAATAAAAGAATAGAGGAATTTGGGAAGAACTTACACCTTTATAAAATTTAGTCTTCCTTTCCAAATGTATTTGTTCAAGTCTTCTTTTGTAATTCTTGGAGTTTTAAGGCTTTCTTTGTACAAATCTTCCACATTTCTTTAAGTTTACTGCTTGGTATTTTGTGTTGCTGTTTTCATTGTGTGCTAACGCAAATGGGCATTTTTCTTCCATTATATCATCCAATTGGTTGTATATATATATCAAAGTTATTAACTATTAATTACACCCAGACAGCCTACTGAATTCTTTTATAATCTGTAATTGTTTAATTGATTTTCTTGAGTTTTGCATATATACAACCATAATGGAAATAGTGATAATTTTACCTCTTCTTTTCCATTTTATACCTCTGATTCCTTTTTATTATCTAATTGCATCAGCTAGTACCTCCAGATCAATGTCAAATAATAATGGGGATAAAGGACATCCTTACCTTTTCATGATTTTAATCAGAACACTTCCAATGTTTCCCCATTAGCAAGATGCTGGCTTTTGAGTTGAGACAGATATACTTTATCATGCTAAGGAATTATAGATATATTCCTATTTTAATAAGAATTCTTAAAAATAATACTTATGTAATTATATCAAATGCCTTTTAAATATCAATGAGGATGTGATTTTTTCCCCCAAAGATCAATTAACATGGTGAATTATCTTAACAGATCTCTAATATGGAATCATGCTTTCATTCCTAGGTTAAATCTCACTTGGTCAAGGTTTATGTTTATGGCCTATGCTTGCTAATATTTTAACTTTGGATTTTTGGATTAATATTCATAGATGAGGCAGTTCTGAATTTATATATCAAGTGTTTTATTGACATATGTGTATGTGTGTGTGTGTATATCTCCCTCTCTCAATGTATCAAGTGCTGTTCTTATGGCTTTAGAAATATTAACTCATATAATCCTGTGAGTTGGGTACTATTAACTGCAATTTATAGATGAGAAAACAGAGACATGGAGATTAAATGACTTGCTCACGTCACAATAGCTAGTAAACGGGTGCTTGGATTTGAACGCAAAAGTCTAGTCCAGAGGCCATCCTGTACTCTGCTGCCTTTAATACTTTTGTGTGCATTTTTTATCAGTTTTTCTTTTTTGTGGGGGTGAGTATCAGTGTTATACTCTTTTCATAAAAAATAGACCTTTTCCCTCTCCACTCTGGAACAGCTTAAATTGTATTGCAACTGGCTTTAAAGGTTGGTAAAATTCCTCTGTGAAACTGTAAATGTCTGGTGTTTTTATAGGAGGAAACTCTCAGACAACTTTATCTCTGGTAATTGGTCTGTTGATAGTCTTTTTTTTAGAGGTAGTTTTGGTAAAGTATATTTTCCTAGAAAACTTTCCATTTTGAGACTTATTTCAGAGTTGAATGAAGATGCAGTAGCTATCCTTCAAGATGACTCCTGATCATTCTAATCTCTTGGTATTCACGTCCTTGTGGAGTCCCTTCCACACCGAATAGGGCTGATCTGTGTGATTACTGTAGAGATGACAGAGTATAACTTTTGAGGCTAGGGTATAAAAGACATTGTGAGCTTCCACTTAGCTCTCCCTTGGATCATTTGCTCTGGAAAAAGTCATTCGGACACTCAAGTAGCCCTATGGAGAGGTTTACATGGTGAAGAACTGAGGCCTGCCAACAGTGAGCACCAATAAGCTAGCAATTTGAATAAGATATCTTGAAAGCAAATCCTATAGCCCCAGTCAAGCCTTCAAATAACTGCAGCCCTGGCTGACATTTTGACTACAAGCTCATGAGAGACCCTGCCAGAACCACCCAGATAAGCTGCTCCTGAATTCCTGACCCACAAAAATATATGTATGAGATAATAAATGTTTATTGTTGTTTTAAGTTATTAAGTTTTAGAGTAATTTGTTACACAGCAATAGATAACTAACACAACAGTAGTTTTTTACATGACTCTTAATTTTCACTGTTATCCACGATAATTCCTTCCTTATTTCTTATTTGTGACTTTGCACCTACTCCACTTTAATTAGATTAGCTAATGATTTGTTTTTCAAAGAATCAATTTTTAATTTATTAGTTTCACCATTTTTTTCTAATTTATTTCCTTCTTTTACTTTCATTATTACCTTTCTTCTGCTCTCCTTAAGTTTATTTTGTTGTTCTATTTCTAACTTCTGGATTTAGATGTTTATTTTCATTTTTCTTGTTTTTAAGTTTTTAAGGCAATAAAATTTTCTCTGAACACTGCTTTAGCTTTACATCCCATAGACTCAGATATATAGCGTTTTTATTCTAATTTTAAAATTACTCAATGATTTCAGTTTAGTTTTCTTCTTTGCCTTTGAGGTTTTTCTTGTGGCTTGATTTTTCCCCCAGACTTCTTATTATTTAATTAATTTTTATTATGATATATTTTATAACTAAAGATAATATAAAACTTACAATTACAGTTTCAAAAATAATAAAACAAACACCTGTACAGCCACTGCCCAGATTAAGAACTACAACATCACCAATGTCACTGAAGTGTTGCAGCCTAATTTTGAAAATATTCAATGGGCAGCCAAAAAAAGTATACATTTTCTCTTTGTGGGTACAGAATTACATGTATACACACATTAGATCAATCATTAATTGTGTTATTTAAGTATATTCACTTTAAACAATCTTTTTCTGGTATCAATTATTCCCTAAAAATGAAGACATTCTGTGGTTAAAAATAAAATTCACATTCCACCCCAATAGACAGATTGCCCTGAAATCTTAGGATGCTCTTTAGCTACACTTACTGTGAACTTTGAAGGAGATGTAGGAGGAAATTTTAATACTATGGCTGAAAAATAATAACTAACATTAGCTCCCATTCCCTATCATAAATATAAAAGTAAGATATAAAGCACCAAACTTACATTAAGTGCTAAATTATCCATGAGACTTTGTAAGTCCTGGTTCACCCTCATGGCCCCATAGTGCTAATGTCTCAGTATGCTTCAAAACAAAGCCTATTTTGGTTTTAACTTGTAAGGCCTCTCTTCTGCACAATTACATATCCAAGTTTCTAGCAGTTCTTAATTACACAGCTTTTTCCAGAATTAAACCTTATACACAGTCTTTGTATCAACATGCCTTTCTCCAACTGGTTAGTTCTGACTCACCCCTTAAGATCTAGCTCACATGTCACTTCCTCTACAGCCCTTCCCAGTACTCTCAGGCAGAATTAAGTACTTCTTCCTTAGTACTCTCACCACACAGTGCACAGTACTGTCTGATCCCTCCCTCCCTCCTTTTAGAACATTTTTTCCAATACCCACAAATTCAGTCATTTAGTCATGTAGACTTGCTATCCTTTGTCTGAGGAAGGCTATAAATGATTCTATGTCTACTTCTTCTAAGAATGATATTCTGAAAGAGAGATCCTTTACTATCTGCTTTGGGTCAGAATTCTGTGAGATCAGTCTATAACGGGCTTCCCTAGTATTCTGTGAGACTTGTCTGTAATAGGCTTCCCTACTGTAACAAAATATTGGGAACCAAATGCTTTAATGGGGAAGATCCAAGTGAAGATACCCTCTTTGAGGTCATCCTCAGTTGGGCCCAACACTTCCATTTTCTCCTAAGGCTTAAAGAGATAACAATATGAGTAGAATTACACCAAAAGTGTTAAAATGAATAAGGCTTATGAGGAGAGTTTTGATTTCTCTTGAAAATGCTATGAGGCTCATGACAGAGAAAGGTTACAGGAAGAAATGGCAAGGCATGATCAACGGGGCACAAAGAAGCTTAATACTATACAGAGTAAGCCCAAACAACTGAAGATAGATGAAGTTAGAGAGATACTTGTGGTGGTGATAAAGGAATGGATTGCACTACCCTTAAAAAATCTGATGACTAAGTAAGGAAAGACATCACCAGAGAGTCATGATACTTTATGAAGATCCAAGGAAAGTATAGGTAACAGGGGTTTCTCCATGAATTGAATATATAAGAAGGACTGTATATAATTAGCTATAGCACAAATCTCAGAATCTTAATGAAAAAATTTTACTCCAAAATAGCACATTGGGCCAAGACGGGAGATCACTATTGAGTGTCTTTTGTTAAGTCAAAAAAATAGGAAGCAAGGAATTGAACTATCAGACCACTTGCTAAGGAGTCTGCTTTCCTGGTAAGGAGAGGTCCTTATATCGAAGGTTTTCTAGGAGACTGTTTTGCATAATGTTATAATTAGGTAAGCCGGCTCGTTCAAAAATCCCAGTGCTTGTTGTTATGGTTCACCAGATAATGAGGATTAGTAAGCACTTTAAACACAGCCAGTTAAGTGTTTGTGTGCATTTACGTCTTGCACATGAAAAGAAATTATCCTCACCAAATATTTCTGTGCAATGCAGTGAGCCAGCATACTTGGGTAAATGGCAGACATTTTCTTTAAAAATGTATGAAGGGAGCCCACTACTTCAAGTGCAACATATGACAATATTTGTTGTCAATGATAAAACTTCAAGCTTAAAAACAAATATCAGAATTTTGGAATACTTGAACTGCCCGGTGAGTTTGACAGCTGCCCAATACTTAAAGATTTTCTGAAGAGACTGGTGGCGATATTAATGAATGTGATTTTTGGTATTATATACTGAAACAACATTTAAAATACCTGCATAACTCAGTGAACCAATATTTTCCAAATGACCCACTTATGACATTATGAAGCCCTATACGAGTAAAAGATCTTTCCAAAGTGCAAAATAACCAAGAGATTTTAATGTCACAGAATACGAAATGTTAATTGATATGGCTTCACATTCCATACTGCAACTAAACTGTAAGAAACTAAAAATTATTCATTTTGGCTGTAGGACCAAAGAGTATTCAAAATTATCTGAGCAATCAAGATCAGAAGTATATCGACCATAGTAGATGAGAAATCTTCCCTCACTCCAGATACCACAGCTCCCTAAGCCCGTTTCAACAGAAATGAGTTTGAATCTCTTAATGGCATTTTTATAAGAGCTACGAGCTATCCCTTTTAGAAAGCAGAACTGAGGCAGGCTCCTTTTCATCTACAAGGCCAACATTCTATGAAGGAGAAGGAAACTCAGCTTTGGATCATGAGCAGATGCTGAGTAGACACGTCAAATGAAGGAAGGATTAAGTTATTTTAGGGGAGGTCTGAGGGAAAACATCTGCTTTCTTTGTAAAGAAACATGTTCCTGAGCTATCTTCCTGGTCTTGTGAGAAATACCAAAGACTACGATAAACTAAAATACTGGTTCTAACTCTTTAATCTTCTGTAATAGAAACATCTATACCCTGCCATAGCCTCAGGGTAGGTAAAGCCTATTCCCCACTCCTTGATTTACTCTGGCCAGCTGGATACGAGCAGACATTATGGGAGCAGAAACATGCACAGCTGATCTTACCAATTCACGTGATGCAGACATTGTCACGAGAAAAACATATCCCAGATAGTTTACTGGTTCAAGAATAATAAGAGATGTGTCGAACAGAGCAACCTGCAGCCTACCGTAAATCAGCTGAACCCAGCCACCTCACAGATGTGTAAGTGATAAATACATGCTTGTTGTATTAAGTCAATGAGTTTTGGCGTGTTTTGTTATGTAGGATCATGAAAACAGCTAATGACCTTAGGCTATCCCATGTATACCTAACAGTCGAAGATACACTTGAGTAAACCTATTGCTTTTCCCTAAGAAGGTTTGGAAGTCTTTGGTAATAAACATTTGGTAATATTATCCCCTGGCTTAAAAACCTTTGATGGCCTCTGAAGGCCTAAAAGGATCAAATCGAAACTACTGATTCTGGAATTTAAGAACCCAAAACCTTACTTACTCATTATATCTTATCACTCTTCCCTTCCTTCATTCTTACCAAGAAATCTTGCATTCTAGCCACTGACGTTTGTTCAACTTTCTCAGGTGGTACTAGTCATCCAGCTCTCTATCTTCCTATAGCTTTTTGCACGGACAAAATGAGATTTAGTAAACTGAACTGCAATTATTTACATCTTTGTTTAATAGACTTAATTTATTTAAGGCAGAGATCTTGTCATTTCTATACCTCCAGCACCTAGCATGGTGTTTGAAACATGGCAGAACTATTACATTTTTGTTGAAAAAAATAAATGAGAATAAATGAAACTGAATGAATAAGTGGGGTTAGGGGGACAAGTCTCATCTGCAGAAGAGAATGGGAACGAAAAAAAGATGTGTCTAAGGTGTAGTCTACAAAGAGAAGTACCTCTAAAGAAACATATTGAAAGCAGTCTCATTTTTACTTAGTAAAATTGTAAAAGTTTAAAAATATTAAATGAATTTATGATTCTGAATTGAACTAATATTTTATCTCTACAAAAACCTTCCAAAAATAATAAAAGAAACATAAAACTATGAATACTATAGTATTGTCATAACTTCATTAAATACACGTAAGGAAAAAGTTCAAGACAACTATAAATATTCTAAAATATTAATAGACAATCATGATTTTCTTCACGCTTTTTACACTTTACCCTACTGTTCAAAATTTTCCACAATTAACATAAAACAATTATGTGAATGTGTCTTTAATGTAGAAAAAGATCTTAGATTTATCAAATGGCTAATTTTAAAAGACAGTATATAAGTTAAAGAAATAATTCCAATGATTTGAAAATAAATATAAAATAGTTTATCTTTCAATTTCAAGTTCTGTGAGAAATTAGAAAAGTTTCTCTAAAAAGTATTAAGTACATTATGCAAAAAGGGCTAGCATGAAGCTTCAAATCTGAATTTTTTTAAAAAAGGAGATACAAGAGTAAACTGAGACTATTTAACAATTTTTAGAATATAAATGGTACACCTGTAGGTAAACTCCTTCTAGCAGCAAAAATTACATAGGAAGCCAACATCATTCATTCCTCTCTAGCATTCTGCACCTTTTATTCTCTAAACATACAAACAGCCTGGATCACTCTACCATTTGTAAACTCTTCACCTTTTCTTCTCTCACTTATAATCCAATCGTCTCCAAACCACAGTCATCTTTATATTTTCTTACTTCCTAACTTCTGCCTTTCACTCCCCAAACCTAATTTTTCAGGTCTCCTGAAAAGAGTCAAGTTCTCTTGCCAGATAATACTGTAGTTATTACACTCCTATGGAATTCTATCTATAAGAATTCCCTACATAATTTTTCGTCCTGTTTGTCCCCATCTGAGAGAATAAGAAGATTCCAAGGCTTTGAAAGAGATGCTTCTTTCACAAATACACAAAAAAGAACACAAATACTGTTCTCCTTTTGTCTACTCTTCCAAAAAGGTCCTGTGCCTAATCCTCCTCACCACTGGCCCTGCATACAGATCTTCAAGTAATGCCTCCTGCATACCATAATGATCTCTGGAAGAGGGGTAGGGAGAAATAGAAAGTGTGGGGGTCTTCTGGTAGTGGTGGCATCAAAGATAACACTACGAGTTCTCATCACACAAAAAAAATTGTAACTACGTGTAGTGATGGATGTTAACTAAACTTATTGTGGTAACCATTTTGCAATATATGCATATATCAAATCATTATGTTGTACGTCTACAACTAACACAATGCTGTATGTCAATTATATCTTAAAAGAAAGATAACACTACAAAAATACGTGCTAGTCAGTACCAGAAACAGTAAGAATGGTTCTATATTCTGAGAGAATCTTCATTCTTTGAATCTGATTCTTATTACCTCAAGTCACCTGAATGTGAATAGTAGATTTAGATACCATGCACAAAGGTAAGGAAATGACAGTACCCTTTGCTAGAGTCAGATAAGTCCACACTTGAAATATCTCTTTCCTTTGGAGCTCTTTAGAGCTGTCACTTTTCAAATGATTCTTGGCTTTCCAACTATTAATTCTTAACTTTTGGAGAGGCATTTCTTGCTTCTTTTGGTGTAGTCAATTGCAAAGCTTAACCCCACAGATCTACTTATCCACATTAATTTAGAATTGCACGTATGCCAATTTCTAACAGAGACATGCAAGGAAGTTCTTTAATAAGCCTAGAAGATACAAAATTCCCAAGTACTGCCAACCCCTATAAGCATAGCAGAAAAACCATGAAAAGACTTAGAGTAATTTTAAAATTCCAACTAAGTAAATAAAGTAGCAACTGATATTTGAATAGTATTAAAAATTAAAATGTTGTTTTAAAAATGCCTTGCTTAGAACCCTGTTCAACTTAATACATTATGAAGAAAAGCACTCCATGGTCAAAGTTTTGAAAGTGCTACACATTATATCCCAAACTTTGTTTGGCTGTGGAAACCTTCGTGTGTAATATCTTTCAAAGAGGATTATTTGTGAGCGTTTTATAGATTAGTAAAACATATTTCAAATTATATTCTTCATATTATATTAGCTAATTAGTGCTAAATCCCTATTTATGTTTGGAATTACAGCATAAATAAATAACAAAAACCATTTGTTATAGAAAAGGCATAACTGGATGGACTGTAAGCGTAACATGTTCTGAAATCCTAGTCTGGAAGTAGCCTAGTCAAAGATTATGCTCCCTAAATCTAATTACCACTTTTCACATGGTAGTAGAAACAGAGATTTTCAAAGTCATTTCAAAATAAAATGACCAGGATTCAACTTATTTTAGCGATGACAAACATGATTATTTACAAGTCAAGAGCCTCCTAATTGATACATGGCTGCCAGTCTTACCCATCTCTAATCCATTCTTCAGAATGCTACCAGTTATCTTCTAAAAGACACTGTTGGTGACATTCCCCTATTTAAAAACCTTTCCATAGCTCCCTAATGCTTCAAAGCAGGAAATTCAAAATTCCTAATCTTGCACATCTGGTTCCAATCTACCTTTCCAAATTCTTCTGCCATTTCCACACTGCCTGCCCTAGCTTTAGCTACTCAAAGCAGCTATTATTCCTGGATTGCTGTTTCATGCCTCCTTGCCTCTGGAATTGTCTTTCCCCTCCCTATGTGTTAAATTACTACTCATCTTTCAACATCCAACTCAAATGACTTTTCACATTGGCAACAGTACAATATACTTTTCATAAATGTAGTTCATCCTTCTTTTCAAAAAAGTCACTATTATACTTAATTATGAAAGAGAAATTTTTTCATTTATGAATACATGAACACTATTGACTTTGATTAGTCTATTTGTAGTGGATATCCTAAAAACTCACTGCTATCTTACCTAGATTCAATTCTTAGATTTACTTCCATAAATGCTTACTGAATACTGAATAGGTCCTAGATATAGTCTTGTTCTTAAGACTCGGTGTACAGCTAAATGTATATGCAAGAGGATGTTAAGTGGGATTTTTCTTCCTGTGCCAAAGTTGTGGCTAAGACCCAAAGCTGAGAATAATTAAGTACTCCTTCCTTTAGCTTCAAAGAGCCAACAGAACTTCGTACCAGCCTCTTCTCTCAGGGCTTACCAAGAGGCACCAGTTTATTGAACCAGTCTTATCATCAATATTGTAACACCTTCCTTCAATGTAAATCTAAAAAGGCAGAAAAGAAAAAGGGGGCTACTGGACTTTGAAGGGAATGTAGAATTTATGAAAAGAGGATATTCCCTTCCCTGACTGGGGAAAATAGTAGTGTCACATCTGAATCTAGAGGATAAGAATCAAAGTTAGAGGCCATCTAAAAGAAATGCAGACTGGTACTGCATTCCCTGTTTGATTATTTGTGTAGGCAAAAGGCCTATTGATTTGCCTCTCTATTATATGCACAGGGAAAGGGAAATGGGGAGAGAGTGTGGTGGGGAAGTGTCAGGTAGAAAAGTAGGCTAAGACTATTGCTACCTTGAGTTCTTGGTTCCCAAGAGGTATGAAACATGTAACCTTTTCCCCTAACGCGCCTGCAGGCCCTAGAATTGGCCATGGGCGGTAGATCTGATTGGGTAAAGTCTTCAGGCAAAAAAAGATATACATATCAGGGTCACACGGTGTGAATGCCATCAATCAGGTTTGGCCAGAAGATATAACCAAATCTTGCAAGGGACTGCCAATGCCTATGGAACTAGGATAGGATTGGAAATGGGATAGGATTGACCTCACTGTTGGCAGGATAAACTGGAACTACCACTCATCTTTATTTAGCCTATTGATAATGAGCTTGAATAATAACACTGAACAATCAAGAAAAAGGACTGGCCCTCAACACTGGGATATTATGTAGAATTCTGCCACTCCTATCACTCCTCCCAGGTTCAACACCAGAAAAAGAAAAAGCACAAGAAAGAGGGAGAGCAGAAGTGTGTGACAAAAAGAACCTACTCACTCACCCCCAAAGTTCTCAGCCTCAGATTAAAGTCTAGTCTACCCTGGGAGAAAGCGACAAGAGTACTGCCTCAAGCCTGTGACTGAAGTTATAATGTGAAAAGAACTAAGTCTTAAACACTGGAATGAGACTAGAGTATTTGAAAATTACGGCATAGTGACAAGATGCTGTTAAGGTAGCTGACAGCCAGTAGGCAAGGGGACTTTGACATGGTAGAGTTGGGAGGCAGTTATCAGATAAAAAAGCAAAACTGATTTGTATTTATAACCCAACAAACTGGCATCCTCAATGAACTGGCTACACATAGATGGATAGTCTCTGAAATTAGTTTCCATATATATTGGCGTTAGCTTTCCACCTCTCTATTCCTTTTTTGTATAATCAATGAAATCCTGGGATGAGTTCTATTATACTATGATTTTAAGTTTAGAACCAGTCTGTCAATTTGCTCACTACTATTTGCTACTCTACCTGAAAAATGTTAAGCAGATAAGAGCCACACTTTCACATCTGGGAAGACACTATCAAAGTCACAGATATGAATGGACAAACAAGCATTACTAATAATGGAGGATGCTGAAAGCAGAAATAAATATTTTAAGTAATAAAGTGGAGGAAATTGATGAGAACAAAGCTCATAGAGCAGAAATTAATTTGATACCTAAATGCTTTCAACGTTCACTTTTTAATGATCCAACCAAAGAAGAAATCACAAAGAGGCTTATCTGACAAAGAGGAAAAACCAGTATATTGTAAATGGACATCATTCAACTGCATGATACAGAGGAAGGAAAACAAAGCTTCTAAAAAAAGAGAGTAAGAGAAACGCAAGTGAAGGCCAGTCAGGAAGCGGAACCTGAATTGGGGCTGCACATGAAGCGTGGACAGGCATGGATGACAGACAGAGCAGAACAACTCCTGGATGGATGAGAGACAATAACAAAAAGTGGCTGTGACACACTGCAATATTAATACATACCGAGACTGAATTGCGGGTAATGCTCATAAATCTAACTGCAATTAGTACAGGTTTCTGGATTAGGAAGGACATGAAAAGGAAAGCAGAAGGTTAGAATTTACATGTCATTGCCACATTAAAAGAGAAGGGTTAGTCTGTTAATGGACTGAATGTATCCACCTTCTGCAGCATCAGCAAAAAAAAGCACAGCTTGTCTAGCTGCTTTGAAAAGTAGCTTTATATAAGTAAAAGGTCTCTTCCCTTCCTCCCTGGATGGGCACTGCTAAATTGGGGCCTCTCAGAACTGAGAATTCACACTACAGAAAGAGACTCACGTTTAAAGATTTTATTTTTCCTTTATCTCCCTGAAGCCCCCCAGTACATAGTTGTATATTTTGAGTTGTGGGTCCTTCTAGTTGTGGCATGTGGGATGGAGCCCCAGCATGGCCCGATGAGGGTGCCACGTCTGCACCCAGGATCTGAACTGGTGAAACTCTGGGCTGCCAAAGCGGAGCGCGCGAACTTAACCACTTGGCTAAGGGGCTGGCCTCCGAGATTCACTTTTAAATGTGGTTTCTATTTCCATTTTCTGGGGAAAAGATTTAGACGGTATCCTATGATGAGATTTATTTAATCTTTACTGCCTGGAAAAAGTCTATGTTTATATTTGTTTTTAGAGAAGACCCTTCACTAACTTAATCAACGAACATTTGTTGAGCACTTGGCATGTGCCAGGCTGTTTAAACAGTGAAGGAAGACAGTTACTTTAATGATAATCTAAGTATAAACTATGAAGATACGGAAGAAGTATTGCTGGGCCCCTGGAATAGCATGGGCATGATGACAGGGAAGCTTGCTTCTTTTTTCAGATTTTCTGGGGATCTGAGTGGGCGTTCATCACTATAATTTTGTTTTACAATTGAGGGTAAGAGTAGCAAATGGGCAATAATTAAACTTTAATGTAGCAGTTTTCCAGCTACCCAGACCCTCTTGATTATTGGTCAGTGGGAACTGGAGTTATCTATTTACAGGTCACTGGTTACAAAGGAAGATATTAAACAGAAAAGGGGGCAAATGGAGGAGATAAATTATTTTTTGCAAGGCTTTTCTCAAAACCTAACAATAAACACTGAAAGAAATCTTTATTTGATAATAGTAGACTCATAGATGGAATCCCATTTCCTTATGAATCACATTCTTGCAAATGATTAAGTTCTCTATATCCCAGGAGTATTGGCAGGACCAAAAGTGACATGGTTATGCATGGGAACAGATGGCAGAAGGAAGTAGCGAAAAAAGTAAGAACAGGTTAAGTTTTCAGAGAAAGGACAGAAAAAGAAAACAGGGCAGATTATTAAACCACCACCACTTTATCCAAACATTTTCTTTTCTTCTTCTCCCCAAAGCCCCCAGTACAGAGTTGTATATTCTAGTTGTGAGCGCCTCTGGTTGTGCTGTGTAGGATGCCACCTCAGCATGGCCTGATGAGCGGTGCCATGTAGTACCTAGGATCCGAACTGGTGAAACCCTGGGCCTCCGAAGTGGAGCGCACAAACTTAACCACTCGGCCATGGGGCTGGCCCCAATCTGAACACTTGATTTAAAAAATTCTGCACATTTAACTGCGTATATTCCATACATATAATTAAAGACAGCTAAAAGATCAAACATGAGGCATCCATAGTACTCTGAGATGAGGTGATTTTTTTTTCACTTGTTCCATGTGAAAAACATTCAAAGAATAACTTCTCTCTACACCATAAATGCACACTTAAAATCCCATGAGGGCTCCCATTTTCCCCTATGATTATATGTCTTGCATCTTACCATTGATCTACGAATCAGTGATAGCCTGGTCTTTGCCTTATTCTCAGCAAATTCCAGGCTACTGATGTCTTTGAGACGAGCCTTATATTTATTCATTTGTTCCACAACAATTAGCTCCACACAGCTGAAACAGAAGGAAAGAGAAAACCCTTAGGAGCTGAAGTAAATCAAAGAAAGTGTAGTACCCCCAGAATGTTTTTTAGCTAAGTGTGGTAGATGGTTGGAGGATAAAAGAAAAATCAACATCCCTTATTTTACGAGCTCAGAGATAGGGTTTAGAAAGGCGATTTACAACATTGGCTGCACTTTAGTATTCATCTGAGAAGTGGTTATAAGTCCCAGTGCCCAGGCCACACCCCAGACCAAATAAATCAGACTCTCTGGGGATAGGACACAAACACTAGTTTTTTTTCAAGCTCTTTTTGCAGTCAAGGTTAAGAACCACCACTCTAGAAGGAAAGCAGAGGCCCATGAAAAAAGGCCAAGGTGAAATACAAGAATATTGAAGTATTAAGACCAAAGGGATTCAGAACCATAATACCATAGTTAGACTAGATTACAGGAAGATACAAAGTGTATGTAATTTGGTAAAATGGAATTTTAAAATGTGTTTAGAAACTATAAGCATTCTTAAAGAAAAGTCAAATTTAAAAAATAAGACCCTTCAAAACAAATGATGCTCAGGTGAATAGAATCTAAAAAAATTTTTCATCTTCAGCATAAGACAATCCAATGGTGTCTAGCTGCCTTCTTAAAAACATCTGAACTTATGAAACCATTCACTAAATTTTATATCTGGATAAAGTGACTACAGCAACTCAGAAGTCCCCAGGGTTTTGCAGAGGTGATAGTGACTGGCCTTACGTGGTAGTCTTACTGATGTCCTGCACACTTTGTAGCGGGTCAATGGTGTCAGGGCAGCGGAGAATGCAGGGCGCAAACACAATGGCTAAAGCATTAGCAGACATTCGATTACTATCTTCCTGTAGAGCAATCCTAAGGTACAAAAAAAACCAAGTGAAACCACAATAAAAGCAAAAATAGTAGGGAGGTAGGCAGAAAAGATGAGAGAAAAAAGATGTATGACATCAACTGCATAGTAGTGGAAGGAGAGTCACATCAGTCGAAGGGAAACACTGTAGACTTTTCCCAAAGCTGTTCTTTTGCCTCTGGAAAATGCACTTTCACTCTGGTCCTTCCTTGAAGCAATGTAGACCAGCAGATAGCTTACCAAGGGAAATTTGTGACCCTCTGCCCAAGGTCACCATCACTAGATGAACACATCTGAAGAATGGAGAAGAGACTTTAAGGCATTTTCAGATGGTCATATAAGGTATTTATCCAAAAAGAAAGATGGAATCTTTCCCAACTACTGCTTATATTTACACTCAGGTGAAGAGAGACTATTCCTGAAGTCTCTTTGGTCAGTCCATTCCTGAGCACCATCTGAACCCACTTACTATGAATTAGGTTATGTCAACAGATATACATCCTTTCTAGTTTAGGGGTTAGATAACATGCAAGACTATAGAGTGCCACCACGAGGCTGAAGCTGATACATGGCTCAAATAGAATAGAGAAGCACCTGCCATGTAGTCTAAATCAGCTGAGGCTTTCTGCTCCAAGAAACTGTAACCATCTGTTTAAGGCTTGACTTTATAAACAAGAGAAAAAAATATATCTGTCAGTTTTCCAAATGGAGGAGCCCTTCATTTATTTAAAATAATCCAAGAGAAACTCTTAAACATTCCCTTGCTTCTTGAAGTTACCTGACTAAATGAAAGATGAGGCGTTCCAGTGTATTGAGATGAGTTCGGGAGAGCTGGTCAATCACAGAGTATACACCACGGATTGTCTCTTTCCTCTCCTGAAGGCCTAAAAACAGTAAGAGCAGCAAATAAGACTGAATACCCCCTCTCATATGCTACATCTTCCTCCTGGACAGACACCAGGTAGCGGGGAGACTGGCTCTAGAGTCTTACAGTTTTAGGAGAGGCAGATGTACCTGTATGGCAGAAGAGCAACTCACCATTACCACTAACCTCCCTTTGCTTGAGTTCTATATTCACTAAACAGTCTCCTGAGTTTTAACCTATATTGCAGTAATCCTTGATTACAGCAAGGGGAAAGAGATGTCGTAGTTTTTCAGGCATTTTGTGGCAGACTGATTCTCCATTAAAATTAATCAATTGCCATAGATTTTATAAATCAGTCTTATGGGAATTTGAAGAGTCATGCCTCAGGGCCTAAACACTTCAAGGGAGGCGTTCATCAATACCTTACACATCAGGAGCACTGAAAAACTAAATTCACAACCTGTTAGGCCTGGCATAAAATAGCTAGCTTTACATAGAGGTCTTGCCTAGATTCACAATTTAAATGAACATAAGCCAACCCTCAAATCTCTTCATCTTTTAATTTGTTTATAACCTTAGTCTTTTAATCCCTTTGTGAGAAGCAACTAAGTGACTTACAAATCTTTCAGGACACTGACATTTTAATGAGTCTCTAAACAAAGTCAACATTTGAATAGGTGAGTATACACTGGCAGTTTTGTGTTGACTGTCAGAAGCTTACTTTTGGTTTTGGATCTATAAAGACTAAACCACAAGAGGATGGCCAAATAATCTATAATGAAGATGGCATTCCTTTCCTAAGTGAGGCCTCCCCTGAAACCAGGAAGCCTGTACTTACCCATAGCTCGAAGAAATTCCTCATAGAGTTCAAAGGTCATGAGTGGATTGGGCAAATCCCGAAGCCATTGTTTGAATACACTTGCAATGACATGTATGTTATAGTCATCTAGGTTTACGCTCTCAGCATCTATTTAGAGACAAGAGTTAGACAACAAGGCCAAAACATGCAAAAAAGATTCAAATAATTCACTTTACAAACTATCATCACCAAAAGAAGCCTACATGTTCTTAAACTAACTTAGATCTTCTACAATCTAATTTCATGCTTGGCAGCAGTTCTTCTAACTGTGGTAAAGGAACTGTTTTTCTTTGTTTTCCAAATCTGTTGTGGACTGACAGATGTGTAAAATAAAAGATCACGTTTTTTCATGTCAATGCACTGTTAAACTGCTATAAATGTTTCTAAATGCTTGCTCTCAATTTCTGTACTTATCTTGTGGATTAGTGTGGGAACCACACTTTGAGTAGCAATGCTTTGGATGGCAAATGGAAAAAAGATCCAGAGAGCATTTTGTAATAGTAAGGCTGATTTTAAGTCATTGTTAGAGATGAAAGGACAGCAATAATTGAGCTTAGGAACTGTAAAGAAAACATATTATTCTGTTTCATTTAAAAACTCCCTAAGGTTATACAGATGAGATGATCGGGAGGACACAGGATGAATGATTTTTCATTTGTGCTGACCTAAGGTACAAGAGACAAGTTGGCAATTTGCCTTTAAATTGGAGTAGACTGAGTCTCTGGTGGGCAGAACCTTCTGCTTGAGTTTTACTAGGCATTTTCTGTTATTATGTCCATACTGATTCTTTTCTCATTAATTTGTTCATTAAAAAAAAACTGCAAAGAAAAAGCATGTGGGTAGGTTCTTAGGAACACAGAGACAAGTTTTGTACCTAAGTGTGATTAAAAAAGACCTATTCTTTCCCAATAGCAGTAAAGAGTAGAAGTTGAGAATGAAACCAAAGTCAAAGTTAAACCCCTGGGTACACTCCAGGACTGAGGCTAGAACTCTACACAAACACATGTTCAACCTACTAATTACCAGTTTAAATAGCTATGTCATCAATGTAGGAAGGCAAGAAGATGTGTTGGAAAGAGCACCACTTGGAGTCATAATAGGCAATAGTTCAGTTTATGGATTCAGAAAATCTAGGGTTAAAGCCCAGCTTGTTCACTTATTGATGGAGAGTCTTTGGGCAAGATCCTCTGTAGGCCTCAGTTTCTTTATCTGTAAACTGGAGTAATACTCTCTAATTCATAGGACTGTTGCGAAGATTAGTATAAAAACATTAGCACAGTGCCGTGCATCATCCTCAACTGCTCGTTATTTAATTTCCCTGAACCTAAATTTTCTCCTCTGTAAATTTCAGATACTGTGATCTTACTGGATTGTTAAAAAGATTAAATGAAATCTGTCTGAAGTACCCAATAAGGCCTTGCACAAATGACACATTCAATAAATGTTTGCTGAATTGACCACATAAAAACAAAGACTCTTTAGAAAGCTACAAAATGATAAACAAGCACCACAGAAACTGATTGCATTCTTCTGGCTGCAAGAAAAGGACCAACATGTGATGAAAACATTAAGAGCATGAAATGACCTATTTAAATAAAAGTACTTGGTTTTGATTTGGAGGGCACTATCTCACCTGTATCTAGACCTTGACGAAGCTCCTTGATTTTATTAGTTGAACCAGACTTTCGGTAAATACCTTCTGTGTACAGTCCATGCATTTCAATGTAGTTTATGAGCTTTTCCACCACTAAAGGAACAGTTCGGTCTTCACTGGTCAAACGAGACAGTTCAACCCCAAACTGTCGAGATGATAGCTCTGGATCATACTAAATGGAAGATAATTTTTTGTTCCAAATACATTCAACCATCTTTAAACACGTTTAACCAATTTTTTAAGAGGAACTACTTTTTATTTCTCTGAGGTTTTATAAACACGGTTATGAGAATTGAGGGGAAAGTGAATTACGGTAAATGCTGAGAGTATAAGTAAGTGAGATGTTAGTTTCAATCCTCTCCCAGTAGGAATCTCCCCCCAAAATTATGGGGTGGAGAATGGAGGCAGTGGCAACAGGCTACTGTTTCCTTTCCTGCTAAACGTCCCTTCATGTAAAGTGGGATTTGGGCAAGAGAGAAGCGGAATAGACTTTGTATCCTAAACATTTACCAGATAGCATTAGAAAAATCTACTAATTTGATATGAATTAGAGATGTCAGTAATTTCTGAAGCATAAGAGTGCTTCGATGTTTATGAAAACTTTAGAGAAGTTTAACTGAACACTGATGTCATAGCTAAAGGCAGAGACACACAGACTGGCCCATGATGAGTGTTTTAGATCTTTTTTATTTACTTCAATAGTGTACCTAATATCATACCTTACTAACTATAGTGTGTGTGACTGCAAAAGAACAGCTTATCCTTAAGATTATTTGAAATAATTCACAGAAAAGAAAAATGCCAGGTATTACTTGAGACTAAAACCTTTTTTGTAAATCTTTTTTGTCCTTTCCTTCTCTTGCACTATTCTCCCTCTCTAACCCATCACTGTACACCCTACTCTCTCCTTCAACCTGGATCCAATCAGTACCAAGTTCTTTCACTGAATCAGTACACTGTTTTTTCTTTTCTGTTCTCAGTGCCATCACCCTAGTTCAAACTTATGTCACTGACCACTTGGACTACTCCAGCAGCTTCTTGATGAATTTCCCCACATCCATTTTCTCCCTTTTTAATATATTATATAGTATATATAATCTACTTTATTATCCTCAAAAACCTTCAGTGGCTAATTAGCATATACCAAAATAAGGTACAAACATTCCTGAGTCTAATATTGAAGATATTACTTTAATTGATCCTAATTTCTCTTTCCAGTCTAACAATACATTTGTCATTTACGTGCTAGGTAACAGGGAAACAAAATCAAATCAGAGATAGTCCTTATCCTAAGAGTAATAGTAGTAGTATTAGTGTGTAGACTAGTAGTATTAGTCTAGTAGTATTAGTAGACTAATACTAGTCTACTAGTATTAGTAGTGTAGAGTGTGTAGTGTGTAGAGATGGGTAAAGATTTATTAGATATTATAGATTGGGCTGGGTAACAACCAATGACCTTGAGAAGACTTGATGCTTAACCTAACTGCTGAAAAGCAAATAATACATAAGTAAAGAAGGCAAGAAAAGAACCTTTTAGGCACAGAAAACACACAACTACAAAGTTGGGCAAAATACACTAAAAGTAATCTGATATGGCTGAACTAAAATGAGGAAAAGGTAGACAGAGAGATTATAAAGGGCTTTGAGTACTAAGTTACAGAATTTGCGTCGTGTCCTGACAGATAAGGGAAGCAACCAGAGAATTTTAAGTAGAAGCAGACCTACGTTTTATATTATGTGTCATTCATCTACATATACTCTGAATTCCAGCACTTAATTCTCAAGAGAATTAACTGCATGTCTACTCTGAAGCATGTTAAGTTATCTTAAATTATTATAAAGCAACATCTCTGAAAAGTATTTCTAGGTCTGAATTGGAAGGACAATTAATCTTGAAAAATTTAGAGAATGCAAGTTAAAATTTTGCATCATCACTATATGAATTAGGCTATTTAGGTTACTTCATATTTACAACTAGGTTATAGCTATGTTACTTTATATTTATATTTGCAACAGGAGTATTACCTTTCTATCTGAGAGGCTTATTGTAAAGATTAACAGATGAACATACATAGCATAGTATCTGGTATATGGCAAATGTTCAATAAATTGTTAAAGAAACAGAATAATGTTTGCTGAAATGATTAAAACAAAAATAAACTTTAGCCAAACTTCTTGCTATTACTGTGACACACAGATGCACACATATAATCTGTTTATTTAAATGTTATGGCTATCCCTATGGCATTAGAAATGTTAATAGTTAAGATCTGTGAAAGCAAAAAAATACTTGAGAGTATTAAACAAAAATTTTAAAATAGTCTGATTTGAAACCAACTAATCTAAAGCACACTTGCTAAAAAAGTCTATTTCTTGAAATTAAGGAAAAAATTAATTTTACTATTTTCAACTGAAAAAAATTTAACTCGAGTTTTCCTTGTAAAAAAATGTTTTTATAGTTATTTTTCCTCCAAATTAACTTCCTTGTATACTTTAAATAAAATTTTATTGAAGTATAACATGCATACAGAAAAGTGCACAAATCGTACGTTTAAGCCTGACAGACTTTGACAAAGTAAATGCACACTTGTTACCAGGACCCAAATCAAGAAATAGAATATAACCAGTAGTATAAAATTCTCCTCAAAGCCCTCCCAGCCACTATGTGTTTCAACCTTCACAACCAACCAGTACTTCTATCACTATAAATTATCTTTACTTGCTAGCTATCACCATAAATTAGTTTTAGTTGCTTTTGAAAATTATATTAGTAATATCATATAACATGTATACCATAAGTTAGTTTCATCTATTTTTGAACTTTATTTAAATGGAATAATACAGAATGCCCTCTTTTGCTTATGACTTCTTTCATTCAACATTATATTTGTGAGTACCAATAGTTTAATCTCATTATTATATAGTATTCCATTATACAAATAAACCAAAATTTATTTATTCATCCTACCGCTGATGAACATTTAGGTTTCTTCGAGCTGGGGGATATTTCAAATAGTGCTGATATCAATGTTCTTTATTCGTCTCTTGGCACAAATATCTATGCAGATCTATTGGGTATATAACTTGGAGTGGTACTGCTGAGTCATGAGAAATGCTTATGTTCAGGTTGGATAAATACTGACAAATAATGTCAAGAGTAGTTTGTGAAGTGCTTGCTTAAGTCATGTGCTCATTTTTGTATAGAGCTGACCATCTTTCTTACTAATTTGTAGATGCTTTTGATATACTGCAGATCCAAGATGGACAGATGAATTGCAAATATATCTTCTTCCACTCTGTGGTCGATTATTTTTTGTTTGTTTACTTGTTTGAATAATGCATGGGTTTTGAATTTTATCTAATACTTTTCCTGATTTATTGAAATTACATTTTTTTCTTTATTTGTTCAACGTGGTGAATTATATCGACTGATTCTTTTGAATGATAAACCAACTTTGCATTCATGGAATAAAAAACAACTTTACCATAAGGTATTTTTTTCACATTTTTTTATCATTAGCACAAATTTAATATATTAATATTTTAAGATTTTTACATCAATGCTTATGATATAGACTGACCTGCAATTTTCCTTTACTGTAATATCTTTTTTTTTTTAAGATTGGCACCTGAGCTAACATCTGTTGCTAATCTTCTTTTCTTTTTTTTTTTTCCTTCTTCTCCCCAAAGCCCCCCAGTACATAGTGGTATATTCTACTTGTATGTCCTTCTGGTTGTGCTGTGTGGGATGCCGCCTCAGCATGGTTTGACGAGTGGTGCCATGTCCATGCCCAGGATCCAAACCGGCAAAACCCTGAACCGCCAAAGCGGAGCATTCCGTGAACTTAACCACTTGGCCAGAGGGCTGGCCCCTGTACTATCTTTTTCATGCTTGACTTCAAGTTTTCACTATCTTCATAAGCCAATTTGGGGAAAAAAGTTATGAAGCATTCACTCTTTTACCATTTTCTGGCAGAGTTTGTAAAAGACTGGTGTTGTTTCTTCCTTAAATACTGGGAAGTATTCAGTGGAAAAACCATCTGGGCCTGGAGATTTCTTTGTGGAAAGATTTTCAATTACAGATTCTATTTTAACAGATATGACTCTTCAGATTTTCTATTTTTTCTTGACTTATGTTAGCTAAGTTACGTTTTTGTGTGAATTTGCCCTATATCTAAATTGTCAAGTTTATTAGTACCCATGTATCTGTAATAGCCTCTTATTTTGCTTTTAATATATGCAACATCTGCAATGACATGTGCATTTTTGTTCCTCAGAATGACAATTTCTGTTTTTTAAAAATTCTTTTTATTGATCATTCTTCCCAAGAGTTTATCCATTGTTTTAATCTTCTCAAAGAGCTAAAGTTTGGCTTTGTAGATTTTTATCTCTTGTACAAATGCTTTTGATTTCATTTATTTCTCTTTATTATCTTCCTGCTACTGTCTTGGGTTTAATTTGCCAGGGTTATTTTTCTCCTATCCTCTCTAATGTATACATTTAAAGCTATAAATATTCCTCTAATTACTCACACTTTTGCTATGTCATACTTTCATTTAGTTCAAAATATTTTTCAATTTTTATTCTAATTTACAAGTATAGTGCTTAACTTCCAAACAACTGAGGACTATCTAGTTATCTTTATGTTGATTTATAGTTTAATTCCATTCTGGTCAAAGAATATAATCTCAATATTTTCAATCCTTTAAAATTTATTGGGACTTGTTTTAGGGTCCAACATACAATCAATTTTGTCAAATGTTCTATGGGCACTTGAAATGACTCTGTATTCAGGCAGTTGTACAATGCAGGGTTCAATACATATCAACTAGGCCAAGTTTTTTAATCTTGATTTTCATACCAATTGTATCCTTAACTGAATTTCTGTCTGCCACGTACTGAAGTTATAATACTAGACTCTTCTAAAGTTAGAATTTCTCTATCTTCCTGAGGGGTTCACCATTTTATCATTATGAAACACCGTTATCTAAAGTACTGTTTTTTGTCCTAAAGTACACTTGAATATTAGTACAGCTACACCACCTTTCTATTGGTTGGTTCTTGCATGCTATATCTATCTACTCTTTCACTTTCAACCTTCCTGTATCTTTATATTTAATTATGTCTCCTGTAAACAGCATATCATTGAGATTTTTCAGTTGGTTTTAACATATTAATTGGAAGTAACATTTAATGTAATTACCAATATATTTGGACTTATACTCACCAATCTGCTAATTATTTTCTTGGTCTAACCTAATTTATGTTTCTGTTTCTCTCATTTCTTGTCTTTTTTTAGATTAATCAAGTATTTTTTGTTTTTCCATTTTTCCATCTTTATTTGCCTTTAAGCCATATATTCATTTGCTGTTCTTTTAGTGGTTACTTTAAAGACTACAACAAATATCCATAACACATTTAAGTCTAATATATTTTTAGCACTTTAACCACTTCCCAGATAACCCAGAGACCTTATAATAGTTTAACTCCATTTACCCAACCACCTTTTGTGTTGCTGTTCTCATGCATTTTAATTCTCCATATATTTTAAGCCCCACAAGACCTTATTATTGTGTTTTTAGTCACTATTCATTTATATTTACACATTATTTACTCTTTCTGTTGCTCTTCATTCTTTCCTACACGTCTGTTTCTATCTAAGATCATTTTCCTTCTTCCTGGAGAACCTCCTTTAGTGTTTCGTTTAATGTAGGTCTACTGGTGATAAATTCTGAGTTCTTCTTTGTCTGGAAACATTTTCACATCATTTTCACTTTTGAAGGCTATTGTCACTGGGTACAGAATTCTAGGTTAGCTTTATTTTCTTATAACACTTAAAATATGCCAAGCCACTGTATTTTGGCTTCTATCATTCCTGTTAAGAAGTCAGTTGTCAGTCTTTTCACTGATTCTTTAGTAGTGTTTATTTTTTTCCCTCTGACTGCTTTGAAGAAATTTTTTCTTTCATTTGGAGCACTGTGCTTCTGATGGTTTTCTCTGTATTTATCTCACTTTAAGTTAAAAGTAGTTAATGAACCTGTGACTTGATGTGTTAGCCATTATCTCTTAAAACGCTGCTTCTTCCTTGTTCTCTCTTATTTCTTCCTGGATTCCCCTTTCACATGTTTAAGAACCTTTCATCCTTCCCATATGTCTCTCATGTTAATTTACGTATTTCTCCTTTCTTTTTGCTCTCCATGCTTGGGTATTTCTACTGACCTATCTTTCAATTCACCAATCTTCTCTTCTCCTGTGGCCAATATGCTGTTAAATCATTCTTCTGAGTTTATAATGTCAGTGTACTTTTTATTTTCAGAATTTCCATTTGACTACTTTTTTTTAATGTATATTTCAGTTTTCTGATAGAAAAGAAATTTTCTATCTTTTAATCTATCGTTTGAATACATGAATTAAAAAATTTTTTAAATACATATCTGATTAATTCAGTAACTGGGTCATCTATGAGTCTGTTGATATTCTCTATTTGTCTCTTTTCTTAGTCTCATTTGCTTCTCTTTTTTTTTTGGTGAGGAAGATTGTGCCTGAGGTAACATCTGTGCCAATCTTCCTCTATTTTTTGTATGAGGGACAGCGGCATGGCATGGCCTGTTGAATGGTGTGTAGGTCCAAGCCTGGGACCCGAACCTACAAACCTGGGCTGCTGAAGCACAGCGTCTGAACTTAACCACTACACCACGAGGCCAGCCCCCTTACTCTCATTTCTTAATGTCTGATATTGTATTCAAGCAAACTGTTAAGGCTCTGGATGATATTCTCTCTCTTTAAAGAGAGTTGAACCTATTCTCTCTGGTGGGTAGTTATAATAAGAAACAGATCATCTTAATCTAATCAAGAATGGCCTCAAAGCTAGTTTGCAGTTTTTATAAAGCTCAGTCTATCAAAGGTTCACCCCCTAGAGTACAGCTCTTCAGAGGTCTCAATGAAAGTCTATGGTACTGACCAGGGTCTCTCTTCAAAGGTGGATCATACAATTCCAATTTTTCTCTCCGTAGCACTGTGACACTGCAGAAATCTGCTTTTCTGTGTAGATTCTTAGCCTTTTACCCCAGGCAGCTTAAGAATTCAGAAAATGCCTTGAGAAGAAAACCTCTGAGTTTCAGGCTTACTTCTCTATATCTCTGGATAATGGTCCCTAAAGTCCCGGCAATCCCAAACTCCAACTTTTGTCTCTATAGCCCTATGAGATTCCTAAAAGCTGTGCTGACTCCTCTGACTCTCAAATGTGGCCCTGTGCCCAGATTCTTGGTTTCCTGTCCTACAATAAAAATTAACAAATTCCAAGTACAAGAAAAACATCTCACAGATACAGATTTACCACTCTGCAATTCTCTTCTCTCTAGGATCTAGACCTTTAAAGTCCAATTTGCCTGGGCAGCTCTTCGATGCTTGGCAACAGACTTTCTTCAGTTGTTCTCAACATGAGTATTAGTCTTTCATAAGCTACTCCATCTTAACTAGAAGCACATGTCCCACCTTCACTGTACTTTAAGCCCTGAATCAAATTTCTCCTTGTTTCCTGCCATAATTTGTCAACGAATTAGGAATAGATGCAAATTCTATATGTGGGCTATAAACAACACATACACACATTTATATTACAGTTCAGAATTGTATAGTACTGTTATAATTGTCGGTATGTGATTAATAAGTAAGAAAATGTGATTACACATCAAGAAAAGCCTGAAATGTTTCAAAAATGGTTGCTTCCTTGAAGCATAAAGTACCATAGTACATTGTTCATTATCTTTTAGATCTCTGTGTATCCAAGTATAAATATGTAAAAACATCAACTATGCTGAGGAATTTTGCTGTTCATGTTAAAATCTTTAACTATCACTTTCAAGACAATTCCGAGGAAAACTTATGAGTGTTTAATAAAGTGGGAAACCCTTAAAAGTAGTGTTTTAGTAAACTGTTGGTTGTGAAATCAGTTTAGTAGCTTCCATGTGATATAGTTCCAGGAAAATTATTTCAGATATATATACACATCTCACTATATGTGTATGCTAGATCATGACATAAAATGTATTTCTTACTGTGATTTGTGGTCAAAAAGTTTGAAAACCACTGCTCTATGAAATCATTAAAGAGGCCTTGATTTCTTTCAATGAGGCACAAAATACCAACAGATCTGTTATTTATTACTCATAGGTGATAATATCCTACCTTTTTAGAGCACTTGGCTGTGGTTTTCAGACAGCACTTCTTATGGCAAGCATACTTGCATACTGAAAAACAGGTTAAGAATGCAGCATTTTTAGAAGTCTGTAAATTCATGACAAGAACTTAACAATTTTACAACTTTATTCTGGACAAATTTTTTCTTTAAGTCCAAGACCGCTATAACATCACACGTATGTTTGTAGGGTATTATAATGAAAATGGATTTTAAGCCATTGTATTTGGAAAAATGAAGCTAAAAACATGCTTAAAATTTCTAACTACTGTCTATGAAAAAGGTTTTTATTCTTTCAAACAGAATATTTATATAACTTTGTGGTTTGATTCACAATATAGCACTCATGTTCCCCTTACATATCTGATCCATAATCTTCTAAAATGTCAGAAATATCTATTAAGAATCATTCCAATGGGTTAGGAAGGCATTACTGCCAAAGACTTCTACTGAAATAAAAAAAAACTTTAGTACATTAAAAGCTAAGAAAGGGAGTGATGTCAGTGTCGTGGTGCAGTGAACTTGCCTGGGACTCTCTCCGCTCCAACATACAATACAAAGGAGCAAGCATATTCCAACAGAAAAGACCCTAACAGCACAAAAATTCTCAGAGAGTCAGAGAAGCCACACGACGGAGGGTGGAGAAGCTGGAGATACCCTCGGAGGAGCTGGAACGGGATAAGAGAGAGCTTTGCTCCCTCCTCTAAAGACTGTCGTTGCTGCCGCGGGACGCTCCAAGAGGGAAGGAGTGGGGCAGGGGTTGCACGTCCGCAGGATCACCCAGGAATCCCTAGGGCCCCTGCAGCCTAGAGGGAAGTGCTCTAATGGGGCGAAAGCTTGTGCGTGGGATGACCTCATCAAGCCAAGACCCCAGGATGGACAAGATGGCGAGACCTGATCAGGAAGTCTGGACTGCATGCAAGAGAAAGTGCCCCTCCCCCAACCTGCACTGCGACATCTCGGCTGAGGGCAGAGGGCTCAGAATACGTGGCACTTGACACCCATCCACTGGGGATAGGCTGTAACTGGAACCGAATAATATCAGAATGGGAAAGACCCATCCTTCCAACATCAGGCACTTCATCAAATCTCCAGACCAGAGAGAAAACAACGAGCACCCAGAACTCAGTCCCGAGGACACAGAAATAAGTAAACTAAATGACAATGAATTCAAAACAGGTATCAAAAAACTCAATGAGGTAAAAGAGAATATATAGAAACAATTCAATGAGTTCAGGAGCTACTTCACAAAACAGATTGAAACTATGAAGAAGAATCAATCAGAATATTAAAGATCAAAGACACAATGGAAGAGATAAAACAAAATACGGATTCCCTGAATGCTCGTGTGGACACCATAGAGGAGCAAATCAGCATAATCAAAGATAGACATGTTGAAATGCTCCAGACAGAGGAGACAGAACTATGACTAAAAATAAATGAAGAAAGTCTGTGAGAAATATCCGTCTCAATGAGGAAACGCAACATAAGAATTATAGGTATTACAGAAATTGAAGAGAAGGAGAATGGAACAGAAAGCATGTTCAAAGCAATAATAGCAGAGAACTTCCCAAATCTAGGGAAAGAGCGGGAAATGTGTGTGGAGGAAGCTTCCAGATCTCCTAGATTTGTCAATGTAAAAAGACGTACTGCAAGGCACATAGTAACAAAACTGGCAAAAAAGACTGACAAAGAAAGAAGACTCAGGGCAGCAAGGCAGGAGAAAATAACCTACAAAGGCACCCCTTTCAGGCTTTCGGCAGATTTCTCTGCAGAAACCTTACAAGCTAGGAGAGAATGGAATGACATATTCAAAACTTTAAAAGATAAAAATCTTCAGCCAAGAATACTCTATTCAGCAAAAATATCCTTCAGATATGAGGGAGAAATTAAATCTTTCCCAGACAAACAAAAGCTAAAGGACTTCGTAGCCACAAGACACCCTCCCCCCTGCCCAAGAAAGCCTCAAGAAGGCCCTCAAACCTGAAAAAAGAACAAAAGGGAGAAAGGGGTCACAAAACACAAAGTAAGGAGACAAATAGATAGTAGAATCAGAATAGGATAGCAAATATTCAACTACAGCATTAGGCCAAAGGGTAGGAGAACACCAAGGACAAAGACAATCTTGCCACTTTAACCACAAACTCACAACACAACTTGGAATCAGATATGAGAACACTGACTGGAGGAGAGAATGAGAGGGACTGGAATCAGTCTAGACCAGGGGAATAAGAGGCCCTCAGAGAATGGACTATGTTATATACAAGATTCTGAATACAAACTTCAGGGTAGCCACTAAACTAAAAGGCAGAACAGAGACACAAAAAGTAAATAAGGAAAAAACAAAGAGACACATCATAAAAAACTGCATAATTCAATGGGTAGACCAAAACACACAGGACAAGAAACAAAGGAAATGCAGGAAAACTGGAAAATGAGTGATATAATGACAGCATTAAGCCCTCATACATCAATAATCACCCTCAATGTAAATGGATCGAACTCTCCAACAAAAAACACAGAGTGGCAAGATGGATTAAAGAACAAGATCCAACAATTTGTTGCCTCCAGGAAACATACCTCAGCTCCAATGACAAACACAGGCTCAGAGTGAAGGGGTGGAAGACAATCCTCCAAGCTAACGGCAAACAAAAGAAAGCAGGTGTTGCAATACTTATGTCAGACAAAGTAGACTTCAAGATAAGGCAGGTAAAGAGAGACAAAGAGGGGCAGAATATAATGATCAAAGGGACATTTCATCAAGAAGAAATAATGCTTATAAATATCTATGCACCCAACACAGGAGCACCAAAGTACATGAAGCAACTATTAACAAACCTAAAATAAGATATTAAAAATAACACAATAATAGTAGGGGATCTCAACACCCCACTCACATCATTGGACAGATCATCCAGACAGAAAATCAACAAGGAAACAGTGAAATTAAATGAAAAGCTAACCCAGTTGGACTTAATAGACATATACAGAACACTCCATCCAAAAACAGCAGAATACACATTCTTCTCAAGTGCGCACGGAACATTCTCAAAGAGAGACCATATGTTGGGAAACAAGGAAAGCCTCTATAAATTTAAAAAACTGAAATAATAACAAGCATCTTCTCCGCTTATAATGCTATAAAGCTAGAAATCAATTACAAGAACAAAGCTGAGGGGCCGACCCGGTGGCGCAGTGGTTAAGTGTGCACATTCCACTTTGGCGGCCCGGGGTTCGCTGGTTCGGATCCCAGGTGTGGACATGGCACCCTCAGCAAGCCATGCTGTGGTAGGTTTCCCACATACAAAGTAGAGGAAGATGGGCACAGATGTTAGCTCAGGGCCAGTCTTCCTCAGCAAAAAAGACCAGGATTGGCAGCAGATGTTAGCTCAGGGCTAATCTTCCTCAAAAAAAGAGAAAAGAAAAATGCTGATGAAGGGACAAAGATGTGGAGACTAAACAATATGCTATTGAACAAGCAATGGATCATTGAAGGAATTAAAGGAGAAATCAAAAACTATGTGGAAACAAATGAAAATGATAACATGGCATACCACCTCATATGGGATGCAGCAAAAGCTGTATTAAGAGGGAAAGTCATTGCAACACACGCTCACCTTAACAAACAAGAAAAATCCCAAATAAGCAACCTCAAACTACACCTAACTGATTTAGAAAAAGAAGAACAAACAAAGCCCAAAGTCAGCAGAAGGAGAGAAATAATAAAAATCAGAGCAGAAGTAAATGCTATTGAAACAAAAAAGGCAGTAGAAAGGATCAATGAAACAAAGAGCTGGTACTTTGAGAAGATAAGTGAAATTGAAAAATCCATAGCCAGACTTACAAAGAAAAAAGAGAGAAAGCTCACATAAACAAAATCAGAAATGAAAGAGGAGAAATAACAACAGACTCCATAGAAATACAACAAGTTATAAGAGAATACTACAAAAAACTATACGCCGACAAAATGGATAACCTAGAGGAAATGGATACATTCTTAGACTCTTACATCCTCCCAAAGCTGAGTCAAGAAGACACAGACAATCCGAATAGACCAATCACAAGCAAAGAGATCGAAACAGCAATCAAAGGCATCCCAGAGAATAAAACCCCAGGATCAGATGGCTTTCCTGGGGAATTCTACCAAACTTTCAGAGAGGATTTAATTTCTATCCCTCTCAAGCTACCCCAAAAAGTTAGGGAAGATGGGAACACTTCCTAACACATTCTACGAGGCCAACACCACTCTGATCCCAAAGCCCGACAAGGACAGCACAGAAAAGGAGAACTACAGGCCAGTATCGCTGATGGACACAGATGCAAAATTTTGGCAACCAGAATTCATCAATACATCAAAAGGATCATACATCACGATCAAGTGGGATTCATACCAGGGACACAGGGATGGTTCAACATCCGCAAATCAATCAACATGATACACCACATCAACAAACTGAGGAATAAAAACCACATGATCATCTCAATAGATGCAGAGATAGCATTTGACAAGATCCAACAGCCATTTAAGATAAAAATTATTAACAAAATGGGGATAGAAGGAAATTACCTCAACATAATAAAGGCCACATACGACAAACCCACAGCCAACATCAACGGGCAAACACTGAGTGCCATCCCCCTGAGAACAGGAATGAGACAAGGATGCGCACTATCACCACTCTCATTCAACATAGTACTGAAGGTTTTGGCCAGAGCAATTAGGCAAGAGAAAGGAATAAAAGGAATCCAAATAGGGAGTGAAGAAGTGAAACTTTTGTTGTTTGGTGACGACATGATCTTATACATAGAAAACCCCAAAAAATCCATTGGAAAACTAATAGAAATAATTAACAGCTACAGTAAAGTTGCAGGGTACAGAGTCAACTTAGAAAAATCACTTGCTTTTCTATACTCCAATAACGAACGTGCAGAAAGAGAACTCAAGAATATAATTCCATGTGCAATCGCAACTAAAAGAATAAAGTACCTAGGAATAAATTTAACCAAGGAGGTGAAGGACTTACACAATGAAAACTATAAGACATTACTGAGAGAAATTGATAAGGACTTAAAGACATGTAAAGAGCTTCCTGGGGCTGGCCCAGTGGCACAGTGGTTAAGTGCACACATTCTGCTTCAGTGGCCTGGGGTTCACCGGTTTGTATCCCAGGTGCGGACATGGCACCACTTGGCAAGCCATGCTGTGGCAGGCATCCCACATACAAAATAGAGGAAGATGGGCATGGATGTTAGCTCAGGGCCAGTCTTCCTCAGCAAAAAGACAAGGATTGGCAGATGTTAGCTCAGGGCTAGTCTTCCTCAAAAAAAAAAAAAAAAAAAAAAGAGACTCCTTGCACATGGATTGGAAGAATAAACATAGTTAAAATGTCCATACTATCCAGAGCAATCTACAGATTCAATGCAATCTCTATCAGAATCCCAAAGACATTCTTCACGGAAATAGAGCCAAGAATACTAAAATTCATATGGAGCCATCAAAGACCCCAAATTGCTAAGGCAATCCTGAGAAAAAAGAACAAAGCTGGAGGTATCACAATCCCTGACTTCAAAATGTTCTACAAAGCCATAGTGACCAAAACATCATGATACTGGTACAAAAACAGGCACACAGATCAATGGAACAGAACTGAAAGCCCAGAAATAAAACCACATATCCTTGACTGCCCATCCTTGACAAAGGTGCCAAGAACATACTCTCTTCAATAAATGGTGTTGGGAAAATTGGACAGCCACATGCAAAAGAATGAAGGTAGACCACTATCTCACGCCATACACAAAAATAAACTCAAAATAGATCAGACTTGAAGATACGTCCTGAAACCATAAAACTCCTGGAAGATAACATTGGTAGTATACTCTTTGACATCGAACTTAAAAGAATCTTTTCAAATACCATGTCCTCTCAGTCAAGGGAAACGAAAGAAAAAAATAAACAAGTGGGAATTCATCAGACTGAAGAGCTTCTGCAACATGAAACAAACTAGGATGAAAACAAAGAGACAACCCACCAACTGGGAGAAAATATTTGCAAATCACATAGCTGACAAGGGGCTAATCTCCACAATATATAAGGAACTCACACAGCTGAACAATAAGAAAGCAAACAACCCGATCAAAAAGTGGGCAGAGGAGATGAACAGACATTTTTCCAAAGAAGATATACAAATGGCCAATAAACACATGAAAAGATATTCAACATCACTAATCATCAGGGAAACGCAAATCAAAACTACACTAAGATAACACCTTCCACCTGTTAAAATGGCTATAATCACTAAGATTAAAAATAACAAATGTTGGAGTGGGTGTGGAGAGGAGAGAACCCTCACACATTGCTGGTGGGAATGCAAACTGGTGCAACCACTATGGAAAACAGTATGAAGATTCCTCAAAAAACTAATAATAGAACCACCATACGACCCAGCTATCCCACTATTGGGTATCTATGCAAACAATCTGAAATCAACAATCCAAAGTAACATATGCACCCCTGTGTTCACTGAAGCACTATTCACAACAGCCAAGACAGGGAAGCAACCCAAGTGCCTATCGACTGATGATTGGATAAAGAAGATGTGGTATATATATACAATGGAATACTACTCAGAAAAAAAGACAAATTCATCCCATTTGCAATAACATGGAAGGAGCTAGAGGGAATTATGCTATGCAAAATAAGCAAGAGTGAGAAAGACAAACACCATATGATTTCACTCACATGTAGCATATAAACAAGTACTGGGAGAAAGAAAACAGTTCAGTGGTTAACAGGGGAAAGGGAGTCGGGGGAGGCTAAGGGGGTGTAGGGGAGCACTCATGTGGTGACAGTCAAGAAATAATGTACAACTGAAATCTCACACTGATGTAAACTATTATGAACTCAAAAAAAAAAAGCTAAGAAAGGTCTTATTTATTATCTTAGAAGGTCCAGAATACAGCTCTGAGGAACCAGAACATTAAGAATATCAGTTGTGATTGGGAAGATGAGATAAAGAAAAGGTTCAGAGCAGAAATAATTTCTTCGAGCAGGAGCTAACAAGGTAGCTAGCCAGGTAGGTGGGAAGAGGCACACTGAGAGGAGGATACTGAGAACACACTTGGCCTATGTCATCTTGCTACACCATCTCTGGCTCTTGTATATTAACACCTGAACATCCTTCTTGAGTCTCTAGAGTATAAACTGTGGGGTTTTCAAGCCAAGATCAAAGAGGGGAGGCCAAATCATTGTACTGCTATAATCACAAAGAAATTTATTTACTTTGTTAAGAAACCAAACCAAGCCCACCCAAGTTATAAAAAAGCAGATTCTTCACATTTTCAGTTTCAAACCAGAGAAAATTACACCAAATCTACAGGAATCAGACTAGCATTAAACAGTCAAGTACATGGCAAACTACTTCCTATTTCATTCTCACTATAATTTTTTAGACTTCTAGTAATAAAAAAAAAATGAAAACCATCGTTGAACCACTGAACAAGTGAACATATCCAGCAATGATAGTGATTTCACTATGGCGAACATGACTTTCATTCTTCTTGTCATACCGGACCCAGTCCTTCCTAGTATTTTATTCATTCAGTTCTGGCCCACTAGTAAACAAAGCCTCACAGAATTACTGAAAGGAACAGACTAGATACATGGAATGACATGAGTGGAAGCTAAAGGTTTTCTGTAAGCCAGAATCCAGTTGACCTACAAAAAATCTCTACTCACATTCTGGGATTTATATATTATGATGAAAGGATTACAGCAGAAAAAAGTACCTTTTTGGTTACAATTTAAGAGTTCATTCATTAATTCATCCATCCAGCTATAGGTCCATCTACCCAACAAATATTTATTAAAACTTAAAATGTGCCAGAACTGTTCCAGGCACTGGTGATACAAAAGAGACAGGTAAGTTTCCTGACCCTATAGAGCCATACATTCTAGTGGGACAGACTGACTAACAAGAAAACAAATGAATACTTAATATATTTTGGGGTAGTGATAAGTGCTATAAGGGCCATTAAACCTGAGTAAGGGGACAGAGAATGGGGGACAAGGTGCCATTTTAGATAGGAGAGTAAGGAAAGAGCACTCTAAGAGGTAACATTTGAGTGGAGACACAAATTAACTGAAATTGTAAGTCATACTAACATCTGGGAGAACAGCATTCCAGATAGAGTGAGATGCAAGTACAGTGATCAGAGAACACCAAAATATATGGTTTGGTTACAGAGAGCAGGTGAGAGTATAGTGAGAGATGTGGTTAAAGAATTAGAGTGTGAATTACACCTTTATGTTAAAGAATGTATAAGAAAACTCAGGGAAATAGAAATGTCAAGTGGTTAAAAACAATTCCTCAAAGATGTCTCATACTTACATTTGCAAACAGAGGCTCGGTCCATTATCCATATCAAAGAAGAACAGTACTCACAGTATGTAGGGATGCTATATTGGGTGGCCTTAAAGATGTGACCATTGTGCTCTTCCACCTGAATGAAAAAATACAGCTATTTATGTTAAAGCCAACACAGTAATGCTGCTCTAACGTGATCAGCCAATAGGAAATCCTTCAATCCCTTATTAAGTCTTCACTGGATACTTATTCTAGGAGGAGAATGATAATCTTCTAAGAAATAAAAGTAAAATATATGCTCTCTGCTTTCAAAAAGCTAACAATCTAGTAGAAAGAGAAGACCAACTTATATGAAAATCAGAAAGCAATGGTACAAATATAAAAGAGCTGTCTCATATGACTCTGAATCGGCATGTTAAATTAAAAGCAGCAGTTCTCAAATTTTTATTTTTAACCTCAAGAACCTTTTACACTTTTGAAAATTATTGATGAACTTAAAGAACTTCTGTTCATGAGTTATACCTATCGATTTTTACTGTATTAGAAATTAAAACTGAAAAAAGTTTTAAGTATTTATCCAATTCACTTAAAATTAACCTTAAATGTATTACATGTTAACATAATATTTTTATGAAAAACTATATCTTTAAAATAAAAAAAGTAGTGACAAGAGGGGTATTGTTTTACATTTTTGTAAATCTCTTTGATGTCTGGCTTAATAAAAGACACCTGGATTCTCATACCCACTTCTGCATTCAATCTGTTGGCAGTACACAGTTTAGTTTGAAACTGATGAAGAAAATCCAATTTCATAGAGATACGAAATTGGAAAATGAAAGAATAATTTCACTGTCTTTTCAGATAATGATACTATATTAAAACTCTACCAATGGTAACTTAAAGGTTAATTGAAATCTAAAACCACACCAACGAACTCTTCATGCTCTGTGACATTAATCCATTGTTCTAGGCTTTATTAAAATTTACAACTTTTACTTCAAAGTACCACTAAAAAAATAAAAACTAAGCCACAGACTTGAAGAAAATATTTGCAAATCATGTATCTCATAAAGGACTTCAATCTAGAATATATGAATAACTGTTACAACTCATTAACAGGAAGATGTCAGTTTAAATATAGGCAAAATATTGAATAGACAGTTCAACAAAGAAGTACAAGTGGCCAACAGGCACATGAAAAGAAGCTCAAAATCATTAGTCATCAGGGAAACACAAATTGAAACCATGATGAGATAATCACTCCATACTCACTAGAATGGCTATAATTAAAAAGAAAATAACAACTGTTGGTGAGGATGTGGAGGGACTGGGATTCTTAGATACTGCAGGTGGGATTGTAAAATGGCATAGTCACTTGGAAAACTGTTTGGCAGTTTCTGAAATGTTAAAGATAGAGTTACCATATGACCCAGAAATTCCACTCTTAGGTTTATTCCCTAGAACACTGAAAACATATGTCTACACAAAAACCTACAGACGAATGTTCATAGTACCATTATTCATAACAGCCAAAAAGTGGAAACAACCCAAATACTCATCAAATGATAAAAGGATAAATCATCTGATGTGGTATATCCATATAATGGACTAGTATTTCAGCACTACAAAAAAGACCAAACTACTGATATACACAACATGGATGAATCTCAAAAACATTATGCTAAGAAGCCATACGCAAAAGACCACACATTGTATGATTCCATTTATATAAAATGTCCAGAAAATGCAAAAGTGTAGAAACAGAAAGTAAATTAGTAGTTGCCTGGGGGTGAGCATAATAAAGGGCAATGATTGCAAACTGGCACAAAAAATCCATTAGGGGTGATGTAGATGTTCCAAAACTGGATTGAGGTGATGGTAACAACTGTGTAAATTTACTAAAACTCATTGAATTGTAGACTTAGAAGGGATAAATTACATGAGAAGTAAATTTACCTTAATAAGGCTGTTTTTAAAAAACCCTTTGGTCTATCCTGAACTTTAAAAGAACATTTTACCTATACATAATTTTACTGTATTATGTATGGGTTATTTGGAAAACACTGGTTCATTGAGTTGTGTAGTTCTTCCAAATGTTGATACATTTCATTATACACTATCAAAAAGTCACATTCCTTCATATTACCACCAATCTTATTAGAAATTTTTTTTTACTTTGAGCAGCTTGTTTATTCTTCATTCACTTTTTTCCTTTTTTTGAGGGAGATTAGCCCTAAGCTAATATCTGCTACCAAACCTCCTCTTTTTTGCTGAGGAAGACTGGCCCTGAGGTAACATCTGCGCCCATCTTCCTTTATTTTTATATGTGGGACGCCTGCCACAGCGTGGCTCGATAAGCGGTGCGTAGGTCTGCCTGGGATCTGAACCAGCAAACCCCTGGCTGCCAAAGCAGAGTGACGGCAACTTAACTGTTGCACCACTGGGCCGGCCCCAGAAAACTCTTTACAGAAGGATTGTCACGCTCACAGTAGCAGACACAAGTTTTCCACAATTTTGATTTTTGCTTGAAAGTTCAAACTTTACCACTGATAACTTGGAAGACTTTGTCAGGCGTCTTCCCGGAAGTGACAGGGTCACTTTGTTCATTTTCAGAAAATGTCTGCCAAAGTCTGAATAAGTATAGCTTGTTAATAAAGTAAAATTGATGTTCTATAAAAAAGAAAAAATGAGCAGGGGCCGGCCCAGTGGCGCAGTGGTTAAGTGCGCATGTTGCACTTCAGTGGCCCAGGATTCACAGGTTCAGATACTGAGTGCAGACATGGCACCACTTGGCACACCATGCTGTGGTAGGCGTCCCACATATAAAGTGGAGGAAGATGGGCATGGATGTTAGCTCAGGGCCAGGCTTCCTCAGCAAAACGAGGAGGACTGGCAGCAATTAGCTCAGGGCTCATCTTCCTCAAAAAAAAAAAAAAATTAGCTAGAAACACGTTTACACAAAAACTTGAACATAAATGTTCATAGATTACTCATAATAGTCAAAAAGTAGAAAAACCCAAAAGTCTGTAAACTGATAATTGGATAAATAAAATGCAGTATATCTATACAATTGAATACTATTTGGCGATAAACAGGAATTAAGTACCATACATGCTACGACATGGATGAATCTTGAAAATATTACACTAAGTAAAAGAAGACACACACAAAATGCCAATATTGTATGATTTTTTTGTTTTGTTTTAAAGGAAGGAGGAAATTTTTTTAATTTACTTTTTATTGTGGTCATTATAGTTTGTAACATTGTGAAATTTCAGTTTATAATAATAATGACATTATTATTTGTCAGACATCATACAAATGTGACCCTACATCCCTTGTGCCTACCCCCACACCTGTTCCCCTTGGTAATCACTAACTTGCTCTCTTTGTCGGTAAGTTTATGCTCCACAAATAAGTGAAATCATAGGGTGTTTTGTCTTTCTCTGTCTGGGTTATTTCACTTAACGTAATACCTTCAAGGTCCATCCATGTGGTCGCGAATGGGATGATTTTGTCTTTTTTATGGCTGAGTAGTATTCCACTGTATATGTATACATCAGATCTTCTTTAACCAGTCATTGGTCGATGGGCACTTGGATTGCTTCCACATCTTGGTTATTATGAATAATGCTGCAATGAACAGAGGGGGAAATGCCTCTTTGTATTGTTGATTTCAAGTTCTTTGGATAAATACCCAGAAGTGGGATGGCTGAATCATATAGTTTTTCTATTATTAACTTTTTGAGAAGTCTCCATACTGTTTTCCATAGTGGCTGCACCAGTTTGCATTCCCACCAGCAGTGTGTGAGGGTTCCTTTTTCTCCACAACCTCTCCAACGTTTGTTACTATTAGTTTTACATATTTTTGTCATTCTAATGGGTGTAAGGTGATATCTTAGCATAGTTTTGATTTGCATTTCCCTGATGATCAGCGATGATGAACATCTTTCATGTACCTATTGGCCATCCATATATCTTCTTTGGGGAAATGTCTGTTCATGTCTCCTGCCCATTTTTTGATTGGGTTGTTTGATTTTTAGTTGTTGAGTTGTGTGAGTTCTTTATGTATTATGGATATTAAGCCTTTGCCGGATGTATGACTTGCAAATATTTTGTCCCAGGTAGTGGGTTGTTTTTTTGTTTCAATCCTGTTTTCATTTGCCTTGAAGAAGCTCTTTAGTCTGATGAAGTCCCATTTGTTTATTCTTTCTATTGTTTCCCTTCTTTGGGAAGACATGGTGTCCAAAAAGATCCTTTTAATACTGATCTCAAAGAGTGTTCTGCCTACATTTTCTTCTAGAAGCCTTATGATTTCAGGTCTCACCTTTAGGTCTTTGATCCATTTTGAGTTTATTTTGGTGAACGGTGAGAAAGAATGGTCAATTTTCATTCTTTTCCATGTGGCTTTCCAGTTTTCCCAGCACCATTTGTTGAAGACACTTTCTTTTCTCCATTGTAGGCCCTCAGTTCCTTTGTCCAAGATTAGCTGTCCATAGATGTGTGGTTTTATTTCTCGGCTTTCAATTTTGTTCCATTGATCTGTGCACCTGTTTTTGTACCAGTACCATGCTGTTTTGATTACTGTAGCTTTATGGTATGTTTTGAAGTAAGGGATTGTGATGCCTCCAGTTTTGTTCTTTGTTCTCAGGATTGCTTTAGCAATTTGGGGTCTTTTCTTGCCCTATATGAATTTTAGGATTCTTTGTTCTAATTCTGTAAAGAATGTCCTTCGGATTCTGATTGGGATAGTGTTAAATCTGTAGATTGCTTTAGGTAGAATGGACACCTTAACTATGTTTATTCCTCCAATCCATGTACATGGGGTGTCTTTCCATCTCTTTATGTCATCTATTTCTTTCAGAAAAGCCTTGTAATTTTCATTGTGTAGGTCTTTCACTTCCTTAGTTAAATTCACCCCAAAGTATTTTATTCTTTTTGTTGCAACTGTGAATGGTATTGTGTACTTGACTTCTTCTGTTAGTTCTTTATTAGAGTATAGAAATACTACTGATTTATGCAAATTGATTTTATACCCTGCAACTTTGCTGTAGTTGTTGATTACTTCTAAAAGTTTTCCGATGGATTCTTTGGGGTTTTCTATATATAAGGTCATGTCATCTGCAAACAGCGAGAGTTTCACTTCTTCCCTCCCTATTTGGATTCCTTTTATTCCTTTCTCTTGCCTAATTGCTCTGGCCAGGACCTCCAGTACTATGTTAAATAAGAGTGGTGATAGAGGGCATCCTTGTCTCGTTCCTGTTTTCAGGGGGATGGTGCTCAGTTTTTGCCCATTGAGTATGATGTTGGCTGTGGGTTTGTCATATATGGCCTTTATTACGTTGAGGTAGTTCCCTTCTATCCCCATTTTGTTCAGAGTTTTTATCATAAATGGCTGTTGGATCTTGTGAAATGCTTTCTCTGCATCTATTGAGATGATCATGTGGCTTTTATGCCTCAGTTTGTTGATGTGGTGTATCATGTTGATTGATTTGCAGATGTTGAACCATCCCTGTGTCCCTGGTATGAATCCCACTTGATCATGACGTATGATCCTTTTGAGGAATTGCTGAATTCGGGTTGCCAAAATTTTGTTGAGGATTTTTGCATCTATGTTCATCAGCGATATTGGCCTGTAGTTCTCTTTTCTCGTGCTGTCCTTGTCAAACGTTGGTATCAGCGTGACGTTGGCCTCGTAGAATGTGTTAGGAAGTGTTCCATCCTCCCTAATTTTTTGGAATAGCTTGAGAAGGATAGGTATTAAATCCTCTCTGAAAGTTTGGTAGAATTCCCCAGGAAAGCCATCTGATCCTGGGGTTTTATTCTTTGGGATGCTTTTGATTGCTGTTTCAATCTCTTTCCTTGTGATTGGTCTGTTCAAATTGTCTGCTTCTTCTTGAGTGAGCTTTGGGAGACTGTAGGAGTCCAAGAATTTGTCTATTTCCTGTAGGTTATCCATTTTGTTGGCACAGAGTTTTTCGTAGTATTCTCTTATAATCCGTTGTATTTCTGTGGAGTCTGTTGTTATTTCTCCTCTTTCATTTCTGATTTTGTTTATTTGAGCTTTCTCCCTTTTTTTCTTTGTAAGTCTGGCTAGGGGTTTGTCAATTTTATTTATCTTCTCAAAGAACCAGCTCTTTGTTTCATTGATCCTTTCTACTGCCTTTTTTGTTTCAATAGCATTTATTTCTGCTCTGATTTTTATTATTTCCCTCCTTCTGCTGAGTTTGGACATTGTTTGTTCTTCTTTTTCTAATTCTGTTAGGTGTAGTTTAAGATTGCTTATTTGAGCTTTTTCTTGTTTGTTAATGTGAGCATGTATTGCCATAAATTTCCCTCTTTAGGACTGCTTTTGCTGCATCCCATATGAAGGGGTATGGTGTGTTCTCGATCCCATTTGTCTCCAGATTTTTTTTTATTTCTCCCTTTATTTCTTCGATGATCCATTGGTTGTTCAGTAACATCTTGTTGAGTCTCCAGATTTTTGTTCCTTTCCCATCTTTTTTCTTGTTATTGATTTCTAGTTTCATAGCATTATGGTCAGAAAACATACTAGATATTATTTCAATCTTCTTAAGTTTATTGAGGTTTGCCCTGTTTCCAAATATATGGTCTATTCTTGAGAATGTTCCACGTGCACGTGAGAAGAATGTATATTCTGCTGTTTGGGGATGGAGAGTTCTGTATATATCTATTAAGTCCATCTGGTCTGGTTTTTCATTTAATTCCATTATTTCTTTGTTGACTTTTTTTCTGGATGATCCATCCATTGATGTAAGTGGGGTATTGAGGTCCCCTACTATTATTGTGTTGTCACTGATATCTCCTTTTAGGTTTGCTAATAGTTGCTTTATGTACTTTGGTGCTCCTGTGTTGGGTGCATATGTTTAAAATATTATATCTTCTTGGTGGAGCATCCCTTTTATCATTACACACTACCCCTTTTTGTCTCTCTTTACTTGTTTTGTCTTGAAGTCTACTTTGTCTGATATAAGTATGGCAACACTTGCTTTCTTTTGTTTGCATTAGCTTGGAGTATCGTCTTTCATCCCTTCACTCTAAGCCTGTGTTTGTCTTTGGAGCTGAGATGTGGTTCCTGGAGGAGGCATATTTTTGGGTTTTGTTCCTTAATCCATTCTGCTACTGTGTGTCTTTTGATTGAAAAATTCAGTCCATTTACATTTAGAGTGATTATTGATATACGAGGGCCTAATACAGCCATCTTATTGCTCGTTTTCCAGTTCTCCTGCGTTTCCTTTGTTTCTCATAACATGTCTTTTGAACTACTAATTTGATTAGGTAGATTTCTATGGTGGTTTTCTTCATTTTCTCCTTGTTCATCATATATGTCTCTGTTCTAAGTTTTGTTTTGTGGTTACCAAATAGTTGTATAAAAAATCTTGTAGATGAGATAGTCCATTTTCTGATAGACTCTTATCTCCTTAGACTATGCCAATTCCGTCCCTTTCCTCTTCCCCTTCTAAGTTATTTAGGTCATATCTTATTCCATCTTGTGCTGTGAATTTGTGGTTAAAATGATGAGATTACTTTTATTTGGTTGTTTTCCTTCTCTTTATCCTTAATGTTAAAGTAGAGTGCTGACTAACCTGATCTGATAGAGAGCTGCCATTTTCTGGTTATTGCCTTCCTATTCATGTCCTTACTCAGGGCTTTGTAGCCCTTTTCCTATTTTTTTTTTTTCAGGTAAGAGGGCTTTCTTGAGTATTTCTTGTAGTGGGGGGCTCTTGTGGTGATGAACTTCCTTAGCTTTTGTTTATCTGGGAAAGCTTTTATTTCTCTGTCATATCTGAAGGATATTTTCCCTGGATAGAATATTCTTGGCTGAAAGTTTTTGTCTTTCAGAATTTTGAATATATCAATCCACTCTCTCCTAGACTGTAAGGTTTCTGCTGAGAAATCCTCTGAAAGCCTGACAGGGGTTCCTTTGTAAGTTATTTTCTTGTGTCTTGCTGCCCTTAATATTTTTTGTCATTGACTTTTGCTAGCTTTACTACTATATGCCTTGCAATAGGTCTTTTTACATTGATGAAATTAGGAGGTCTACTGGATTCATTCACTTATATTTCCAGCTCTTTCCCTAGGTTTGGGAAGTTGTCAGCTATTATTCCTTTGCAGAAGCTTTCTGCTCCATTCTCTTTCTCTTCCCCCTCTGGAATACCTATAATCCTTGTCGCATTTCCTAATTGAGTCAGACATTTCTCTGAGAGCTTCTTCATTTCTTTTTAGTCTTAGTTCTCTCTTTTCCTCCATCTGAAGCATTTCTATATTACTATCTTCTAAATTGCTAATTCAGTCCTTCATATTATCAGCTCTGTTGTTTAGGGAATCCAGATTTTTCTTAATCTCATCCATTATGTTTTCCATCTCCAACAATTCTGATTGTTTCTTCTTTATAGTTTCAATCTCTTTTGGGAAGAAGCCCCTGAATTTGTTAATTTGTCTTTCTGTGTTTTCTTGTAACTCATTGAGTTTTTTTATAATAGCTATTTTGAACTCTTTGTCATTTAGGTTATGAATTTCTGTGTCTTCAGGGTTGGTTTCCAGGTACTTGTCACTTTCCTTCTGGTCTGGAGATTTAAGTACTTTTTCCTACTGCTTAATGGTGTGGATTTTTGCCTCGCCATAGTTATTATCTGGTTGCAGCTTCCACCTGCCTCCCCTAGGTGGAGATCAGGCACTGTGTACTCTGGGCCCAGCATGAGCTGAGGCTCCCCATCTCCAGACACTGACTTCTTTTCTCTGTGTGCAATGCTCTCACTGACAGCCGATCTGGGGTGCCAGGCAGGGGGAGGGGTGCTTTCTTTCACTTGTGCTTCCCCTAGCCTCTGCTTTTCTCTCTGTGTGGAGCTCTGGGTGATCACAGGGCTGGAGTGCTGGGTGGGGAAAGGGGTACCTTCTTACACCTGTGCACCTTTCCCAGCCCCCACCCCTCTCCCCACTCAGCACTCTAGGGAATCTCAGAGACCTGCGCACCTTTCCCAAATGCTGCTTCTCTCTCCACATGGTGCTCTGGTGGATCAGAGGGCTGGAGGGCCAGGCAGTGGAAGGGGTGCCTTTTGTTTTTTTTTTTTAAAGATTGGCACCTGAGCTAACATCTGTTGCCAATCTTTTTTTTCCTCCTTCTCCCCAAAGCCCCCCAGTTCATAGTTGTATATTCTAATGGTATGTCCTTCAGCTTCTGCTATGTGGGCCGCCACCTCAGCATGGCTTGATAAACGGTGCTAGGTTTGTGCCCAGGATCCAAAGCAGTGAAACCCTGGACTGCCAAAGCAGAGCATGCAAAGTTAATCACTCAGCCACAGGGCTGGCCCCATGTGACGTTTTTCCTTTTTAAGTTTTTTTTTTTGAGGAAGATTAGCCCTGAGCTAACACCTTCCACCAATCCTCCTCTTTTTTGCTGAGGAAGACTGGTCCTGAGCTAATATCCACGCCCATCTTCCTCTACTTTATATGTGGGATGCCTGCAACAGCATGGCTTGCCAAGCGGTGCATAGGTCCACATCCAGGATCTGAACCGGGTCCACATCCTGGGCCGCTGAAGCAGAACATGTGAACTTAACCACTGCACCACCGGGCCGGCCCCCCCATATGACTTTTTTTTAATCAGTGTCCATAACAGGCAAACCTATAGAGACAGAAAGTAGATTAGTGGTTGTCAGGGCTGGGGGACGGGAGAATGGGGAGTGACTCCTTAATGAGGATGGACTCTTTTTGGGGGGTGATGAAAACGCTCTGGAATCATATAGTGGTGATAGTTGCCCAACATAATAAACATACTAAAACCCACTAAATTGTTTACTTTAAATGGTTGATTTTATGTTATATGAATTTTGTCACAGCTTTTAAAACAGCTAGATCAGCTTACAATTCAATTGTACAAGTGATTTTTATTGAGACAATCATCATATGCAGCTACTGCATACTTCCTATTCCCATCTGGAGCAACTGCTTTCTGCTAAGTTGTCAGTAGTTTTACCTATGATTGCTTCTGTGTCAACTCAGTAAAAAAGGAAACTAATGTCACTGTTATTATGAAAATAGTTTTGGTCTTGCAAAATCCCTGAAAGTATCCCAGAAACCCCTGCAGATTACACTTTGAAAATCACTAAATTAAAGAGTTTATATAAGTACAGATAAAGTATAGAAGGAAATACACCATGCTGTTAACTATAGTGATTATCTTTGTGAGATAAAATACCCAGTAATATATGCAACATTAAATAATAAAAACCTACATATGAAAAACTTTAAAACCCTCTTGAAGGACAGAAAAATACTGCTGAACAGATGAAAAAATTCAAAATCATAAATACGTCACTTCTCTCTGTTAATTTAGAAATATAAGGTAACCTGATAAGTAAAAGTACTAATAAGACTTTTCCCCCTTAAAGTAGACAATTGAACTCAAAGTTCATACGGAAAAATAAGTAAGAATAGCCAGACAAGTTCTGAAAAAGAAAAGTAATTAAGGAAGACTTAGCCCTGCCAATTATTATGCATAATAAAAGCTCAACAATTAAAGTGGTTAAGATCAACTAATGGAACAGGATAAAAAGATCCAAGCATAAAGGGAAATTTAGAATGCAAAAAGGGTGACATCTCAAAGTAGATGGGTAAAGATGGACTTTTAAATAAATGATGTTGGATTGCTAAGAGGTAAAATTAGATTGCTATCTTATACTATAGACTAGGATAAACTCCGTAAAGATCAGAATTTAGACATAAAAACTGTGACCATTAAAGTATTAGAAGAAAAAAGTTGAGAATGTCTTTATAACCTTTAGGTGAGGGAAAGTCTAACTATTACTCAAAATTCAGAAGTTATGGAAGAAAAGATTGGTAAATTTAATTTTATAAAAGTGAAAATCTATATAGCAAATAACATTAAAAGACAGGTCAAAAGACAACTGTGATTACCTCTACAGGGAAATGAGGCAATATTTATCAAAATAACAAATGCACTTTACTTAAGACCCAGTAATTCCAATTCTAGGAATAACCACCCCCCACTCTCTTACACACATGCACACAAACATGGTAATTCATTGTGTCATTATTGTTTGTAACAGCAGAAGACTAGAAACAACCCAATGGTCCAGCAAGGAATATGAGACAGCTATAAAACAGATTTCTATGCACATCTATCGTATTAGTTTTCTATTGCTGCTGTAACAAATTACCATAAACTTAGCAGCTTACAATAACACCCGTTTATTACCTCACAGTTGTGTAGGCCAGAAGTCAAACTCAAGTCTCACAAGGCTAAATGCAGTTATTGTCAGAGCTATTTGCTTCTCTGGAACCTTTGGGGAATAACCTGTTTCTAATCTCATTCAGGTTATTGGCAGAATTCAGTTACATGCGGTTGTAGGACCAAAGTCTTGTTTCCTATCTGGCTGTTGGCTAGTGGTTGTACTCAGCTTCTAAAGGCCACTCACATTCCATGGCTACCAGTCCCCCTTTCTCCACCTTCAGAGCCAGTAACAAACTGTGTCCTTCTCATGCTTCAAATTTCTCTTTCTCCTTCTACCAATTTCTTGTGCATCTTCTTCAACTACATCTCTCTGACTTCTGACTTCCTCTTCTGCTTTTAAAAGCCTATATGAGTATATTGGGCTCCTCTGCATAATCCAGGATAAACTCCTTATGTTAAAGTGAGGTGATTAGCAACCTTAATTCCATCTGAAAAGTCCCTTTACAACAGTACGTAGATTAGTGTTGACTGAATAACCAAGGGACAAGAACCTGGAGGGGCACTTCTTTAGGATTTTGTCTACCAGAGTTATAGAGGGATCTCCTGAATACACTGTTCAACAATAAAAGAAAGGCACAAAAGAGTATTATGGCGTTATTATATAACATGCTAAATTTTGTGTGAGAAAGCATAGAAAATAAGCATTTGTCTTATTTCTTATATTGGATAAAGAAACATTGGGAAGATAAACACTAATAAAAATATACATCACTAGAGGAAGAAAAAGGCAGTTAGACTTCTCAGTACCTGCACATTTAAAAAAAAGTTTGAATGATATAGACTTATTCTCTGTTAGAAAAAGAAATACTCTTTAAAAAGAAATTGTTTATATCAGTGTGGACTCATAGATTGTTTTGCGTTTTTTTTCTGCTTTTTCTCCCCAACCTCCCCTAGTACATAGTTGTATATTTTAGTTGTGGGTCCTTCTAGTTGTGGTATGTGGGACGAAGCCTCATCATGGCCTGATGAGTGGTCCCAAGTCAGCACCCAGGATCTGAACCAGCGAAACCCTGGGCCACCAAAGCAGAGAGCGCGAACTTAACCACTCCGCCACGGGGCCGGCTCCTGTTTTAATATTTTTAAGCCTTTTGATATACCATTGTTAGAGTATCTTCTCCAAGAAGGTTATGCAAATTACCCTTGTATTTGCAATACTGAAAAAATTCATATTTATATATCCTTCCAAACTAGGTAATTAATTTATTTTGAGCTTTGTCCCTTTATGAACAAAGTAGAAATTCACGATTTGTTTCATTTTCTTTTGACTCCTAACAATTATAAACATTATTTATGCACTTGTCATTTCTTTCTATGACCTGCACTTTATCACAGTCCCTGAAATATACCAGTTGTTGGATAAATGAATTGTCTTTTTTTGAATGTTATTTGCTTTGCTCATTTTTATCCTGAGGTATGGTTCTTTTGCATATAGACATGAAAAAGACTAGTCTTGTAAGACTTAAAGTGTATAAAGTACTTAAACACTACCTGTAAATAACGGGCCCTCCACCTTCCCTACCCTTTCCTTCATATACAATCTCATTTACTCTTTATAAAAATTCTTAGTGGTGGGTGGCATTATTCCTATTTTACACACGAGGACACTGAGACACATAGATAAAGTTGTCTAAGGTTTCTCAATTCTCCTTTGGAAAACAAAAGTAAGCCAAGCTATATACTACTTTCGGGATTCTGTACCTGTGAAAAGGAAGAACTTTTCAAAAGGTAGATCACGTTAAAAGGCTCAGATCATGCTTTTAACACAGACAGTGAAAAGCTACAAGCAATGATCTAAAAGACTTCAGAATATGGTTTCCAAGTGAGAGGGGAAGATTTATAATCCTGATTTATTAGCAAGGTTGACAATAAATACCCTTGAATTAGAATTTGTCATTGGAAGGGGTGAATCCAGGACTGTAGGCCCTAAAGCTTAACATTTTCAGGGGAAGTGAGGAAGACAAGAGGGGAAACGAAAAGGGGAGAGAGGAGGAACTGGTGGCAGCAAATGAAGCTGATAAGCAGAGGGAACAGAGAGAGTGGTACAAAATGAAGCTTAGAGAGGTAGTCAAGATCAAGATCATGTCGAGTCTTGTAGGCATGGTAAGAATTCTGGGTTTTATTCTGAGTAACAATGGAAATCACCAGAGAGTTCTGAGTAGAGGAGGGGGACATGAGCTGATTTTTGTTTTTAAATGGTTAGTAGGCTACTATGTAGAGAACTGTAAGGGGAGAGAAAGGTATAAGAAGGCAGACCAATTATGAGACTACACATAGTGTACTGGACTGTTGTAATGCAGTAGAGGTGGTGTGAAATGGTCAGATATTAGATATATTTTGAAGGTAGTGTTGACTAGACTCCTGCCTACTTTTCTAGCCACCCCCATAAAAACATACAATACTTGAGCCAATCAAAGCTACTGGCTCAACATGCCAGATTTTTCACTCATGCGCCTTTGGATATACTCTTTTCCCTTCACTAGATACTGCCTGTCTAAACTACTATTCACTTGTCAAGAATTAACAGAAATATCTTTTCATCTGTAAAGCGTTCCTTCATTCTCCCTTTCTGTATTTCAACAGCATTTCGTGTTATCTCTACTATAATATTTATCATACCTGACAGTAAGGATTTTTTAAATGCCTGCCTTCACTAGTAGATTATGAACTCCTCTAGGGCTTAATTCATCCTTGTAATTATAAAGATTATCATAAAGTTCGAAACAGAGATATATAATACTATAGACAAGAACATGAACAATGGTAAAATATGCTCAAATGTCTTGGGAATGTCTTTTGAATTAGAAGTACTTATGTTTGTAAAATCTTAAATAGTCCTCATTTACTTTAGAATGGAAGGAAAGTTCCTAAAAAGCTCCTTCCCCACCCCAACTTCTAAAAAGGGATCATATCTCTACTTTCATGAATAAACATTTTCAGTTTTCTGCCATTTTAGGAAGCCACCATTGATAACAAGTCAAGTCACAGAATTGAAGACACATTTGTCATTCTAAATTCTTGTAAAGGCATAAATGATTACCCCCTAGGCATTGGATAAACTTATTCCTAAATATATCCAGAGAACTACTGTATGATACACTTCAGACTGCTTGCCTAAAAATCACTTTTTTTATAATATAAAAAACAGACTGTAACTTACTAAATCAGTTTCTTTTTTCCTTCTTTTCTTTCTTTCTGTTTTTGGCACCTAGTGGGAGAGAGAAATACAGAAATCGTGAAATAAAGACTACCATACTTTCTTGCTTCTTGGCAAATGCTGAGATTTTTGCTCAACAGACAATAGAGTAAGCAGCAAGAGGAAATGTACAGTGCTAGCAAGGCAAATGTGAGAAAACTTTAAAGTTTAGTAAAACACAGTGCTCATAAAAGCAACAGAATGGAAGGATACTTTAGAGATTATTGTCTTCTTAAGCCTCACTTCTGTCCAGAAGCCATACCATAATGACTATTTTAATCATTGATTAGATGATTATTAATTTTAAAGATTGCATTTTCCATATTTTGGCTCTAGAAAACTCTCCATCCCAAAGCTAAATATAAAAAGGTATCGTTTCAGACACGGAAAAGCTCTTTTACATATGACATTTCCTGATAGCAATGGTATAAAATAATCTAAACCTAACCTTTTAAAATTATAAACAAAGGCAGTATATACGTGGTAAGAATCTTCTTCTGCCTAACAAAGAGTTTAACTCAAATCTAGAACAGAAGAACTTTCAAGGGTTTATTTATTTCTGACTACTTCAAAAATGATTTAAGATGGTATGTAAATCTAAACACACAAACTAGAATAAGTGACAACAAAATGGGACATAATTAATAGAAAAGATTAATAGTATTCCTGCTATCTAATAATTGGATACCTAATTATTTCAGCTGGGGTACTGAAAGGAAACCCATTAACAACTTTATATAAGCCTGCTACCTCTTCCGTAATACAGGTTTCATACTAATAGTTATATAATAGGGCTGAAGCAAGAATTAAATATCAAACACCTAGTACAATTCCTGGCATGCAAGGAATAAAGGTTATTATTACTGTTATATAGAGTTCCAGAAACACATATATTCGTAAAACCTAATTCAAGGAGAAATATAATTTGTGGGTCCTTACATAAGGGCCACTAGATGATACAATTAATCACATCTTTAACCACTGTTTTTCAAAAGGAAATTCATGTATTGACCTCTATCAAAGCTGAGGGCACAACATTTTAACTCTGTGAAAAATGTATTAATTGCAGAAGGTTTAGATAACATGGTCTGATGAACTTAGAGAATGGAGTTTGTTGGATCTAAAATAGTACTAAGTTGACATGTTTACTCGAATATCTTTCTCAAATATCAGATGTCCCAGATTCTTAAGAAGAATTCATAATTGAATCCTTTTACAAGTCAAAATATATCATACTTACCTTTGTGGGTATACAATCCAAAGTCTTGAATTCATTCATATATTCATCTAAAAACACTTTAAAAGTGTTGACCCAAACTCTGACTGGAGATTCATTCCAATCACGCTGCTCAAGCCTCATGGTCTTTTCCAGAATCTGTTCAAATAGTGCGTAGAGATCTTTATACCGTATGCTTTTCCCATCATCTATCTAGTAAGAATAGGAGAAGAAATGTAAGGTTTTTATGAAGAAATTCTTTAAATATAGAAGACTGATTCAAAATATAAAAGATTGGGTAGTTCAGAATAAAGATTAGGATCCTAATATACTTTCTAATGGACATGCCCATGAGGTCATGTGGTACTTGTAAATTCCCACTCTACTGTGGAACATCTGAAGAATAAAACCTGCTAAATTGTAGTAAAATACTTAACAGTTTAAACAATGTGATAATTTAAGAAACTCCTGGGAATTTCTCCCATAAGTCTGGTTTTTTAACTATATTTAGCTATAAAGATTATTTGCATCCTTCTTCTCTATCTCCCCAGGAATGAACCTTGTTTAGACAGTTCTACTCTAAAATTGAAAGAGTCAATACTTGAATCCTTGCCTAATGACACATTAGGCAACCTTTATTTTATTTTTCCAAAGAAGAGTGACAGATCCAGAATAACACCTAATTAATTGCAAAGAAATCTACAGGGAATTCCTTTTAACTTATCCAAATAAGGTCTGAAATCTTTATAAGAGAAAAAAAAGTCTTTAAGTGACCAAAAAGTGTTATATACATTTAGAGTTTATATCTCTTTCACCTTCTTAGAATTAGAAGTTGAACTTTTTTGATGCAGGGTTAAAAAACCACTATTAAGCTCTGTTCCTTACTGCTGGCTCTTATGTGATTCAAAGTGTACTGGAGCATCCAACAAGCCTGAGTCTCTACGCCAGGAAATCCAAGTATGACGTAGTGAAAGAGATGAGCATAAGTATTGGGCAGGATTAGACAAATATGGCCAACCTTGTCCCTCCTCAAACCTAGTCATTTGTCATAGCCTGGTTACCACTTTATTATGGTCTTGAAATTCCTGTTCTCTCAGACTATGTAGTTCCTGTTTTTAAAACGCAAAAAATCTTATACTGGGAAAGAAAAAATAGAGGATATACAAGAAAATCCGTCTGATTTCTCTTTTCACAATGGATTATAGATTGAACAAAGAAAAACCAATTAAATACAAATTATTTTATAGAATATGACCATTCATAGATACTAATAAAGATTCTATAGATCAAAGCACTAATTACTATATACTTTAGCATCAAAAATAAATTTTCTAAAATACAATCAATATCATATGAAAGTATAAGGTAAATCTGAAAGTGATATAAACTGATATACAGAAATCAGTGAACATAAACAGTTCTAATTCCACTGGGAAAACATGTATACTAATTCCACACATGTGAGAATTAGAAGCTAGAGATACAGCTAAAAGGATTATGAGGAGTCAAAATAGTAGAGAGCCACTGGGTGAAACAGAATCATACCCATAGTAATTTGAATTCAATATCTTACGAAGATGCAAATATATCCATAAGAGGGAAAACAAAACTACTCAAGGAAACTCAAGGAAGTTATCAATCTGAGGTCAGTCAGTATTTTCCCTACCTAAAACAAAAACAAGGAACCAGAAAAACCTCTAGTTGCACATGGCCTCTGTATTATATTCTATGGCATTGCCAAATTTCTCATATGTTGAACTACTGAATATCTCCTAACACAGTCCGACTTACCGCCAACGCAGATGAATAAAAGCTGAAGATATTCTGCCGAAATTCTTTTAGGGCTTTTTTAAACACAACATCTACTAGTGTGTCTTTCTTGCTGTCTTCATTATCTAGGTCATTCATCTGGGGACCATAGAAAGAATTTTTGTACACAATCAACTAATTAAAAAGAGGTGAATGTAACAGTGGTCACATATTGTTTCTTCAACAATGACTGTCCTAAAAGTGCAAGCCACTGCTATTATGGGACCCAGGTAAAAGCATAACTAGATAGCCAAAGTTTTATCACTACTAGATGATTTCTAAGGTCTCTTCTAACATTCTATGATTCTATAGTTCTGCTACCATCATAGCAAAATGGAAGTTAACAGTAAAGCCCAAAACCTTAAATCCTGTCTACCCAGTCTGACTAATGCATATCCTATTATTTGTACCTTTCTGGTAGAGAACAGACCATTTAACTTACTGAAGCATATTATAAACTTTGATCTCCAGGGGACATATCGTGATATATACCAGTATTCCATAGTCAAAGCTGCTCAGGGGCCTAACTCAGCACGCAAAGTGTACCTTTTTCAGAAGAAACTCATCCATGCTTTTTAAATCACTGGCACTTGCTATGATCTGAACAGAGTCATTTTGCCATTGCATAGACTCCAAAGCCACGCTGCTGATCTTCACGCTTCGCTTGCGCTTTGCCTTTGGAGAAGGCTCTTTATTCTCTTTGAACTCTTTCCGGCAACTTCCAGGCAATTCTGGACTCAAAGGAGGGGTTGGGTGATACTGAGCTAATTCTACAATTCAAGATAGAGTATCAAAAAAAATTTAGTATAAATATTGAAATCTCCACATTCCTCTTTTAAGTTTAAGTTCCTTTAGAAAGTCACTGAAGGAAACATACATAAATATCTGAAAAGCAAAGTAACACTAATGTTTGAGGTCAGGCATTTAGGCAGTAACTCCAGATTGCACATTTGGACAGAAAATATATTTAAGAATTACAACTTTTCAACAGGAAATGCTATCGTGTCTCCCAAGGAGCTGAGGTCTGATACTGAAAATCTAGATGGAAGAGTCTTGTAGAACCGAAGCATGGATCCCAAAGACCTCAGTTCCAAAGAAAAGAAAGAAGAGTACACAATCACCCTAGCATGTTAAGTGCTGATTGTTAATCCAGTCACAGCTTTATTATATCTGTTTGAAAGAACATCTAGCTATATACAAGTTCAACAACCAGTGAAGTTTGATGATTATTATTATTTCTTGACTAGGATCTGAAGCCATAAATGCTTCAGAGATAACATCTGGTTATCTGGTTACCTGTTTAGGGAGCCAGGTAACTCAACTGGCTCACTTCTGCTTGGGTATCCTTAGTATTCAGGATTTTCTTATACATCTTCCAAATAACTGTCTGAATTTCTCAAAGAATTCCTGGAATGAACTAGCTTTGTATGCAATATTGGAAAGCACAGCAAATTTTTTCTGCAATTGTTTATACCAGAGAAATTAGATTTAAATTGCCCATTACAATCAGCACTACACCGGATTTACCAAAGCCCTACCTGGGGCTTGATGAGAATGCTGGCCCCTTCTCGTTTCACTTATCTGTTTGTTTCCCCCACATGCATTCACCTTATCGTCTGTCCAATGGTATATCCTCACTCCATCTAAAAGCTAATGCCGATCATGAAGTAGCCTCCTACACGCTAAATGCCACCCCAGGAGGTGAGACAGACTCAATCTCAGAAACGGTACCAGAATAAAAATTATAAAGATACAAGATACAAGTAAATTCAAATTGGTATCAACTGATTTTAATTCCATTATATAACCTAGATATATAAGTATGTAATTATTTCATTTAGCAAAGTCAATATCTTTCTTAAAAGAAATAATGGTTAGTAAGAAACTGTTTATAATCCTATTTCACCATTAAAAACAAAGGCTACGTTAATGGATTTCTACCCAAAGATAAATAAAAAGCTACAGTCTTAATTTTTATACATGTATCCTTATGAAGCAAATACACAATGAAGTCTGTCATAATATATGCTTCAACTAAAGAGCTTTACACTTCCTTCTTGGGAATTAGCAGTGGAAAATGAAAATTTTAGAATTATTACTGTAAACCAGGTAAGATACAAGAAATTGATCCTCTTAGTAATGTAACGGTAAGAAATTCCAAATTTTCCAAACTAAACTTGTAGTATTCATTTAATTTATTATTGTTTTTATCCATACCAGTTTGTCAACTAATAGGAGCAAAGCTACAAGACACAAAAACAGGGCTCTAACTACATCTCTACCATTTTTATCTCTGACATACAGGTGCCTCCATTCTGACTCCTCAATTTCTATATGAAGCTTGCTGATCTTTCCTCCTTGCCCCTCTATCTTATCTTAGACATGAGAAGTTTTGTTTACTTATTTTAACTGGGTCTGTTCTATCTTTTGGTAAGAGATAATAACTTTCTTCCTTGGACCTCTTTCTGTTTTATCCAATACTAGTATTTCACCCACTCATTACCACATACTCCCCTTTGATGTATGTCCCTGGTGAAGATGACTGGCATTATTACAGAGTAAGTAAAAACTCTCTTACATACTTTAGCAAAGGGCTTGGGAACTAATCTTCTAATGCTGGGATTATTGGAATCTTTAGAAAGTTAGTGATTCTGACATTTAGAAAGGCCAATTTTCTCAACAGACTGTTGACTGATATGTGTTACGTGTTTCATATGTGTTATGACTGATGCCCAAAAAGTCAAAATAACAGCTACCATTATAAAGTCCCAGACATTGACATATAGCAGGTACTTAATAATGTGGACTCTGGAGCTGGACTGCCTGGATTTGAATGTCACCTCTGCCAATTACTATACATGTAGAAGCAAATAACTTCTCTGTGCCTCAGTTTTCTCATCTATAAATTGGGAATAATAACCATACCAACCTCAAAAAATTGCTGTGAGGATCAACTGAGTTAATACATACAACACGCTTAGTATAGTGCCTTGTATGTAGTAAGCACCCAAATATTAGCTGCTGTTATCTTATTAATTGCTACTAATAATACATATTTGTTAAGTGAATGAGTGATGGCTAAATTTTTACACTTTAGAAAACTGAGGCTAACTGAAGATTCATAACCATTCTTGAAGTTGTTTCACTGTTTTGTGCCACATTTCCTTGGAACTTCTTTTATAGGTACAATGTAATTTTATAATTATCTTTTAGTTAAGGAAGAATTTAACAATCCTGGTCTTATCTCCTTAGAACATCTAGCCAACAGGACTACCATTATGAATACTAGAGGAACAGTAAACATTCAGAAAAAGTAAACAGAAATTACGAAGACAATCTCCACCCTCTGTCCATTTTTACCCTCTGGAAACTGATGAGCTGGAATCATCTCTGAGCCAGCAAAGAGTGCCAAAACCTCCGACTGGGTGGCAGGTTTCACTCTAGTAGTCTTCTTCTCCCCTTGTTTCCCTTTGGCCCAGAATCTCATCTTAGCTCTCTGAGGTCTATTTTTAAAAAATAAAGGTAAAAATGTAAATCAGCATGTCCCAGTAACAATATTTGTACATTACTTTAAGCTATATAATGATCTTTCATCTGTATTAGTTCATTTAAACTTCACTCTTAAGTTTAACCATATTTAATCTTCAATTTAACATCTAAACATCTGGCAGGTTACTTTCCTCACCTTGAACATAGAACTAATAAGACTCAGAGATGTTAAATAATTCCCTAACACAAAACAGCTACAAAGCAGTGGAACTGGATTCTAACTTAGGTTTTCTGATTTCTGATCTGATATCTTTTCATTCTTGTCCTCCTTCCAGCTTGGATTTAGTATATGGACAACTTAACAAAGAAAATACTTACAAAGAAATCACTGATATCCCATTAGTGTAAACACATTAGTTTACTTTTTTTTTGGTAATTTCCTTCCAATCGTTATGCATATAAGCATGCCCATTTTTAGACCACTGCAATCATGATGCAGATACAATTTTAAACCTTTCCACTTACCATTGTATAAGAAAGGTCTTAATGTCACTATTTTATTTTCACGAGTTATCAACATTAACAAAAGCCACCACTTATTTGCGTTATCTTGCTCCGGGCACAAGTGCTTACACAGGATTACCTTACTTAATTGCAACGAGAAGTTTACTTTCAAACTACTATAACCATTTTACAGGTGAAAACTGGAGGCTTAAATAAACATTAGGTAACTTTCCCAAGGTTACATAACCAGTGAGTGACAAAGTTGAGAATCACGCTTACTATGTATATCACCTCATTCTTAGTGCTTATAAACTCTCTCCCGTCACATAGATCAAGGAAATACCTTGAGATACTAACAACAGCTTACATTCATTGACCATATAGCATGTATCCTAACTCCATACTAGGAGGCTTATTTATACATTAATTTGTTTGTTCCTTTGTATGTTCACTTAGGCAATCAAAAAAAATTTTTGAGCATCTACTAGGAGCCAGGCACTATGCCTCATTTGATATGCCTAATTTTCACAACTACCATGATAAAGAGGTATTATCCTTACTTGACATATGAGCAAACTGAGGCTCAGAGGGCTGATGGAACCAGCAGTTAAAGTCAGGTCTATCTGGTTTTGAAGCCCATGTTCTTTTTTCCTTTGTTCCTTTTTTTCCTAAAGCTTATTATTAAACTTACACATCCAGAGTGTAAAGAGAAATTGTTTTACAAGCTTGATTACAAATGACAGCATCCTTCTGCCATTCTCATTCCTTTTCTGCTCCCTGGAGGCAACTCTTTTGAATTGATTTATGATTCTTTTAAGACTCACCATACTTATATTGCTATCATACTTGTGACCACAGTTAATGATTAAGCATGTTCTATCACTCCTGTTCTACACTGTCCACAAACAGAGATGTGTCCCCAACTGAATCATATGGCAACTTTAGTTAGATCAATATACAGTATTTTCTTTTAGTAATTATTATTTTTATTATGTAAATAATATTCACAACTGAGGCATGTGCATAACCCATTTTTTTTCAAGAGTTAATAAATGTTTTTACATTTGCTCACTTTTCTACATACAATTCACCTCCAAGTGTTTCCTCGTTTGTATATATTTCCTTTCAACATGTTCAAATGTAGTACTCCATCAGTTTCATGTTCTTGATGAAATCTCTCCCAGAACCTTCCAACCTGCTCCAATCTGGCATAGTTTCTCTCAGTGTTTGCTGTACAACTATCATTTGAAAAGCTACTTTTACCATAATGGAGATTGCTTTTGTCTTTATTATGTTATAATGACATGTCTTTTGGTATGGGTCTGTTTTCATCCATATGTTGGGCACTCGGTGGGCCCTTTCAATCTAGAAACTCATGTCCTTCAGTTCTGTGAAATTTACTTGAATTACTTTATTAATGATTTGCTCCTCTCCATTTACTTTGTTCTCTATCTTTCCAGAGCTCCTATAGCGGGTCACTGGATTTCTTGAACTGCTCCTCTAATTTTCTTATCTTTTCTTGTCTCTTCCATCTCTTTGTCTTTTTGTCTTTGTCTTCAACTTTCTGAGATACGTCTTCAAGTTTCTTTCTAACTCTCCTGGTTGTTTTTTTATGCTATCATATTTTTAATTTTCAAAAGCTCTTTATGAATGTTTGTCTTTCGTGCATTCTGTTTGGTTTGACAGATGCAGTTATATTTATTTATGCAAAAGTCTGTTGATAGTGTATTTGACTGTCTTGAAGTTTTCTTTCCTCTGCATAGTTTATTTCTTCCAAGTTGTATTTTATCCATTACTTTTAGTTTCTTTCATATAAAATGTTTCCTCAAATGTGATAAAAAGTAGGATTAAAAAGAAAGGTATTTGGAAGCTCTAATGTGTGTTGGTGGGGCTTCCAAACCATGGTCTTCCTTGTACAGTTATCTGGCTGGTCCATTTTGTAGGGATGACCCTGATGCCAATATCTCTAGCTCTTTCCTTGAGGGTTGGACAAAAGCCCCAAAGACTCTTTGAACCATCTGCTTAAAGGGCATGTGAAATGTGGAAGTTGAGTAGAGGAAAAAAGCTGAGGAATCTTAACATTCAGTATGTAAACATTCATTAAATCCTCCTGTGGCAAATATGTATCCTAGTCCTCAACTGTATCTGACATCCTTCAAGTGCAGAGACGTTCTGTTTTATCCTTTCCAGAGAATGAATATCCTATTTTCTGCTAGCACTGGGGAAGGTCAGTCAGTTGGATGTTCTTTCTTAGCTGATTTACAATTCAGCTTTCTCCTGCCTATTAAGACATTTAAAATTTGTCTACTTACTTTTTGGATTCCACAATTTTATTATTATTGTCTCCTGTTGTTTTTTTGTTGTTGTTTGTCCTGTATAGGTTTTGTAATTTGAGCAATTTTAGTGAAGGGAGTGGAAATTAAATTTACATATTTAATCTGCTATCTCTAGCTGTATGTTCTTCCAACTATGTTATATCTTGTTTCCCAAAATTTGATCTCCAGCATAATCTGCTCTGGATTTGGGTTACTTTGGATGATGCCTCTACAGTCATTGAGAAAGTGGTCTTTAATAGGGTTATGAACCATATGGATTTCAATGTGATCTTCAGGTGTTCGGTGAGGGCCCAAATGCCTTGTATAACACCATAAGGGACAAAGATATTTACTTGACTAGTAAAAATTCCATATACTCTTCTAAAGAGAACAGAATTATTTCCTGAAAGTCCTTTCCAATTCCATTTGTAAAACACTTAGTTTAGAACAGAATCCAAGTCCAAAACTGGAAAATATTTTCAATCTCATCTGTTCTCTTTTCTTTTACAACAAAAAAAATCACAAGTCATATAATGATTTAATGACTGCCCAAATCACACTACTAAACATATAGAAAGATACAGCTCTTTATATATATTTATATCTCTGAACCATTATGTGCCTGTCACACAGTAGGTACTTAATATTTGTTGAAAAATAGACAAATTTCAAAACTAGCTATTCTATCAATTATGCTTTTAAAAAGAGGTTCAGTGTTTAACTACAGTTAGTAGTAAACAAAATTATATTACCCTTATTAACTCTCAGTGTATATTTTATACCTTATATCCAAATCTGAAGCCTTCTGTCTCACTGCCAACTTTGCAATCTCCCCTTGAGACATAGTCTTATGAAGCTTTGCTTCTTCATCAACCAAAGAAAATCGCTGTGATGTCTGTAATAATCACATACATGAACAACTTTAAAACCAAGTAACTACATCATAGCACTGTAATTAAAACTCAGGTTATAGATTATTTGAGAATTACACCTATTAAAAATATACAAAAGTACATTCACATTATTCAGAGATTCACTGAAATAAAAGAACCTACTAAAAACTCTATTAATTTCCTAAAGTAAAGAGACTTGATAGGATCTACCAGATCATGTTTTTGGACAATTTAACAAAGAATATCAAGTAGAAAGGTAAGAAAAAAGTCAAAACTACCTAAAGATACAGACAAAAGATCCAGGATCTGATAAATCTAGAAAGCTAAGTATAGTCGTTCATACCTCCTTTTATTTGTCCCTAAAAGGTGATGATTACTTTTATGGCTTAACTTTCAATTATAGAGTCTTACTGTATCCAGTCAAGGATTTAAAGAAGCCAGAACACAGGAAGATAAGAAAAACCAAGGGACCAAAGAATAAAAGATATTATCACCACTAATTGTCTGAATTATAAACAACCTCGGCAGATTCTCTGAGTTGAACACATGAAGCTGAAGGTACAGAGAAACCAGAGTGACTAGAGACCAAAAGACAGAGTACTGGAGAGGAGAGAGATACATAAAGAAGGAACTTTAGAGATCTTCAGAGAGGCCCCATTGAGTATTTAGCTGACAACTAATCAACGCTTCTGTGTCAGACAACTACCCAAGATGAGGGAAAGGACCACTAGAAAGGATTAAAGATAATAGTGCCCAGCACTCACAAAAGGTCAGTATGAGTGTCTGTGCCCATGAGTCAGAGTACATAACCTTATGATTCCCAGGGTACCAGGCAATGTACACAAAGGATTTTGCCTCAATAGTCAAGAATAATGAGCCCTAGACTAAGTACTGCTCTGTTTGAACTTAACAAATCTTTATTTATTAAAAATGTACATATTTAAGGTGTATAACATGATGATTTGATTTACATATAAAGAGTAAAATGATTATGGCAGTCAAGCTAATTAACATATCATATCCTCACATAGCTACATTTCTTTTTGTTTTTTGGTGATAAGACTACCTGAAATCTATTCTTTTAGCAAATTTCTGGTATTCAATGCATTCAGTCTAAGAAATCTCAAAAGGAAGCCTAAAAGGACCAAATTGCTTCCAGAAGAAAGCTCTGGAATATAACAATCTCAAGAATATTAATCAAATACAAAGGTATCAGCATCCAACAAGGCAAAACTCACAATGTCAGGCATCCAATACAAAATAATTAGGCATGCAAAGAAATACAAATATATGGCCAGTAATGAGGGAAAAAACAATCCATCTATAATGACTCAAAACTGACACAAATGTTATAGAGTACTGGTAGATTAGAGAACTGACTAAAGGGAACGGATTTAAATTGTACGTGATTCAAGGTGACAAGTTTTTAAAGACTTTGCTTCTTAGGAAGAAGAAGGTAAAAAGGGTAAGGAAAGCGTGTCCTTTAGAAATTGGGTAACAAAAGCAAAAGGACAAAATTTAGAATCCAGCATGGCAAAAGAGAAGCAAACATGGAGGACACAATGCTGCCTCTACTACCACAAAACAAACAAACCAACCCAAAACAGGCTGTCTGCAAAAGAAACATACTTTGCTCACTAACAGAAGAGAAAGTACTTGAACTTATTATCTTATACACTACCCCAAACGCACAAAATGAATAAATTAAAACATACAAAATCTAGAGAAGTTACAATAAGAAAACAAAGAAAATGAGAACCAAAACAACTCAGCTGATTAACCCCACCTCTCACCAAAAAAAAAAAAACCAAGCATGAAGCAAAAAACTGTAATTCAAAAATGAATTAAATATCCTCATACATATGAAACACCATCCTGAATCAGAAATCCAGAAATTAAAAATAGAAATGAACCAAAAAGACAAAACACAAGAAGAAATGTTCATTCCAGAGAGTTGAATGAACTCAGGAAAGATAGGGAAATGAAAACTAACTTACAAGATGCCTAAGGAAGAAAAAGTACAAATGGAAGTTTACAAAGGGGACTGAACAAAGGCAGGAAGATAATAAAGAATATAAAGTGATACAAAGAAATAAGTAAAAAGGGCCAGAGAGGAGGTGGTTGAAATGGAAGAGAGGAGGTAATTGAAATGGAAGACAGGAAATGAAGAAAAAACATATTTATAGTTGGAGACCCTAAAAAAGAAAAACAAAACAATAGAACACAACTAATATTTAAAACTATAATGCAAGAAAACTTAAAAAATAAGGCAAGACCAGCATTTACAGACTGACAGAGCCTTGCAGGTATATGGGATAATTAGTCTGTAACGATCAACTTGAAGACACATCCTAAACTTTAAATATAAAGAAAAAATTCTGAAGGCCTCCAACTAAAAAGATCAAATAACTTGTAAGAGCAAGAGAATTACACTGGGAATAGACTTACCAAAAATAACAAATAAAGCAAGATAACAATAAAATAGCATTTTCAAAAAATTCAGGGACAGAAAGTATGAAATAAGGATTTTATATGTAGCCAAGATATCCCTTCATATACCAAGGCTATAGACAGAACTCAGGGAATTCTGTATCTATGAATGCTTCACGAGTAATCTACTAGGGGCAGAGATTCATCCAACCAACAGATAAGTGGGGAAACTTCAGCAAAATACTTGATACAATCATTTAATATATTTAATAGTAGATCTAAGCCAAAAACAAAGGTGGGGACTAGGGTAAAGAATAATATGTAAAATTACATGTTCTGCCAAAATAGAAATAAGTCTAAAACCCAGGCGTAGAAAGGAGAAGAAAATAGAGATTAGAATAAGTCATTGATAGTTGTGTCACAGCAGGTGAGAATTAAACAATATTATTCATTTAAAAATGATTAGAGAATAACTGCTTAAATAAAACAAGTAAATTATGGGGCCGGCCCAGTGGCGCAGTGGTTAAGTGTGCATGTTCCGCTTCGGCAGCCCGGGGTTCACCAGTTCGGATCCTGGCTGCGGACATGGCACCGCTTGGCACGCCATGCTGTGTGGTAGGCGTCCCACATATAAAGTAGAGGAAGATGGGCATGGACGTTAGCTCAGGGCCAGTCTTCCTCAGCAAAAAAGAGGAGGATTAGCAGCAGTTAGCTCAGGGCTAATCTTCCTCAACAACAAAAAAAAAGTGAATTAAAGGCATTTTAAAAATCATATACAAAAATTAATAACCAAGAGAACAAGAACAAAACCCTTCCTACATATCAAAAGAAATTTAAAAAAATAAAAGAGGGGAAAAAAAAACCATGTAGTAAACACATCAAATTTAACATAACACATAATAACATAAAATTATAAGAAAGAGCTTAGACTGAATCTGTCAGTTATTTCAATAAATATGAATAGATTTAAGTCACCTATTAAGGAAAAAAATTTTCATTTGGTTCACAAAGCAAGACCCAACTACACTGCACAGAAAACAGACATCTAAAAGGATCCAGAAAGGCTAAAAATAAAGAAATGAGCAAAAGTATTCTAGACAAATGGAAACAATAAGAAAACAGAGACTGTAATATTATTATTTAAGTAGAATTTAAACAAAAAGCATTGAATGTGACAAAGGACACTTTAATACTAAAAGCCACAATTCACAATGAATACTAGGAGATTCTAACACAGCATTTTCTGTGTAAGACAGATGAAGTGTACAAGAAAAATTAAGGATACAGAAGACAAACAACATAATCAGTAAGGGAGAGATTATGGATATCTATTGTAATTTTACATTCTGAACAGAGAATACACCTTCTTATCAAATGCACATGGTATATTCACAAAAACTGATTACATATTAAGTAAGAAAGAAAACAAGAGTAAATTTTATCAAATAGAAACATTACAAATACTCTTTGATCGTGATACAATAAAACTAGAAATTAATAAAAATTAAAAAACAAAAAAGCTTTTTCTGAAAACTAAAAATTTTTCCCAAATAGAGTAAAAAAGAAATATAAACTGAAATTACATATTTTCTAAAAAATAAAAACTTTACACATTAGAGTAAATGAAATACACATCTGAAGTACTGAACAGAGAAAAATCCATTGCCTTAGAAACCTGTATCAATAAAAATAAATAAAATAAATGACTTACTCAAAAACTAGAAAAATAAGAAAGTAAACCACAAGAAGGCACAAGGAAATAAATAATAAAGGTAAAAGCAGAAATCAGTGGAGAATAGAAAAAAAAAGGTATAATAAATCAAAATCCTGTTATTTTGGAAAAAAGTAACAAAATAGACAAATGACTAGCTAACAAAGAAAAAGGAAAAAGCACAAATCTACAAAATAAGAGATGATAAAAGGGAAATAACCAATGAAACAGATAACTTCTAAACATCATATAAGACTGCTTTCCAGAACTCTGTACAACTAGAGGTCTTGAAAGTTAGATGAAATGGATAATTTCATAAGAAAAACTATTTACCCAAAAGTGAACCCATTAGATAGAAAGCTTAAAAGATTAATTTCCTCAGAAGGAAAAAAGAGGAACTTATCAAGCAATTATGCCACAAAAAGGTACCAATCCCAGATGGTTTCACAGGGAAATTCTACCAAATCTTCAAAGAGTAGAGAATCACAATGCTATAAACTGTTCCTGATTTTTTTGGGGAAATAAAATACACATATGAATACTAAGTGTATTCAACAGTAGGGTTGCTGTTCTGGGGCCACCAATCCAAACCTCTTACATCATAAACTTTGTTCAATATCAATCAGTCTCCCAACTTGCAAGAGCCACCTCAAAATCACCAGCCTAGGCCTTAAAATCCTATAAATATCCTCTCCTGACTTCCCCCTTCTGAGAAATTACTAAGACCTACTCAAGTTGGCTTTTTCCCGCCTGTAAAATAAGCTAATAAAGTTAGCCCTGCTTGATCAACAGGTTTTTCTGGCAGTTTTTTGTGGAGTGGACAGAGGAGAGAAGGAAAATTCAACATCAGTTAGGATTGGAGAGAGTCTTAGAGAAGAACAAACAGAAATATAAGAAGTAAACAGCAGTTTTGGGGGAAATTGAGAAATTTAGTTTTATCATACTAGAGACAAGACCAATTCTGGAGAGCATTTGGGAGTTATACCCAAAGAAACGATGGCTGTGAGTCAGAGGAATGGTAGAAAAAACTATACAGAGAAAACTATAATCTATACCAATCCTACAAATAAGGGATAGAAATGATTTTAGTAACTCACTTACTACGCAGAAATTGAGAGACTAAAAGACTATATGAAAGTCACCTTAAAGTACTGCTTAGCAGAACACGTCATTCTTGGGTAAAAGCCAACATAGTGGGTCTAAGAAGTGAGTGAGAGCAGCATACAGAGATTAAACAGTTATTCAAATGGCAGAGTTAAAAGTAGGAAGTTAAAAAAACACCAGCATCATAAAAAGGGAAACTACTACTCTGGCCTCCACTCCTCAATTCACCAACTCAGGAGGTAATGCTTATCAAATCCCCTTCAGGTAATTCATTTAGAACTGTTCTTATCCTATTAGATCAGTTATTTTACAACTGGCTTCCTCCAAGATTGAATGACACACTTCTTAGCAAATGTCAGAGTGATGGGATCACTTTGTCCAGAAGAAAATACCACAACTATCCAGTTTTTAAAAATCCACGTGCCCAGAAAATCAAACCCAATTAAAATCCTGAAGATATCTGGATTTTGAGAATTCAGTAGATTCCACTTAGAAACAATTAGTCTTCATCTTCACAATACCAGATAACATTAGAACAGGGCATATTTTTAAGATAAACAACAGAAACACATTTTAAAACTGTTCCCACCTTTCCCAACCCAACCCCAATAAGTACGTATCAGCATATTCTAGAAAGCAAAGCTTCTTCATGCAAGTGTCCACCAGAAATAAACACCACCACCTGTTCCTAAAATAGGCAGTGCTGGAACAGAAGTACAGTGAGAAAGCTGTAGGGGAGACTAACACATTGTGCAGGGGTGCTCTACAACTACTGGCATGCAGTGACCGTCAAGCAGGTGAACAGAATCACAGGCAGAGGCTACCAGCTAGAACCCTTAAAGGGGCTGAATCCTCCAAGCAGAAAGCCCAACTTCCTGGCTCCTCTCAATAAGAGTTCTCAGTGAGAAAGAATTCTACCACCCAAAGGACTAAGGTTTGTAACAAAGGAAACGCTCAGGAACAAAACAGCAATTACAAATGCTAAGTTCTTCCAAAAACGAAAAATCTATGTCTACTTGAGAGAATAATTTAAGTATGCTCCCTAGTTAGACTATTTCATTAAGATTAGTTTGTTCCATTGCATAATTTCACATTTAACTACTAATCATATGATACAGTATGTTTTACTATTTATAACTCAAAAATAGGGCACCTCCAAAATAGAGTTATTTTATCCCACACTGAAGAGAGGGCTTTGGCTCTAATTATGTATATTAATGGATATAGATTATTTCCAACTTCTACAATCCTATAGTTTGGCTCAGAGTAATGACTCGATTGTCTAATTAGAGAACTGGTCATGCACATGCTTCTGTTTTGGTTGTTGTTTTTGTTTTTTATTTCTTAGAATATCAATATAATCATTTAAAAACTGGGTCTATCTCCAATAAAAAATAAAGACAATAAGGGTATTCTGGAAATTAGCGGAAATTTTAATTTTAACTAGGTCTGTGGTACAATCAAACAGTTTAAAACAATTCAAGGGCCGGCCCTAAGGCCAAGTGGTTAAGTTCAGGTGCTCTGCTTTGGTGGCCCCGGGTTCGGACTCTGAGTGCGGACATGGCACTCCTCGTTAGGCCATGTTGAGGTGGTGTCCCACATGCCACAACTAGAGGGACCCATAACTAAAATGTACAACTGTGTCCTGGGGGGATTTGGGGAGAGAAAAGCAGGGGAAAAAAAAACGATTGGCAATATTTGTTAGCTCAGGTGCCAATCTTTAACAAAAAAATAAAACAATTCAAAGAGAAAATACTTAGAGTCAAAAGAAGACTATCCCAAAATCTTCCTTCCATAATGAACAGATGTTAAAGAATATTAGAGATCCAACTTAATTAAGGATATGCAAGGAAATAAAATGCATTCATTCCACTTCATCAGTGATAATCTTTTAGACATATTGGACATACAGGGTCCTTACATCATATATTTCCCAGGAGAATTCCAAAATCAAATACTTTATATCCATAAACACATTCATACTTGTCAAACTATATATACTTAATTTTGGTTGCTATATGATGATAAAATTATATTCTTAGTCAAAATAGTGCAGCTTTATTCAAACATGACTCCAATGTCATATTTGTGATTAAAACAAATTCACATTACATATAACCTTCTACTTGGCTGCGTTGGTACAGAGAGATATTTTTGGCATTGCTCATTAAATGTTTAAAAATTCATGATTATTTTCTATTACTAAAAAATGGGGGAGGGGAAGGCATTTTAAGGGAAAAGAAAGAAAGAAAGAAAAGAGAATACCATTTCAGTTAAAAGCTACTGGATTATTTAAAATATACCCTATTCACTAGATCAGGGAGGGATCAGCAAACTATGGCCAGCAGACCAAATACAGCCGATTGTCTATTTTTGTAAATAGCTTTATTGGAACACAGCCATGCCCATTATGTTTACTTAGTGTCTATGGCTGTTTTCACTTTACAGGAGCAAAGTTAAGGAGCTGCAACAGAGACTGTATAACCCACATAAAAAAAATTGAGGATCCCTGTTTGAGACTTTTTAAGATATAACAGAAAATTTCTACATTAGCAATAAGTTAAATAACCTGAATTTTGCCTAATTTATGATTTGACATACACTAAGTGCCCTTTATCTGAGTCCTATTAAATTAAGGTTTAGCTTTAGTTGCTGTGTTCACTGAGGTTTCCCATGTATAAACCAGTATATGGGGAAGAAGCTGTGAAGGTTAGCTTTAGATTAGCAAAAACTATTCCCATCAGATTTGCTTGTTGCCTATTTTTCTTATATTGTTGTAAAATTACCATTTCGGAGTCACTGTGAGAGGCCTGACCCAGGCTGGGTGTAGGCCCTAGCTCAGAGTGAGAAGCTTGGTCAAGGGAGAGAAGGGGCTCAATAATGTCATCGTAATCATCTTCCTCTGTATCCCCCTCCCCATCGGCAAAAGTACCTCTAGTCAAGAAATCGGAGCGCGTCCGCGCCATTCGAGCTTTCTTTTTATGGGCCGGTCTGGCAACCTGCTTGACCAAATGATAAAACAAATAACACAACAATGTTTTGTTTTGGTTTTTTTGGAGATGATGCCAATGAAAGACATCAGAGAGCTCAAGAATTTCTTGAAACATCCCTCCACCCCACGGTGCCCCTTCCACTAAAAGTGACAGGAATAACCAAAAGCAATCCATAATATATTACTCTGGACAAAGGATAAGAATGGAAGCTAAATCTACAGTGTTCTTCTCCATAGCCAAGGAAGTCATCTTTCACTGCCATAAGTCACCAAAGTCACTTGCACAAATTGCCTTCTTAGCAACTTTTTTAAAATAAATATAATCTGGGTTTTTTAAGCACCACTGCCTGCCTGAAGTAGACCTCTCTAGGTATAACAGACTTAACTCATGGTTCTTTTCTCTATAAATACTTGGGAGTAAATGGGTAGATGAGGTGCTCTGCCTACAAGAATAATAATTTCCAAAATAGCGTGCATCCATTTTGCATAGAAGATAAACAAAATTCAACACTTACCTCTCTTTGGCCCGGCCCAGTTAACTTCACAGGTTTCCAAGCTGGTTCATCTTGTTTATGGAGTTGAGGATTTCCACTGTTTAAGGCTTCCTTGTTGACACTTATGATAAAACAATAGGATTACATTTCAATTCCCAGCAGACAGCTCATGGCAGCATTCTTAAAGAATAGCTTAAAATATAGTGTAAAAAACCAGGTCAAAGATTCCAGCAAATCCCATAAATACTTTCAGATCTTATTCAATTCACAAAACAATACATCAAATATTTTCTGCTTACCAAATTAACAATATTATCAGAAATTTACATATATGACTGAATTACTAGAGGCGCTGCCCTGATAATCACTCGGTATATTCTACTGTGATTATATGTTTAACAGGATCAGCATATATTTAATAGTTATAAACTATTATATAGCTAAAATATTATATAATATTTTTAATATTATATAGTTATAGCATATGTTTAATAGTATACACATGTTTAATAGTATCAGCAGAATTAGCTCAAGAAATGAAATGGATTTGATGACAAGAAAGGGAAAATACCAAATCTCCAAATTTTTAGAATCAGTCTTAGAAGGGGTCTTTTACTCTAATCATTATAAAACACCTGATAAGTAGTCACCAAGTGATGAGGACCTCAATACTTTGTTTTATACTGAGACGGTTCCTATTGGTTAGCAAATTCCTTTCTGAAATCTTTATAGCTTCTATCTACTGTCTTAGTTTTAAAACTTGAAGTTGGACATAATAAAATCAATAATAGCAGGATAAGAAATTGTTATCAAGCTAAAAGAAGTATGCCCCAAACCATACAGATGGTATAGTGTTAGCTTGTGAAAATTTAGTTTCGCATGAATAACCACATGATGTGACTGCTTTATCATTAAATTTTGGTAGAAATGGATGCCAGCACCTCATGAAAATATGAAGAGAATCTGCACTTTCCTGGCCCCAATTACCTGTATTAACTCAGCACTATCAGTCTTAAAATTTATCAACAACATATTGCTAATCTCTCCTTAGCAGGACTGTAAGCTCATTGAGAATCACATCTTACCTTCTACTACAGTGCTGGGTTTAAAGTAGACATTAACCTGTAATATAAATTGGCAGACTAATTGATCTCCCATTCAAAATCTTTCATTTAATTTTTATAAATGAAGGCCTAGGGGCCATAAGAGGTTATCTTATCCTCTGCTCTATGAAATAATCCCTAAACAAATCTAAATAGATGACAATCTTTCCTAGCTAAAGGCTTCTCAGAGATCTCCCTTTTTGACCAGTGTATGATCAAGCCTAGCAATCCTGAGTTGGCTTAAAAGATTCCCTTTTGGCTATTAAAATCTCTCTTGCCACAGTTGAGCCTACTGGTCTTTGATCTGTTCTCCAAAGAGAGAAACAATTAACAAAACCTTTGACTTGACCATCCTAACTTTTAAACTCGCAACATTTTCTCGATTTCTCCATGATTTCTTTTTTGTTCTCCCTCATTAACCAGATGAATACCACTAGGTACTTATAACCACTATGGCATAAAAAAATCCATTAATCTAATGTTACTTCTTAATCATGAAACCGAATGCTGATTCCTAATTATGAAACGCAAGTTCTAGTCCCATCTCTTTCTCTAAATATGTGAACCTGAACAAGCCATTTCACCTCTCTGGGCCCCACTGACCTCATCTATATGTGGCAACTGACTAGATAATTTAGAAACACCAACATTTATGATTCTATAAAATGCTAAGGTTTCTAGTATTACTTATAGAACAAGAGAAGATTTGAAGTATGAATTTTACCTAAGCTTTCACATAAGCATTCTAATATATAATTGTTTGGAAGTAGATTTTAATGAGGTAAAGCAAACTAGATCAAGTAGACTTAAGATTAACTCAGAAAAATGATAAAAGGAATAATTTACAAGAATGATTAATGTTTTTGAAATCTACAAGGAAGCCTTCTACAAAACAGATTCATGGATCCAATAACTGCACACACACACACACACACACACACACACAAATACATGTCTCATATCACTAAACTTAATCAGAATGATACGCAATAACATGTTTTTAACACTCTCCGATGGGCTTATATGCTACATAGAGTCTTTGAACTTTTGGGCAATCTATAAGTTAATGGGCAGGAATAGAACCTCAAACTGTCACTAAGTCCAACTGCGTTTCATAATGCTGTACGGAAATCCTTAGTAGAAAAATAAAGTATCAATGATCTCTTGCCCATGTTTCTATAAAATCTGCATGCAATTTTAAAGAATGAAAGATTTAAAAGCTCAGGTTATAATAAGAAAGTTATTTTTCTAGTTAATGTGAAATTTAGTTTTTTTAGCCCTAAGGTACAGCCCTCATTTCATTTAAACCGTGATATTTTCCCATAAGAACTGAAAGAATCCACTGTATACAAAGACTTCATACAAATATCTCAAATTTTATCAAATTGATTTTATGTACCACTTAAAAATGCTGTTCTCACAGCTACCACTAGTTAAGAAAACTTAAAAGTATAAAGAATTTCCACTTATATGAGGCACCTCAGGGAGTCAAACTCTTAGAAACAGAAAGTAGAACTGGTGGTTGCAAGGGACTTGGGGAAAGTGAAAGAGGGGAGTTGTTGTCCAATGAGTGATAGAGTTTGTTTTGCAAGATGAAAAAGTTCTAGAGATCTGTTGCAAACAATGTGCACATAGTTAACTACTGTATTGTATACTTAAAAAACGGTTAAAATGGTAAATTTTATGTTATGTGTTTTTTTACCACAAAAAAGGTATAAAGAACTTATTAATGAAGACCATAAATAGGCCAATAGATGTGACAAAGCATATTAACTTTAAAGCCTGACACTAGCTTAGATTGCTACACCTAACAGCTCTTGTGCAACTAGCATTTGCTGAATGCTTACCATGTTTAATAGGGACTGTATCACCCTGCACAAATGTTTTCTCACTTAATGGGGAGGAACCAAAAACTCTGCTATCTGTGATTGGTCACAGATTCCTAGAGTATAATTATATCCAATTTCATGCGGCTGGTGGAGTCAACAATTAGAGAATGTTTTTTACATAGAGAAAATGGCTAATTTGAGTAGCACCCATACAAACAGTTGAGGCAGATTAAGTCACCTCAATGAAATTCTCCAAAAAGTTTCTCATTTATACACAAAAATAAATAAACATTTCACTTACAGGGAAGTACTCATATTGTCCTTTGGCGTGAAGAATATGGCCCTAGTAGCTCCATCTCCAGAAGGGTCATCAGATTTGTGGCTATAATACTGAGTAGGCCTAAGGTGTTCTCTTTTTGAGATGCGATTATTAGAGAGTTTACAGGCTATATTTTGCTGGGTGGACATTCTGTCTGTCTTGGATAACTCCTTGACAGTACTAGACTGGCATGGGCCTCCTTTTCTTTCAAAGAACAGGGTGACATGTGGGTCCTTCAGGGGTAAGTGAGCAGAGGGACTGTCTTTTGGGGCAAGAGCTGCATCTTTCACAGATACTGATAGAGGCCCTAGTACACTGGGTTCTTCCTTATTTGGGGTATTCAGGATGAGGAGAGAGGATGGCCTCTCTATTCTTCGCTTTGATTGATGGAAAGATGGTGCCAGAGAACACTCTCCAATTCTTGGCTTTTCAATTGTCTTGAAGGCTTTACGCTCCTTCTCTAAAATATCTGTTTGCTGGCGAATCTGTTCCATCATTTCTTTTTCATTCTGCTGCTGCAACTGCTTTTGCCTTTCTTCCTTCTCTGTGTTTAGCTTTTCTAACTTCTTAAGCACAGTATTAGAAGAATCTGTATTCAAATAAGCAACAACTTGGTTTGCTTCTGAGAAGTGGTACTTTCTGGCTTCCCTACTGATATCCAAAGTAAGAGCTGGAAGTGTTTCTTCACTTTCCAATAGTTTGTTTCTCTGGATACTTGTGTCTAGTTGGGAAATTGTTTTCAGTGGGTCTTGTGGGGGAATATAAAAAAATGTAGGCAGACTATTTGAAATAAAGGAGTCTCTCAGTTGCGGCTTACAGGTAATAGGTTCAGAACCGCAACCTAGTTTTTCCTTGACTGTCCCATTCTTCAAATGCACTGAGTCAGAGGGTGCCCCCTTTTGAATCAACGTATAGTTAGTCTCACTTGAGGCACTGAGGGCATTGTCTTGTGATTCAAATTTTGGACTGCTAGATCTTTTAGGTGATGGAATCTGAAAATCTCCTTCATCTAAAATTATGGGCTCTAGTTTGCTCTTTTGGCTTTCTTCACAGCTCAGAAGTTCCAAGCTTCCTTGAGAGCTTCCACTATCAGGTGTACCCTGCAGAGACTGAAAGCCCTCAGGCATCAGTTCTGTAGACCATCTTCGTTCCTCTGAAGGAGACATACCACCAAGAGAACGAACTTTCAGTAACTCTAAACTAAATATAGCTTGCTCGAGTTCTCTCATTCTCCGACTTTCTCTTTTAGCTCGACCTACTTTTTTCTGGTGGAGATCTTCCAAGGACTTGGGTCTCTCTCTTACAATCACATCTTCCTGCAAGTCCACACCACTTTGGCTTCTGGCTCTCTCCTGTCGCTTGTTTGGGGACTCCTTCAAGTAGTCCATTGAACTTTCATGGCTAATTCGATTACTCTCTATCACAGATTTACCTTCCTCTATGGCTTTTACTCTGTTGTCAAAGGAACGATCTTCCCATTCTGAAGGGTCTGAACCCTGAATTTCCAGAGCTCCATATGGCTCAATACTTGATGATCCAAGTTCTAGTCTTGTTTCTTTTAGTCTTCGTTCTCTTAAAGCTTTAAATCTATATAAAACAGAAAAAATGGGTTAGAGATATCTCTTGGTTACCACTGGAGAGAAAACATTTACAGAGAATTTAAGAAAAAAATGGAAAGTCTCAAAAATTTTTTTTCATACCTAAGTATTTCTGAAAGTAACTCAGGTAGACACTTCATAGGTCTATTTCCATGAGTGAGATGATATTTTATTAAATATATTATTCCTAATTGGGCATTCTAGTCAAAACACAAATTAACTCAAAAGTAAAGCTCTCATTTTAATAATATCCTTCTCTTAAGGTAAACCTTAAAAATGAAATGAAAGTTTCTGAAGGTAAAAACAGTTAATATTGTCAATTTTTAAAGATTCAACCTAAAGGGAAAAGTTAACTCTTAGCAGTTATAACCATAGACCATGCAAGTTTTCCAATCCAATTTAATTTAATAAATACTTATTTACCTTCTATTATAGACCACACGATGTGGGTTAAAATTGCTAGGAGTATCACAGTCTAGTGGAGAATGCAAATTGTACATAACCAATTCGAATACAAGTTAGGCAAGTATTAGAGCAGAGGTATAAACAAAGTACTTGGAAAGAGAGAGAGTAATTATTATAGAAACAAAGATTACCTTTGTCTTGCTCTGAATCCTCTACATATTGACTGCAAAAGGATAATTTTGTTTCTTTGTTCTTGATACCTCTTACTTTCCCTGTAGCCTTTCCATCTTGCCTGTATGCAGATGGCAGCCATGTGCCTCCGCCTATAGAGCTCCCTCCATCTCTGCTGGATGATGACAGCTGCAGTCCGTAGCTCCAAATACCGCTGCCTCTCTAAGTGAGCACGCCAGGAAGCTTGGATAAGAGTGGCTGCACTAGCCATAACTACAGCATCCTTCTGTACAGCTGCATCTCTGACTTGCTTCTGATTTAGGTAATTTCTCCAGAATCGCTGTGGGGAAGACAAAATAATAGAAAGTGTTGTCATATCTTATACCACATTTTCACAGAAAAAGAAAACAAGGATAAATTTCTAATGTCATAATTAGAGGTTAAGTAGCTAGACAGCTAAATTGTGGGTGATTAAAGTAAAAGAAAACGTTTTCTTTCCCAGATATGCTTGCCTAAAACAACTATTTTAGGTAATATATAATCTTGATGAAGTTAATTATAGAACTTAAAATAATTTTGAATTGTTGATGCTTTCATGCTCCACAAATTAATTTTAACAAATTACATTATATTCTCATGCTACAATTTGCCAATATTAATGGGTTTAAGGTCAATATGCACACATCTCAAAGATTAAGATACGAAAGATTTTCTTATACAAAAGAGAAAAAGTCCTATAGAAAACAACATCATCCAAGGTGAGTACATAACAACAACAATGTATGTATAACTCTCAAATATCACTCAGAACACTATTAAATAAAAATAACTACGTCAACAAAAATTAAGGCACATAATTCCTTTGTCCTTAATTATATCATACAAGACATTATAACTATAAATTCAATTTAATTTAAATTCAACTCCATCAATATTTATCAATAGCCTATTATTATATGCCAGATAATCTGTTGAGCGCTATGAACATTTCAAAGATGAGTTGGACACATTCTTATCTCTGAAAAAGTTTACATTCTTATTTTTATTATTATTTTTTTTTTGAGGAAGATTAGCCTTCAGCTAACTGCTGCCAATCTTCCTCTTTTCACTGAGGAAGACTGGTCCTGAGCTAACATCCACGCCCATCTTCCTCTACTTTATATGTGGGATGCCTACCACAGCATGGCATGCCAAGCCATACCATGTCTGCACCCAGGATCCAAACCAGAGAACCCAGGGCCGCCAAAGCAGTACATACGCACTTAACCGCTGCGCCACCAGGCTGGCCCCTACATTCTTCTTTAAATGTTTAAATCTTTAAACGTTTCTTTAAAATAGCTCTAGTTATTAAAACAAAGGCCAAATAAACCAGCCAGTCTCATGCAAGGAATCCTTTGCTTCCCACCTGGATAATAATGGATGCCTGTCTCAGATGGAGAAAACGCTGCCTACACAGCAAGGCCCTGAACCATCGCTGTAACACTATGATTCTACGGAGCACCTCTTGGTGAAGCAGATCTTGCAGGTGCTGTCGTTCCTGCTCCTTTAGGAACACCTACCACAAGGGAGAAAGAAAAGGAACACAGCTTAAGAAGAAATTAGAAATTTATTTCATGAATCATCCTTTCTGTGGTAAGCTTTTTTAGAGAAGAATAAATTCAGTGGCAGATGTGTAAAAGTAGTACTTGTAAATATTTCTATCAATTTATCCAAAGTGGTCATTCTCAAATTGGAAAGGAGACATTAGAATACAGAAGGGGAAATGGAAAGGTGAACATGAGTACAAAAATCCCAGGGCCAGAGGCTGTGATACATTATTCGCTCAGGAAATTCACCACCATCATGAGCCAACGTATTACTGGTAATATATCATCTTTTTCAAGATGCTAGGAAAGCAGGAAAAGTTGAGAACCATAGTTTTAGAAGTTTGGTCATAACATGAATAAACCAATAACAGTCTTTTTGAAAGCCAGTATGCATCAAAGGCTTCTTGCTGCCCAAAACTATTAATTAGTTTATTTATTTATTCCTTCATTCCATTAATAAATCTTTAGGGATTTAGGGGGTACAAAGATAACTTAGACATAGTTCCTTTGGAAATAGAATTTGTGCTTCACCTTTAAGAGCAGGTAGATATTAAAAATTGTACATATTTAAGATGTACAATGTGACGTTTTCATTTATGTATACATTGTGAAATGATTACCACAATCTACCTAATTAACATATCCATCATCTCCCATTTTTGTCAAAAATAAAAAAATATTTAAAAAAAAGAGCAGATAGACATTAAATACCCGAAGAGGAAAACAGTAAACTAATAAGGGAATGAGACAGAGGACCACACCTGAGCAAAACAAGGAGTTGGAAATAATGATAAAGGCACATATAGGGGACAATGGAACAATTGATTCTCATAAAGAAGATATTAAACAATATGAAGTCACAATATGTAGGTTCTTGAAAAAGAGAAAGATGTTTGAATTTAATGAGAAGGTTATCTGGGGTTAGGGTTAGGCCCAGGAAGCTGATATAAAGAAAGAAGTACACTAAAATGATGATCTTGATACTATGGGTCGAGTGAGTTAAATGGAATGACAAATAGACTGGAATCAGATGAGGGATCTGTTTGCTGTAAGAAAAATATAAGTGACAGCTAAGGAATAGAACTAAAATGGAAGCAGTAGGAATGGAGAAACAGGGAAAGATGTGAGAATCATTCGTAAGGAAAAAGAAGAAACAGAACTTTGTAAAAGGATGAAAGTGAAGGGTAAGCCAAATATGATTACGGTTTCTAGCCTAAGAAACTAGAAGGAAGGTGGCAGAGAAAGACAGTATGAAGATGATCAATTAAGGACAGCAGGGGAATCTGAATAAGGTCACTTTGGGCAAGTTGAGTTGGAGAGAACAGTAGAATACCTAGGGAGAGAAGGTTTTTAGGTAGTTAAAATTATAAGCAGAACCAGAGCACTGGCCTGAAGTTCTTTGATTAATACTGACTGTATTATTAAGTAAAAATCTTGGCCTGATCAATTTCCTTATGATATTTTTAAAAAAACATTCTCATAGGCAAAGATTGCCAATATTATTTATAAAAATGCACTCAATTTTGACAAGAGCAGTATATATTATATTTACCATGGATTTTCCAACTTGATAATTATCTGGATTAAGATTTATTTTCCTGAAGAAATCCTGAATGTTAAATTTGGACGGAATAATATTTCGGGGAAGAAGTACATGGAAGTGGCTCACAAAATCCTGAAAAATGAAAAGAGAATGTTGTAAAGTCACAAGAGAATTATATGTAAACAACATCCTCAACTAATTGTCCTTTTATTGATCCTTTTCTCATTCTTTTAAACAGGGTGAAACCAAGAATTTGCCTGTTAATTTAAAATATCACACAAAGTTAATTTGTAAAATGTGGGGGGGGGGACAGTTCTACATATTTTGTTATCAAAGGGGAATGGAAGAAGAATAGAAGGGCAGAAACTAATTCTCTCTTTTGAGAAAGCTGTATTAAAGACCAAAGAAAAAGTTATTTAACAAGCATCTGAAATTTTTAGCAGAAAAATAAGCAAAGGTGGCAGCTATTACAAGGTACAAGTGAGAATGAAGCTTTCTCTCCCAGTAACAGCAAAGATTTGCTCAGCTGCTGAAAAGCTTCAATACAATTTCTACACCCATAGCAGCAGTAGCTGTTAAGAATAGCTGTAAGCCTTGCTGGCAGCTTCCTATAAAAGAAAATCCTGCTGAGAAAACTTCAGAGAAAAGCAAATGGAATCTTTTCAGATAGTTCTGATTGAACTATTTCAACTACTGGAGCAATCAGTGTGAAGAATTGCTATGTTATGAGTAAACTTAGTATTAGCAAACATTCAGATCAAATCAGAATAGTCACATGTTGGATTCAATTACAACGCAAGCTTATTGAGATTGTTGCCATTCAATGGAACTGAGTACTCTCTCTCCCTCTTCAATTCTACATACAAAGGATGGAATGAAAAGGAAGAATTAAGAGGAATAAACAAGTAAGCCTGAAATTAACAAAAAGCAAGACAAAGGAATAATTCACTTGATGTGCATATATATTTAAATATCACTATAAAAGCATAACCTGGAAAGAATATTTGCAGCTGTATCCTGACTGGCGAATCCGAACTGTCTCCAGCATCCCAGTGTACCGAAGCTGTCTAAGTACCAAGGCATCATTGAACCTTAACGGCAGCTAAAACAAGGCAAATGGAACAAATATTAACCCAGAAGAACAGATCTCCAAATTAATGTCTGTCTTATAAGTATGGTTAACTTCTGAAGATCTAGAAATTGACTAGAGGTTGTCTGGTTAAGATATAGCAGAGGTGATGGGACAATCTTACCTCCCCAGCTGATAGCTTCAGAAAAGTTCTGACTGCCTGACTCTAGGGAAAAAAGAGAAACCAAGCTTCCAGGTTTCTCTAGTTGTAGAGGGAGAGGACCTTCAAAGGAGGCCACATTGTCTAGTCACTATAAAATCTGTAACAAGACTAACCTACTTAACACAATCAAGAGTGTCTGTATTTTTGTTAATGATACTGGTATGACACATTGAAAAACAAAAAATTCCATTAGTCCTTAAGAATTGATCTCCTTATTGTACAGGCATAGACAGGGAAGATACTAATGGGAGGCAGTCACTCATCACCAGTCATGACACCCTGTCACTCCTAGGTATCTCAGTAGGCATTTTTCTTTTTCTGCTTTTTCTCCCCAAATCCCCCCAGTACATAGTTGCATATTTTAGTTGTGGGTCCTTCTAGTTGTGGCATGTGGAACACCGCCTCAGCATGGCCTGACGAGTGGTCTGTGCCCAGGATTCGAACTGGTGAAACCCTGGGCTGCCAAAGCAGACATGCTAACCCAATCACTTGGCCACAGGGCCAGCCCCATTAGGCATGTTTTTAGACATTCAAAAAAGGATGTATTTGGAGCTTCTTATATTTCTCCTTATTCTCTAAATACTATTTTCAATGATCCCCCTCTACAGTAATCACAAACATTTTCCTGCAGAGAGATGGAAAATCCCAGCTGTCAAGGAAAAAAAGTCAAGTGGGAAACTTATGTTAAATAATCATAACAGTTAACATTTATTTTGTAATTATTCTGTGCCCTGAAATACTTCGTTAATTGAACTTTTTGCATAGCAAGATCTCAATTAATAATAGAGACTCAAACTTCCACTTAACTATAAATAGAATGGTTTCCTTTTTTGTCACTATAAAAGAATAGCTAACATTTACTAAACACTTAGGACGGGCTAGGAACATTCTAAGTACTTTACAGGTATTGACTCAAAAAATCACAAAACACTATGAGGTTGGTCCTATAATTATAGTATATTCTTACCCAGATGAAAATATATAAGTCACAGAAAGGTTTAAGTAACTCATTTAAAGTCACAAAGCTTGTAAATAGAGTGGGAGACTGCTTCTTAAGAATTAAAAAAGCTGATGGGGCCGGCCCAGTGGCGCAGTGGTTAAGTTCGCACATTCCGCTTTGGTGGCCCTGGGTTCGCCAGTTCGGATCCCGGGTGCAGACATGGCACCGCTTGGCAAGCCATGCTGTGGTAGGTGTCCCACATATAAAGTAGAGGAAGATGGGCACGGATGTTAGCTCAGGGCCAGTCTTCCTCAGCAAAAAAAGGAAGATTGGCAGCAGTTAGCTCAGGGTTAATCTTCCTCAAAAACAAAAAACAAAACAAAAAACAAACAAAAAAGAATTTAAAAAGCTGAGCATAATTCCTATAACATTTTAGCTGTTCTGGCTGGGAACTATGTTTTCCTATGATGAACATAAAGAAAGACGACAAATGTTGACACTTATTACATATATTTTGCAAAGCTCTAATTAGGAGAACTGTCATAGAAAAGAGGAAATAATCAAAAATGTCCCCAGTACCTTATTTTACAGAGACAAGAATCTCTAAACATGAAAAATGCCAAGCAGCTTCTTTAAGAGTGATAGCTTATATCCAAAGAAGAGAGATTAATCTCAGGGTAACAAAAGTTGCATAAAACACTTTTTTATGATGGAATTTCAAGAGCTATTTACTTCTCAAATTCTAGGAGATGCTAAATCAAGCTCATATAAATATCTTACAGCCAGGTAAGTGCAGAAATTAGAAGGATATCCATAAAAAATATAGAACATTGTTTTCCTTACAAAGATTATAGTTTTTCCCCTCCATTTAGTCTCTTTAGAAAGAATTTAAGGCTTGGTTTGAAGTAAGCTGAGCTAGAAGCTCTTATTTACAGGACAATTTTACCTTTTCAGCATTAGAGCGAATGCATTTTACAAAATAAGGTTCTGCTTGACCAAGCGTCTCCATCAGCTTGCTTAATGAGGCCTGCAATACAAAGCAATATAATTAGCATTTTCTCTCACTACAAACTGACAAAGAATGATTTACAAATATAAACAAGAGTGTTGGCAAAATATGCAAAAAACAAATGGTATTCATGGAAATAGGTTTGTTTCTGAAAAGAAAATTGTGTATATTCCCATACTGATTAAATTAAGTATAATTAAGGACAAGGAGGGTAATTTAATCTTAAAGCTGATAGCTTGGCAATAGTAAATATTGCAGATATATTTCAAAATAATCTAAGTCAAGAATAAATTTCTCACTTTTCTTCACATTTCATGAAGTAATTTTATTCAAACTCATGCATTCCTAGAGCAACTCTGAAAATCATCCAGCAGGGTATCCAGTAAGGTGGTGTTCCCCTGCTTTAATTTTAATGTTTGTAGAGTATGCAGCGATGTTGCCGCTTTCATTCCTAATAGCGATAGTTTGTACTTAATCTCTTTTTTCCTAATTAGTCTAGCTAGAGGTTTATAAAGTTTTTGATCTTTTCAAAGAACCAGTTTTTAAACATTTTAAACATTGATTTTTCTGTATTATTTTTCTGTTTTCAAATTCACTGCTTTCTGCTTTTATCTTTATCATTTCATTCCTTCCGCTTGCTTTGGGTTTAATATGTTTTTCTTTTCCTAGTTTCTTAAGGTAGAAGCATAGATTATTGATTTTTCTTCTTTTCTAATAAATGCATTTGACATTATAAATTAATCTTGGAGCACTGCTTTAGCTGTATTGCACACAGTTTGATATTTCATTTTCATTCCATTTAAAATATTTTCAAAATTTTCCTTCCTCTTTGACTCATGTATTATTTAGATGTCTGTTTTTTATTTGCCAAATATTTGGGGATGGTTATCTTTCATTGACTTCTGATTTAATCCCATTATGGTCAGAAAACATATTTTGGTTTTTAGTATTATATTTAATTTATCTATTGGCTTTCCAGCTATACTCTTTGTACTGTTTTTTACTGGCTGTTCTAGGGATTAGAATATACAAACCCACTTGTCACAGTCTACTTAGAGTCAATATTTTATAACAAAGTAAAACTTAGAAGCCTTACAACCACATAGACTCCTGCTACTGTTGTCATATATATTGCATCAACATACAAATTTTTTATTTTTAGGTGCTTTTTTCCTTGTAAATGTTATTGTAGTATGATATATATAATAAAATGCTTAAATCCTAAGTTTAGTTTGATGCATTTTCACAAAGGGAACACACTCTCATAACCAGAGCACAAATCAATAAAGAAAATATTACCAGAACTTCAGAAGCCCCTCTGTGCCCTGGTGCACTGAATTTAGCAAGGTCACTGTACATAAGCTACCTGCCCCGACCTCCACACGTCAACCAAGGGTAATCATTATCCTGACTTCTAAGACAGTAAATTAGTTTTGCTGCTATTAAACTTCATATAACAAGAAAGACATACCATGTATCATTTTGTTGCATACACTTGCATTTTGTACATTTTCAGTGCTATAAAATATACCACAATTAAATTATCCATTTAGGATGGATATTTAGTTGTTCCAGTTTGGGCTATTACAAATAAAGTTGCTATCAATGTTCTTCTACGTGTCTTTTAACTGTTTTCCAAAATGCCTCCATTAATTTATATTTTAACAGCAGAGTATAAAAGTTCTGGTTGCTCCACATCCTGACCAACACTTTATATCACAGTCTTTTATTTCAGCCAAGCTGGCAAGTGTGCATTATCGTTATTATTATTATTATTATTATTATTATCATCATCTTGGTGAGAAAGATTGGCCCTGAGCTAGCATCTGTGCCAATCTTCTGCTATTTTATGTGGGAAGCCACCACAGCATGGCTTGACAAGCAGTGCTAGGTCCACACCTGGGATCCAAACCTGCAAACCCCAGGCCACCAAAGCAGAGCATGCAAACTTAACCACTAGGCTACCGGGTCAGCCCCAAGTGTGTAGTATTATTGCCTTATAGTTTTAATTTATATTTTCCTAATGAAGAATAATGTTGAGCAGGTATTTGATAGGCTTATTGGCCTTTTGGAGAACATCTTTTGATATCAGACAGTTTTGCGTATTCAAGACTTTTGCGCATTTCTATTAGGTTGTCTGTCTTTTTAAAAATTGATTTATGGTTCTTCATATATTCCACATACAAGGTCTTTTTCAGCTGTACTGCAAGTATATTCTCATACCCTGTAGGCTGCCTTTTCATTCTGTTAATAGTGACTTTTGTTTTTAGAAGTTTTACTGAAATACAATTTACATACTATAAAAACATGACCATTGTAGTATACAGATGATTTTTAGTAAATTTATACAATTGTGCAACCATCACTACAATCCAGATCTAGAAATCTTCTATCATTCCAAAGAGTTCCCTGCTGCCCATTTGCCATCAATAACTGCTTCTGCCCACAGCCCCAGGCAACCACCTATCTGCTTCCTGCTGCTATAAATAAACCATCTGTGAAAAAAGTAATCCTTTTTAGACATCTTTTCCTCTAATTATAAAACCAATATATAGATAGCTATTGTAGAAAACTTAATCCATAAATATATGTTCAGAGAATAAAAATCAGTTTGGTTTAGTTTGGGTAATGACTTAATCCTTAGTTTCAGAGGCAGAACTGAAAGAAGGTTATTCAGATTTTTGCAAAAAAAAAAAAATGCTTCATGTATCCTACATCTTCCTTAGACCTAAAGTTAGAAAGACCCTTAGGCCAAGGAAGAGAAAAACTGCTCTAAGTATAGGACTATGTTGACTAATGATGTAGTGGCGGATATATTTCCCAGCAATCCATGGGTCTCTGAGCAGCTAGGCATGCAGGAGAGGGGCAGTGGTTTTATTAGCAGGTTTCAGCAGATATAATAGCAACAGCATGTGCATGACCTATTACCCTAGGAGAAAGCCACAAAACTCCTTTTAAGGAATTAATTGAGCAGAGACATGGTGCCTATGAAGTGACCAGGCTTTCACATAGGGGTCCATGCATAAACAATGCAGTTTTGCCTTATGATCAAGTTGCATCATTCTGCCCATAACTTAAGGCTTTAGGTACTTTATTTGACAGTTTGGTGGCCAAAAGGATAGATTCATACTAACATTTGCTTGCAGGAGACAAAATCTCAAAAGAGAATGATCCAGAGTAGGGTGAGGGTGGGAACTTACCTAACAGTTGAAATGATCAAGAAAAATATACATACGGTCTACCATCTTGCTATTTGCTTCTATTTATTTAATATGCTGTTTTATCATGTCTTTTTTAAATTCAGCATATTTTATGATTCCATTTTAGTTCTGCTATTTGCTCATTACCTATAATGAGCTTTTGTTTTTGGAATTGCTCTAGGGTTCACAGCGTTAACATATCACAATCTACCTTCAAATAATGTCACACCATTTCCTGTATAATGTAAAAACTTTATAATAGTGTATACTTACATGTTAGCCCCTCCTTTTTTTATGCTACTTTTGTCATATGTTTTATTTCTACCTCATATTATTTTTGTTTTCTACAGTCAATTGTCTTTTTAAAAGATTAAAAGAAGAGAAAAAGTATTTTTTTATAGTTAAGTTACATTTCTGTCATTCTGGCACTCTTCATATTTTGCAAAGATCTAAATTTCCATGTGGTTTTCTCATCATTTTTCTCCCACATTTAACATTCTGATATTGTACGAACTGCTGGCAATAAATTCTCTCAGTTTTTCTTTCTATTTAACTTTCATTTTTTTTCTTTTTGTTTTGGCTGAGGAAGATTCGCCCTGAGCTAAGATCCGTCACCAATCTTCCTCTCTCTCTCTTTTTTTTTTTTCACTTGAGGAAGATTAGCCCTGAGCTAACATCTGTGCCAATCCTTCCCTATTTTTATGTGGGTTGCCACCACACCATGGCTGACGAGTGGTGTAGGTCTGTGCCCACGATCCAAACCTGGACACCTGGGCCACTGAAGTGTAGCACACTGAATTCAATCACTACGCCATGGGGCCAGCCCCTTTAACCTTCATTTTTACAAAATATATTCACTGTGCATAGAATTCTAGAGTAACAATTTTTTTCCTTTCAGTCTTTTGAAGATATTACTCTTGACTTCCGGCTTTCATAGTTTCTGATGAGAAACCTACTGTTATTCTTATCTTCATTTCTTTGCACATAATATCTTCTTTTTTCTCTGGGAGTATTTTAAGATTTTCTCTTTTTAACTGGTTTTAGCACTTTGATGCGATATGCCTTGGTGTGTTTCCGTTTGTTCTGCTTGGGGTTTGTTGAGATTCTTTGATATTTGGGCTTATATTATTCATAAAATTGGGGAAAATTTTGGTCATGATTTCTTCAAATGTTTTGCTGTACCCTCCTCTCTTACCTCTCCTTCTGAGATGCAATTACACCTCTATTCAACCACCTGATATTTTCCTACAAGTTATTAATGCTTTTTTTCATTTTTCTCCATCTTTGTTATTTCCCTCTGGGCTTTATTTTTAAGCAAATATAATTTCAAATTCATTACTTCTGCACTAATAGGTGTTAATCCCATCTACCTTATTTTCAAATATTACATTTTTAATCTCTAAAAGTTCCATTTGAATCTTTTTCATATCTTCTAATTTTTTCTCATCATATTCATGTTTTATGTTATATCCTTAGACATATTTATACAATCTGTAGTAGCTATTTTGAGATCCTTATCTACTATTTCCATCATCTCTGTCACGTTTAGGTCTGTTTCTAATGATTGTTTTTTCTCCCTTGTTATAAGTTTCATTTTCCTTGACTCTTTGCATGTCTAGTCATTTCATATCGGATGCTAGACATTGTGATTTTACACTGTTGGATTTTGTTACATTGCTTTAAAGAGTGACAGACATTTTTCCTGGCATGCTGTTATGTAGGATCACTTTGATTCTTTTAAGACTTCCTTTTAAGCTTTCTGAGGGCAAGTCTAGAGCAAAATCTCTGGCATTTGTTTGGCTCCCCTCTTCCTGAGCCATAGAAAACTGCCTTTATGCAGTAATCTGGGGCTTGCCTCATTTATTTCTCTTGTCTCAGGGATCACAGTCCTGCAATGCTTACTGTCTAATATCTAAAAACATTTGATTCTTATCTTTTGTCCAGTTTTCTAGTTGCTTAGAGCAGAAGGGCAATTCCTGTATCAGTTAACCCATCATGAGTTCGATGATCTCATTTTCATGAAAATAGACATTCATTCATAAGAAAGGCATGGAATCAAAGACACTTGGGTGCCATCCATCTCCACCACTTATAATTTCTTCACCTGTACAATAACAGTATTTATCTCATAGAATTGGATGAAAAATTAGATAATGCATATATATAAATATTTAGTAAAGGATTTGGAAAATATGGTACATTGGTCATCATCTCTGGATGGCAAATGATTTTCACTTGTTTTTGTTCACCTGTATTTTCTAAATAATCAAAACAACTCAATTACTTTTGTAATATTTAACATATTAGAAACACTAAAGATGGCCCTTTTTGCAAAAGTTACATACAACACATAAGTACAACTTGAGAATAAATTCTCCAAAATTCTTAAATTTCAGGGGATTTTAAGGGACATAAGAGGACTGTAATTATAACTAAGTTTTTATTGTAGTAGCTATAATGTACTATTCAGATTAAAGAATGACTTTGGTATACAGGCACCTGTAAAAGATCCAAGGTAACAAAACAAAGGACACTTAACAGCTTTATTCTACTCTTCATAATTATGAGATTAATGCTTCCTTTTCAGATATGAAGCTCATGAAGTTACCTTTTGATCAGAATTAGGTTTCCCATGTTGATTTGCTAATCAGGGGAAAATGTGATAATGAACTAACAATTGTAACAAGTCTGCTTATAATTCCGTTTCTCATTGTATATTAATACACTTTGATACTGTTTTACAAAGCAGTGTATAGTTTATCACTTAGCATGATTTTTTTCCCTATAACCCACTCACTTTTGCATTTCTAAATCTACAAGTAAAAAGCCAGACTCTGGAAATGTGAAGACAGCACCAAGGTATGGATACACTTGGCCAAGAAACATCTCTCTTTTTTTAATAATCAAATATCATTAACTCATAGGATTATGAATTAAGACAGATTTTTTTAAATTCATGGCAGATCTTCCACTATATTCAACTGTCTTTCCTTTAACCTTATTAGCACATAGTAAGTTATTTGGCTTTTCATCTTGATTTTTCTGTTTCTTTCTATTTTAAAAGAAAGCATTTGACCAAATAGCCTTCACAGATTCAAATTTTTCTCTAGATCTGGTGAGAAGTGTCTAAAATAAAATGACATTTCTAGCCCATAATTTGAAGAACTGTGCTTATAAATCAAACAAGATCATATTCAGTGACATATTAGTAGATAATTTACATTCAAGTATTCTGGCTTAAAAAGGAGGATTAAGAAAAGTGATAACATATAGAAATACAGCTACCAGCAGATAAAAGAAATTTTTAGTTAACAATGCACTTTGCTTCTGTGATTTAAGCATGAAGCAGAGTAAAATTATGCAAAGCATTGTTACTCATCAGATTTTCAGCTCATTTTCATAAAAAACTAGCAAATGAATAGAACAGTAGAGAGAGATGACTTGAGAAGAACAGGAAGAAGTAATTAGAAATGTATTTTGAAAAATTATTCTCAAGTTATTTGGTTAATTTATTATGATCATACTTACTCTTAAACGCCCAGTCACAATAAAAGGAACTGAATTTCTATATATACAAAACTAAAATAAGCAAACAAAAAAAAAATCCTACAATCCCATTTAAATATTAATGCCAGTAGCATGAGGTTTAAATATATAGAGAACAAAACATACATCGTTATGTTAACAGTGACTATATCCAAGCAGTAGGCTTTAAGGCAGATTTTGTTTATATTATCAATTTTCTGCTGCCTTTCTCCTCACATTAAAAATAATGAATCACTCTTTGGGATATCCACTATCCAGATATACAAGGATGAAAAAGAAAGGCAGCTAACTTTTTTCCATCTTTGGTACTTCTCTCCAAAATGACCATTATAGCATGGCATTTTAGTTACATGAGTCATATCCCACTCAGGTATCCTGCAGATCACTTTGACCTTTCAATGCCAATCTGAAAGAAACATATTCCTTTTTGTTAAAAGTAAAATTTTTTTTATAAAGTAAAATAGGAAATAACCTGAAACTGGGCACTGATGCTGGGAGGTTTCTTCTTCTTGTGCAAATGAAGAAGAGACTTGGTAATTCGATCCTGTAAGGTCAGTCTTGTTAGGTGTTTTAAAGAATTTACCTCTAGTAAGTGCTGAAAACAAAGGGGAAAATACCAAATTATTCACATAAATTAATTTAAGAATAGGAAAAACAAAATTGTAAGCCACTTTTCATTATTTCTTATGTATAATGACTGAGGTGGATATGGGAGATTCTGCACTCCTTCTGCTTTCCTGCAAAAGCTTTCCAGCTAAAAAGAAAACTATATTTCCCAAACTCTCTTGCATCTTGGGTCCCAGATGTGATTGCAGTTCATCAATTAAATTGCCACATGTGAAACTAGGAAGGTATTACTGAGGCAGAGCCTCTGGCTACTAGCTTCTGTTTCTGCTGGCAAGCATGTACATGAAAGTGCTTTCGTTTTCTGTGGTCCCAGTGTCCAGGTACTACTTTTGTGAGTGCTGAGAGGCAGAGTGCAGAACTTTGGTACTGTCACTGCAACTCTAGTAAATACACCTTAGCCCTAGAGCCAATAGTTGTAGCAGCTTCTTCCTGATTCCTGGATTATACCACAGGTGGTGTGTGACTGGAAGCAGCAGCTACAAAGGCAGCTTCCAGATTTCCTAGCTTTCTGACGACAACTGGGTTCAGTTCTCCTCTTTGTTTTAATTCTCTGAAACTCTAAGGCTTCTAATGATTGTCTAAGCATCTCCCTGAATTAAGCCCCTTTCTACTTAAAATAACTACAGTGATTACTGTCATCTGCAACTGAATCCTGACTCATAGAGACAATAAATTAAATTAAATCCCAGGGTTATACCAGGTATGCCAAGAATATATACACAGAAAAAAAGAAAACATAGTCCCTATCAACCTTCATCCTCATGTGCTAATTATTAACCTTAATAATAAGATAGGAGTTACGCATAAAGCAACTAAAGAATACAAAATAGGATATTAGTAAAGTGATTGGGAGCTTTTAAAAGTCTAAAAAATATTAACTTTGACAATATAAACATTAAAAAATAAAAACTTTCAAGTGGCAATAAGTACAATATATGCTTAAACAATTACAACTAAGAAAAAATATTTCCAACAATGATAAAGACTTATCATCTGTATATAAGAACTGTAAAAATCCTTTAAAAATATATCCCACCATAATAAATGAGTAGAAGACCTGAATATGCAATTCTCAAATAAAGTATAAATGACAACATAATGACAATCAATCTCACTTGTAATCACAGAAATACACATTTTCTTTTAAAGAGATTTTCTGCAGATTGGCAAACATAATAAATTCTGACAAAACCCAGTATTCGTGAGGATGTGGAGAAATAGGCATTTTATGCACTGTTCTTAGGAATGCAAATCAGTATAACTTTCCTGATAAGCAATTTCACTTCCAGATATTTATTTAAAGAGATTATCAAACAAGATCTGAATGTTATTTCTAACAATGTACTTCAAAACATAGTGAAAAATTATGAACAGAGATTTGCAATAATATGCAATTGTTTTCATAAAGTATGCTTCATTCACACAAATGAATACTATACAGCTCTTAAGGATACTGTAAACCTGTATTTACTAACAAGGAAAAATATTTGCAAATACTACTGACCAAAAAAAGCCACATAAAACAATAACTTATATTCAAAATGTCATGTGTATGTTGAATTTTGGAGGGTTTTTGCTTTATTCTTATTAGTATTTTTCAATTCTCACAAGAAGATTCATTGTATATTAAGAAAAAATAATTTTACACGCTCATGAAGACTCAATTAGAAGAATTTTATAGTTTATCCATAAGTAAAAACAAACTAGCACTAAAGATGAAAATGATTTTTCCCCCTATTCAACACACTTTCCAGAAAAAGACCATGGAAATAATGGTTTCATTTTATAAACCTGTATCTAAACCAATGGTAAAATTCATTACTAAATGTTTGTCACTGTGTGAAAAAACATCATATGGACTGTGTAAAACAAATAACTATAAAAAAAAAGTCCTCGCTTTGAAGGAATTTAATTTGAAAAGTAAAAAAACAAAAACAAAAACAAAACCTCATATTCATTCTCACCTCAGTGTCTTTCCAATTTTTTCATTTGCTTGGAATACTCTATAGGCAGACCTTCACATCGCTTGATTTTTCTTGGCATTGATTAACACACAAACTTCGTTATAAAGATTTTGCTTAAATACCCAAAAAGTAGCCCACTTCTAAGTCAAGAATATGTCACTTCATTTTCCTCTTTGAACATAATATGGTGTAAATTATCCTTTCATTTATTTGCTTAATTGTATGTTGTTTTTTTTATTTCTCTAAAAGATAAACTGTGAGAGAGCAAGGACTCTGACTAGACTGTTTATCCCCATAACCACAATGCCGAAAACAGTGTCTGGTACAGAGTAGGTAATTAAATAAACATTAGTTTAGATTAAGGCATAAATGGTTATCAACTAACGATTTTTGAGCAATGTTTCCTCAGCAACAGGAGACTAGACTTCTACCCATAAAACTTACCATGATCAAATCAATCAAATCTACACATCAGGCTCTGTTCTAAATGCTAGGAATACACTGCATTCAACTATACAGAAACAGCCTACAAGGACATTAAAAAATAAATGATAATTTGAGAGTTTTTAAGATTTATGAAGAAGATAAAATAGGGCAAGGGAGAAAAGGGAGACAAGACAGAACAGAACTAGATGGAGAGCAGGAGGCTAAGGACCCGAGAGAGATGAACCCAGTTAAGTGATGGCTGCAAAAGCTCAGCATAAGGTGATAAAAACCAAAAATTAGAACATGGGTGAGAGATCTAGCAGAAAAGGGATATAGAGTTAATTCCCTTCTTAGGTCTTCTGTTCATTATCTACTTTATTCCTTTCTTAATTCCATCTTCACTGTTTAGTTTATTCAGCTTAATTAATCAGTACATTGTTTTTAAATCAATTATTTACTACTTGCTGTGCAAGGTACTATAGACACAAAAATTAAGAATATATTGCTCATACAGCAAAGGAAACCATCTCAAAACGAAAAGACAAACTACCAATTGGGAGAAGATATTTGCAAATCATATAGCCAATAAGGGATTAATATCCAAAATATATAAAGAACTCATACAGCTCAACAACAACAAAACAACAACCCTATTAAAAAATGCGCAAAGGATCTGAACAGAAGTTATTCCAAAGAAAATATACAGATGGCCAACAGGCACGTGAAAAGATGTTCAACATCACTAATTATTAGGGAAATGCAAATCAAAACCACACCCATTGCCTCACACCCATCAGAATGGCTATTATTAAAAAGACAAGAAATAACAAGTGTTGGAGAGGATGTGGTGAAAAGGGAGCCCATGTACACTGCTGGTGGGAATGTAAACTGGTGTGGCCACCAATTTGGAGTATGGATATTACTCAAAAAATTAAAAAAGAACTACCATATGATCTAGCTATTCCATTTCTGAGTATTTAATCAAACAACACAAAAATACTAATTCAAAAAGATATATACACCCTTATGTTCACTGCAGCATTATTCACAATAGCCAAAACTTGGAAACAAACTAAGTGCCCATTGACAGAAGAAGGGTAAAGATGATGTGTATGTGTACACACGTAGACACACACACACACACAATGGAATACTAGTCAGCCATAAAAAAAGATGAAATCTTGCCATTTGCGACAACATGGATAGACCTTGAGGGTATTATGCTAAGTGAAATAAGTCAGATGAAGAAAGACAAATACTGTGTGATTTCACTCACACATGGAAGATAAACAAACAAATACATAGATACAGAGAATAGATTGGTGGTTACCAGAGGAGAACAGGGGTTGGAGGAGGGCAAAAGGGGTAAAGGGGCACATGTGACAGTGACAGATGACAACTGGACTTTTGGTGGTGAGCATGAGGTAGTCTATACAGAAGTCAAAAAATAATGGTGTACACCTGAAATTTATATGTTATAAACCAATGTTACCTTCACCAAAAAAAGAAAGAAGATATTGCTCATGTTGTTAAAGAGGACTAAAATGGGTGATAAAATTAACTTCAAGTTTTGAACCTGAGTGACTAAAATGGAGAATAACACACTAAAATCACTTTGGGCATCAAGTCTGAGAGATGAGCAGGGTGTCAAAGTAGAAATGTACAGCAGGGCAACTATGAGTAAAAGAGACTGGAAATTAAAAGGTCATGTTAGAAAAGTAGATTTAACAGAAGTGACCATTTCAAGGAATGAGAGGGAACAAATTCTGAGAGAGAAAAGGGAAAGTACTATCAAAACTATATTAACAGAGGGCTAAGAGCTATTGAAGGATATATTTGTTAAATATTTGCCTATGTTTATTGAGGGTTGTAATAAAAATAAAGCATCTTATCTTATCTTATCTATATCCATAAAATGACGTACTAGAAGTGCCCACAAGAGGGAAGACTGAATCTTATTTCCAGCAGCTATAAAAGTTGTACAATGAATGCAATAATGCTTCATATAGCAAGGTAAGAAAGAGGGTGCAGATTTCACAAAAGAGCAAAAGAAGAAGGAAAAAAAAACAATTTCAGGTTATCTACACTTCTGTTTCTTCTTTCCACATTATATATAAAACTAACTCAATGCAACAGAAATATTCAGAAAATGACCATGGTCAGTGAGGATATAGGGTCTCCCATTTTAATTTTTATTAACATATACTTGTTTTGACTTGATCTGAAATGGACTGAAAGAAATAAGCAAGACATTCATTAAGCATAATTAGAAAGAGAGGCATATTTAAAAAAGAGGAGGAAAAATACGATGAAGAGTGAGGTTACTAAACAAACCACACATCATACATACATGTATGTGTACAGATAAGCCACAAATTCAGCTCTAAATGTTCTGGTAGAAAATATGAAGAAAAATACTTATTATTTATTGACTGCTAAGCATGCATGTATCTAATCCTAACGTATAATGCCCTGCATTAGAAATGACGGGACACAGGTTAAGACAAGTTAGAGAACTTACTCTAAAAACCATAGAGCAAGTAACGGATCTAGAATTTGAATGGAGATCAGTCTGACTCCAAAGTCTATATTCTTATAGGCTATTTTGCCTCTCTAATATTAAACATATGTATTTGAATCTATGAGACACACTAAACACAAAAATAGCCACATTTAATTTAAAAAGAGAAAAACACATGGGATTCCTATGATTGATGATTCAATAGAATTATTTACTTCAGATGTATCCAACCTATTCACGCTGGCTATCATATGAAGTTGAAGAAGTTATCCACTTGAGGAGAGTGAAAAGAACAGTGCAAATAGTGAGGCCCAAAAGCAGCATGCAAAATACTAAATGGCTATAGAACGAAGAAAAAAAAAAGGACAAATGAACAGATACAGACGTTTGATAACAAATTTGGCCTCCTTTCCTCTGTCTCTACATAAAATCTTTTCATGCTAAGAACATAAGTGAAAACCATGTAAATTAATTTCCTTTGTGCTCTGTGGTTTAAAACAATATTTACATTATCAGACACCACATCAGCAGTGTATTAAGCCTAAGGTGACTTAAGCTGAAGAAAAATAAAGACAGAGTCATTTCCTTATTCTTGAACTAGAGAATCATGAGAATAAACAGCTCCTTTAAAATTTTGGAATTATGTTCATCAACAAAGTTACAAGTGACAGGATTCTTTCTTTGGAAGGGTCCAAGAAAAAGAAACAGTAAGATTTTTCTTTCTTTAGTAAATGCAATAAATATTTTTGGAATGTCATCTCTGCATAAAGAATGTAGATCAGAGGAGGCAAATTACGGCCCGTGGGCCAAATCTGTTCTTACACCATTTTATACGGTTGAAAAAAAAAATTAATGGCACGGGAAAAATTACATGAAACTCAAATTTCACTGTTATTGGAATACAGTCACAATCACTCAATTACGTATCGTCTACAACTGCATTTGTGCTACAACAGCAGAGCTAAGTAGTTACAACAGAGATGAGAGACCTGCAAGCCTCCATGGACCTTTTCAGAAAAACCTGGCTAACGAGCACTAATCAGAAATTATTTTACAATCAAGTAAAATTCAGAATTTGATCTTAACCTGACTCAAGGAGAAATGAAAACATCTACATAAAGAGGCCATTACTCAACAAAAATTTCATTCGTATTCAGAAGCTTTACAAATACTAGAAAATGGAATATATCACAAATAAATATTTATCAGAATAATTAAGCTTGGCCATTTCATAATATCCAGTGTTATTTCTGAAATGGATTCAACTGAATGCACACAATTAATCCCTATTTGGGGTATAAATAAGGTATTTCTTGTCTTTGATTCAAAAAGATTGTTTGTATGAGTAATAAAAAAATAATTATGAAGGAAGACACCAATGGAAAAAGTTTTTTTATAACACTCACCTTTGGAAGGCCAGGTTTGGATTTGAAGTTTTTGTTTCTCCTATAGAAACAAATCAAACATTAGAAAAAACTACTGTAGAGGTGAATGACTTCAAGGACTCTACTGAAACAACAGATTCTATACTCATTTCCAAGATATAGGTCCTCCACATGAAAACACTGTTTGATTCAACTAAGCAAGCACCTTAGGGAAAGAAGAATAAGCAAGGGAAAAAGAGAACAAGAAAAGAGACGACAGCTCTGTACTATAGCTAGGCATAAACGGATTTAAGCCTGATGATCAGTAACATAATTTTGTACATTCAAAGCTAAAGTTGCATTTTCTTTTGGATGTTAATAGGGCTCTGCTTTCTTATACCTACAGAAACTCAGTTTCTGTCATTTTAAGATTTTAAATAGATGCTCTATTTCATAAATTTTTAAAAGGTACTTTTCACTAAAACTTATGATCCTCTACTTTTGGGAATTAAAAATTCTCTTCTGCTCTTTTTTTTTCTTATTCATAACTCAGTATCATACTTATATCAAGAAGGTTGTTTTATGGCTACAGAAAAAAAGAGAATAAAGCCCAATGCTTATGAACATGGGCTGGGAAGTCAGAAAGACCTGGGCTTGCATCTAAACTCTACCACCTACTAAGGTATGATTTTAACTTTTTTCTTTTTTTTTTTTAAGATTGGCACCTGGGCTAACAACTGTTGCCAATCTTTTTTTTTTTTTTCTGCTTTTATCTCCCCAACCCGCCCCCGTACACAGTTGTATATCTTAGTTGCACGTCCTTCTAGTTGTGGGATGTGGGACGCCGCCTCAACATGGCATGACGAGCAGTGCCATGTCTGCGCCCAGGATCCAAACCCTGGGCCGCCACAGTGGAGCGCGCGAACTTAACCACTCGGCCACGGAGCCGGCCCCTGATTTTAACTTCTTTAAGCCTTGGTTTCATTATGTAATAACGTAAAATGAGGATGGTAATACACTAACCTCTTAGAGTTGTTGTGAGGATTAAATGGGCTAATTCACAATTCTGGAGTACAGCAAGACTTACATAAATTGAACCTCTTAACACTGTTAAGCAATGACTTAGATAGGGATTAAGGAATCCAATTCAGTCAGACCTCTAGCTACTGGTCAGACCTCTAGCTAGTAGTCAAAAAATATGCTTTGGAAATGTCTGAAATATGCTGATATAGGTAGCTGAGAACTTTTTACTAATCCACCATGCATGGTTATATCCATGTCCTCAAACCAGTTCTATGATCAAATAATGAGGAATGCCAGGCTCAGATAAGTGTTATATATCACTATATACGATCCCATCCAACATTATGGAGGGGATTTTCCTGACTAATTTGTTAGGACTACCAGAATTAAAGAACAATTGCAGTTAAAGACTAGGAATCCTAAAAAGAGCTAAGTTTTTTCTCTCTCTGGAGGTAGGGTCTGTCAAAGAGCAATAAAGAATCATCTACATAGTGAGTACATTCAACCATTATTCTCTTGGTGAAATGAAAACAAACAAACAAACAAAACACTGGCTTTATAATGCATGAAATTCATAGCTCTAAATAATGACTACTTTTGAGTCTAGTTTCACTCAAAATTCTACTCACAAAAATAATGCTTCACCATCACCCCTCTTCATTTTTTCAGCCAGAAATTTTAAACTAGTCATGAAAAGCAATCCAAGTTACTAATCAATACTAACGTGAGAATTCCATGGGCTCTCTCCAAGAGTTTGCTGCTAGCTGAATTAGAGAATATCCCATCTTTATCAAGCAAGGAGGTGCTACTTGATAGTCTGCTCTGGCGAATCCCAGTTCTGCCGTTCCAGGAAAAATCAAATGCATCACTGTAAAAATTAAATATAGTACAATTTATTTTAGTTAACTGAGACACCTCTAATTAACACTCTCTAAAATGTTTAAATAAGTAAAATAAGACTTTATAAACTTAAGTTGAAATTTAGAAAAAATGCTAAACCAGCAGAAAATGGTTTTATCAGAGAGATCACCAATCAATTAGGACTAACATTTTATTTATTCAGAACAAAAAATTTCTATGGATTCTGGCATATTCACACACAAATGTGAATGTAGATGAGGATATCATGCAGCTAGTATCTTTAAGCATATTATTAACCATTTAACAATCAGTAAATAATATAAGGTATTATAATGTAATGGCTTTTGTCTTTGTTAAATTTTAGAACTTCCAAATGCAAGTGAAGGCATTTACAATTCTAACAGGCCATTCCATTCTCTTAAATGTTTAATTTCCCTCTGGGAGGTCTTATTTACATACTCACTCACTACACACATACCAACTAAAGTTACAAAGCTCCTTTTATGGGCTGAGTACTCTTCTAGGCACTGGAGGTGCAGGAATGAACAAAACAGATAAAATTACCAGTGATTACAATATAAAGACTAGGGGGCTTTCTAGGTAAAGACAGCAAACTGGAAACACATTTGGATTCCTCCAGAAACCCAAAAAACAGTACTAAAATAACTGTTGAAAGAATAAACACTTAAGAATTAAGAGAAATACTAAGAGACAGCAGTAACACATTTTTGAAATATGGAAAGTAGATGAATATAGAAAGCACATTGCTTTCTCAGTAGTAAGCCTGAGAAAGAAATAATAAACCGGATGTGGGGAGAGTTGAGAAGCATTCCTATTTACTCTGCAGAACTCCCAAATGGCTTCAGAGTTGCTGATACCAAGTATTTCGGGAAGTGGTGGGAAAGGAGGGTTAAAACAGGAACACTACTAGTTGAATGTCGGGGTAAGAAGCAGCTAGAAAGAGAACTCAAGAACACAATCCCATTCACAATCGCAACAAAAAGAATAAACTATCTTGGAATAAAAGTAAAAGTAAAATACCTATACAATGAAAACTAGACTTTCTTGAAAGAAATTGAGACAACATAAAGGATGGAAAGACATTCCATGCGCATGGATTGGAAGAATAAACATTGTTAAAATGTCCATGCTATCTAAAGCAATCTACAGATTCAATGCAATCCCAATCACAAACCCCATGACATTCTTTACAGAAATAAAACAAGAATCCTAAAATTCATATGGGGCAATAAACGACCCTGAATTGCTAAAGCAATCCTGAGGAAAAAGGACAAGGCTGGAGGCATCACAATCCCTGACTTCAAAATACACTACAAAGCTATTGTAATCAAAACAGCATGGTACTGGTACAAAAACAGACACATAGATCAATGAAACAAAATTGAAAGCCCAGAAATAAAACCACATATCTATGGACAGCTAATCTTTAACAAAGGAGCTGAGAACATACAATGGAGAAAGGAAAGTCTCTTCAACAAATGGTGCAGGGAAAATTGGACAGACACATGTAAAAGAAGGAAAGTAGTGCGTTTTCTTATACCATTCACAAAAATAAACTCAAAATGGATCAAAGACTTGAAGGTAATACCTGAAACCCTGAGACTTCTAGAAGTAAATATTGGAAGTACATTCTCTAACATCAGTGTCTTAGAAGGATCTTTTCAGACACCATGTCTTCTCAGACAAGGGAAACAATAGAAAGAATTAAAAAATGGGACTTCATCAGACTAAAGAGCTTCTACAAGGCAAGGGAAAACAGGATTGAAACAAAAACACAACCTACCAACTGGGAAAAAATATTTGCAAATCACATATCTGACAAAGGGTTAATCTCCATAATATATAAAGAATGCACACAACTGAACAATAAAATCTCAAAACACCCGATCAAAAAATGGGCAGGAGATAGAAACAGACATTTCTCCAGAGAAGATATACAGATAGCCAATAGGCACATGAAAAGATGCTCATCATCACTGATCATTAGGGAAATGCTCACAAAAACTACACTAAGTATCACCTTACACCCGTTAGACTGGCTATAATGACCAAGACAAAAAATAACAAATGTTGGAGACGTTGTGGAGAAAAAGGAACCCTCACACACTGCAAGTGGGAATGCAAATTGGTGGAGACACTATGGAAAGCAGTATGGAGATTTCTCAAAAAATTAAAAACAGAAATACCGTATGACCCAGCCATCCCACTACAGGGTATCTATCCAAAGAACTTGAAATCAGCCATTCAAAGAGACCCATGCACCCCTATGTTCACTGCAGCATTATTCACAATAGCCAAGACATGGAAGCAACCCAAGAGCCCATCGACCACTAATTGGATAAAGAAGATGTGGTATATATACACAATGGAATGCTGTTCTGCCATAAAAAAGACAAACTCATCCCATTCAACATGGATGGACCTGGAGGGTATTAAGCAAAATAAGGCAGACAGAGAAAGACAAATACCATATGATTTCACTCATATGTGGAAGATAAACAAACACATGGACAAAGAAAACGGTTCAGTGGCTACCAGGGGGGAAGGGGGCTGAGGGTGGGCACAGGAGGTGAAGGAGAGCACTTACATTGTGAAGGACAAAAAATAATGTACAACTGAAATTTCACATGTTGTAAACTATTAGGAACTCAATTTAAAAAAAGTGAAGAAAAAACAACCAAAAAAAGCTATCATTAATACATTTAGAGAGAAAAGAGAAAATATTCCATCTATTAAATAAGAACAAGATGCTATAAAAGATAAACATCAAGGAAACAAAATTAGTAACAAAAAGCTCCTGAAAATTAAAAATGTAACACTAATGAAATGCAGAAGAATATACCCATTCCCTCATTCAAAAATATTCATTGAGCATCAACTAGTGCCAATTATTTTTCTAGCACTAGGCATATACCAATCAACAAAACAAACAAAAATCTCTACCCTCATGAGGCTTAAATTCAGGTGGAAGGAGACAAACAATAAAACACAAGAAAATACTATATCACATCTCAGAGAATAGGGCTTAAGGAAAAATTTTAAACAGGGATGAAGGATAAAAATTGCCAGTATGCTAGGCTTTTTAATAGATAGTCAGGGGAGGCCTCATTGATAAGATTCCATTTAAACAGAGATGTGAAGAAGATAAAAAAAGCAAATCAAATAGTTATCTGGAAGAGCATTCCATGCAGAGAGAAGTGCAAAGACAAAGTTCACGAGGCAGGAATGCTGTTAATGAATCTGAGATATATGAAGTAAGTCACCAAGGCTGAACTGGATTAAGTAGGGGAAGTAAGAATGGTAGATCATGGGGGCCAGCCCAGTGGTGCAGCAATTAAGTGCGCACGTTCCCCTTGGGTGGTCTGGGGTTCGCCCATTCGGATCCCGGGTGCGGACATGGCACCACTTGGCAAAAGCCATGTGGTAGGTGTCCCACATATAAAATAGATGAAGATGGGCATGGATGATAGCTCAGGGCCAGCCTTCCATGCCAGGGCAATTCATGTAGAAGTAGTGAGAAGTGGTGAAATTCTGGATATCATTTTAGGGTAAGTCAATATGACTTGCTGACAGATAGGATGTGGAATGTATGAGAAAGAGGGAATTAAAGATGACTTCAAGACCTTTTACTAGTAACAGGAGATTTAGGGATAAGGAAGTGGGAGAGATCATTCCTTATAAAGCAAAACAAAACAAGATGGAAAATCATAAACAAAATACAGTCATGCATCACTTAACAACAGAGATACTTTCTGAGAAATGCTTCTTTAGGTGATTTGTCACTGTGTGAACATCATAGAGTGTACTTACACAAACCTAGATGGGATAGCTTTCTATACACCTAGGCTATATGGTACTAATCTTACAGCTCTACCATTGTACATGTGGTCCACTGTCAACTGAGAAGTTGTTATGTGTCACAAGACTGTAAATCAATCAAGTAGACTCAATACCCAAACAACAGAGTTTCTAGATAGATCCTCCAAGATTCTGAGACTTAGAGACAGAGAAGAGATGTCACATACAAGAGCTCAAGAATCAGATCAAGGGCATATATTTAAAAACCTACAGCCAACATTATGCTTAATGATAAAAAAAAAAAAACCTGGAAGATTTCCTTCTAAGATTGGGACCAAGACAAGGCCATGAGCTTTTGCCATTCCTATTTGACATTGTACTGAAATTTCTAGCCAGGTCAGTTAAGAAGAAAAAGAAATAAAAGACATCCAAATTGGAAAGGAAGAAGTAAAATTACACTTATTCACATAAGACATGATCTCATGTAATTAAGGAATCCACTAAAAAAACTATTAGAACTAAAAGATGAGTTCAGTGAAATTACAAAATTCAATTATATTTCTACACAACAGCAATGAACAATTCAAAAATGAAAGCAAAACATTATTTACCACAGCATAAAAAATAATATACCTAAGAATAAATTGAACAAAACAAGGATAAGACTTGTAGACTAAAACCAAAAAATATTGTTAAAAGAAATTAAAGATCTAAATAAGCGGAAAGATATTTCATGACAATACTCCCCAAACTGATCTATAAATTCAACACAACCCCCATAAAAACCCCAGCTGTCTTTTTTGCAAAATTGTCAAGCTGATCCTAAAATGCATATGGAAATGCAAAGAACCCAGAATGGCCAAAACAATGTTGAAAAAGAACAAACCTGGAGGAATTACAGTTCCCAATTTGTAAACATATTACAAAGCTACAGTAATCAAGACAATATGGTACTGCAATAAAGAAAGACACATAGGTCAGTGGAATAGAACTGAGAATCCAGAAACAAACACTTTCATTTATGGTCAATTGAGTTTGGACCAAATTGTTAAGACAATTCAATGGGGAAAGAACAGTATTTTCAACAAATAGTGCTGGGATAACTGGATATCCACGTGTAAAAGAAGGAAGTTGGAGCCTTATTGTACACCACATACAAAAATAAACTCAAAATGGATCATAAATCTAAATTTAAGAGCTAAAACTATAAAAAACTTAGAAGAAAACATAGGGAATAAACCTTTGTGACACAGACTTAGGCAATCATTTCTCAAATATGATAATGAAAGTACAGCAAAAAACAGATTTCATCAAAATTAAAAACTTTTGCACTTCAAACAACACCAGAAAAAAAGTAAAAGGACAACTCCCAGACAGAGAAAATATTTTCAAATCATATCTAACAAGGGACCTGTATCTAGAATATATAAACAACTATTACAACTCAATAATAATAAGACAATCCAATTTAAAAAAATAGGCAAAGATTACTCAGAAATAAAAAGGAATGAACTATTGATACATGTTATAACCTGGTGAACTAAGCATCACATTTAGTGAACTATTTTTTCCTTTGTACTATTTTTGAAACTTCCTACTTTTGAAAAATGGGATATAACCTTAAAATATTTACTTTCCCATTAGGTCTTTATTTAAACTTAAGACTTTTTGGATAGCCAGGACAGTATCTTTAAAATTTTGTAATAACTTTGTACTATCCTTCTGGTCAAGCTTTTTATTAAGAAAAGCAGGAGCAAAAATAATCAAACATGCAAAAATTTAGCTATAAAAATTTTCACCAATACCAAAAAATTAGAAATAAGCTAAATAACCAACAATTGAAAATAGGTGAAATAAATTATGTCACAACCACCCAATGTAAGCCTATGAGGTCATTAAAAATCATATTGTAGAACAATATTTAATGGCATAAAAATATGTTCGCATATGTTATTAAATTTAAAAATTGCTGCAGGAATACAGTTTTGTTTAAGACAACTACAGATATACACTTGAGAAGAAGAATATATACCAAAAAACACTTTTTTTATTGCATAATGTAAGAAGATACATAAGTCGCCAATAAGCACATGAAAAAATGCTGAGCATCATTAGGCATTAGAGAAATACCAATTAAAGCCACAATGAGATACTACTTCACACTCACTAAGACAGCTAAAATAAAAAAGGCAGGCAATAACAAATATTGGCAAGGATGTGGAGAAAATGGAACCTTTATCCATTACTGGTGGGAATGTAAAATGTAGCAGCCACTCTGGAAAACAGTTTGGCAATTTCTAAAAATGTTAAACAAAATATAGTTACCATATGACCTAGCAATTTCATTCCTGGGTATATACTCAAAAGAATCAAAAGCATATGTCCATGCAAAAACTTGCACACAAATATTCACAGCAGCATTATTCATAACAGCCAAAGTGAGAACAACCCAAACGACATATCCATACAATGGAATGTTATTCAGCCATAAAAAGGAACGAAGGACTGGTACAGGCTACAACATGGATTATCCCTGAAAATATCATATTAAATAAAGAAGCCTTGTGAGGCCACATATTTTAAGACCTCATTAATATGAAATTTCCAGAATAGACAAATCTATAGAGACAAGAAGTGGATTCATATTTACCTATAGTTGGTGACAGTATGGGGAATGGAGAGAAACTAACGAGTAGGAAGTTTCTTTCTGGAGTGATTAAAATGTTCTAGATTAGATTTTGAGATGGTTGGCCAACTCCTAAATACACCAAACTCCACTGAATTCTATGCTTTAAATGGGTGAAATTTTGTGGTATGTAAATTATATCTCAATAAAACTGTTTAAAACAAGAAATCAGCTCAGAAATCAGCAATACTGGAACCTAAACACAAAGCAGGAATGTCTCCAAAATTCTGAAGAAAAACTATTTCCAACCAAGAGTTCTATATACAGCCAAATTACCAATCAAGCATGAGGAGAGAATAAACACATATTTAATTATGCGAAACCAAAAAATTTTCTCCCTATACATACTTTCTCATGCAGCTACTACAGAATATGTTCCATAACAGTTTTCAAAGTAGACTTAAAAGAGGAAGAAATGGTAGAAAAAATAGTTGATATGAAACAGAAGAATAACAAAAAGAAGGTTCAATACAAAGGTAAAAGAAGATATCAATGTGACAGCTATGTGATAGATCTAGAAAACAAACCCTCCATGTTGGTACAGATCAAAACAATGCCAGGAGAGATTTCTACAAGAAGATGAAATTAATTCAATATGTATCTCTATATGATCAGAGAAAACTCAGACAACTGTCAAAAGAGCTGGGGGTTTACCTGATGATAGGCATAGAAAATTTTAGAAGAAAATCTGGCTGAATACATGACTTGTGACTAGGGAAGAATTTTTTCAAGTTATGAAAAGGATAAATCAGGGGCTGGCCCCACAGCTGACTGGTTAAGCTCGTGCACTCTGCTTTGGTGGCCAAGGGTTTTGCTGGTTTGCATCCTGGGCACGGACCTAGCACTGCTCATCAAGCCATGCTGAGATGGCATCCCACATAGCAGAACTAGAAGGACCTACAACTAAAATATACAACTATGTACTGGGGGACTTTGCGGAGAAGAAGAAGAAAAAGAGAAGACTGGCAACAGATGTTAGCTCAGGTGCCAATCTTTGGGGGGAAGAAAAAGGACAAATCATAGAGAAAAAACTACTACATTAAATTTAAGAATTTTTGTTTACCAAAAGCCACCATTAAATAAAATAAAAATATAAGCTACAAATTGGGAGTATATATGTAACATATAATTGAAATGGGACCAGTACATAAAATTTATAAAGAATACTTTTAAAAAAAGAAATATGAGCAAACAAAAAACTGACATTTCAAGAAGATACATGAATGGCCATAAAATATATAAAAATATGTTCAACATAATTAATAAGCAGGGAAATGCAAATTATAATTACAATAAGATATCATTTTATAACAATTAGATTGTCACAAGTTAAGAAGTCTGAGAATAAGTTGTACTGGCAAGAATGAAGCAAAAGGAATTTTCGGCTGCCACTGTTAATGTACATTGGTACAACTACCTTGGAAAACATTTTGGGATTATTTTATAAATCTAGCATTCACATATCCTACTAAACTAGCAGTTCCACAACGAAGTACATATCCCAGAGACTGAATAATAGGTGAACCAGAAGACTGGTATGAGCATATTTAAAGCAGCACCACTCATAACAGAAAAAACCACCCACATACCCACCAACAGGAGAATGGACAAATCAATTATGTATATTAATACCATGTAATTTTTTATTGTGGTAAAATATAACAAAATTTACCATTTCAACAATTTTCTTTTTTTATTGACATACAATTGACATATAACATTATATTAGTCTCAGGTGCACAACATAAGGATTCACTATTTGTATACTGCAAAATGATCACCACAATAAGTCTAGTTAATATCTACCATCATTCATAGTTACAGGTATTTTCTCCTGTAATGAGAACTTTTAAGATCTACTCTCTTAGCGACTTTCAAATATACAATATGGTATTATTAACTATAGTCATCATGCTGTAAATTACATTCCCAGGACTTATTTATTTTATAATTGGAAGTTTGTACCTTTTGACCACCTTCACCCATTTCACCCACCCCTGATCCCCTGCCTATGACAACCACAATCTGTTCTCTATTTTAACAATTTTAAATGTACAATTCAGTGGCATCGAGTACATTCACACTGTTGTACAACCATTACCACCTTCTATCTCCAGAACTTTTTCATCATCCCAAACTGAGACTCTGTACCCAATAAACAATAACTCCCTATTCTCCCAATACCATGCAGTTTCTTTAATACTCTTTTTTTGTGGTAAAATACACATAGCATAATAAATCTTATCATTTAAACTATTTTTAAGAGTACAATTCAGTGGCATTAGGTACATTTATTGTTGTGCAACCATTACCACTACGCATCTCCAGAACTTTTAGTCAAACTGAAACCTTGTACCCATTAAACGATGACTCCCCATTCCCCTCAAAACCATATAATATTATACAGCAACTAAAAAGAACAAACTACATGCAACAAGATGGATGAATCTTAGATGCATATTATTGAGGGGAAAAGAAGTCACAGAAGACCTTATGCTATATCTTAGTATTTCTGTAAAACTCAAAAACTAGCAAAGCCAAACAATTTATTGCTTAGGAAAACATACACTTTTATCATATAACTTTATTTTTCAGCGCACAGTAATGATAAACATAAAATTACAGATAGCAGTCACCTGTGGGAAGGAAGGGAGGAGAATGATCAGAAAGTAATATAAAGATGGCTGCAGTAGTATTAATAATCTTCTGGTTCTGAACTTGAGTAGGTTCATTTTGCTGGTGTGCTGCCTAACGTACGTGTGTTTTGTATATTCTGTTGCATCAAATGCTACATTAACATCTAAAGACTGAATAGGAGCTTTCCATTAAACATGTGTATTGAAAACTTATGTACCATTTCAAATCCTCGCAGTCTTATCTCTTATTCTAGCTATTGCTGTTGCAAACAGTATTGTGACTAGTTAGACACACATATTTTGTCTAATTTCAAGTAGACGCTACTGACAACACACGGTTTCAGACTCCATACATTTGTCTCTTGTTTGATGGCTTCAGCTCTGCACTTACACATGCATAACTCTTAAAATCCTTCCTCCTTTCTTCCCCAAGGCAAATAGATGGTCCTGAGATATGATTCATTAGGGTTCTCAGTTGGTCCCACAGGGTTGAGCAACCAGTAGCCAACTCATTAATGCATTCTTGTATGGATTCTCCATCCTTCCTATTTTTATTCCCATAGCTCCACTCCTGCATCCTAGGATAACATTCGTTTTTTTTTTTTTTTTTTTTGAGGAAGATTAGCCCTGAGCTAACATCTGCTGCCAATCCGCCTCTTTTTGCTGAGGAAGACTAGCCCGGCGCTAACATCTGTGCCCATCTTCCTCTACTTTATATGTGGGATGCCTACCACAGCATGGCTTTTGCCAAGTGATGCCATGTCCGCACCTGGGATCTCAACCAGCAAATCCCGGGCCGCAGAAGCAGAACGTGCACACTTAACCGCTGAGCCACTGGGCCGGCCCCTAGGGTAACATTCTTAAATAAGCTACATTCTTTAATAAACTACTAGGCCTCTGCTTAGAGGAAATAAGCCTCTATGGCATATGGAACTCAATTGCTTATTTCAGCACCCAGTTGAAAAACCACTAAGATGACAAATAGGTCGTAAATTCCTAAGAACAAAGAGTAGGAAGGAAGACTATGCAAGGGACAAGGAGAGGCAAAAGTTTAAAAGTTGATGGACATGCAGTAGACAAGAAAAAGCTGAAAAATCTAAGTTTACATATACGTGAGAATCATAGAAAAGCAGAGTATATATGTGTACGTGTGATTGAGAATATATATATATACGAGTGTATGTGTGTATGTGTGTAGAAGATGGGGTAAGGAGTGGCAGGGAGACTAAAACAACAAAATGCATGTAGATTCTCATTCAGAACTCTGGGAACGTTCAGGTATTAGAGATAAATGGCACCTCTGCAAGGGGTGCTGTTGAAGGAGGTCAAAAATAGGAAAATAGGTTGGAATTCTTTGAAATGAGCTAGACCCTTACCCTACATCGTGAAATAACATTCCCTTGCTCACACCTGTAGAAGATGGGAAATTTACTTTATAGAGAAAATGGAAACACAGAATTTCAGAAGTAGTTAGGGACATTAAACAAAGCTAAATGTAGGAGTAAAGTACCACACTGAAAATGGGAGGAATTAAATGGAAGTATGCATATGGAATCACAAGAAGCCCAGCAACACATCCAGAACATTAGTATCCAGATTTATAACCTGTAGGCAGAGAAACAATCTAACTGACCCAAGAAAAACAATCTAGAGATAGGACATTTGGAAGTCACCAACTAAATGGTGAGGTCTACAATTAATTACAAAACATATCTCTAGTCCTAGTATCTCTTGAGTGTACCAGTGGATCCAACGATTTATTCTCTCTCAATGAATGTCTCTCAGGAACCTCAAGGTAACATGTCCAAGCCAAAACTTTCATTCCCCCCTCAATACAATTGCTCTTCTTATATTCCCTATCCAAGTACTAAGCCAGCAATCTAGAAATCATCCTTAATTACTCCCTCTCCTCATCCAATATATTCCATAATTTTTATATAGACATATAGATTCTCTCCATCTCTTTCTCTCCCTCTCTCTCTCTCTCTTTTTTTTGTTAGAAACAAAGGTATACCAGAGTTGCAATCACAGAATAACAAGGTAAGATGGGCCAAAAACAAATTTTTGGTGACAAACCAGTGCTCTTCTTCCTACATGCTATGGAAAGGGCTAATGCAAAACAAACAGATTTTACTGGTATTTAACACATTAACTAACAAGAAGAGTCCCAGCATTAGAATGGCAGGCTTGATGGTGAAGTAGAAGATTGGAAGTGAAAGAAAACAATAATAGGCTGTGCCACAGAAAGAGAGGACAATCAATGGGGTGCTAGGGAGAACAGAGAAGCTCTGTGTATACTTAAAAATCTTTATACCAGTTGGTTGTTTCAATGAAACGACTTCACATAGGTTATCTGTTTCAGAGTTTCCAGGAGTTTCCCTTAGCTTAGCACATTGCTACTAAGATTGATGGCATATACAACGTCTTTGTTTTGTGCTCTATATGGACACCTTTCTTGTATATTAGATCACTGACACAGACTTAAGTGCATACATATGAAAATTATTCGCACAAAGTAGAGAAGATACAATATACATTTCTCATAAAGTTTGAATCTTCAAAAAATAAGGTGAGAGGCATATACATTCTCCCTTAGTTGTCCTTCTTAATATAGGTTCACATCAATGCATACCACCAGTACCATCCCATTCCAAGCTATCATTTCTTGCCAGAACTACTAGTCTCCCTATATCCTATCAAGAGCCTCTCCAAATCATGCTCATAAAGCAACGAGAGAGATTCTTCTGAAATGCCAGTCAGTCCCCTGTTTAAAAGCATTAAATAACTTCTCAGAACCCTTAAAATGAAATGCAACTTCTCCAATATGGCTAACAATATGGCACTACAGGAACAAGCTCATGACGATTTTTCTTCCTAAAGTCAACTCTCATCACTTCTCTCTTCATACTCATATTCTTCTAATTCTTTATTTGTGCCATGCTCGCTAGCGAGAGCTCTCTCTCTTTTTGCTCCTGAACTTTCATACAGGTTGCTCCCCTGGCTGGAATACATCACTCTCCTCTTCATAAGGCTCACTCTCACTTTTCCTGAATGTAACATTTTAAAAGATTCTTTTTATGAAAAACCTTTCTGATGCATCTGGTCCCATATTCAATTCTTTAAAACTAGTATCAACATGAGCACCATGGCAGAGTGAACTTACCCAGGAATCTCTCCCCTCCAACATACAACAGGAAAGAGCAACCATATTCCAAGAGAAAATAGCCTAACAGCACAAAAAACTCAGAAAGAATGCAGCCACATGACAGAGGGCAGAGAGGCTGGAGATGCCCACGGACGAGCTGGAACGGGGTAAGAGAGAACTTCGCTCCCTTCCCTAAAGACTGGGGTAGCTGCCGCGGGAGGCTCCAAGAGGGAAGGAGTGGGGCAGGGGTCCTGCGTCTGAGGGATCACCAAGGACTCCCTAGGGCCCTTGCAGCTAGAGGGAGCCCTCTAACGGAGCGAAAGCTTGTGCGTGAGGTGAACCTCATCAAGCCAAGACAGCAGGAGGCAAGATACTGAGAGCTGATCGGGAAACCCAGGACTGCATACAGGAGAAAGCGTTCATCCCCTGACCTGTGCCACGACATCTTGGCTGAAAGCAGAGGGCTCAGAATATGCAGCTCTTGACTCCCACCCAGTGGGGACAGGCTGTACCTGCAACCGAATAATATCAGAATGGGAAAGACCAGACATTCCAACATCAGGCACTACATCAAATCTCCACACCAGAGAGAAAACAACGAGCACCCAGAACTCAGTCCTGAGGACACAGAAATAAGTAAACTAAACGACAATGAATTCAAAATAGCTATCATCAAAAAACTCAATGAAGTAAAAGACAATAAAGGGAAACAATTTAACGAGTTCAGGAGCTACTTCACAAAACAGATTGAAACTATGAAGAAGAATCAATCAGAATATTAGAGATCAAAGACACAATGGAAGAGCTATAACAAAATATGGATTCCCTGAATGCTCGTGTGGACACCATAGAGGAGCAAATCAGCATAATCAAAGACAAACATGTTGAAATGTTCCAGACAGAGGAGGAGACAGAACTATGACTACAAAGAAATGAAGAAAGTCTCTGAGAAATATCCATCTCAATGAGGAAATGCAACATAAGAATTGTAGGTATTGCAGAAAGTGAAGAGAAGGAGAATGGAACAGAAAGCATGTTCAAAGCAATAATAGCAGAGAACTTCCCAAATCTAGGGAAAGAGAGGGAAACGTGTGTGGATGAAGCTTCCAGATCTCCTAGATTTGTCAATGTAGAAAGACCTACTGCAAGGCATACAGTAGTAAAACTGGCAAAAAGGACTGACAAAGAAAGAAGACTCAGGGCAGCAAGGCAGAAGAAAATAACCTACAAAGGCACCCCTATCAGGCTTTCAGCAGATTTCTCTGCAGAAACCTTACAAGCTAGGAGAGAATGGAATGACATATTCAAAACTTTAAAAGATAAAAATCTTCAGCCAAGAATACTCTATCCAGCAAAAATATCCTTCAGATATGAGGGAGAAATTAAATCTTTCCCAGACAAACAAAAGCTGTGGGACTTCATAGCCACAAGACCCCACCACCTAAGAAAGTCTCAAGAAGGCCCTCATACCAGAAAAAAGAAAAAAAGGGAGACAGGAGTCACAAAACACAGAGTAAGGAGACAAATAGCAGAATCAGGATAGGATAGCAAATATTCAACTACAGCATTAGGTCAAAGGGTAGGAAAACACAAAAGACAAAGACAATCTTGTCACTTTAACCACAAACTCACAACACAACTTGGAATCAGATATGAGAACACTGACTTTGAAGGGTAGGAGGAGCGGGACTGAATCAGTCTAGACTAAGGGAATTAGAGGCCATCAGAGATTGGACTATGTTATATACAAGATTCTGAATACAAACTTAAGGGTGGCCACTAAACTTAAAAGCAGAACAGAGACACAAAAAGTAAATAAGGACAAAACAGAGAAAGACATCATAAAAAACTGCATAATTCAATGGGTAGACCAAAACACACAGGACAAGAAACAAAGGAAATGCAGGAAAACTGGAAAATGAGTGATATAATGACAGCATTAAGCCCTCATACATCAATAATCATCCTCAATGTAAACGGATCGAACTCTCCAATAAAAAACACAGAGTGGCAAGATGGATTAAAGAAGAAGATCCAACAATTTGTTGCCTCCAGGAAACACATCTCAGCTCCAAGGACAAACAGAGGCTCAGAGTGAAGGGGTGAAGAAGATCCAACAATTTGTTGCCTCCAGGAAACACATCTCAGCTCCAAGGACAAACAGAGGCTCAGAGTGAAGGGGTGGAAGACGATACTCCAAGCTAATGGCAAACAAAAGAAAGCAGGTGTTGCAATACTTACATCAGACAAAGTATAATTCAAGATAAGGCAGGTAAAGAGAGACAAAGAGGGGCAGTATATAATGATCAAAGGGACATTCCATCAAGAAGAAATAATGCTTATAAATATCTATGTACCCAACACAGGAGGAGTAAAGTTCATAACGCAACTATTAACAAATGTAAAAGAAGATATTAAAAATAACACAATAATAGTAGGGGATCTCAACACCCCACTCACATCATTGGACAGATCATCCACACAGAAAATCAACAAGGAAACAGTGGAATTAAACAAAAAGCTAACCCAGTTGGACTTAATATACATTTATAGAACACTCCATCCAAAAACAGCAGAATACACATTCGTCTCAAGTGCGCACAGAACATTCTCAAAGAGAGACCATATGTTGGGAAACAAGGCAAGCCTCCATAAATTTAAAGAAACTGAAATAATAACAAGCATCTTCTCCGATGATAATGCTATAAAGCTAGAAATCAATTACAAGAAAAAAGCTGATGTGCCGACCAAGTGGTGCAGCGGTTAAGTGTGCATGTTCCACTTTGGCAGCCCGGGGTTCGCTGGTTTGGATCCCAGGCGCGGACATGGCACCCTCAGCAACCCATGCTGCGGCAGGTGTCCCACATATAAAGTAGAGGAAGATGGGCACAGATGTTAGCTCACGGCCAGTCATCCTCAGCAAAAAAGAGCAGGATTGGCAGCAGATGTTAGCTCAGGGCTAATCTTCCTCAAAAAAAAAAACAAAACAGAGAAAAGAAAAAGGCTGAGAAAGGGACAAAGATGTGAAGACTAAACAATATGCTATTGAACAAGCAATGGATCATTGAAGGAATTAAAGGAGAAATCAAAAAATATGTGGAGACAAATGAAAATGATAATATGGCATACCACCTCATATGGGATGCAGCAAAAGCTGTATTAAGAGGGAAAGTCATTGCAATACACGCTCACCTTAACAAACAAGAAAAATCCCAAATAAGCAACCTCAAACTACACCTAACTGATTTAGAAAAAGAAGAACAAACAAAGCCCAAAGTCAGCAGAAGGAGAGAAATAATAAAAATCAGAGCAGAAGTAAATGTTATTGAAACAAAAAAGGCAGTAGAAAGGATCAATGAAACAAAGTGCTGGTTCTTTGAGAAGATAAATAAAACTGACAAAGTCCTAGCCAGACTTACAAAGAAAAAAAGAGAGAAAGCTCACATAAACAAAATCAGAAATGAAAGAGGAGAAATAACAACAGACTCCATAGAAATACAACAAGTTATAAGAGAATACTACAAAAAACTAAATGGATAACCAACAAAATGGATAACCTAGAGGAAATGGATACATTCTTAGACTCTTACATCCTCCCAAAGCTGAGTCAAGAAGACACAGACAATCTGAATAGACCAATCACAAGCAAGGAGACTGAAAGAGCAATCAAAGGCACCCCAAAGAATAAAACCCCAGGATCAGATGGCTTTCCTGGGGAATTCTACCCAACTTTCACAGAGGATTTAATAACTATCCTCTTCAAGCTATTCCAAAAAATTAGGGAAGATGGGAACACTTCCTAACACATTCTATGAGGCCAACACCACTCTGATCCCAAAGCCCAAAAGAGCACAAAAAAGAACTACAGGCCAGTATCGCTGATGGACATAGATGCAAAAATTCTCAACAAAATTTTGGCAACCAGAATTCATCAATACATCAAAAGGATCATACATCACGATCAAGTGGGATTCATACCAGGGACACAGGGATGGTTCAACATCCGCAAATCAATCAATGTGATACACCACACCAACAAACTGAGGAATAAAAACCACTTGATCATCTCAATAGATGCAGAGAAAGCACGTGACAAGCTCCAACAGCCATTTAAGATAAAAACTATTAACAAAATGGGGATAGAAGGAAATTACCTTAACATAATAAAGGCCACATATGACAAACCCACAGCCAACATCATACTCAATGGACAACACTGAGTGCCATTCCCCTGAGAACAGCAACAAGACAAGCATGTGCACTCTCACCACTTTTATTCAACATAGTACTGGAGGTTTTGGCCAGAGCAATTAGGCAAGAGAAAGGAATAAAAGGAATCCAAATAGGGAGGGAAGAAGTGAAACTTTCGCTGTTTGGTGACGACATGATCTTACACACAGAGAACCCCAAAAAATCCATTGGAAAACTAATAGAAATAATTAACAGCTACAGTAAAGTTGCAGGGTACACAGTCAACTTAGAAAAATCACTTGCTTTTCTACACTCCAATAATGAACTTACAGAAAGAGAACTCAAGAATATGATTATATTTGCAATCACAACTTAAAGAATAAAGTACCAAGGAATAAATTTAACCAAGGAGGTGAAGGACTTATACAATGAAAACTATAAGACATTACTGAGAGAAACTGATAAGGACTTAAAGAGATGTAAATAGATTCCTTTCTCATGCATCAGAAGAATAAACATAGTTAAAATGTCCATACTTCCCAAGGCAATCTACAGATTCAATGCAATCCCTATCAGAATCCCAATGACACTCTTCACAGAAATAGAGCACAGAATATTAAAATTCGTATGGGGCCATCAAAGACCCCAAATTGCTAAGGCAATCCTGAGAAAAAAGAACAAAGCTGGAGGTATCACAATCCCTGACTACAAAATGTACTACAAAGCAATAGTGTCCGAAAACGGCATGGTACTAGCACAAAAACAGGCACACAGATCAATGGAACAGAACTGAAAGCCCAGAAATAAAACCACATATCTACGGACAGCTAATCTTCAACAAAGGTGTCAAGAACATACAATGAAGAAATGATAGTCTCTTCAATAAATGGTGTTGGGAAAATTGGACAGCCACATGCAAAAGAATGAAGGTAGACCACTATCTCACACCATACACAAAAATAAACTCAAAATGGATCAAAGACTTGAAGATTCATCCTGAAACTATAAAACTCTTGGAAGATAATATTAGTAGTACACTCTTTGACATCGAACTTAATAGGATCTTTTCAAATACCATGTCCTCTCAGACAAGGGAAACAAAAGAAAAAAATAAACAAGTGGGAATTCATCAGACTGAAGAGCTTCTGCGATACGAAACAAACTAGGATGAAAACAAAGAAACAACCCTCCAGTTGGGAGAAAATATTTGCAAATCATATATCTGACAAGGGGTTAATCTCCATAACATATAAGGAACTCACACAGCTGAACAATAAGAAAGCAAACAACCCGATCAAAAAGTGGGCAGAGGAGATGAACAGATATTTTTTCAAAGATATATAGATGGCCAATAAACACATGCAAAGATGTTCAAGATTACTAATCATCAGGGAAATGCAAATCAAAACCACACTAAGATAACACCTTACGCCTTTTAAAACAGCTATAATCACTAAGACTAAGAATAACAAATGTTGGAGAGGGTGTGGAGATAAGGGAACCCTCATACACTGCTGGTGGGAATGCAAACTGGTGCAACCAGTATGGAAAACAGTATGGAGATTCCTCAAAAAACTAATAATAGAACTACCATAAGACCCAGCTATCCCACTACTGGGTATCTACCCAAACAATGTGAAATCAACAATCCAAAGTAACACATGCACCCCTATGTTCATTGCAGCACTACTGACAATAGCCAAGACATGGAAGCAACCCAAGTGTCCACCAACCAGTGACTGGATAAAGAAGATGTGGTATATACATATTCAATGGAATACTACACAGCCTGAAAAAAAACCAATTCATCCCATTGCAACAACATGGAAGGACCTAGAGGGAATTATGCTAGGCGAAATAAGCCAGTCTGAGAAAGAAAAACACCAGATGATTTCACTCATATGTGGAATATAAACAAGTACTTAGAGAAAGAAAACAGTTCAGTGGTTACCAGGGGAAGGGGGATTGGAGGTGGGCACAGCGGGTGAAGGGGAGCACTTATGTGGTGACAGTCAAGAAATAATGTACATCTGAAATCTCACATTGATGTAAACTATTAAGAACTCAATAAAAAAAATAGTATCAACATTAGAATTAAATAGTCCTCCTATATATTTCCATAGTGTCCTATATTTTTTCAATCATATCACTTGTCACTATCTTACAAAGTATGGAATCTCCAGTTTCTACCACATGACCTAAGTACTTAGTGCTAAGTATGCACTAAGCACTTGTTAAATAAACAAATGATCTGCCAGAACTATAAGCTGTAATTGTCTTAATTTATCTTTTTATTTTTCTCTCAAGAACAATCTGACCTTCAGGAATAGACATAACATGCAATTAATGCCCAAGTAAAAAAGCCATTAATTTTTAAAACAAAAGTTTGACAAAACTATGTAAAAACACAAAAATATCATTTAGGCTAAAAGACGTACTATATTTTAAAGTGAAAAAACTTGGAAGAGACTGTTGAAATGAGTATATAATACTTAATGCTTTAAATTTATAGTTAAATATGAGTATTATCTCATAATACCTACAATTTTCTAGTATTATATGAATTGCTAATCACATACACCTACTTACATTAATATCTAATGTCTCTATTTTTCCTAGACAATATGGTAAACAAAATACATACTAAGACATGAAGGAATGCCATAAGATTTACCTAGCTGTAACAAATCAGAAATCACTCCAAGCTATTTCATGTGACACCAAGTCATATTGGTTCCAAGAGAACCTTGAAATCCACTCATCTTTATAAATCATGCTAAATATGATCATTTCTAAATCAATCCTAGTAATAAATTATTTTACCTTTTATTCTCAAAAAAAAGGTATTTACTTTGTTTTCATTGTTGCATTTTATAATACAATGTCTTAGATGGTAAGCAGTCATTTCCCCAGATCAAGAGGAAAAGTTGAATTTAAACAAAAACAATGCCATAGACAGAGAGTTTTTACTTGTATTAAGAATAGAAATCAGTGTCCACAACATGCTACATATTCGACTCTTCAAGGATAGGTCTATCTCAAGTATGCAGATATTAATATAGTAGAAAGTGCTAAAGAATGGTGCCATAACCCAAGAGTTTTAATGAGACTTATTCTTGTTCCTTAATGCCCTGGGATTAGCACGACAGTACAACAGACGCTATTTAATTAAAAACCTACCACATACTTCCACAATTTACAAAATTCATAATTTACTTATCAACAATAAATTGTAATGATGTACACTCCTGTTTCCTCCTAGACAACAAATTTCCAAAGGCATTTTTTTCCAATATAGTCTCATGTATTTTATTCTTCACAAATTCCGCTCTACAACTATTCACTCACAAGAGCTTTTTCTACCTGTGAATAAATGTATCTCTGGCTACTAACACAGTCTTTTTAGTTATTCTTAGTAAGGGTCAGTTTAGTAGCTTCTATAGTGCATTTACCACATCGGTTTCATGATATGTGAACCATAGGCTCCATATTTTTCCTCAAATCATATTTTGATATAAAGACATTTGTTTCCAGTTTATATCCTCTTACCAAAAAACAAGTGCCCTCTCAACTTTAATGAAAGTTTTATCTCTCACTTGAGGAATAGTTGCACTGGCTAAAAACAGTTTTACTATTTGCATTTCCTTGTTTTTATATAGACTACATCAATTCTTGGTCCTAGATCACCACCAAATTGGACATTCCACCCTTTCACTTAAGAGTTACTTATCAGGAGAATTCTATAGCAAAGATCCCAAAGACTGATACTTATAAAATCAGTTACTAATGATTTCACAGCTGATCTGATTTTATAAGTATCTATTATCCTATCCTCTCCTTCTTCTCACCAATTTTCTCTAAAATAAATTCACAAATACAACGAACACAATCTGGAAGGATCTCTTGTTAAAGCTGCTAGATGGCCTTTTCCTGATAATACTACTTCAATGCCACATGTTTTTTACAAAGTTAAAGAATCAAGCTGATGTAGTCAAGTTCCCTGTAAAGAAGGGTCTCATAAATCAGCTTACACAAATACCTTTATAAAATTAGTTTATCATTCCATCAGTGCCTAAATTCAGTTAATAGCTTGAGTCCAGAACAACCCAATCAATCTTAAATCAAAATATGAGACCATCCAAACTGATGTATAAAAACCAGAGGCCCATACAGCTCACTTCAGGAATCCAAAATTGAAAGTACAAAGAAATACAAACCAGCAATTAGGAGAGTTATAACCATTAAATTGTTTTGGGAAATGAGGCAGAACAGTTTCTTTTTTTAATCCAAATCAAGAAAATGGGTTCCTTAAGTTAGGGATCTCTAATGATCAGGGTGAGAATACTGCCAATAGACTGAATTGAAGGCACACAAGTCACCAGATTAATGATTTAATTTGTTGTTGGGTAAAATTTAACATGCAAATACAGTGGTGAATTTCATCATTAGCCAAGCATCATTGTTAAGAAAATAAAATGCATACTCTGTAAAGATAGCAAGCAGTTTGATTTGCTGACATTTAAGATGAATATAATTGAGGTTGGATACTTGGGCTGTGACAGTTGTTGCATGTGAGACTAATGAACCAAGACTTCTTTTAACAAGCAATAAAGAGTTATAAAATAGTTACTGAGCATAGAAATGACAATATACATTAGAAAGACATAGTAACTCAAACTGGAAAAATTACTCAATGAAGTTACACTTTAATTTTAATGACCGACCATCTTTATTTGTACAGCACTAAGAAGCTCAATTCTCTTGAGGATGTTTAAACACAGATAGCCGACTCTAGACACTAAACATTCCTGTTTTGCTTGTATAGAGTACAATCTTTATAAAACAGTTATGTATAAAGAACAAAGAAACTTTATTTAGAAGCTCAGAAAATTATTTATATTTCTTACTTTCAAATTTTACTCAACAAATCTTCAGTGAAAATGGTAAAAGGTAAGCTTTGGTTATCACACTCATCAAGAAAAGGTATTAGATGGTTTGATGTAAGTTAAACTACAAAATTATTACTTACCAATAAGATTTCTTCATGGGGAAAAAAACAGAAAAAAATCTTGAATTTTGCACAAGACATAAAATGTAGAAGGGTCTCAGGAATTAAAACACATGTGCTCATTCTTAATTATTCTGGGGAAACTTTCTTTTAATTGTGCAATTATTCTACCAGAGGCAAGTTTAGTCTTAATAGTTTTGTTAACTCTAACCTTATTAACTTACTATACCATTTATAAAAGCTTCAAGAACTAAAAACCAAATGAGGTATGATTTTCTTCATATTTTTAAAGTCACAAAATTATTAACAAGAATTCTAGTTATTTCTTCTATAATTCCTTGAAAACAAACCAAAGATACTTACTGTTGGTTTTTTTCATTTAGAGTATTCATGCCCTGGAGATCAGAAAGAGGTGTTCTGGGATTTTTCCGGGTTATACCTAGCATATGAAAGGCAGAGATTTTCAAATCAATGCTAAAAGAAACTAAACACAATTTTTCTAAGGACAAATGAAATTAACGTACTTCGATAGTATTTGCTAAACATGTCAGAAACATCTAAATAATAACATGAACCAAGCCTCAGGACTATTACTTGCAAATCTGACTTAACCGACAATGAAGTCAACTAGGAAATTTAATAATAAATTTTTTTATTTCTCCTCTCATTTAAATATTATCAGAAAATAAAAGGGTAACTGGGCTGAAGGTCTAGAAGTGTACAAGCTCATTTCTTATTTCAATATTCAAAAAATTCCTAATGATTCTTTGGCATCAACAATAAAACTTTTCAACAATAAATATATTGCTGACACGGACTATAGATTTTAGAGATCAATTAATCTCACATATAAAGACACTAAGAATCAAAGACGATAAATTTCTTCCTTAAGGACTAACAAATTTTTTTTTTGGGGGGTGGTGAGGAAGATTGGCCTTGAGCTAACATCTCTTGTCAATCTTCCTCTCTTCACTTGAGGAAGACTGTCGCTGAGCTAACACCTGTGCCAATCTTCCTATATTTTGTATGTGGGATGCCACCACAGCATGGCTTTGATGAGTGGTGTGCAGGTTTGCACTTGGGACCTGAATGCACAAACCCCAGGCTGCCAAAGTAGAACACGGAGAACTTAATCACTATGCCACCAGGCCAGCCCCCTGGATTACCACTATTTTTTAAGTTATAATTTTCTTCAAATCATATGATGAACACTGAAGCTCTATAAACATAAAGCTATCAATTTTCATAACATACACACCCACAAAAAAATTTAATGTAGGTAAGATACATTGGAAAGGAAGAAGTAAACATCTCTATTTGAGGTCATCTTGTATGCAGAAAATCCTAAGTAACTCACAAAAAGCTATTAAGACTAATAAATGAGTTCAGCAAAATTAAAAAACATAAGATCAATATCCAAAAATCAACTTTATTTCTATACAATAGCAATAAACAATCAGAAAATGAAATTAAGAAAACAATTCCATTAATAATAACACCAAAATAATATAAAGGAGTAACATGAACAAAAAAGTATAAAATGTCTAAACTAAAAACTACAAAATATCATTAAAAGAAATTGAAGAAAATCTAAATAAATGGAATGCCATCCATGCTCACGAATTGGAAAACTTAATATTGTTAAGATGGCAATGCTCCCCAAATTGATCTACAGACTAATGCAATCTCTATTAAAATTCCAGCTGTCTTTTTTTTCAGAAATGAGTAAGCCGATCCTAAAATTAACATGGAAATGCAGGGAACCCAGAATAGTCAAACAATGCCGAAAGAGAAAAACATGGTTGGAGGACTCACACTTCCTAAATTCAAAACTTACTACAAAGATAAAGTAAACTGAGACGGTATGGTATCAGCATAAAGATAGACAAATAGATCAATGGAAAGGAACTGAGAGTACAGAAATAAACCTTTACACTTATGATCAATTGAATTTTGACAAAGGTGCCAAGACAATTCAATGGGAAAATAATCTTTCAACAAATGGTGCTGGGAAAACTAGATATCCACATGCAATAGAATGAGGTTGGGTCTAAGGTCAAAATATAAATGCCAAAAGTATAAAACTCTTAAGAGAAAACATAGGAATTGATCTTCCTGACATTGGGTTAGGCAATGGTTACTTAGATATGACACCAAAAGCACAAGCAAAGAAAAAAATGGATAAACTGGACATCATCAGAACTTAAAACTTTTGTGCTTCAAAGAACACTGTATGAAGAAAGTGAAAAGACAACCCACAGAATGGTAGAAAATGTTTCCAAATCAAATATCTGATAAGGAACTTTAATCCAGAATATAAAAAAAAAACCTCGTGCAACTGAATAATAAAAAGACCACCCAATTTAAAAATGAAAAAAGGATCTGAACAGGTATTTTTGCAAAGAAGATATGCAAACAGCTAATAAGCACATGAGAGAATGCTCAACATCATTAGTCATCAGAGAAATGAAAATCAAAATTACAATGAGATACCACTTCACACCACACTAGGATGGATAACACCAAAAATACAGGTAACAAATGTTGGCAAGGACATGGAAAAATTGGAACTTTTCATACAGCGCTGAAGGTGAAATGATAGTCACTTTGGAAAAGTCTAGCAGCTGATCAAAAAATTAAACACAGAGTTACCATACGACCCAGCAACTCCCCTCCTAATTCTATACCCTAAAGAACTAAAGATATATATCTACACCCACACAAAAACTTTCTTTTTACTTATTCAGCTCCTAAGTCATAGACATCAATTACCCCATGACAAATTACCATTTTCTATCACCATATCCATTCTTTTCTTCCATATATTTGCATCTCAGACCTTTCCTCAATACTATTAAGTCAACTTTCAGCTATGTTTCCTCTGTTGGCTTTATTCCTCTGCTTGTTTTCAGTAGTTCAATATCTATTTTCAATATCATTCTGATACATTTTTTTAAAATATTGGCACCTGAGCTGACATCTGTTGCCAATTTTCTTTTCGTTTTTCCTTCTCCCCAACCCCTCAATACATAGCTGTATATTCTAGTTGTGGGTCCTTCTGGTGTGCTGTGTGAGGCACCGCCTCAGCAGGGCCTGATGAGCGGTGCCATGTCTGTGCCCAGGATCCGAACCAGCAAAAGCCCAGGCCCCTGAAGCAGAGTGCACAAACTTAACTACTCAGGCACAGGGCTGGCCCCCTCATTCTGATATTTTATAGTTTTAAATTCACGCTATTTATTTATTGGATTCATGTTCTTAAATTCTTCTATACTGTAAAGTGCTCAGAGGGAATTTTCTTCTCTCTCTTGGAGTATCTTCCCTGCAAACACAACAGAGTGTTTCTTTTAGGGTGGTTCTTTTATGCATTTTATTTGACTTCCTTATTTCCCTCTGTGTAATGATTTGTTAATATCATTAAATATTTTAAACATTAAAAAGGCATAAGGAATAATACACTGAACACTTGCAACTGATCACTCAGATTAGAGAATGAAGTCCTGTGCACCTTTCTTCCTGATCCCATTCCAACAGCATCAGATCCCAACATCACACTCCTGTTGGAATTAGCACAAAAGGCATTTAAAATAGCCATCATAATGTTCAACGACTTAAAGTAGAAGATAGGTCTTTTGAGTTAACAGATAGAAAATGTCAGGAGAGAAATGGAGGCTATAAAAAGGAACCAGAGTATGAGAAATCTGTGAGACAATATCAAATATTCTAAGAACATGTAATTGAAGTCTCAGAAGGAAAAGAGAAATTGTAGCAGAGTACATTTTTGAAAAAATATTGGCCAAAAGTTTCCTAAATTTGATGAAAAACAATGAAGCACAGGTCCAAAAGGTGCAGCAAATTCCAAACAGGATAATATAAAATCACACCTCTGGACATCAAAGTCAAATTGCTGAAAACCAAAAAATAAAAAGAAAACCTTAAAGCAGCCAGAGGAGCAAAGGTACATTAGATATGAAAGAATGACAAAAGGATGACATCTGAGTTTATCACCACAAATAATGGAGGACAAAAGAAAATGGAACATCTTTAAACGCCAGTTTGATAGTTCCTAATGTTAAACATATGCCTAGTTTATGACACAGAAACTCCACTCACAAGTCTTACCCAAGGAATGAAAATAGACTACACAAAATCACTTGAACATTTATAGCAGGGTTTCTCACAATAGCTCAAAACAGTACACAACCCTCATATCCATCAAGAAACAAATGATAAACACAAAGTTGTATACACAGTTATACACACATATGTATAGTGGAATACAACTTGCCTACAAATTAATGCTATATGGAACAACATAGATGATATATATACCCATTATGTTGCATAACAGAATGAGAACACAAAAGAATATATAATGTATGATTCCATTTCTGTACAATTTTTAGAAAAAGCAAAACTAATTTATAGTAACAGAAATCTTAACAGGAGTTGCCTAAAGGAGGTGAGAAAATGTACAAGAGAGCAAGAATAAGTTTTCTGACACAACTTCATTCCATTATTTTATTTTTAATCTTTTTGTGTTCATATGTTTTAGGTTTGTCTCTTATAAACATTTTACAGATGAATTTTATTTTTCTTGGTTGCATAACCTGTTCTTTAACTTTCTGGTTTGGTTCATTTTAATTTAATGGTATTACTGATATATCTGCAATATTTTTTCTGCCTTCTTTTATGCTTTCTATCTACCCTAATTACGGTATGCTTTTATCTAGATTTCTACTGAATATTTTCTTTATATTCAACTTCTTTCCTTTGTTTTAGAAGTTATATATACTCTCCTCCTTGATTATCTTTCAGTTTTTTACAAACTCATGAATTCTCAACTAAGTTAATTTTTTTCTTTTCCTAAAGAGTACAAGAACCTTCAAATGCTTTGATTCTCATCATCCCCTTCCCATAACAGATGTCACCTAGTAATTATATTCACCTTGTTTTCTTCGTTAATCAAGCAAATTAGGCATTACTACTAAGTTTTATAAAGTAATTTCTTATTTAGATTTACACATACTTTTACCAATTTCCTTATCAGATCTCAAAGTTTCTAGTGAGTTCAGCTTCTGTCTTTCTCATCTAAATCTTATTCTAAGTTCTACTGGTGCAGATCTGCTGAGATTACTATCTAGTTTTATTTACCACTATTGTTCATCTTTGCCTGGTATATCTTTGTCCATCCTTTTATTTTCACTGTTTTAAGACTCCTGTAGCCATCATTTAATAATTAAACTTTCTGAAACATTCATTTTGAGATTTTAATTGGTGAGGTTAATCTATTTTCATTAATTTTAAACAGTAGGACCTGTTTCTTGTATCTTATTTTATACTTTCCATTTATTTCACTCTTTAAGCTCATTTTTCCCCTCAGCTTTCATTTGACAGATAAAGGTTTCTTATGCTATTTTAAAAGACAAAGATTCTATTTTTGTTATTGTTGTTGTCTGTAACGCATACTTCATGATTATTTACTCATATTGATTTCCTAAATTTGATAAATATCTATATTCAATCAATTCAAGAGAAACACACTCTGCCTTCCCTGCAGGCTTCACCAAATACATACTAGAATCTCTTGTGTTTGTTTCCGTTTATCATTTTCAAATAGGAATTGTGATCATATACCATTTTTTAATGTTTCATATATATTTTAGAGATTGATCTATAAATGTCTTTGTGTGAACATACGCTTTCATTTCTCTCAGGTAAATATTTGGGAATAGAATTAATGGAACATATGGAAAGTATATGCTTACCTTTATAAAAAACTGACAAACTGTCTTCCAAAATAATTGTACTATTTTACATTGCCAATAGAGTGTTAAGTGTTTCAGCTGCTCCACATCCTCATCATCAGTTAGTATTGTCAACTTCTTAAATTTTAGCCATGATACAGGGTGTTAATGAGACCTCACTGTGATTATAATTTGCATTTCCCTAAGGACTAATGAAGCTGATAATCTTTCATGTGGCTATGGACCATTCATATATCTTCTTTTTTGAAGTGTATGTTCAAATCTTTTGTTCATTTTTAACTCAACTGTTTATCTATTATTGCATGACTTTTTTAAACATTTTGTTCTCAAGTCCATTATCAGTTATCAGTATTCTAAATTATCTCAAATATTGTTTCCCAGGCTGCGGTATGCTTTTTGTTTCCTTAAGAATATCTTTTTAAAAACAGAAGTTTTCAATTTTGGTGAACTCCAATTTTTTATTCTTTTCCTTTTATAGTTCATGCTCTTATGTCTCATCTAAGAAATCTTTGCCTATCCCAAGATCGCAAAAATTTTCTCTCAGGTTTTCTTCTACAAATTTAATAGTTGTACTGTTTACAAAGAGCTGTATGACCCATTCTGAGTTAATTTTTATGCATAATATAGGGTCAAAGTTCTCTTGGAACATGGATAATCCAGTTGTTCCAGCGCCATTGTTTAAAAGACTATACTCTACCCCACTAAATTATCTCAGTGACTTTGTTGCAAATCAATTGACAGTATATGTGTAGATCTCTGGATTTTTTATTTGGTTCTACTGATCTGTTGATCCTTACACTAAGAGACTAATGTCATGATTATTTTAGTCTTGAAATCAAACAGTGTAAGTTCTCCAGCTTTGTTGTTCCTTTTCAAAATTGTTTTGGTCATTCTAGGTATTCTACACTTCTGTATAAATTTTAGTTATTAGCTTGTGAAATTCCACCCAAAAAATCTGCTGTGACCTTCTGGGATTGCATTCAATTTATAGATCCACTTGAGGGAAGAACTGACATCTCAGAAATACAAAAACATATTTCTCTTCATGTATTTAGGCATTTTTCAATTTCTCTCAGTTGTATACAGGTCTAACACATATTTTGTTAAGTTTATCCCTAAGTATTTCATGTTTTGATGTTACGTTATTATCCCTTGCATATTCAATTATTCCCAAACCTGGCACTTTAAAACAACAGTTGATCATGTTACACAGTTTCTAGAGGAACAGGTTTCAAGAGTTGCTTAGCTGGGTAGTTCTGACAGGGTTTCTCATGAGGTTGTATTCAAGTTGTCGGCCAAGGCTGCAGTCCCCTCAAAACTGGAAGCGAACTGAAGGATCCGCTTCTAAAGTCACTTATGTATTTGACGGCAAGCCTCAGTTCCTCACTGCCTGTTGACTAGGGCTATTCACAAATGACAGCTTGCTTCTCCCAGAAACAGTGATGCCAAGAGAGCTAGCAAGTCAGAAATTACCTAAGAGGGAAACTGTAGACTTTTATAACTTAATTTTGGAAATGACATCCTATCACTTCTGCCATGTCCGATAGGTCATAAAGACCAACAGTGGTAAAATGTGGGAGAAGACTACATAAGATTGTGAATACCAGAAGACGGGGATGACCGAGAAATATGTAGGAGGCTGGTTGCCACAGATATATAAATGGCATTTATAAGTTTCATTTTCCAAGTGTTCATGGCTACAATATTACAGTTCAATTTCATATATTTACCTGGTATCCTGTGAGATCATTAATTTTTCAGATCAAACAGCATTTTTTAAACTCCTTATCACTTTCTATATAGATGATCACGTATCTATGTACCTTTTCTTTCTTTTTATTGCCTTATTGCACTATGACCTTTTGTACAATGTTAAATTTCAGTGGCAAAAGCAGACATCTCTGCCTTATTCTCAATGTCAGGGAAGAAGTATTCAATCTTTCACCACCAACAATGAAGTCTGCTGTAGCATTTTCATGCATATTCATTATAGAGTTGAGAAAGTTGCCTTCTATTCCTAGGCTACTAAAAGTTTTTAAGTAGGAGTAAGTGTAGAATTATGAAAAACTCTTTATCCATCTACTAAGACGATAATATGGTTTTTCTTTTTGAGATGGTTAATATGGTGAGTTATATTGATTGATTTTCTATTATCAAATCAACCTTTCATGCCTGGGATAAATTCCACTTGGTCTTCATGTATTGCTTTAATATATTGCTGAATTCAGTTTGCTCTTATTTTCTCAAGGATTTTTATATCTATCATTGTGAGGTATGTTGGTCTGTAATTTTCTTGTGATGTTTTGTCTGGTTTAGGTATTAGAGTGATAATACTGGCCTAATGACATGATTTTTATAGTGTTCCTTGCACCTTTCTTTTCTGAAAGAGTTAAAGAGAACTAGTATTAATCCTTGCTTAAATGTTTCTTAAATAAAATTCACTATTGAAGTTATCCGGGCCTGGACCTTTTTGTGTTTGTGTGTGGGAAGATTTTACTTATGAATCCAATATTGTTAATAGATACAGGAATAATTAGATTTTTCTATTTTTCCTTGGGTCAGTTTTGATAACTTAATGACATTCAAGGAATTTGTCCATTTCATCTAAGTTATCAAATGTATTGGCATAAATGTTCATAATCTCTCTTCAACCTTTTGATGTCTGTACCGTATGTAACTGTGTCCACTCTTTCATTCCAGATAATAGCATTTGTGTCTTCTCTCATATTTCTTGATCAGAATGGCTAGAACTTCACTGTCCAATACAGAAGCCACTGGCCATATATGGCTATCCAAATTTAATTTAATTAAAACATTGGGTTTTAAATTTTTCAAAACTTTCACATGCTTAACAGCCACACGTGGCTAATGGCTACAATTTTGAACAGCATACTTGGAGAACATTTCCATCTTCAGAGAAAGTTCTATTGGACAGTGCTGGGCTCAAGTTTTATCAATTTCATTGCTCTTGTTGAAAAATCAGCTTTTGATCTCCACTGATTTTCTCAACTGTTGGTCTGCTTTCTAGTCACTGATTTTAGCTCTTAACTTTATTATTTACTTCCTTCTACTTATTTTGGGTCTAATATGCTCTTCTTGTTGTAGCATCATCAGGCAAAAGCTTAGATCATTGATTTTTTATTTTTTTCCCTAACATAAGGATTTAAAGCTATGAATTTTTTCTAAGCACTTCTTTAGTTGCATTACTAAGTTGTAATATGTTGTGTTTGCCATTATCATTGACATCAAAGTACTTTCAAGTTGCCATTTTGAATTTTTCTTTACTTGAGTTATTTATGTATATTATTTTCCAAATATTTGAGGATTTCTCAGATATCTTTCTGTTACTGATTTCTATTTTAATTTCATTTTGATCAGACAATATTTTAAAATTTCAATCATTTGTGTGATCATACTGATGCCTGAGGTTAGGGACATTAAGGCAGGCACTGTCAGCAAGGTGAAAGGAGTGAAGCCTATCAAGCCCATAGCTCTTCTCTCACAATTGCTAATCCTTCATCTTATTCACAAACATCACAATCTCCATTGTCCCTAGACTAGATTGAAGGTCAAAAGTATAAGTTCAAATTGAAGTGAGATTATTCTATTCTACCATCTCTCTCTCTTCCTCCTACCATCTTATTCCTTCTCCTTTCCAGAGCTCCTGACCTTTGCGGAAGTGACGCTACAGCTCATGCTCCCAAGAATCCCAATTTCTCCCCACTCCTCTAATTTCCTCCCTGCCAAATCTCAGAGAATAGGCACTGCAGAGAGAAGGTAGAATCACTGGAAATGAACAGGAGGAGGAAGAGCCACAATACCTTTTATGTCTTAATCTTGAAGGTCATACCCTGTCACTTGTGCCACATTCCGTTTGTTAGAGGGAGTCACTAAGTACAGCATATGCCTTTTGAAGGGAGGAGTATCAAAGAATTTGTGTACATGTTTTAAACCACCAAAACAATTCTAATTTTTACCTTAAACAGTCATATATCTTGTTAAAAGATTAAGAGAAGGGAAAAAAATATACATAGTCATTTATTTTTAAACGTATTTATTATTTCTGGTTTCTTTATTCCTTCCAATAATTCATGGATCAGCAAACTAGAGTCCATGGGCCAAATCAAACCCACCACCTATTTTTGCATGGCCTGCGAGCTAAGAATGGTTTTTACATTTTTAAATGGTTGAGGAAAAACTCAATGGAAGAATATTTTTGTGACATGTGAAAATTATATGAAATTTAAATATCAGTGTCCACAGCAAAGTCTTATTGAAACACAGCCATACTTATTTATTTATGTTTATCTATGGCTCCTTTCAGAGCAAAATTGAGTTGTTTCAACAGAGACCATATGACCTACAGAGCCTAAAATATTTACTATCTGACCCTTCTTACCATACATCCAAGTTACCATCTAGTGTCATTTCCCTTCATTTCTGAATGGTACTTTTGCTAACTGACATTGTAGATAATACACTGTAGCAACACTGAATTCTGTTATGTTCTTCTGAAGACTGACAATTTTTCTTCTAACAGATAGTTAACTTGCCTGGACCCAAACTACAAATACAGAAATTCTGCCTGAAATTATTTGTGTTTTTGGAGTTTGGGGGGGGGGGTGGGGTTAATTATGTTTTTGGATATTTTTCAGCCTCCATTGCTTTTTAAAAATTTTTTTCTTTCTTCTCCCCAAAGCCCCTCAGTACATAGTTGTGTATTTTAGTTGTGGGTCCTTCTAGCTGTGGCATGTGGAATACTGCCTCAGGATGGCTTGATGAGTGGTGCTAGTCCACGCCCAGGATCCGAACTGGCGAATCCCTGGGCTGCTGAAGCACATGAACTTAACCACTCAGCCCTGGGGCTGGCCCCTCCATTGCTTTTAATAAGAAGTCAGGTGTTAATCATATCATTATTCCCTTGTATTTGATGTGTCATATTTTCTCCTGGCTGCTTTCAAGATTCTCTCTTTATCTCTAGCATTTAGCAGTTAACCTATAATGTGCCTAGTTGTGGTTTTCTTTTGTATTTGTTCTATTTGGAGGTCACTCATCTTCTTGGATCTCTAAGGTAGTTTTTTTAACCAAACGTGAGAAGTTTTCAGTCACTGTTTCTTCAAGCCTTTTTCTCTCTCTCCTCTACTTATGGGATTCCAACTAAGGCAGGAAGAATTTGGCTTTCCCTCCCACAGGAGCTATGCACAAATACAAAAAGCCCTCAGTCAAAAAAGCAGCAAACCTGCAAATCTCATCAATTGCCATTGTGTCTTTCAAAGGTTATCTCCTATTTGGTTTGCACTGCTTTTTTGACAGGGCTCCTACAGTCTTCCCTGGATACTCACAGCAGTCAGCCAAGTATGGTTGCCAGAATTCATACTCTAACTTTGGGTTTTAGCCCTTTGGCAGCTCTTTCAGTTCCAGGATTATCCTCCTAAATTTGAAGCCGCTTTGCCAGTCCTCAACTTTGTCCTCTGACACCTCAACCCAGTATAGTTGTGATTTTCTGTCGCTGGAGTTATGGAAGTTGGAGAGTACCTTGTGCAAAAGGTCACAAATTCACAATTCTTACCCACAAATTCACTTACTTAATAGAATAAAGTCTCCTCTGGTTTCTGCTTCTTTTTGGTCTTTTAGTATTTTGAGTCTTTTTCCAGTGCTTTTAAACAGTTTGTTATTCTTACATTTTTTCCAGGTTTTATTATTGTTACCTGTGGGAGGGTTCATTCATCTTACCAATTCACCATTATCTGGTAGTCCTCTGGTTTCACATGGCTGGTAGTCCCCTGATCCTTTTTAAAAACAATCTCCCAAACTTGAATTTATAATTTTATATAAAATTTTAATTAATGGTAGTACTATAATGGAAAATGGAATAAACTAATAATGGAAAAGCTCCAAGTTCCACAAATATAGAAATAAATTTATAGGTGAACACAGACAAATGTACAATTTACTCATGCAGCCTAAGGTGAAATTGGTGCCTTCCTATTCTAGACCCATATATATACTAAGCTGGCATACAATCAGGCCTGGGGTCGTCAGACTAAGAAAATGAAAATCAACAAAGCAAATAAACCACTTGCTGATTATTTAAAAGTTAAAAAGAATTAATTCAAGCTCCAAAAAAATATTTAGACAGTTTTAAATAATGTCCCATGGATTAAAAGATTTGGAAAAGGAAATGGATAATAGGAATGACGACTTGTTGTATATCTTTTAGAAACAACAGCAATAATTAAGAGTAACATTTAAGAATGTCTTTTTAAAGGAAACACTTACGTTTCTTCTTTCTAAAAGGAGAAAATACTTTTCAAAATGCATTACACATTTTCTTATACCAAGACAGCAAAAGTAAGAACTGAAGAAAGAACCCACAACATTTGCTTTTAGGAATTCTGCTTACATTCTTCTTTCACTGATAACGGGATACTAAAATTTCATAGAATTTCAATCACAAAACTGTGAAATTAGCAAAGTGAAACTGTGGTGACTTGTAAAAAGCTCAGAACAGAACAGAACATATAAGTAATGAGGTCCATTATATGCAAATTGCTGAGTTAGGCTTTGAGTATTTTGAAGGACCCCTTTATTCTCACTATAGCATTAGCCAAATAAGTGTAATCCAACAACAGGCAAAAGAAACCACTTTCATGCAGAATGAGCATATAACGAATAGAAAGGGGGAAATGGAGACCAAGGGCAACTTTTTACACCAATTTTGTAAAAACAAATGAAACAAGGACATCCACTATGATTTTGTCATTCTTTCCTAAGCCAAAACATTAATGTGGTGGCTATGCCCGAAACCAGACATAGGAAAGTGCGATGGGACTGCACTCAAACTAACTGGATTTACCAATGATACACAAAAGCAGCACTGCTGATGTTGAAATTCAAGCATAAGCAAGCATAAAAATCAGTCAGAATTAGGGGCAAAGGAAACTTTTGGCAGTGTTGAATATGTTAATTATCTTGAGTGTGGTGATAATTTCACAGGTGCACATATCTGTCAAAATTTACCAAACTGTATACTTTTGCATGCAATTTATTTTACTTCAATTAGAGTTCAATAAAGCTTTTTTTTTAATCAGCAGGAAAAAAATCCTTATTCATTTTTACCCAACATTTGGCTACTTTAAAGAGAAAAATGGAAACCAATTCAGAGTCTGTAACCAAGTATGATTAAGAACTCAAGGATCATAGGCAAACAGTTATCCAAGTTAAAAGAACAGGTATATCCATTTTTTTGATAGAAAGAACTAAAGTATCAATAGAAGTATCCTAACTGACTGGTCAAAGGAGTATGGAGGTCACACTGCCTATGCAATTTATGTCCCACCCTGGTGTAGAATGTTCCTGGTTTCCATTTCCAAATGGTTACATGATAACACAGAGTTTATCAGGATTTGCAGCCTTACTGTACTTCTCTTCCTTGCACCTCTGCAGAATCTCTAAGCTCCTCTGGTGGACTGGGTGTTGGAGAAAGCTAAAACTATCCATACTTTTCAAAATTGCACATGGCGTTGTATCATCATGTCCTTAGGAAGCAAAAGAAAAACAAAAAAATGGAGAAAAGAAAAAGACATTATATAAGCCCAAACCAAGAGAGAATCAAGGACAATGCTGCCAACTATCTTAGGAGTATATAAAAATGTATCAAGTAATAGGGATTAAATGTGAATGATTTTTCCAATTAATTTAGGGAAATTACCAAAAATACTAGGAAAAAATAAAGGTCCTTTTTAGGTATTCAAAGTATTCCTTTCAGTACTCAGTTGTGACTTGAGACCATATTAAAAATTTCTAATTTAAAATACTAGGGAAATTTCAAAAACAATTTGTATGGTTTAGTCATTTTTTTTTAGTAGACTCATTTTTATCAGGTCTGAAATATAATTAGCATATAGTTGGCAACAATGCAAGGAACACTGATGGAACCCCAAAGAGAAATACACCCAAAACAATTTACCAAGAGTTAAACAATTCTTTCATAAATCTTGCCATTAATGACACTTGAAAGAATTCCAACAAGTGTGTCAATGTAGAAAGAGTAGAAGAAAAGCACCATAGAGCAGGAAAACCCAGCAGCGCTTCTGTATTTACAAATCTGAAAATAAACCTGGAAAATCTGTAGCTCACCACCACTTCTTAGAAAAGTGAGACAGAATCAACTACTGGTAGGAAAGGGAAGAGAGCATGTTCAAGTAAGGACCAAAGCCCCAGATTAGTGCTACTGAAATAGTGAGTCACTTGAGCAACAAAGAGGGGGGAAGTTTCAGTACCATAAACATTATCGATAAATGGATTTAAAAGAGAATACAGGTTTTCCAGGTTTTGGGGGGAGCTGAGTTTCATTTACCCAGAGAACATCTCTAGGACAATTAAGAACAGTAATTAGGTAGGACATTAAGTTCAAATTTACGTAGGTTTGCCTTTACAACACAAACGTGAATAGTTTAACAATAGATCGAGGTAAATTAAGCAACACAAACAATGAAGTAACATTCTATTAGTGCATATTTACTGTATAATTAGAAATCAGATACTACCTATGAATAATTCTCAAGACAGAATCATGTTAAAAGTTAAACAGAGGCAGAGTCATTCAAAGAGGTTTGTACAGCATGGTTTAATCTAACTATGATTCCTTAAACTTGATTTCTATAACCAGAGAGTAAACATTACATTTTAGCTAAGAAGACAGAGTCTTATGATACCGTAACATCAGATAATAATATAAAAAGCAGGATTTTTTTAATAAAATGGATTTGAAAAATTTTTTTCATGTCCAATAATTAAAAAGCAAGCTAATATAAAACATTATCTCATTTATCCAATATGGAGAGTCCACAGTTGCAAACGTTCAATGTTTCAAAGAGACAAGTCAAAAGAGATCTCGGTAAAAATATTTTATTCTCATTATTATCAATAATCTCCCCCTTAATGGACTACTTGGAGGAAGAATACTCAGGTTCAGACTAACATGCACTTGGTTAGTTGAGGGGGTGGATGGATATGAGCTGAGGGGGACCACTTAATAAAAAAACACCTGGTGAGTTCTACTCATACTCAATCCAAACTGTAATTTTAAAAAGTTACCACCAGACTTTCAGGCCCTTCAGTAGCTAACTTGATAATCTGCTGGTCAGAAATAATTTAAGATGATTATGGTATTAAACTATTTTATATAAAAATTCAAGATATTAAATATACTAAATTATTATGTAGTTTTAAGAAATCACTCAACATTACTACAGCCACTGGAATCTATTTTTTATTTTATCTAATAAATTGTGGCATTTTCTATCTGTGACTGTTTTGTCACCATCAAAGCTACATTAGCTTTTTCAAACTTCTGTTTTTTCATTCTGCTTTCTATGCCTCCTTTTAACTCTTCAACTATTTTAAACATTATTTTACAGACTATAATACTATTTCCAAACCTTAAAGCGATATTGCTCATTTGTTGTGTGTACCAACTCCCTGTCAACGTGGGTCTGGTTTCCTAGGATGGTTTATAAGTACATTTTCATTGGGGTTATTGTCTGAGGAGTCTCAGAAACTCTTAAAAGAGGTTTAATTTAATGTCCACTTATGCTAGTTTCTCCTGGTCTAGTTTTGATAATTTCTTATCTTGAGATTATGTACCAAACACACAGCATAAATTCAGACTCCATATCCATGCATGGTGAAGATACAGGGCACTGATTTTTTCTAAAGGTAACTTTTTTTTAAACCTTATCTAAGGCCTAACAGATTGCTAAGGTTCTTCCTGCTTCTCTAGGCAAGGCCAACAAACAGAATTTTTCAATTATCTTTCAGTTACAGAAAAACTCAAGGTCTTTGAAGCTCCTAAACTACACAATAGGAGCTCAATCTCAACACCACTGTATCATTCAAACCTGAAGCCATGTCTCTGATCCTATAAGTTTCTGTAATGCCAGCTCCCAAACCTTAGGGCCGTTTTCTAAAGGTATATTTCATACACAGTAAAATCCACTGATCTCAAGTATACAGTTTGATGAGCTTAAATGTTTACATCCATGTAATCCTCAATCAAAATATAAAACACCTCCATCAGCAAGTTATTTTATCTCCTTCCTGTGAATACCATCCTTGCCCCTCCCAGAGGCAATCAAGTTATGATTTCTATCACTGTATATTACTTTACCTGTTCTTAAATAAAATAAAATCATACAGTATGTACTCTGTCATGTTTGGCTTTTTTGCTCAATATTCTTTGTGACTCACTTGCTATGAGTATCAGTAGTTTGTTCCCTTTTATTGCCGAATAATGTTTCATGATAGGAATGTATTACAACTTGGTGATCCATTTCTTTCACTGATGGACATTTGGGTGTTTCCAACTGGGGGCTATTATGAATAAAGCCACTACGGACATTCTTTGTGTTTGTGTATAATAGCTTCATTGAAATATAATTCATATAGCATACAATTCACCTATTTAAAATGAAAATTCAATGGCTTTTAGTATAATTCACAAAGCTGTTTAACCATCACAATCAAGTTTAGAATATCTTCATCATACTGAAGAAAAACTCTATACTCTTTAACCATTACTCCCCTCATCATCTCCCAGCCTACCCACTCCAGCCCTAAGCAAACACTAATCTACTTTCTGTCTCTATAGATTTGCCTATTCTAGACATTTCATGTAAATGGAATCATACAATACGCAGCCTCTTGTGTCTGACTTCCTTCACTTTAGCAAAATGCTTTCAAGGTTCATCCATGTTGTAGCATGTACTAGTACTTCATTCTTTTACATGGCAGGATAACATTCCAGTATATGGATTACCACACTTTGTTTATCCATTCATCAGTTGATGGACATTTGGGTTGTTTCGACCTTTTGGTCATTATGAATAATGTTGCTAAGAACATCATGTACAAGTTTTTGTTTGAACACCTGTTTTCAATTATTTTGGGTATCTACCTAAGAGCGAAATTGCTGGGTAAAATGTAACTATAACTACCAGTCTGTTTTACAAAGTGGCTGTACCATTTTACATTTCCAACTGTAGCACACGAGGATTCCAATTTCTCCACATCCTTATCAACATTTGTTATTGCCTGTCTTTTTTATTATAGCCATCCTAGTAGACGGGAAGTAGTATCTCACTGTGGCTTCAATTTGCATTTCCCTGATGACAAATAATATTGAGCATCTTTTCATGTGTTTATTGACTATTTGCATATCTTCTTTGGAGAAATGTCTTTTCAGATCCTTTGCTCATTTTTTAACTGGGTTATTAGTTTTTTATTATTGAGTAGTAAGAGTTCTGTATATATTCTAGATACCAGTTTTTTATCAGATACATGATTTAGAAATATTATCTATCATTCTGTGGAGTGTCATTTCACTTTCTTAAGTGTCCTTTAAGGCAAAAAAGTTTTTAACTTTGATGAAGTCTAATTTATCCATTTTTTCTTTAGTTGCTTATGCTTTAGGTGACATATCCAAGAATCCATTGCCTAATCCACATTGGGAAATGTGAGTCCTCCAACTTGGTTCTTCTTGCATTTCTGGGTCTATTTACATATCAATTTTAGGATTAGCTTGTCAATTTCTGCGTAAAGGTAGCTGAGGTTCTGACAGGGACTATGTTAAATCTGTAGATCAAGTATTGCCATCTTAACTATATTAAGCCTTCCAGTGCATGAACTTGGGATATCTTTCCATTTACTTAGGTATTAAGGTTTTTCAACGTTTCGTAGTTTTCAATGAACAAGTCTTACAATTCTTTTCCTAAATTTATTAGTAAGTATTGTATTTGTTGGCACTCTTGTAATTGGAGCACCAACTTAATTTTGTTTTCAGGTTGTTCATTGTTAGCGTATAGAAATACAACTGATTTTGCATATTGATCTTGTGTCCTCCAACCCTGATGACCTCATTTATTAGTGCTAATAGCTTTTTTTGTGGATTCTTTAGGATATTCTATCTACAATATGTCGTCTTCAAACAAAATGGTTTCTTCCTCTCCAATTTGGATGTCTTTTATTTCTTTTTCTTGCCTAATTGCTCTTATCAGAACCTCCAAGACAATGCTGAATAAAGAGGTGAAATCAGATATCCTTGTCTTGTTTCTGATCTTAGGGGAAAAGGATTCAGTCATTCACCATTAAGTATGATGTAAGCTTTGGGTTTTTCATAGATCCCCTTATCAGGTTGAGGAAGCCCCCTTCTATTCTTAGTTCTTCGGTGTTTTTATGAAGAAAAACATGAAAGGTGTTGGTTTTTGTCAAGTGCTTTTTCTGTGTCTACTGAGGCAATGATGTGATTTTTGTCATTTATTCTATTAACATTCTACAACATTGATTTGATTTTTGTAAGTTAAACTAACTTTGCATTCCCAGGTAAATTTCACTAGATGATGGTATATAATACTTTTTACGTATTGCTGGATTTGGTTTGCTAGGATTTTGTTGAAGGATATTAGTTTGTGGTTTTAATGAGAATTAAAATATTCTCTTATCTTCTATTTTTGGAAGAGTTTATAAAGGATTGATGGTAATTCTTCTAAATTATTTGATAGAAATCATTCAGTGAATTCACTGTTCACTGGCTTTGCTTTGTAGGAAGTTTCTTTTGTTACCAATACAATCTCTTTTCTTGTTATAGGCCTATTCAGGTTTTCTATTTCTTCTTGAGTCAGTATTGGTTGTTTGCATCTTTCTTGGAATTTGCCTATTTCAACTAGGTTATAATTTGTTGCTACACAACTGTACATAGTGTGACGCCTTTTATTTCCATCACTTGGTAGCAACACCCCTCTTTCATTCTAAAATTTAGTAAGTTAAGTCTTTCTCTTCTTTGTGGTGAGTCTACCTCAAGATTTGTCAACTTTGTTTACCTTTTCAAAGAACCAACTTTCGGTTTTGTTTTCTTTATTGTTCTCTATTCTCTATTTTATCTTTTTCAAATCTACTCTTTATTACTTCCTTCCTACTGCTTGCTTTGGGTTTAGTTTCCTCATTTTTTCTAGAATCTTAAAGTAGAGCATTAGATTATTTATTTGAGATCTTTCTTTTTTTCTAATAAAAGTTTTAAAATTACAAATTTCCCTCTAAGCATTGTTTTAGTGGTATCCTATAAATTTTGGTACATATTTTCTTCCATTTATCTCAAATCATTTTCTAATTGCCCTTGTGATTTCTTCTTTGACCTATTGATTATTAAGAAGTGTGTTTAGCTTCCACATATGTCTTTAGACATATTGTTTTGTTCCTCTATTATTTTATTACTCTCTTTTGAATTAAACAGATATTTTACAGTATATTATTTTAGTATTTTTCTCATTTCTTTTGCTAAATTACTTTTTAGCTATTTTCTTAACAGATGCCAAGGGAATTATAATTAGCAACTTAATTTATAACAATCTAGTCTGGATTAAAAACAACTTAATTTAAATAGCATATAGAAACTTTCCTCCTATATAGTTCCATTCCCTTCCTCCTCTTTTATGCTGTTATTGTCATACAAATTACATCTTTAAAATGACATGTCCATCAACACAGATTTATAATTACGGTTTTGTACAGTTGTCTTTTGAATCAGATTAGAGCAGAAAAAGTTACAAGATTAAAAAAACAATATATACTGTCTCATATTTAACTCTGTAGTTGCCTTTAGTGGTGCGCATTATTATTTCATGTGCTTCAAGTTGTTGTCTAGTGTCCTTTCATTTCGGCCAGAAGTACTTCCTTTGTTATTTCTTGTGGGGCAGATCCGCTAGTAATAGTCACTCAAGATTTGTTTATCTAGGAATGTCTTCATTTCACCATCATTTTGAAGGATAGGATTTTGCTGAATATAGAAGTCTTAATTGACAGTCCTTTTCTTTCAGCACTTTGAATATGTCAAGCCACTGCCCTCCAGCCTCAATGGTTTCTGATGATGAGTCAACTGTTAATCTTACTGAGGGTACTGTGCACATGATAAATCACTTCTCTCTTGCTGCTTTCAGTATCCTCTGTCTCTGGACAGTTTAATTATGATGTATCTAAGTTTTGATCTCTTTGAATTCACCCTCCTTGTAGTTTGTTGGGATTCTTGAATGTGCAGATTAATTTTCTCATCAAATTTGAGGAGTTTTTGGCCATTATTTCTTGAAATATTCTTTTCTATTCCTTTCTCTCCTTTCCTTCTGGACTCCCAGAAGTTGGTATGCTTTATGGTATCCCACGGGTCTAGAAGCTCTGTTCATTTTTCTTCATTCTTTTGTCGTTCCATTCCTTAGACTAGATAATCTCAACTGATCTGTCTTGAAGTTCATGGATTCTGGCTTCTGCCTGTTCAAATCTGCTTTTGAATTCTTCTAGTGAATTTTTCATTTCAATTATTATACTTAGTTTTCCCATTTCAGAGTTTATATATATATATATATATGTAAAATTGATATTCTCTATTTGGTGAGACATTGTTCTCATACTTTCCTTTAGTTCTTCAGATATGGTTGCTTTTAGGTCTTAGAACATACTTAAAATAGCTTAAAGACTTTGTCTAGTAAGTTCAATGTCTGGCTTTACTGAGGGATAGTTTCCACTGATTTCTTTTTTCCCATGTATAGGTCATATTCTTTGCATGTCTTGTAATTTTGTGTAGAACATCAGACATTTTAAATAATATAACATGGCAACTCTGGAAATCAGATTCTCCCGTCTCCCCAGGATTTTGTTCTTGTTGCTGTTTCTGAGAGTTGTTGCTATTTGTTTAGGACTTTCCTGAACTAATTCTATAAAGTTTGTATTCTTTGTCACACGTGACCATGGAAATCTCTGTTCAGTTAGCTTAACGGTCAGCTAATGACTGGAGGCAGATATCTTTACATGCCTGAAACCAATAAATCTCCCAGTCTTTGTCAAGGGTCACTGTATGTCTGCTGGGGCACACCAACACTCAGCTAGGCAGTTTACAACTCTGTCTTATCCTTCACTTCCTGCTAGCACAGAGCCTGAAGGTTATCCAGAGGTGAGAGATCAGGATCTTCTCAGGTCTTTCCTGATTATGCATATAGCCCCTGGACATGTACATAGCCCTATGCATGTGCATGGCTATCTAGATTCCCATGAATATGTGGGAACTTTTCAAAGACATGATGGAGACCTCATTCCCAAGCTTTTCCTTTAAAGTGTTCTGGTTAGTTTTTGCCCAACTGGTATCTACTGCATCAGGGAGTTGCAATGTTCAACAATTGCTTCTGATTATTTTTTGACAACACCCCTAAGGAAAGGCTATTCAAGCAGGGCAAGCTCCAAATCAGGTTAAAGACAGGCTTATAAGAGAGTCCTTCCAGGGAACTACCCAATTGGCTAAATAATGAAAATTCTCTGGGAATGGGGCTTTGAAGGAGCTCCAACCCCCTTCTAGTTCCTCCAGTGGTTTCCACACTGCTGATTTTCATTGTGCTCCTAGGATGTTGGTTTTCCAGGCTACCATGGAGCTGGAGAGGGAGGGATGCAAATAGTGCAAGCTAAAACACTACAAAGCGTACTGTCTTTACTAATATTCAGCTTTTTTTCTTGTATAAACAATTCACATATTACTACAAAACTTTGACAAATTTCCTGAGTTCTGGGAAAGTTATTCTGACACTCTTTGTAAGTGTTCTTGTTGCTTTTACAGAAGAAAGAATTTTCAGAGGTCCTTACTCCAACATTTCGCTGATGTTCAATCTAAAACCCTCACTCTTAACCACCACACTACAGTGCCTGATACAGAAGTGATTGTCTTAAGTATTGAGTAGCACTGTGGACAGAGTACTGTATAGAGATCCTAGACTCTTGGTCATATCCAATCAGTTTTAGTATCTGGCCATTTCTGAAAAGAGATGGTCACTGGAACCCTTATTCCCCTTGCAGAAACAACTGGGAGCACATTAGTCATGCAGTCCACTGAGCGGGGTAGGAAGGGGAACAGGTTATATAGAAACTAAAGTTAATAGACATTAAAGCTGTCTATTTGCAGACACTATTTGAATGGCTTCAGTCTCTCTCTCTGTAGATGAAGAAACTGAATGATACTTTGAACTCTTTTGTTCTTGCTTCTTATTCCAATGCCACAGCTGAATTCCCTGTCTCTGCCTAGTCTTTTTAGACTGATTAAAATTCCTCTTTGGCTATACTTTCATGTAACTCCAAAAGAACCAAACAAAACATCACTGCACTTACTTCTACATACTGTACAATTCAAGGTCAAGTTATGATCTCCCCTGTGCTCTCTAATCCATGCTCTTTCCTACTCAGGAGGAGTAAATCAGAGGTAAGGCGGATGATACCACTGAAATCTCTGTTCTCCAAAACTTCGCTGCTGACCAGACAAATCATTACCATTTCTCATTCTACCTCCCAGCAGGGCCAACATGTAGCTTCACTCAGGCTGCCTACTTATATGACTCCACTAAGAACATTTTATGGTTTCCTGATCACCATAATACAGAGTCTACAACTGTAACAGATTTGTTCTTAAAAAGAATAATTAAATTGAATTAATTTTTATTTAAAGGCCTTAAAATGGCATTATGTCCCTTCATTTGGAAGTCTACAAAAAAAAATTAAACAGTTAAAAGTAGATTTTACAATGATATTCTCATTTGTGTTCAGTTGGCCTGATGAAGCAAAAGAATGTCAGAGAATTCCCTGAGCATATCCAGGATTTTTTAGTCCACCCTCAGGATATTTGTTGACCATTAGCTAAGAGTCCACTGAAATTTTTTATAAAGATACTCTCAAAGGAAGTGAAAATATACTGTACTTCTGCAGTCTACATCTTCTTTTTTCACTAGAAGTATTATCTTTGACCTCTTATTCTCATTCAATATCTGAACTTGGTTACCTTCTGCTTTCCATATATTCTGCTTCTGCTTAAATAATCTCCAATTCCTGTTTCACCTGGATATATTTGTATATTATTTATATTTATGGTCACAATATAAGTTCTGAATCTACTACTTAAATCAATTTTCACAGTAATTCCATTAGTTTTCATTTTGCAATGCTACAATGTTCTAACTTTATGCTATCCTTTTATCGCAAACCCACCAGAAAATAGGTGGTGGTAAGTGGTGTAGAGGAAGCAAAAAGGCTAAATGCTGGCATTGATACTAATATACTTTAATACAAACAATTATTCTCCGGAAGAAATTTGCTCAGTCATTGCCTCAAAATGCAAATGAATCATAGGATTTTTATTTTCCTTGATAAAAAGTGAAATTTAGAAAGTTTGTCCAAGGAGAATTTCTAGGGTGTTGATAAGATTCTATTTCTTAACCTAGATGGTAGTTCCAGAGGTGTTTCATTTTGTGATAATTCTCTAAGCTATATCTTTTTGTTTTGCACACTTTTCTATATGCACGTTATATCCCAGAATAAAAGAGTTTTCACAAAAAGTTTATTATATTGAAGCTCTATGTTGGCCAGAAAGAAAAGCTAGATTAGAAAACAAAAAAAATCTAGAAATTATCAAAGTAGAGATTAAATAAAGGTTCAGTTTGCTGATTACAATAACATTGAATGTCTTTGCCCAAATTGATAATAATATACAACCAACCAACTTTCACAAATAATATTTTACATGCCAAAGGAGCATACAGAGAATGTGAATAACTTTTACAGAAAACAATATATTTAATAGTAAATACAAAAATCTTAGCAGGATGCTTAATTTTCAAAATTTATAGGTCACTGTAATAAATAAGAATGTACCTTAAAAGAAAAACTTTTCCTCATGTTTTTTGCAAAGACAGCCTCTGAGAAATAACTTTGTAAAAGGCAAAGCAGGTTTAAGCTATTTCTTTTATTTTCCAAAAAACTACAATTCTCCCTGTCTACAAAGGCCAGTTTGCATATATCATAAGCTGAAAAATATTTCTACGTTCAATTAATTTTGCCAATTTTAGGAATACAATCTTCCAAATATACTTATTCATTTGGAATATATACAAGTTGAATTCAGAGTTTTACTGCTAGTGCACATGCCAAAAAGCCATAAAAGTAAGTCTGGGAGTCCTGAAAGCACAGGTGTGCCCTAGCACACTTCTACTGAAGCTTCTCTGGGCAGAAAATTTTATTTTAAATGACTATATATATATTAGAAAATCCTCACTAGGCAGCAATGGTCTATTTAAGGCTAGAGCTACAGCAAGCAACAGTGTGGTTTTCAGTAGGTAACAACTGCTTAGGAAGATACCTTCCTACAGAATGTGAAATGGGATATTTTATAATTTAAGAGGAGGCACACAGAAAAAGGAACCTGCTCTATCCATTTCTAAATTTCCAAGTGAAATCCAATGAACTGAGTTAAGGGTAAGAGGGAAAAATAAATTGACACCTCATAAACAGATACTTTACATGTATTATCTGATTTTACCCCTATAATTTTGAAGGTAGTATTTACACTCCAAGAAAAATTGCTAATAGTCACAAAATCAGTCAGGAGAAGAGATAACACTTGATTGATTACTGAAGTGGGTTATCTCCACTACCTTATACTACACCTCCATCCTAATTTTTCTGTCTCCTGATTTATGCTTCCACATTAAATTATGTTTCATCTGTAGTAAAAAACTATGGCATAAGAAGTAAACAGAGAAAGGTATCAATAATAAATTCTATATAATTAAATGATAATTCTAATTTCACTTTTTGCTTAAAAATCACATCAATGTCTTACTGACTGCCTACTAAATACCAGGTGCTTTACACTCATTATTCCTATCAGTATTTATTAATAAAAATGTACCAACACATATATACACACATACACCAACATCCACTTAACTCAATCATATAAAACTCACTAGAACTCATTAGGTCTTAAACATATTAGGGTATGGTAAGAAAAGAGAACAGAATAAAATTATGTCTCTACTCCTTAGACAGGTAAAAAACTAAAAGAAGCAGCATGGTAGAATACTAATATCTACTGCTTACCAGTTTTTCTCTGAATGTGTCTTTTCCCAGCTTCCCTGAAAGCAACCACGGCTCTGAAAAAAGCTCGGAGAACTGCCCATCGGAAAACAGCTACGGGATCAATTCCAATCATCCCAGAGATAAATGCATTCTTGCTACTTCTCAGAAGAGCTACAATGTCAGGGCGCATATGATCTGTATTTTTTTCCCGGAAATCCTACATGAAAAAAGTACTAGTGTTATTGTTGAAAAGATGATTAAACCAAGAAGATAATGAGTGACCAAGGACTAAGGACTACAACAAGTGATTTCTATTCTAGGTAGCTAACCAGACCAGATATCTTCTATAAAGTCCCATCCAACCCTAAAACTACTGAATTCTATAATACATTTAGATTAGAATGAATATCCCACAATTTTCTTGCAGCTAGTTAAACACTGCTGAAGGAGAGCCTCTCTGAAGCAGTATCACATAAAATGATGAGAGAGGCGAATAACAAAAACGAGCCAGATTTGAGAAGACCAGGAACAGCATTCCAAGAAAAGGGAACACCTACTAACTATAGGTGGTAATGAGTTGGACAAGTTAGGAGAAAAGCAGTAAAACCAGGGGCTGGAGCATTCTGGGCAAGGGTGAGAGTAATAGAACATGAGGCAAATAAATAAGCTATCCTTTTATCCTTTATGTAAGCTGGAATTAGGAGTTTGGATTTTATTCAAAGGTAAAAGAAAACCACTAGAAGGGTAATGACATGAGCTAACTGGTGTTTTATAAATACCAAAGGTTGCTGCAGAGGGAAAGAATTCTACAAAGAATGGAGAAAGGGAGATCAGCTATTACAATATTCCAGATAAGAGCTGACAGTGACTTGGACTATGTCAGTGGTAATACGGAAAGGGAAAATAGTTACCATATTTGGGATATGTTTTAGAGGTAAGGGCAGAGGACTTGCTGGTGGATTACGGCATGGTGAGAGAATGAGGGAATTAGGTTAATGCCTCTATTTTGGTTTTGAGTAACTAGGTATATGGAGGTGCTATATACTGATGTGGAGAAGACTGGAAAAGAAAGAAGGAGATAGGAAATGAGGATCAAGAGATCAGTTTTGTCCAAGTGAAGTTTGAGATGATGAGGATAATGATAATGATAATAGCAAATAACATTTATTGAGAGGTTAATATGTGTGTGGCACTCTTAAGCATTTTATATTTTATATTGTCTCATTTAAGCTCATTTCATCCTCCTAACAACTCCTTGATGTAGATATTATTCCTATTTTATAGATGAGGAAACCGAGACACAGAGAGGTTAACTATCTTGGCCCCTATCACATGGTAAGTGGAAGAACAGATATTGAAACACAACCATTCATAACCACCAAACTATGTCTGCATACAGACATCAAGCAGGCAGATGGACATACATGTTGAGAGTTCTATAGAGAATTAAAAAAATACATCTGCATGTCTCAGCATACAGATTTTTTAAGTTGGATAATATTACCTAAGGACTATAAATAGGCAGTAAAAAACACCTGCCAATGGGAGTTGAAAGGTATAGAACACAAGAAAATGGTTTAAAATACCCCACAGAAAGAGAGGGCAAGAATTTTACACTCCTGGAAGAAGGTCCCAGACTGATACATACTGTTTAGGCATTACAACCACACCTAGATGGAAGGATTAAAACTTGGCGAGTAAATCACTCCATGTCGGTGTAGCTTCATAGAACAACTCTAACTCAGAATTCTATGAGGAGTGTGACTGTATGACATCATCTACCCTCATGTCCAGAAGACAGCTTGGATTCATCCTATTACCTTTAGGGCTTTCCTTTCCTAATTCTCCATTGTTCTCCTGAGAATAGGGAAAAAGGGGAAACAAGCCAGAAGTCTTGGTCTTTAGCTTGTCCCTAAATACCCTCTGAGCAAAAGTATGTATTATAAAAGTTAACAAAACTGAGTAAGAATTTTCAAATCCAAATCGTTGTCACCACCACCACCATCACCATCATCATCAATTAACACCTTCCAAGGGCAGACAAGATGGCAGGCACTAAGTTAAGCACTATACACAATTTACCCAATTCTAAATAAAGTAGAATCAATTATAAATCATACTTTACTGATAAGTAAACAGAGAGGTAAAGAAGCTTGCCGAAGTACTGAGGCAGGAAATGAAACACCGGTCTGCCCTACTCCAAAGACCATCCCATCCTATTCTAAAATTCTTTTCCATGATGATTGTCAAATGTTGACAGAGACCTTCATTTTTCAAATGTAATGCTCTCATCTCTCTGTCTTCATATTTCTAGATTTCTTAAGTACATGTCATAAACAAATCACATTATTCTTCTTGAAACTCTTTTCTCCTGGTTTCTATAACACATTTTGTGATTTACTACTTACCTCATGTGCTGCCCCTTCTTAATCCCCACTGCTGGTTCCATACTGGAGATTCTTATGGTTTTATCTTGTGTACTCTTATATTTTTCACTCAATCATCTTACATCAGGTGATCTCAACCATAATTATGGCTTTAAACACTATCTATATGATGAGGCCCAAATTAGATCTTTCTTGTTATGTCTGAGATCCATTTATACATCTTAAAAGAATCTCAAACTTGCATGAGAATGTGTAAGACTAGTTATTACTTAAATGTTTGGAAGCATTCACCAGAGAAACCACATGGGCCTGGAATTTCCGTTGTGGAAAAGTTTTAAAATTGATTCAAATTATTTAACAGACATAGGATTTTCAGGTTTTCATATATCTTCTGGTGTCAGTTTTGGTAATGTGTGTTTTTCATGGAATTTTCCACTTTATCTATGTTGTCAAATTTACTAGCAAAGTATGTTCATATCCTTTTAATATCTGTAGGGTATGCAGTTAAGCCCCCCTTGTCATTTCTGATATTTATAACTTGTGAATCTCTTTTTTCCTATTATTAGTTACTTTCCATTACCTTTTACTCATATTATTTTCTGTTATCCTTTTAAGGAACTAACTTTTGGCTTTGCTTAATTTCTCTATTATATGTTTGCTTTCTATTGCATTCATTTTTTGTCTTCCCTTTATTATTTCCTTCTTCTAATTTTCTGTGGTTTAATTTGCTGTTCTTTTCCTAGTTTCTTGACATGGAAGTTTAGATAATTACTTTTCAACCATTCTTCCTTTCTATTATATGCATTTAAAGTTATAAGTCATTGTTTAAATGCACCCTACAAATTGTGATATGTTGTATTTTCATTAATGTTCCATTCAAAATATTATCATTTTAATTGTGATTTCTTTTTTGATTCATGGGTTACAATAGAAGAATTTGCTTAATTTCTAAATATCCAAAGACTATCTAGTTATCTTGATGATATGCCAATTGGGTCAGTTGTTTAATAATGCTGTTCAATTTTTCTGTTTTAATTGATTTTGTGTCTGCTTATTCTGTTAGTTACTGAGAGATATTATTAAAATCTACAATGATGAGGATAGATTTTTCTAGTTCTACTTTTGCTCTTTTTGGTTTATATATATTGAATTGAAGTCAGTAGGTAGATATAACTTTTGACGATTAGGATAGTGGTTACCTTTGGGTTGGGGAGAATGAGCTGGGAAGAGGCACGAACAAAATCTGTATACTTTAGATTTGTGTACTTGATGCATCTCACTATGTGATTTTAGAGCTCAAGTTTTTTGTTTTTGTTTTAAACTATTTTTTTAAATCTTCTTTTAGAATTGAGATAAAATCGACATATTAACATTGTTTAAGGTATACAACATGTTGATTTGATAGATTTATATATTGCGATATGATTACCACTGTAACACTAGCTAACACGTCCATCAAGTCATATAATTATCATTTCTTTTTTGTGGCAAGAATATTTAAGATCTGGTCTCTTAACAACTTTGAAGACAATGCTATAATCATGTTAACTATAATCACAATGCTGTGCATTAAATCTTCAGAACTTACTACATCTTCTAACTGCAAATCTGTATCCTTTGCCCAACATCTCCTCAATTCCGCCACCTTCTTGCCCCTGGTAACCACCATTCTACACACTGTTATTCTTAATGTTTGTTCTAAAATCTGTTCCTTCCTGTCATTTTCATGTCAAGAAACAGCACCTCAAATTCACCCATCAGCTATAGCCAGAAGTCACTTATTTACTAAGAATCCATCAATAAGGTCAACTGATCATACCTCCAAAATATATCTCATAATCATTCAGACCTCCTCCATCTCTACTGCCACCCCTGTAGTTCACTTTACTTTAACGTTTCACCTCAACTATTAAGAAAAGCTACCTAATTGATCTCCTGGCTTCCACACTCATCCTCTGCTATGGCTTCTCCTCAAAGTAATCAAAAAAATCTTTTAAAAACACAAATTTTTTACATCCTCTGCTTAAAATATTTTCATGGCTCCCTGTTATAATTTCAACAAAACCCAAACTCCTTTAACCTGGTCTAAAGGCCCTGAAGAACTAATTTGCTATCCATTCTCTGAATTCATTTCATGCCACCTGCTCACTATAATCTAGTTACACAAACCTGTTCTCAATTATTTTAACATATTAAATTCTTTCCTATCTCATGGCCCAGAATATTCATCATCTCAACTCCTCACCAAGTAAATGTTATTTCAGGCCATCTCTCAAAATTTAAGTTTCTCAGAGAGGTGTTCAGGGATCTCCAAATTCAAAACCCACATTTCGCTACTTTCCCTCATAGAACCCACTCATTTATTTATAGCACACAGTTCCATTTATCTATATTATACACACATGCACATGTATATGTGTATATGGAGAGCAAGGAACACATCTATCTACTTTATCACTAGATCATTCCAAACACCAAGCACAGGGTCTGACACATGCTCTTTGTTTAATAAACACTTACTGAATAAATGAATCAGTAATAAATGAATAAGTGATCTTAATTTTGACTCTCATCTCAAGGCGCAGGAGAAAACATACTGCTCAACTATTCCCCATATCATCACTGCCTTGCCTGGGAAATTGTCTTAAATGACAAGTTGAAACATCAAAGGTTGAAGGGTAATGGGCTCATGAATTACAAACAAGAAATGGACAAAATTATGAAGATTCCCTTCCACAGGAGTTAAAGGGTTTCAATATGTTCTTTAGGAGTACAAGTTCACAAACACCTAATGGTGCATGAAGACATGAAGCCTCTGTCAGGTCTCAGGGATGTAGAGAAGAGAAAAATTCAACAAACTATCTAGATGAACTAGTGAGTTTAAGACATAATGATGCAATTTATTCCTTAAGATCTAAAAAGGCCATTAGAATGGACTAGCATCAGGGTTATCTATAAGAGGGAAGCAACAGAAACATCACCTAAGACAGTAATATAATGCAAGTTAGAACCTGAATTTTAGTAATATCCTTATAAAATGTCTCCAACTGTTACTGATCAAGAGCCTCCACAAACTACAGAGAGGGTATTGTAACTGGGATGGTGATATAGTCAAGAACACATCTCTGCCCTGTAGGCATAGCCAATGAGAAATTTACTGACCTTTACTCCATATTTTACTTTCCCGGCATAATGCTTTATGATGAAAGCAGGTTCCATCACAGCTGGAAATTCAATGTAAGAGTTCTCCTCATGTTGATGCTTAAATTTATCTAGCAGTGTTTGATTTGTAGCCTGTGGAAAGCTGAATTAAAAACAAAAACAAAAACAGTAAAGAAAGATGCAGCACTTAATACACTCTTTTTAAAAAAATACATTATAGGGGGGCCGGCCCCGTGGCTGAGTGGTTAAGTTCGTGCGCTCCACTGCAGGTGGCCCAGGGTTTCCTCAGTTTGAATCCTGGGCACGGACATGGCACCGCTCATCGAGCCATGCTGAGGCGGCGTCCCATATACCACAACTAGAAGGACCCACAACTAAGAACACACAACTATGTACCTGGTGGCTTTGGGGAGAAAAAGGAAAAAAATAAAATCTTAAAAAAAAAAACTAACATTATAATTACATTGCCATCTAACACATTTAGCAAATTACAAAGAGTTTCACCTATATTAACTGTCATAACAAGGTTAAAAGCGAGTATAACAAGAATTGGTGTTCCTATTTTATAGATGAGGGATCAAAAGTTGTGATTTGCCTAAATGCACATTTTGCTAATAGTAGAACAGAAACTAATTTAGGTCTTTAGACAGTTGGCTTAGGTTGCATGGTGCTGTACTACCGTAAAACCTGTAGAATAATAAAAACTAACTCGCATGTTTTTGGAGCTGTGAAAATTAATAAACAGAAACCTCATTAAACTGGAGTCAGGAGGCCAAAAAGGGGAGTTCTCACATTCTACATCGATGACTGCACAGTCCAACAGGAACAGGTTCAGGCCATGAAAGACTCACAAACTCAGCCAATGAAAAGCTACTAGACATGGAGCTCTCAATTCCTCCAATGGACTCTGTTTATAACAGACCTCTCAACTTCCTCTTCCCCTATATAAGAGTTTCTCCTCTCCTTGTTGAGGGGGACTCTCACATAGTTTGCCATGGTTGCAGACTCTGAATTGTATTTCGCTGCTGATCCCCAATAAACCCACTTTTGCTGGAAAAATAACTAGCTGTCTGTTTAAGGTCAACAGGGCCAAGAACTTCCAAAAAGAGAATGATATCTCAATTTGGACAGTTCCTTTAAATCCAGTCATTTTTTGTTTTCCTACTACTTCATATATAAATTAAGTAGTAAGTCTCTTACCTATACAAGTTCCTATATATTTTTCTATTATTATTTCAAATATACATCAATGGGTTTGTACTCACTGATGAGCATTTCACGTTCAAGAATCAAATAATATTTATTGAGATAATTATATAACAGCAAATGCAGAAACATAAAAGTACAGAAGAGAAAAAAAATCACTAGGGGCTGGAAATAACAAAAAGGTTAACAGAAGATGTAGGAGGCAATTATGCGCTAGAATTAAAGGTTGGGAGGAGTTTCAAATAAAGGAAATATCGCTAACAGAAAAAGGAGAAAGCAAGTCATCTTTCAGAGAATAGTTTCATTTAATAGCTGGAATTTTAAGAAATAATGTGACATGAAGTTATAAAGAGGCTGAATACAAGATCTAAGGTGTAAAAAGGATTCCAAAATTACAACAAAAATAATCCATAGTATGTATTGGAATCAGGAAGGATAGCCTTTGGTGTCAGATAGTCATAGTTCAGATTACCAGTTCTATCTGTGACCTTGGGCAAACTAGGTAACCTTCTTTAACAACTGGTTTCCTAACCCATAAAATGAATATAAGGCAGTATCACAGTGCTACTATAATTAAATAACTCTAGTAAAAACATCTAACACTAACTGACATCTACGTTTTTATGTTGCCCAAACTGCCATTTTCCTAGTCACCTAGGCCTATTTTTGCATTCAAATACTATCCCTTCTTTAAAACACCTCTACCATCTAGCTCCTCCTCTCCATTCCAGAACTCTAAAGCCATTCTAGAATGGATTACAACCCTTACAATTTCAAACAGAGAATACAGCAACAGCCTCTACAGCCTCAGTGATTCTAATCTAACCCTGTTTCAAGTCACCAAAGTATCAAAATAAATTGTCTCACAATAGTGCTTTAATCATGTGCCTCCTCTACTCAGAAAAATTTATGATCACCCAAAGAGATGGAACCCAGGCTCCTAGGCATAGACCAACCCAACCTCTGGAAACTTAGGCCTCACTACTCTACAGCAGAATGCTTCCCTTCAGGAAGGATGCTCACCTCATTGTCTCTAGATAAGGGTTTATTTATCTTCTAATCCTCAGAGTAATTGAAAAATTTGTGATTTATTTTTCTCTTACTTTTAAATGGAGACAGGAAATTTTCAAAGGAAGAAGGACAGACATGAGAACAGTTTTATTTGTTTATTTTTATGATTTTTTTTTTAAATTGCGGTAACACTGGTTTACAGCATTAGATAAATTTCAGGTGTACATCATTGTATTTCGATTCCTATGCAGATTACATCATGTTCTCCACTCAAAGACTAATTACAGTCCATCATCATACACACGTGCCTAGTCACCGCTTTTGCCCCCCTCCCTCCCCCATTCTCTTCCGGTAACCACCAATCCAATCTCTGTCTCTATGTGTTTGTTTGTTGTTGTTGTTCTCTTCTACTTGTGAGTGAGATCACATGATACTTGACTGTCTCTGACTTATTTCACTTAGCATAATACCCTCAAGGTCCATCTAAGTTGTCATAAATGGCTGGATTTCAACGTTTCTTATGGCTGAGTTGCATTCCACTGGGTATATATATCACATCTTCTTTACCCATTCGTCCCTTGATGGGGACCTAGGTTGTTTCCAAGTCTTGGCTATCGTGAATAATGCTGGAATGAACATAGGGTGCATGTATCTCTATACATTCGTGTTTTCATGTTCTTTGGATAAATACCCAGCAGTGGAATAGCTGGATCGTATGGTAGTTCTGTTCTTAACTTTTGAGGAACCTCCATACTGTTTTCCAGAGTGGTGAGAACAGTTTTTATTCCAAACAAGGAAAGATGGAAAGTAAGCTCACATGTCCTGCATTCAAGAAACATTTATAGATACATACTACATTATCAAGCAAGACTTTAGAACATTTTCAACCTCTCTTTACAGGTACATGGCAGAGGGAAATCAGACATTATTGCTCATTTCAAAGCTCTTCATCTAGTGTTCTCCAAAGGCTATCTGCAAGGGTAGCCTTAGATTAGTGTTGCTATGCATATAAGAAGTACCTCTGGAGCTTTCAAAAATACCAATGCCTGGACCCCACCTCCAGTGATTCTAGTGAATTGATGCTAGGGTAGTGACATGTCAGTAATATTTACAAGTTCCTCAGGGAATTCTTATGAGCAGGCAAGACTGACAAAATGCTGTCCTAAATGAATGCCCTGATCTTAACTTCAGTTTGTTAAAATACAGCTTCTGATTCAAACATTTGGGGTGGAAGTCTGAGATTACGCATTTCTAACAAGCTTCAAGGTCCGGCCAGAACTGTCAGCATATTACACTTCAAGTACTATAGGTATGAACATCCTATTGATACCTAAATTTGCTTACACTATTTCTCCTTTCTAAATTCCACACTGCATCCTTTAGAATCTAGCTTAAGTAACTTGCCCAAGGTCAAACAACCAGTAGAGAGCAGAGACAAGATTAAACAAGACTTCTGACTTCAAACCCATCCATCTGATACACTATATACACACTGAATGAAGTAGGAACACCACTAGGAATATATTTCATATTATATATCCTTTATAGAACAAAATATTTTTTAGAGAAAAAAATACTCAGTTTAAGTGATTCACAAAATAGCTCTTCCTAAATATGACTAATTTATTTTCAATTTCTCTTTATAAAGGTACATGGCAGAGGGAAAATATTTCATGCCTTTGCATCTTCTGTGATGTTAAAGCATAGAGACAAAAGTGGTCTATTTACAAGGGGAGGTAATAACAATAGGACTAACTCATAAAGTGATGAAAATAATATTATGATTTATTAAAAATTTTTATGGAAGAGTGAACATAGAAATATAATTGAAGGGATGATTAAGAGGTTTTTCAGTCCAGTCTCCAACCTACAACAATATCCTGACAGATGATGCAAAATAATTACTATAATGGGAAATTTCATTACTTTATGAAGCAACTTGTAATCAGCTCTAATGATTAGAAAGTTCTTCCTTATACTGAGCCAAAATCTGTCTCCCTGTAATTTCTGGCCACAAGGCTTAACCCCAGAAGCTTCTGGGTAACAACAAAGAGATGACACTTTCTTCACTTATATCTATGTGATATAAATGGGCATATTTATGTGCATTCAAATACTATCCATTTCATATATTTATCATATAAATGTGATATAAAAAGGCAACATTTATATCTATGTGAAGTAGCAACTGACCAGAAAAATACAGTCTCTGTATAAGATGTAGACTCAATGAAATTTTGCTTAAAGAATGACAGGCCAAACAAGATCCTTTTGCTCTATTAAAGTTTTAATTATATATCCACTATCTCAATTGCTGCTCACAACCTCCTTAAGACACACAGCAGAGAGCACTATCATTTATCATCATCATTTTCTTTTTGCAAGCAAGAAAACCGAGGACCAAGGATACTAAAAGATTTGCTGAGGGTACTTAATAAAGATGGGATACATCCTGAACTTCTGACTATATAGCCTAAGTATTATGGAAGAAGCAATGTCGGATAATACTTCAAAGTACAAGTTTATTAGTCAGAAATATCTGGAGGTTTTGAATCTCTAGTCCATCATTTACTGCCTATATGACCTTTTTCTCAAATTGCTTAAACTTTTTTGTTCTTTTGTTACCATAAAATAGTTCAAAAAAAAGAACTGTTTATCATTTCATTATCAGCCACAACCATTCTCAACAATAAATATCAAGATCTTTGAAGCTTTCCAGAAATAAAGTACACCTGAGCTAAGGTATGCACACAAAGTTAAGAACCACTAACCTTATCATTTTATAAGAGATATATATGTTTCAGGGCATATACAGCAATACAAGAAACTTCTACCCAACTTCGGACACAAACTTAAAATATTTTTTGTGTTAACCACATTTTTACTCATTTAGATTAATACACCCTGGTGATAGAGTGGGTAGATGTAACTGTTAGCAGTCTCCTTGCTAATATATTTGGCATTCCTCCATATTATATATCTATGTAACAATTATGAGTATTTATGGCATATTAATCGTGTGACATGTAACTTACCATACAATCCAGGATAACTAAACTGGACAACAGGCATAAACTTTAAATTCTCCCATGCAAACCTGATGTATGGTCATCCTACCTATGATATTAAATCCCCAGTATTTTATATTCTAGTTTAATGAGTAAATATTAAGCTGGGAATCAGGTGACCTAATTCAATTTCTAAGTACTTTATTAAAGAGCCAGAGAAAACCTACTAATACTCCATCACTTTGATTTCTTCAATTCCAGATCTGCCATCTCTTAGGATAATTTAACTATAAATACTTTATAGAGCACTGAGAACACTCTGGAGGATGCTATATGAATCTTTATTTCTAAAGCTTATATATAAGTTTGATATATTGAACAGTGTTGACAAGAAATGGCAAACAATTGGCATATATTGCCACTTATCACCTGCACAGACATAGCAGACATCACTAATCTATAATGATATTCTTTTCTGCTAAATTTGAAAACTGCAAATAGATATCATATCTAAAACTCAATTCAAGAAGAGAGGAACACTTAACGACAACAAAATGGCAACAAATTTAACATCAAAGTGACTCTGTAGAAGAAATCTGGAAAAACTTAAGGAAAAATGAGTTTAGAAGTGAAGTCTATCCAATTTTCCTAGAAACACAAAAACACATGCAAAAAATGCAAACAAGGGAAACTTTGGCTCTTTATTTAATAAGGTAAGAAGAAAGTTTAGGACTTCAGAAGACATGAAAAGCCCAAATGGCCAATAACAAAATTGAAAAGAATCATACTCACTTGCTTTCTTCATCTAAAAGATGGAGCAGTCCTGTTGGTTTCTTGCTAATAAGATTTATGCAACAAGTATTATCAATATAATCTATATTGTGCCAGCTGATACCTTCAGTTCTATATTCCTCCTAGGAAATAAATTAACAACTTATTCATCTTGCAGAAAATAACAGATATATGATAATAAAGGCTAAAAAGCTTTTACCAGGCTTAAAAGAATAGTCTAACTTTTCTCTTTTGAATCAATAATCCAGACAATAAAATAATGTATAATTTGTTGTATAAAATCCTGATAGAATATATGTCTGTCTCCTTTAACATGCAATCAAAATTTTTTATTCAAATCCTATTTGGGATACCATTCAGATCAAAACTGAGGGCTGATTTGTTTTAGCCACACTATCTGATGACTGCACTAAGAAAAAATAAAACGAAGAGGGGCTGGTCCCATGGCTTAGTGGTTAAGTTTGGTATGCTCCGTTTCAGCAGCCTGGGCTCAGTTCCCAGGAACAGACCTACATCACTTGTCAGCAGCCATGCTGTGGCAGCACCCATACACAAAGTAGAGGAAGATTGGCACAGACGTTAGCTCAGGGTGAATCTTCCTCAAGCAAAAGGAGGAAGATTGGCAAAAGATGCTAGCTCAGGGTGAATCTTTCTCAGCAAAAAAAATAAAAATAAATAATATGAAGAAGCCTAATCTCTCCCACATGACTTTAAGCCATCAAAAAGGACTATTTGTCAGATGATCAGCAATGAATTTAATGAAACAATGTCTGGGAAAAGTGGAAAACCATCACCTCCAGTAATCACTGATATAAATCACATGGAATCCATACATACTTAATTTTGGCAAAATAAAACCCTTAGCATATTTTCCCAAAAAGGGGTGGAGGTGGGGGTTTCAAATTCCAAGATTAAAAAACTCAAAGCTCAGGCCTTAAGTAACTACTCAAAACCCTTCATGAAGCCCCCATTATTTCTTACTTTTTCTTTGTCCTGGGAAATATTCTTTTACTTATCCCTGTGATGCTTGTACTTTTAAACTGTTTTTCAGAAAGATGCCTCTGACAATCTAAAAGAGATAATTCTCTACACTGCAGTAATATTTAGGCACCACGTAAATATCCTGTTCACCTGATGGTTTTAGTATTCACTGATAACACTTGCACACTTCTCTGCAAAATGGTGGTTTTGCAAAATCGTGATTTTGTAATTTATCATTTTTTACTAGTATTATTATCCTATAAAGAAAAATGGGCCCTAGTATAAACTATAGTTACTCTAATTGGGAAAGGTAAATGCTTATTTCTTTCCTTTTAATTAACAATTTCACAAGTAAGTAATTGCTATGTAAAGGTCACCCCAAGTGGCAGTAGGCAAGATTTATTTTTCTCTTTCTTTTTTCTTGTAGCATGGATCAAAAGCGTACTAGACAGTACAGGCATATGGATGTTTGTAGACATTATCAGCAATCCAAAATCTCTCCTCATCCCCTCTTCCCAATGACAATTCAGACATTCTTGCCCAAAGTTTATTATCTCAACTTCTAATACCACTGAAAAGATTTGTCTGTCTATAAATATTATATAAATAGAATCATACAATACATACTCTTTTCATCTGGCTTTTTTTCTTTTTATTCAACATTATATTTCAGAGACACATCCATCTTGTAGGATGCATCTAAAGTTCATTGATTTTAACTGCTGTAGAACACGGGTTGTGGAACACCAGAATCCCTCATTTATGCATTATTTATGGCTGCTTTCTCAATATAACAGCAAAGCTGAGACCATAGGGCCTAGACAACCCAAAAGACTTATTTATCTGGTCCTTTACAGAAAAAGCATGCCAAAATCTACTAAAGAGCATCGGTTCTCACACTTTAATGTACAAAAGAATTACAGAGAGCTTGTTAAAACACAGACTGCTAGGACCCATGCCCAGAAGTTCTGAATAAGTAGGAACAGGGTGGGGTCCGGTATTTGCATTTCTAACAAGTTCCTACGTAATGCTGATGCTACCAGAAAGGGACAGTAAGGGAAGAATAACACTTTGAGAACCAAAGCTATAGAGTATTTATATACAATTTATTTACCCATAGTACTATTAATAGACATTACAATTATTCCCAACTTTTGGCCATTAAAAATAATGTCATTATGAACATTTCTGCACAAAACTTCCGGCGTGTATTTATACACATGTTGAGAAAACACAGGCTTACAAACTACACATGTATAACCTCAGCAGATACTGCCAAACAGCTTTCTAAAGTGGCTGTACCAATTTATGCACCTACCATCAGTGTATGGGACTTGCCTGTGCATAGTATCTTATACTTGTATTTTCGGTCTTTTTCATTTTAGTTATTCTGGTGAATGCCGAGGGGTATCTCCCTGCGGTTTTAATTTTAATTTCCCTAATGACTAATAAGTGAAAACTCTCCTATGTTTACTACCCATTTGGATGCCCTCATGTGCCTATGTTCATGATAAAAAAACTCTTAAGAAACATCCTTGCCTTGTTCCAATCTTAGGGGGAAAGCATTCAGTCTGTTTCCAGTAAGTATAACATTAACTGTAGGTTTTTTGTAAATGCCCTTTATCAGAAAGTCCCCTCCAAACCTAGTTTGCTAAGGCTTTTTTTTCTTTTAACATGAATGGATGTGTCATTTTGTCGAACGCTTTTTATACTTCTATTGAGAGCACTATGAGTTTTTTTTCTTCGTTTTGTTTATAGATAAATTAAATTGATTACTGGTTAGATGTAACACACAGTGGGGAAAAAATTCCACTTGGTTCTCACATATTATCTTTTTACGTATCTTGCTGGATTTAGTTGGCTAATATAAGTGTTTAGAAGTTTTGAATCTATGTTTATGAGCGAAACTGACATTAATTTCCACTTCTAAAAATATCCTTGACAGATCTGGATATCAATGTTATCCTGGCCCCCTAAAAAGCATTGAGAATCGTCCCCTTTTATTCTAGTCCACATAAGAATTTATGTCAAACTGATAGTTCTTCTTTCAATCTTGGTAGAATTCACCAATAGAGCCATCTTGGCTTACAATGTTCTTTATGCAAAGGTTTTTAATCAGATATCAAATTTCTTTAATAGTTATAGAATCAGATTTTGTATTTCTTCTGTGTCAGTTTTGCAAAGTTTTTTCTCATAACATTTGACAAGTCTACTTATGGACATAAAGTTGTTTAGTGTATCCTATTATCTTTTTAATATGTGTAGGATCCACAATGACGTTTATCATTGGAAGTCTGGTTATCATTGGAAGTCTGGTTATGTCCCTTTGTCTTTGTCTCTGTCTCTCACTCAGATGAATTTCTTGAGGGGTTTATCAACGTTATTAGTCATTTCAAAGTATGACTTTTGACTTTGTTGATCCTCTCCCATGGTATATTTGTTTTTGCTTTTATTTAACTTCCTCTTTTATCTTTATTATTTACTTCTTTCTTCTTTCCTTCACTTCAGTTTGCTGATCTTTTTCCAATTTGTTGCAAGGGATACTTAGATCATTGCTGTTCAACCTTAAAATGTTCTAACACCTATAAAGTCTTCCTCTAAATACAACTTTAGACACATTCTACAAGTTTTAATATGTAACGTTCATTAAGTTCAATGCATTTTCTAATTTTTCAACCTCTAGGGTACTTGGAAGTACATTTCTTAATTTTTAGTCATACAAATATTTTCCAGTCATCTTTTTTTCTTTTGGTTTCTGGCATAATTTCATTATGGTATTAAAATCTGTGTGATTTTGATCCTTTGAAAGTTGACCCTTGTTTTATGGTCCAGTATATGAACAAATTTTATAAAGTTTTTGCAATTATCTACATATGTCAAGTAAGTCTTTGCTTTAAAATTCTTCTAGGTCCTTATTTGATACAGACCATAGGCCCAGGGAAACTGGCATTCTGACCTGAAGGGCAGGCAGGATTAGGTATCCACAAAAGCACCCACCCTCAACCTCTGGGTGTTTTAAATCTGCTATATCCTTACTAATTCTTTTGCCTGCTTATTCTATCAGATATTCAGGAAGGTATGTTAAAATATTCCACCAAAATTGCAAAAATATGTTTCTTTTTTAGTCATTAACTTGTGTTTTATATACCTTGAGGCAATGTTAGGTACCTATAAATTCTGAATTATATACTTCCTGATGAACTGATTCTTATAGCATTATCAAATATTCCTTTTTATTTCTAGCAGTGCTTAAAATATGATACTAATACAGCTATACCACTTCTTTTTTTGTTGTTTGCTAAATCTTTTTCCACCTTTTTACTTTTAACCTTTCTGTATGCTCATGTTTAAAGTGTCTTTCTCATAAGCAGCAATTTAGTTTTGTCTTATATCCAGTCTGACAACCTTTGGCTTCTAGCTGGAGCAATTAATCTATTTATACTTAACGCAATCAGTGAGAGTTGTAGGATTAAATCAACCATCTTACCATTTGCTATTTGTCCTGCTTTCTTAGTATTGCTTTTATTCTTCTTTCTCGTTTTCTTTTGGATTACTAGAGTTGTTTTTACTCTACTTACTCCCTATATTAACTTGACAATTCTATATTCTTTTACTATTTGGTGGTTATCCTAAAATCATAATATACATCCTTAACTTATCAATATCTAACAGAAAAAAATCTTCTACCACTTGGCATTTAATACAAAGATCTTAGAATACTTTAAATTCCATGTAATCCCTTCCTGAATTGAATGCTATCATACTCATGTATTTTAGTTTAACATAAACATTAAACAACAAAAGGTATTTTACCTTTGCCTAATTTAGTTAATATTCAATTTAGATTCACCTACTTTTTTACAATGTTTATTACTCTTCATTCATTCCTGACTCTCTGAGCTAAAACGGGGATAATTTAGAAACTGTCCAAATAACATACTTCGGTTTTAAGGAAAATACCCCACTGTCTTCTGACACCCACTGTTTCCCCCGAAAGACTGACTTCTAGTCTTATTGTTGTTTCTTTAAGGGTACTGTTTTCACCCCCACTCTGGCTGCTTCTCAGATTTTTTTTTGCTTGGCTTTGGTTTACCATATGGTTGTCTTTGTACTTCATGCTTTAGATTCTTAGAGCTTCTCAAATGTGTGCTTGTCGGACTTTTTTGGTTTGCGTTTTAAGTTTTGGGAAGTTCTCAACCACCACCTTTTCAAATATGGCTTCTATTTTGTTCTCTTTCTTTATCTCATATACATCTTTACAGAATTCCTGTTACATATATGTTAGACCTTTTCATCATACCCCCATATGTCTTTTATACTATCTTTATTCTCCTTTTTTACCTTTATCCATCAGGCTGGGTATTTTCTTCTGGCCTATCTTCCAAGTCACTAATTTTCTCTTAAGCTCTATCTAACTAACTATTTAAAACTATCATTGTGTTCTTAATTTTACTCTATTTTTTAGCTCTAGATTTTCCTAAATTTGGGGGTTTTTTTCCTTCTTCTTCTTCTCCCCAAAGCCCCCCAGTACATAGCTGTCTATTCTAGTTGTGAGTGCCTCTGGTTGTGCCATGTAGGACGCCGCCTCAGCACAGCCTGATGAGCATGCCACATCCGCACCCAGGATCTGAACTGGTGAAGCACTGGGTGGCCAAAGCAGAGTGCGCAAACTTAACCACTCAGCCATGGGGATGGCCCCCAGGATTTTTTTTTTTTTAACAGTTTGTAGTTCTTTAATAAAAATACCACTTTCCAAAAAAATTTCTTAAAACCATTGTTACTTTAAAGTTCATGTCTGACAACATCATTATCTGAATCCCCTATGATACTGTCTATTATCTCCTTTCTGTTGGTTTTCATTCATGTTGGTTTCCCTTCCTATATGTCTTTAAAAAAAAATTCTGTTAAAAATTTGAATGCTGGATCTTCTATTTGAAAAAACTACAGAGGTAATTTCAGCACTAGGATGATCTCTTCCTCTGCTGGAGATTAAATTTGCTCTTGACAGGTGGCTAAGAACACTACAAATTCTATGCTATTTTAACCCAATCAGAAACTGAGATGATTTTAAACTGGGCTTCAGCCCCTATGATGCCTGATCTATTTCTGTTTTACCTTTACTCCTAAGATATAACCTTTAGAGGCCTCTACCTAAATCCTGTGGAAGTTAACAGGGAGCACCTCCTTATTCTTAAATCTAGAGAAAACCCTGTTACAGTTCTCAGATTCTCAAAGTCTGGCTCTTTCAAAATCAGTAGCCCTCTACCAGAACAGAGAAATGTCTCCAGAAACAAAGCAGTCCCCAAATGTTGGGCTCATCTCCCTGGGTTAACTTCTTATAGCACTAAGCCCTGTAAAACTTCACTTATTTGAAGGTACTTTAGTGCATTCAAATATATTTTGTCCAGTTTTTTTAACTGTTCTGCAAGGCAAGTTTGGTAAAAATTTCCCAGTCTGACATCTCCAGAAGTGGGATAGACAAAAGAAAGAATCACTAGATTATGAAGTCCTCCGATAAGATCTTTACACTCTAAATTTTCTATCTTCAAAGCCTAGCACAGTGCCTCACACACAACTGTTATTCAATTTACTGATGAATCAATGACCTGAAGGATAATTCTGAGCAAGTAAAGGAAATTAGAAGACAGCAGTGTTACAAATAATAGAAAATATATATTCAAATCAAAGAAATCTCTTTTAGTCTGTCTCTTATTCTCTTATCTCTACTAAGACATTGATTCAGGACTCAGAATCACTCACCCACACTACTTCAAGTGGCTCATACATCATGTCCTTCCCTCCATTTCACCTCTCTTCAGTCCATCTTCCACGGCTCCAATTCAAGCCCTCTGCTAAATATGCTTCAAATAGCTCCTCATTCTCCAAAAGAAAAATTCTAACCTTCTCTGCACCACAAATAAGGCCCACAACTATCTGACCCTAGGCTATTTCATCAAACTTATCTCCCTTCATGTCTCCATCTTTATATCTGGTATTTTAGCTATATTAACTATTTTCAGTTCATCAAAAGTGCCATGCTGTTTTATGCCTCACAGTTTTAAGGATATTGTTACCATTGTTTAAAATATCTTTACTGCACTGACAATTTGGTAAGCTCAACCTTCTCTTCAAAACTAGATTCCAGAATCACACGTGGGAAATCTTCGCAGAAGTTCAGGAACTTCTTATCAACTTTTCCTTTATATCACAACTTTACCTTATATCTGATTATAGCACTTATCCTGAATCACAATTATTATATCTCTCTCCCATCCTATATGGCTATGCATTACTTTTGGAAAAAAGTTACAGGTGAACATGAGTAATCGGGATTTTCAAGATGTTTCCTCCCAAAGTATCTTTGATACTTTTTTTATTTCTATTGTCTTTTTAAAAAAATTTTTATCTACTTAACTGATTTTCTATTCAATTGAATTTAACCAATAGTCACTGGGTACACCCATCTCACACTAGGTACCAGTGATAGACAAATAAATAAAACACTTAATATTTAAACTGCCTTAAAATCTTTTATTCCCAGCAAATCCATTTTAGATGGAAAAACATGGAGAGAGAGAGAAAGGAAGAAAAAAAACAGATGGGATGGGTGAAGAGGTGTAAGGTCTCTAAATTTTCCGTAAACTCTAAACTTTCCATAAATTACATCAAAAACACACCCATCACGTCACAAATTACAGAAAAGAATACTGAGAGTTGAAAGAAAAGAAAAGATATAGCTTACAATCTAAGTCTTCTGATCCATAATTCCACCACATTGCCCAAAATTATGATACTCAGGGTTGCAAATAAACAAGGATCACCCACCCCCTACTAGTTTTGAATATGTTTTCCAAGAACTATAAGGTTTTATTTTTATACATGGTTTTTAGGCAAGTTATTTCTTGTGGCTCCTCCATGTCTAATCTAGACTTCTAGAAAAAGTAAGAACAATCTCAGTTCACATTAAGAGAACATTTCTCTTCCTCAAAAGCAATTTAACCAATCTTCTGTTTAACAATCCACAGAGCAATTGATGCCTTACTTTGTAAAATACAGATCACAGGGGCCAGCCCCATGGCCAAGTGGCTAAGTTTGCGCGCTCCATTTCGACGGCCTGAGGTTCACTGGTTCAGATCCTGGGCACAGACCTACACACCACTCATGAGGCCATGCTGTGGCGGCATCTCACACAGAAGAACTAGAATGACTTAAAACTATGATATACAACTATGTACTGGGGCTTTGGGGAGGCAAAAAAAAAAAAGAAGAGGCAGATTGGCAACAGATGTTAGCTGAGGGCCAATCTTCCTCACCAAAAAAAGCATAAAAAAAAAAAGAATACAGAACAAAGTCAACAAAATGCTTCCTCCACTCCTCCAACACATATATCCATTTGCAAGAGTTAAAAAATACTAACTTAGCATGATCTAGTTAAAAGAACACTGGACTGAGTGAAGAGATCAATTCCAGCTCGGCTTTTGGTTAAAAGCAAGAATTACAGAGCCAGAATATTAAGGTTTGAGTAATAAAGCCAGAATAAAAACAGTACCTGCCTGATAAATACCAAGCACTACATAAATGTTAGCTAACATTATAACAAGACATACTATCTTTTAACATCTTTTGGAGAGTCTAGCTAAAAGGTTATATATTTAAAAACTTTAAGCATTCATCAAGACGGCCAGGACTAACACTGTTTGTGCTACTGTTAATCAGTCTCTACCACCATTTAAGCAAAATATAGGTGCTTAAAGCTAGGACAGAGGCCAACAAGTCCCAGTGATAAGGAAGATCCTTTTTTTCTTTCTGTTTTAGACCTGTTGTAGTTTTTCTCTTCATTTCATTTCTCAATCAATTCCCATGAGTCAAATGTGAACTCTGCTGCTGCTTCTGTCCTCATATACAAACTGAAATTATGAGCTACAATCTCAACTCGTTACTGACTTCCAACTTGGCTTGGAAAAAGAACCAACATCTTCTTTAACCTTGCATTTACCCTAAGAATTCTCATGGAAAATGATGTCTCACTCTTTCTACACTAACTCAATTTGAGCTTCTCACAAGAAATATCTAGTTACCCATTTTGGTCTCTCTACACTGTTCTGTTTTCTTGTATCCATACTCTGAGTTGCTTCAAGATTCTATCAACAAGCTCCTCTATCCCATCCTGGAACTAACAGACCAAACCAATCAAACAAGCATACTTAGCATTACACACAGTGGCCAGGCCCAAGGCAGGAATTAAAAATAAACAACACCAACAGAAACTTGAAAACAAATCCATGCATCTTTTCATTCAAAGGTTCACTCAAACAAACACATATTATTAAATCTACTTAAGGCCAATAAAAAAAAATAAGAAAGGAAATTCTATATGATACGGCTCAACAACTACGCTCTGATTTGTCACTTGCTTACACTGATACGAAGACTACAATATCCATATTGAAATACAAGATTTAAAATGCTTATGATGACTATGACTCAAAAACTTGTGTGTGAAGTGGGGCTGCAGGGGTAGGAGGGGGCAAACATACATGCATTTAGGCACTCACTTGCTCCAATTTAAAAATATGCTGATTAAAGTAGTGTTGTAAACGTTCATTAGCAAAATTAATACAGAACTGTTCAAAGCTGTTATTTTCATAATCTTCAAATCCAAAAATATCAAGAACGCCAATGGACAAAGTCTGTAAAACAGGAAAGAATTATGTTTAAAAAAAAGATGCTCAAATTTATTTCATGAATAATAGCCACAATATAAACAACAAATGCTCAAAGTTCTACAGCAGTGCAGAGGAGATTTTTGGGAGGGCCGGTGTTCAAACAAAATACATCACAAATAAAAAGCATTCCAGTTCTCTTTATCTTCATCTTTCTTTTTATCCTAATTGTAAAAATACATCTAAAATTTTAACACATGTAATTCACTGCTTACTCTACAGAAATGTGCAAAGCAGGGTTAGTGGCCTGTTATCTCAGTCTCAGAAATCCCTAAATTCTAAGAGATAAGGGAATGGGGAAGTCAAAAGGTTACTTAAGTAAAGCTAGGCTACTCCTAACTCTGCCTGGTTATGCCAAGAGGACATTATAATTGTCCTATTTTAACTTTTATATCCTAACAGAATTCTTCTTTAGGAACTAAGCTAAGTATGTTTAATCAGCCTTGTGCAAGACAGGAACGAAACTAGATATCAGAATATGTGGTTTTTTGAAGTTAAACATTTTATCAGGGGCCGGGCACGGTGGCGCAGCAGTTAAGTGCATATGTTCTGCTTCAGCAGCCTGGGGTTCACCAGTTTGGATCCCGGGTGCAGACATGGCACCGCATGGCAAGCCATGCTGTGGCAGGCGTCCCACACATAAAATAGAGGAAGATGGGCATGGATGTTAGCTCAGGGCCAGTCTTCCTAAGCAAAAAGAGGAGGAGTGGCAGCAGATGTTAGCTCAGGGTTAATCTTCAAAAAAAAAAATTATCGAAAAAGAAATTGTTCAAAAGAAAACAGTTCAGTGGTTACCAGAGGAAGAGGGGTCAGGGGCGGGCATAGGGGGTGAAGTGGAGCCTTATATGGTGACAGACAAGAAATAATGTGCAACTGAAATCTCACATCAATGTAAACTACTATGAACTCAATAAAAAGTAAAAAAAATTACGGATTACATTTTTTAAAGAAAAAAATTGTTCGAGGTTTGTCACATTAAATAGTTATAAAAGGATTATAACAAAAAACAATCCTTTCTTCAACCTCAGTTTCGGCTCCCTAAAGTCAACAACACTCAAATCTTTTAGCTATTTGGTATGAAATAGTAATAGTATAGCACACAAATATTTATTCTTCTATTTCTTGATATTTTACTTCTAGAATTTATCTTCTAACTTCTTACTATGGTTGATGAGTATTCAGTTCTAAAACCTCCAAACCAACATTCTTGTCACTACCTCATCTCATTCTTTCTTTCTTTTTTTTTGAGGCAGATTACCCCTGAGCTAACTACTGCCAGTTCTCCTCTTTTTGCTGAGGAAACCTGGCCCTGAGCTAACATCTGTGCCCATCTTCCTCTACTTTATATATGGGACGCCTACCACAGCATGGCGTGCCAAGCAGTGCCATGTCCACACCCAGGATCTGAACCAGCGAACCTCAGGCCACTGAGAAGCAGAACGTGCGCACTTAACCGCTGCGCCACCGGGCTGGCCCCCTACTTCATCTCATTCTTAAAATACAGTTGTATGACAATTTTGGTTAAATAAAAACAACTTTTCTCTGCTGGTGCTAAGAGAGACACTGGGCAAATCAATGTAATAAGCGATAAATAGTTAAGAGATTTTTAAAAGTCTCCATTAAGAGTATTTTGTTTGATTAATTCTGTTGACTAATGCTAAGCCTTTATGAAAAACAGTGAAAATTATTATCTTCAAAAATAAGTCAATGTGGTAAATTAGATTGCAATTAAAATTAATTTTCTAACTGTGGTCTTACTCAAAGCATGAAAAGTTCATATAAAAGCAATTTTACATTTGAGACAATAGGATTAAGTAAGAAACATGACATTCCTAATCAGTCTGAAAAGGTAGACTATTCCATAAAAGCTGTTGGGAAATAAAAATGGATTTGAAATTATTAAAGTTAAATATCTAAAATCTGCCATATTAAAAAATAAATTCCAATTGGAAAAAAAGGCCTGAGCATAAAAAATTAAATTCTAAAAGTATGCCAATAAATATTTTATTATCTTGGGCTGGAAGAGGCTTCTCCATGGAAGAAACATAAATAAAACCCAGAACAATAAAGGAAAAGAATGACAGAATTAACTGCACAAAAAAATTTAAAACATATGAGCTCAAAAAGACAACATAAACAAATCTTAAAAGTCAAGAGAAAATATTTGCAATATATATCAAACTATGAGTCTCTGCAATATCCACAATGACTCCTAAAAAGAAATAACAAAAAGACAAAATGAACAACTTAAAAATAGAAAAAATATATAACAATATAATAAAAGATATAAAACATGAGAAGATACTTGACGTTCATCTATCATTGAAAAGACTGGCAATAAAATGGGATAGTCTTCCTTATCAGATTCGCAGATGAAAATAGATAATATCCACTGTGAGTAAAGGTGTAGGGAAATAGGTACTTTCATACAATAATAGTGGAAGTGCAGTCTTTTTTGAAAAGCAATTTAGCAATAGCTACCAAAATTTTAAAATGTACATAAATTATATATAGACACATATAAATGTATATAAATTACATTCTGAGGATTTTATCCTAAAGAAATGTGCACAAAGAATATTTGTTACATCATTGTATATAACAATACGACAAATTAATATATTTTTAATGGGAGAATTTATAGTACACATGCATACTATACAATATTAGAAAATTATTAAAAATAATGAGGTCTAGATATATTTCAAGACACACTAGGTAAAATAACACAAGTTAGAAACAATATAGATAGCATGATTCTATTTTTATGTTTAAAAGCAACTCTGTATATATACATCTACAGGAATGTAAGCAGATAAGAAAAAAGGTCTGGAAAGACACAGGGAACAACAGTGTCCCTGAATACGGTAATGAAAACAGAAATAAGGAGGGAAACAGTAGGGAATACAGATAAAAGGTGATTCTCACTTATTATTCCATATAATTCTGTGTTTTTAAATTTCATGTATTAACTATTTTACTAAAACAGTTTTCCAGGAAAAATATATAATAATCTAATGTATGTCTACCTTGATATTTTGCTCCAAATCTTTACTATTCAAAAGTGCATGATTAATCCGAAAAACTATCCAGTCAAACAAGGCACTATATAAGGACTTAGCCATGGAGTTCCTCACTGTCACAGCCTGAAAAGAAAGAAAAGGGTTAGGAATACAAGTGAAATTGGCAATAATCTAAGATATCATAACAAAGTGTGCTTTGCTCTCATGAAAGAAAGAAATCTTACTATCCTGAATTAGAAAGTAATTTTTCTCTCAATATATATAGCCTGTAATCGAAGTTTTCTATATATACTCATTAATTTAGTTCAACTCAGGGAATCTAGGCTAAAACTGCCATGAAAGATAAGGAAAACAAAATGTAGGTCACACAATTCAAAAATTTTACTGAAAATTGGGGTATATCTTTAACCCAGTAAAGAAGGTAAAATAGAAAGTTTACAAACAAATGAACCTTGCCAGCTAAAGTCAGGAAGAGTATTCCAGACAGAGGAATAAACCTGTGAGCGAAAAGGCATCAGTTATCTGTAGAATTTTAGTCAGACTCTTAAAAGTTAATTATAATACCACCACAATTACATTCCTGGTTGTCATCAGCTTGTCATCCACAGTGACCTCTAGAATTTCTCCATCCCAAGACAGAGTAACAATTCCTTCATTATCGAGTCAACGTAATTTACTTTTTCCCTCACTTTAAGCTTTTCCCAGTTTATGAAAACTACTGTCTGCTCAATTTTTCTGTAAATCTGAAACAGTTCTAAAAAGTAAAGTCTATTAGTTAAAGTAAGTTCAATAATTAGGAAGTACTACAATCTAAAACAAAGAAGGGGGCACATATCTTAGAGAAGTGAATCTTAGCACTTGGAAGAGTACAAATCCTAATAATTTATAGTCTAGGGACCTATTTTGAAGCTTGTATATTCAGGCACACATTTATATCTCTGCTCACAAGTTTAGAGGAAGTACAAGGTAATGATTAAGAGCTAGATTATCTTCCAATTCCAGTTTCTCTACTTATTCTAGCTATGTGACCTTGGTCAAGTTACTTAAACTTTTAGGTTGCAGTGAACACATTTGTAAAACAAAGATAATACTACAAACTGTCACATAGATGATTAATTTCAGTGAAAAAAAATTGTAAGCTTCAAGTTTCTAGACCACAAAATAATGACCTAAACCATTACCTACATAGGAAAGAGAAGACAGGTATCAAATTCTCTGTCTTCAACAGCAGAAACTTGAAAAGAGGAAAATGTTTACAAGTTCCAAGAGAAAAAGGAATGTGGCCCTAGGATTCTATACTCAAGCAAGTTATCAACAAATTATCTTTAAAATATCAATAGTAGAATATATAGACAGAATAACCATTCTGTTTTTCCCCAAAGGGGGGAAAAAAAGAATGAAGACAATCAGATCAAATTCAGCAAAAGTAAAATATTTTAAAACTAAATAAACAAGCATAAGACACAAAAACAATACAAAAAAATAACAGTTATCACAATAAATATAAATAATGTATATTTTTAGTTAAAAGGCAGACCTTCATATTCAATTAAAAACTAAAACCTACATATTTGTGGTTTATATTAAGTACTATTTTTATAAAATATCATAGTCAGATGGAATCCAGATATACCAAAATGCACCAATAAAATGCCTAGTTACCCCATTACTCCCAGTATTAGACTTTCAGCCTCTTTTCTCTGAAATGCAGTCCTGCCTATCATGGCTTAATCTCAATAAGCCCAAATATCAATTAATATTTTCCCACCCGTACAGCTAAAGACTACATGCCGTATTATAACCATGTCCTTCTGGCCCTCTTCTGGGCAGGATGCCAACCATCAGGGATTTATAACAATCCAGGGCCTGGCCAACCTGAATCTTAACTTATCTCACTCAAAGAACATCACGTCTTGAAGGAACACAGAGCCCTTTCGCATGAGCTACGGTTCCGGGATGGCTAGTCACACCAAGGACAGTCCCTCTTGGCAAGCACTTTTGTTCTCCTGTCTATATAAGCAGCACCCTCTCCACTCGTGGTAGTGGTAACTCTGTCCAGCTGGCCTCCACTGGACACTCTCCACAAGTAAGACTTAATAAACCCTTATGTCTCATATGCTGTCTCCAGGTCTTTTCTTCCGACTCTCCACAACCTATCCCACACTGCTTGCCCAACTGGACGTGTGGCCAGACAATTGGTAAACCAGCCAGGAGACCGAGGAAACCCCCATGAGCACCGAGACTAGGGGCAATGGGAAGGGGAAATCTTCAGGGGAAATTCCAAGTTGGTCAGTGTCCTCATATGGGAGCCAGTCACAGCCCTTCTAGATAGACAGGGCCTACTGCATGAGTATGGGGACACCCCAAAAATGTCCAAGGGCCTAGAGGGAGTCCTGGGCATGAAAAATATAGGGAAGAAGAACTGAGAGGCCCAGGAAGCAAGTCCATGGAAAGAGGGTAACAGTGTACCATGAGTCTGCACATCAGGTGACAACGCCACCAGGGAACCAATAAGCAGACGAGTTAGCTCAGATCTGTCTCCTGGAAGAAGTGCCAGCCGAAAGAGTGGCAGAGTGGCTACACCAGAAGACTGGACACAAAGGACCTCACGGGCCAATGCCAAGGCCTGGGGCCTCCCCCTATGCAATGCTGACATAGTACAGATCTGCCAGGCGTGCCCTTCTTCTTCCTTGCTGAGACCCCAGGGCCACTCCCCAGGACACAGGCCAAATCACCAGAGGCAATCAGCCCACTCAACGCTGGCAGGTAGACTACATCAGGCCCTTGCCCCTTTCTGATGGCTGCCGATATACCCTTACCTGAGTGAACACGAATACAGGACTGCTGCAGGCATATTCTAGCAAACAGGCTACAGAAAAGACCACCTAGAGACCTAGAACACCTCTGCACTGTGTACGGTACTCCCATTGACATCGACAGTAACCAAGGTACACATTTTACCGGCCACAAGGTACAGATGTGGACTGACCAAATGGACATACATGGGCATTGTCACCTATCATACAACCCCACAGCCACGAGACTAGTGGAACAAACGAATGGCTTGCTGAAAAAATAATTAAGGTCAGAAGATAGGACCCTAGCCCAGTGGATGAGACGCCTAACAACAGCCGTAGATCAACTAAATGAACATGAAAGACACACTGGACCTAGTGTATATCAGATGTTCACACAAGAACCCAATACAACAGTACATCTACAGACAACAGCCCACAAAGCAGAAAAGCTACAACCATAGATAAGCACTCAGAACAACTTGCTTTTGCCTCTGCCAAAAGTACTCCCTACTGGGACCCACATGGTCACTTGGCCCTGGGACTGGCAGATGGAGCCCCACTGGTGTGGTCTCTTAGCCCCTAGGGGACAGACTTAGAACAGAATATCACAGTAACACCCTTTATTGTGGGAAGGTCACCCAAAACCTCCAAACTTACTAATCCAGGGCCTCTGATTCATTCCCCAAGGCAGTGTCATCCTTTCCCTCTAGAGTGTCGTTCCTCCCTTATCCTATACCTCTACAACCGTGTGTGTCTTGTTGGACAGTCATGACCTCCCTGTTTTAGTTCTCTCTAAACACCTTACTTTTTGTCCTCAGGACAACATCTGCCAACTTCTTCACTGATTGGGCACACACCATTACTGACTTACAAAATCACTCCAATTGCTGGGTATGTAGCAAGCTGTCTCTCTCTCTTCAACCATGGGGTTACCATGGCAGAAAGAGTTCTTTGGCATTCTTGCCTTTTTGTATTGCTTGTATATTCTACCTGTGCTCTTTACGGCTGTTGTGGTACATAGTTGCAATGCTCCTGTATGTCTCTGGCCCAAGGGAAACTGCAGAAGATGGCATGATAAAATTGTAAGGGCCATTCAGACACACGGAGGGTAGAGTATAGGGCCATAGCCCACACGCTGTATTACAACCATGTGTCCTTCCGGCCCTCTTCTGGGCAGGATGCCAACCAGCTGGGATCTGTAATGATCCAGGGCCTGGCCAAGCCAATCTTAACTTATCTCACTCAAAGAACATCACATCTTGAAGGAAGACAGAGCCCTTCCACGTGAGCTACTGTTCCTGGGAACACTAGTTGTACCAAGGACAGTTCCTCTTGGCAAGCACATAGCCTTTTGCTCCCATCTGTATAAGCAACCCTCTCTCTGCTCGTGGGAGCGGTAACTCCATCCAGCTGGCTGCCACTGGACACCCGAGTGGGTGCACAACTTCGTCCAGCCAGCCGCCACTGAACACTCCCCACCAGAAAGACCCAATAAACCCTTAAGTCTTGTATGCCATCTCAGGGTCTCTTCTTTGGTTTCTCTGCAATCTATCCTGCACAGCTTGCCCAACTGGGTATGCAACCAAACACCACCCAAACAAGATCTCATTTAGTGTTTCCTATCTCACTGAATGGTACCAATATTCTTATAGATGTGTAAGCCAGAAAATTAGGATTCATCCTTGTATCTCCTTCTTCCTCCTCGTTTCCCATTAAGCAAATCATTGCCAGGTCCTGTTGATTTTACCATCTAAATTTCTTTCTTTTTAAATATATCCATTACTCCCTATCAGTATGTCATCATTCTGGACAAAGCAGTAAACACCTTTCTCCTCAGGAGTACTACTACAGGCCTCAAACTCATCTTTCCACATTCACTCTTGCCTGCAGTGTTAGACAAAATCCTATAATGGCCCCAAGGTTCCCAAACCCTGGTGTACATGTTCTGTATAACCCCTCTCCTTAAGTGTAGGCAGGACTGTAAATATGATGCATTTCACTCCTGTAACTATCTAATGTTATATGATAAAGGCGAAGGGACTTTAAAGATATAATTATGGCCCAATATCAGCTAATTTTTTAGTCAGAGATTATTGTGGACAGAGCTGACTTAATCAGAGAAAGCTCTTAAAAAGGACTGAATCCTTTCATCAGATTCTCCTGCTGGCCTTGAAGAAGCAAACTGCCATAGTATGGACAGGAACATACGGCAGAAAATGGCAAGTAGACTCTAGCTGCTGAGAATGGCCCCTGACAGCCAACGGGAAATTGAGGATCTCAGTCCTAAAACTGTAAGCAACTGACTCCTATTGATAATCTGTGAACTTGGAAGAGGATGTTGAGTCTCAGATGAGATCACAGCTTTGATGGACATCTTGACTTCAGCCTGGTGAAACCCTGAGCAGAGGGTCTATCTAACCAGTGTCCAGACTGATGATCCATGGAAACTGCCAGATAATAAATCTGTGTTGTATTAAGTCACTAAGTTTGTTACACAGCTATAGAAAACAAATAAACTCTCCAACTGATTCTTCACACTGCTGCCAGAGTGCTCCTTTAAAAAAAAAAAAAAAAAAACACACTTTTTTCACTAAAAACATTTGAAAAGCTTTCCACTGCTCTTCAAATAAATATTAAAATCCTTAAGAACTACTCCTCATTTTACCCCTAATGCCTAGCACATTTCTGGGCATAAAGACGGTTTTCAAATATTTACTAAACAAACAAATAAATATACCAAACAAATGTAAACAAAAATAAAGCAGGGGCTACAAAAAGTTGAATTTGAAAATGTAAATAAAGAAATATTTTATAATGAAAAAAGTTGTGAACAAAATATAAAAGTACTAAACTTTTATGTAAAAGAAGGGCAAGATTCTTTAAAAGGTTTGGCTTTTTCTGTTGTTTAGAAAGGAGCTCTCAAAGTTGGAGACTATACAATACAATATAAGATACCTGACATAATGAAGAAATGTAGACTTGTACATACGGTTAGGAGGGACCTCAAAAAGTGGGATAAATTGATCAGTGTCAGCCTAGTAAGCATTCTTTACAGTTCAATCACTATTTCCCCATCTCTGTGTCTTCTAATCTCATATTCCTGTCCCATTTTTTTTAACTTTTTTTTTTTAGTTGTTAAAGGAAATTTCCTATTTGTTTTTGGTTATTTTTCAGCTTTTTTCCCGTCCTATTTTTACACTAACTGTCATAGTTTGATTTCTCATCACTTGCAGAAAATTACACTATAAAATAGTAGGTGTTTCAATAATTTTCCTACTCCTATACACCTGAGTATAATAATAATAATAATGATAATTACAATAACAATAATGGTTCACTATAGCAATAAATCTCACCTGAAGGCTCACTATACAGATGATATTTAAAGCCATGGGACTGGGTGAGATAATCTGGACAAAGAATATAGAGAAGAAAAAACAAAGACTGTGTCCTAGGGCACCCCATCTTTTAGAGGTCAGGAAGAAAATAAAAGGCAAAAAGAAGTGAAAAGCAGTGGCCAACACTGAAAAAGTAAACAGAAGAGTATGATGTGCTAGAAGATAAGAAACTGTCAAAAAGGAATAATCGAGTCAAACACTGCTCATTTATAATTCTACCTATCATCTATTCACCTCATATTAATATGAAACTTAAGAATGATGAACAGATTAAGATCCTTGGGAAAAAATGTAAGTTTATTCCTTAAAATCACATTCCACTTTAAGTTTCCAAGTTGACGGAAAGCTCACAAATTTCAAGGGCACAGAAAATACTTCAATCAACGCTCTTTGTCGTTATTTTCCTTCTGTTAAGAGAAAGAACACAAACCCAAACTTCTAAGAAAGTTCAGCACACTTTGATATCAAAGAAAACTTATTCATACCTCTGCCAGCTTATATGGTAAAATAAGCTTTTCTCCCACTGTCACAGTCTTCCTTGTAACTAATGCTTCACATAGCATCTCTTCTTTAACCTACACAGCAGAAAAGTAAATTCAATATATAAGATTTATGACAATGGGTAGAATTATTTACTGAAAAGCCAAATAGAGACAAAAAATTTAATGAGATTAGCAAATATATAATAGAGAAAAAACAAAAAAGCAATACACTGGGCAATTTAAATATTGGCCAAAGCGGAATTTAAGTGTCCCAATCACTCCACTTCCCCTCACAAAAAAGAAAACAAAGGGTAAAGAAGACAGACGGGTCTTTTAAATTAAAGTTTTCTTTCTTATCATAATAGAGAAATATGTTTCATTGTACAGGATATAGAAAATATAGAACAGTACAAAAACAATTTTAAGACAATCAACCATAATCCCACAACCTGGAGACAGGACTAAAAAGTGACAACACTTCTTGAATTCCAGGAACATTACCATCGGTACTTATTTATGTTTCGGATGTTTACTTTTATTTACAGATGTTAAACCTAATGATAAAATTGATACTTACTTTCTTCTCACACTCTCTCTAGAGGCAAATACTATCATGAATTTGACTGGTATCATTTCAGTTCATTTTTATACACACACACACATATATATCAGACGTATTCATAAACACCATATTATATTGTCAAGTGTATCTAACTCCTATTTGTATGGTATCATATTGCTCATATGTTTTTGCGATCTAACTATGTTGATAATTTAGATGAAGCTTATTCATTTTAACGTCTATATAGCATCCCAGTATATAAATTACCAGTGTGTAATCCATTTTCCTACTTGTAGGCAATTACATTGTTTACAATTTTGCACTATTAGAAAATAAACTGCAGTGAATATTCTTGCATATGAGTTCAAGAGTTTCCCTAAAGTATATACCTAAAAGTGGAATTACTAGGTTGTAGTGTACACATTTTCAACTTTACAGGATATTGCCAAACTCCTGTACACAGTTTTCATCAATCTGCTCTCTTAGCAGCAGCACTGAGAAATGTGAGAGTTCCTATTTCTTCGAACCTTGACTATACCTAGTATTATCAGACTTTTGATTCTTGTTTTGATTTTTGCCATGCTGATGGACATGAAATAGTAAAACATGAGCATTTTACAAAAGCATCCATATATAATAAAGACAGAACCTCCATAGAATTTTATGTAGATAGTATGATATAAAACATCACAAGCAAAAAAGATTAGATTACAAGGAGAAACTGAGTTACAAAATGATAGAGTGAGGCATTACCCTGCCACTAGCAATTCATGATAGATAGATCATTTTTTGAAATATGAGTACATGATAAAGAAAGTACACCTTCTTTTCGAGCATCCATTGCTAAATTCTCAAATTCTAAAAAATGGAAATAATTTGAGGTATATTACCTTTACAAAACGCAGTAAAACCAAAAGTGAACAGCCAAAGTTTCAATATAAAACCTCAACCTTTCAGACATATTTAAAATACTTTGAGGAACAAAAACAAAATAATACTAATTACAGAAAAATGACAAAACTAAGGGAAAATATATGTGAAAAAAAAACTGTCATATTGTGAGGTATATATTTCTACATTTAAGCAATTATTATTAAAAGTGAACACTTAAAAATAAATGGTCTACGCAGCAGACTCAAGAAATTTTTTTAAAGGAACAAACAAATGTAAGCTGGCAAGAACATGGAGCAAAAGTCACTTCCAGACATTTGTATAAATTGATACACCACTGCAGAGAATCATTTGTCAGTATCAGTAAAGCTCAATAGGTGTATATACCATATCCAAAAAGTTCGACTCCATGGACTATATCCAAGAATAATTCTCACACATTTTAACAAGGAGACGTACAAGAATGCCTATCATAGCACTATCTATAAATGGAAAATTACAAACAATTCAATGCCCACTAAAAAAGATAGATTATGTTTTATTCATACAATGCAATTATATACAGCAGCTAAAAAAAAAGAATCTAGACTATAAATCAGCATTGAAAAATCTCAAAAATATAATATGAAATGAAAAAGTCATGTTTTAGAATGATCCATACAGTATAATGTTTACATAAGTCTGAAAACATGCAGAACAAAACAAAATATTCTGTATGGAAATATCTATCTATTCTGAAAATAGAAAACAAGAATGGGAATGATAACCACCAAATTTATAATAGTGTGCACTTCTGGTGGGGGCAGAGTACATAACGGTATTCAATTATATGCAATGTATTATTGCTTGGGTGGAGTTGTGAGTACACAGGTGTTTATTATATCGTTTTCTATATACAGTGTGTGTTGAAAACATTTCATAATTTAACAGAGAAAAATGAAGAAAATGTTAAAAACAGAAATTAATACTAACAAGTAAGATGTAGAACTGATAAATCTAAAGCCCAATTATTTGAAAATAAGAAATGAAAGACAAATCTCACATAAATCAAAAGAACAAATTAAGAAACACAAACAGAAAGCTAACACCACAGAAAAATGTTTTAAACATTAACAGAATATTTTACAAAGAACACAAAAACAATAAATTTTAAACATTTAAGCAACACATGATTTCCTAGAAAAATACAAATTATCAAAATTAACTAAAGCAAGATTTGAAAATCTTAAAAACTTAGTTAACACAAAACAAACCAAAAGGACATCAAACACAGTTGGTCACAGAGTTGGTATCTCTCAAATCTTTAAGGAACATATTATTCTCTGCTAATGATTCTTCTCTTAAACGTAGGAAAAAACTTAAAAGGATGAAAAACTATCCAACTCATTTTTAGAAATTAGCTTAATGTTGGCACTAAAACCTGACAATGATTGTACACGGAGCCACACACATACACACAAATCATACAAAATACTCTAGTCCTGTTTATTATATTTGATAAACATCCTAAAGAAAATATTAATAAGTTTATGATATTTTAATCAGCTACCTCTATAATTTTCCAAATATTCTTAGTTGCACATATATGACATTTAAAATTAAAAAATAAACTTTATTAATACAAATAATTAGCAATGGGCTCAATATCCAATCTACAAAGTTTCTCATATTCACCTAAATGAGAAACTGATACATATGTTAAAAATCCCTCCTTTATATTGTTTCAAAAGATGTTAAAATATACTCAGATACATAAATCTGCTAAAAACTGAACAGTTTTTGTTAACAGTGATGGTTCTAATATCTCATAACAAAAACATGCTCCACAATTACCCAAATTAATCTATTGGAGCTTGTCCATCTTTCAATAATTTCACAACTATCTATCCCAAATAGAATTTAGTAAACAAAAGACTCCAAACATTCACCGTTGCTTGAGGTAACTACAAAAAAATAATGGGAAAAAAATCGAACCATTATTTATGAAACATTTGTTCTTAGAAACTAAGTCTCTATTTATCATTGAATTCAATCACTTTGGAAGGAGGGGCATTAAATTAAATCTTAACTAAAGAGTTTACATTTTAATTAAGCCACTTACTGTGCTTATCTTTGTTTTATCTCAACGAAAGCCTTAAGGTTGCCAAGTATTAGTATCAATTTTAAGCAATTAGAGGAGATCATCTTTAAAAATAATTTCTAAGAACTAACTATAGGCACAATACCATGATAGGTCCTATCAGATCTCTAGCTCCTCAACTCTGAAAACATCTTCTTTCTACTTATTACCAAACCTCCATTCCTAGAACCTGTCCAAACTACACCTAACAAAGAATTTAAGAAGCTTGGGTTCAAAGGTGAGATTTTCTATCAAATTACATTTGCTGTTAGTCTAACTTTCACACTGGTAAGCCCAATTCTCAGAATTGGATTTCCCCTTTTTATCACTACCTGAGTTTCTCTTTGAATTGCCTGACTTGCTCTGAGCAGTCTCTCACCAAAGAAGGAATACTGGACAAGGACCAAAAGCTTTAGTACTTGCTGAATGCTTGAACTTACAAGACCACTAGCCACAATGCCATGTACTGCCATAATACCAATGTCTGACTAAGATATCACCTGAAATGCCTAACAGAAATACCATCTGTTCTCTGACCCTCATGACCCCCAACATTTACAATTTTCAAATACCACACTCCTGGTAGAACTTCTTTCCAATGAGTGAGTATCGTTCCAATGCAAGGTACTCCCTTTCTCCTGTTCCTTCTGCCAGGCTAACTCATTCCATTAAAGTTAATAAGCAACACCCAGGCATGTGCAAAATAACAAACTCTGTAAGGTTAGAAAAATAAGGAAGAGGCATCCTTTGCTCTCAAAGAGCACTGCAACCTCATAATGGACACAAACTAGTAAACAATTAACTTTCTGCTACAAAACCAAAATTAAATTACGCTAAATAGAAGCAAATGTACTATGCTGATGGAGTCAGTTTAGACCATTTAATAAGGTTAAATCCCATGAAGTGGCACATGAACCAAGATTTGAAAGATGAGTAATATTTGAATAGAAAAAAAGCAGCCTATTCATTATTGCAAAATACTGGAAAGAACCAAGTTGTCTTTCAATAGGTAAATGGATAAACTGTGGTACACCAATACAATGGAATATTGTTGTCAGAATGTTACCCAGTAATAAAGAGCAATGAGCTACCAAGCCACGAAAAGACACAGATGAATCTTAAATGCATACTGCTAAGTGAAACAAATCAGTCTGAAAAGGCTACATACTGCACGACTCCAATTACGTTATATTCTGGAAAAGGAAAATCTACAAAGCTAGTAAAAAGATCAGGGGTTTTGGAGAAGAGGGTTGAATAGGTGAACCATAGAGGATTTTTAGGGCAGTGTAATTTTGTATGATACTGTAATGGAGGACATATGACATTAGCATTTGTCACAACCCATACAGCACAAAGAGTGAACTTCAATATATACAAATTTTTAGAAAATTATTTAAGACACTGGGGGATCCTAGGAAAGAATGCAGACAATGACAAGAGAATCTTACTGTATGACAAATATATGAAACAACCTCACTGAAGGGGGTGGGAGGAAAAGGTGCTGACCTAGATTTGGAAAGGAATGGAGTCTGTAAAACTAAAGGTAAAAGGAACCGCACATAAGCACTGTACTCGAGTTGATAAAGTCTTTTCCCACCTGGGTATGGGTTAACAATTCTACTACTACTAAACACGAATACTAGAATTGAATAATTAAGGAAATGAATAGTAGATGGTGGGAGACAGGTTCCTCATTGTTAGAATGGTAGTTTACAGATAAGCAAGGGGAAAAGCATAGAATGATAGATGTGATAACGGATTAGTTAGAAACATCATTATAGCCTCATGTTTATCTTTATATACATATAGATGGTTACATAAAGATATTTGTAGATATGTGAATATACACACATATATTTCCTTGCTCTGTCAGATGGGAGGGCCTATAAAAACCAACACCTCTTTTAATATGAATCTAGCAAGATAAGAAGTTAGTGGGGAAAATATGAGAAATCATCACTCCAGGAAGAAAGATTAAGGTAATAAAAACCTTGATATGGGAAGAAGCATGATGAGAGATGAAGACCTTTGGTTCTGATTTGGCCACGAAGAAAGAAAAAGTAGCACCCTTTCTCTCCGTCCAGATAGCCCATCTTCAAATAAAATAATCTAAACAAAATCTTAGTATGAGAAGATAGCTCAAATACAGAAGGGGAAAAACAAGCAAAGGCCTAGAACATTATACAATCTAGAATGAAATATTCACCCTATCCAGCAAATTCAGGGGTTATGGATATCTGGGGAAAGGCAAGGCAGGAGAGAAAATCCAAATCTTCTACAGATTCTGGTACACTATGTAGCAAAAAATCCCATCTTTTGGAGAAACACCATTAATAAAAAGCATTAACCCATCTACACTCTCAAAATAGTTATACAAAATAAAAACTGAGAAGTCATGCAGTATTTGAAATGAAAACTTAGATGTAATCACTCACTTCTAATAATTCTGAGACAATAGGCAGAATTTCAGGATTGCAGATATCTATGGAGTCATCCCGGTATGTCTTCTTTTTATAACAGATATTACCCAAATGTAGTATTGCTGAGAGAAGAGAGAAAATCCTGCGAAAATAAAACCACAAATTATGGCTTGCTTTTGTGCATTCTCTAAGCTTATTTCATTCTAAAATTCTAATCAAGCAAATTAATCAGTACAAATATGAAGTATTTAATCTTTAGAAAAAGAAGAAACACAGGAATAATAACTATAATAACTAAAATTTATTGAGCATTTCCTCTGTCAGGCACTGTGCAAAGTGCTTTACATAACTTTACTTTCAGTATTGTATCACGTATCAGACATAGTTGTTTGAAGGGGACTTTTGCTATTCATCTGAATCTGCTGTAGTTTGAAAAGTTCATGCCTTTCTAAATGCTTTTCATCCTGCCTGGAATGCCCTTTCCCTACAGTGTCTATTTCAGATCTACTCAATCAGAATCTTTAAAGGAAAGGCCTTGGAATCTGTAATTTTTAATCAAGTAGACTAGGTGATTTTTTTATTACTCGTTATATTTAAGAAGTGTTCTCCTACATCATATTATGGTGTAATATCGATAAATATTGTATATTTAGTATACTGATAGATGCTTTTTAAAAAACAGTATAAGGCCATTAGGGAATATTATCTAATATTAGGCCTCTACTGTGAAACATCTACATCTGGACCCTCCCTTCTGTTCTCCCCTCCTGTCTCAGAGGAACACGTGCCCCTCCTCCAAGCACAAACTAATCCCTCCACTTGTGCTCTACATCCCAGGAACTCCAGTTTACTCAGGAACATTTATATACCTACTTCCTGTCTTTCACCTGAACCTATAAGAACTTTCTATCAAAATAATCTCACGTTTACTTCTCTCTTATTTTAAACAATCTGTCCTAGATCCACATCTTCTCCTTCCTTTCACAAACAAGCCTATTGAAATGTTAACTTATACTCCTGTCGTCACTTTGTTATTCCCTATTTACTATCAGATTCTGGCATCTACCACCCACTGAAGTGTCTCACAGAGGTTACCAAAGACCTCTAAGTAACTAAGAAAAATATATTGTTTTTAACTTACCTCACATCTCAGAGGTATTTTTAACACAACTGAACACTCCATCTAAAGCCCTTCCTGGAACTCCATGTATACACACATCTTTGTGCCTTGTCCAGTACTTCCATAGGATAAATCTGTTCTACTCATGAAATTTTTACTATGTGTTTTCCTAAAATTAATAAGTATTCTAAATAAAACAAAAATATTGACTTAGGGGGCTGGCCCCATGGCCGAGTGGTTAAGTTCGCACATTCCGCTGCAGGCGGCCCAGTGTTTTGTTGGTTTGAATCCTGGGCGTGGACATGACACTGCTCATCAAACCACGTTGAGGCAGCATCCCACGTGCCACAACTAGAAGGAGCCACAATGAAGAATATACAACTATGTACTGGGGGGCTTTGAGGATAAAAAGGAAAAAAATAAAATCTTAAAAAAAAAAAATATTGACTTAGGAAGCTAATATATATACTTTCAGATATACAGTATCTAATTTATAGGTCTCGTTTTTCAAATAATTTAAAATTTTTAAATGTTTGAATCATTAACATGACTCAAAAAAATACAAGTAAATTATAAAGGAATAATTCATAAAAGTATTCTGGGTTAAATCAAAGAGTAAACTCAGTATCAATAAACATTATAAACTCTAATGGAATGGGGCCAGCTCTGGTGGCCTAGTGCTTAAGTTCGGCGCACTCCACTTCAGCAGCCCAGGATCAGTTCCCAGGCAAGGACCTAACACCACTTGCAGCCACACTGTGGTGGTGATCCACATACAAAATAGAGGAAGACTGGCAACAGATATTAGCTCAAGGCAAATCTTTCTCAGGGAAAAAAGAAAAAACTAATGGAAAACAAAAGACATAAAAACACAAACTCACGGCCCATTTTTTAAAAACTACTTTTAGTAGTAGTTTATATGGTTTCTAAATTACATTGTTTCAAAATTTGGGGTTCAAAAATCAGCACATCAGTGTTTTCTCACACACAAATATGTGATGCAAAGTCTTCAGGAATAATAAATGTCACATAAACAATTTAATATACTATAGTATAAAAAAAGTATAAATAGTATAAATAGGAGTAAGAATCTCTGTTCTCAAAAGCTTATAATCTTCCATAAGGAAATAACAATAAATAACTATACTATAGGGCAGGATATCTTAAAATACAGAAAATAGAAACAAACACAGTTAAGGAAAATTTCATTAAAAAGGTAGGATATGAACAGTACTCTAAAGCAAAAAGGTTTCAATTCACATGCCAAATTTTAGGTTGCCTGCAAGGTTGTGTTAAGAGAGATTCTGGGCTAGATCTAAGTGCAGTAGAAAATAACATTGTGATTTATTAGCAGAGTCAATAGTGGTCACAGGAGAGGCGAACAGTAGTATACATGATATGCTCTCTATCCAAAAATTGAAAGTTATTTGAATGAGTGGAAAGGAGATGAAAATCATTCCTTCATGGAATAGGGAAAATAATGAATGTTCAGAATACAACATAATGTTTTAGATAACACCATCTAGTTAAAATACAAACCCTGTGCTAGGGAATATCTGAAGATAATATCTAAGGGATAGAGAAGGGTCTAATTGAAGACCTGGCTACTAGGAACATATTGTTTCCTGTGGTTTCCAACATGAGATATAGTCACATAAGACTCTTTCACATGATAGGTGCATGATAAGTAAACACTGTATTTCCAACTTATGTTACCTACAAAAAGTGAAATGAAGTTTCACTATTACTTAATACATAGACTGGCACTTCAGTCTATATGTCAGTCTGGCAGGTGTCACATGAGGTAAATGAGATATCCTGAAGGAAGAACGAGGGTATTACACCTCATGGAGTAATTGACAGAGGTACTCTCATTTATTTAGTAACTTCCAGTGAATTGTAGTTTGTCACCAATTAAATTGGTTTGCATACTTACATATTATCTTATTTGGTTTTAACTTATCTTTCATAAAAAGATCCGGGCAAAGAATCTGCCAATCGAAGATTCATACCAATGATATAATCACAAGCAAACAAGAAAATGGCAGGACTAATATTCTCCTACTCCTGGTACAAGATTAAAAGTTGACAATATAGGGGCCGGCCCCATGGCCGAGTGGTTAAGTTCGCATGCTCCGCTGCAGTGGCCCAGGGCTTCACTGGTTCAGATCCTGGGCAGGGACATGGCACCACTCATCAGGCCACGCTGAGGCGGCGTCCCATGTGCCACAACTAGAAGGACCCACAACTAAATTAGCTGTAAATTATACAACTAGGTACTGGGGGGGATTTGGGAAGAAAAAGCAGAAAGAAAAAACAAAGAAGAAGATTGGCAACAGTTGTTAGCTCAGGTGGCAATCTTTAAAAAAAAAAAAGTTGAGAATATAATCAGAACTGAAATATTTATCAACACTAATTCCCTCCTCAAAAAAGTTATATGTTACTACATTCTTCTGGTGACAGTCAAGATTTTAAATATTTTGTTTTATTTTAAATATATTTTAAATATAATATACTTCATCCTTATCTCATTTCTCTTTTACTTATATTTACAATGAACAAAATACGGTTCATACAATAGTACAGACATAAATTTACAGGGAAAATACATGGAAAATTAGGTTTTACTGAGAGGTATCCATGCCTTAACAAGATCAGAGATCACTGACATAAAAAAACAAGACCTATAACACTTTAAATAGCGTTATAAAGCAACAGTTTTTAAGTAAGGTCCCTGGATAGGCTTCAGGGGTACAATGAACGCTTGCAATTACATGCAAATGTTTATGGATGTACATTTTACAGGAAGAAGAGCTCTAGTTTTCAAAAGATTCTCAAAGAATTTATGACCAAAAAAAAGCAATTCAAAACAACTCTTTTAGAAAAATAAATTTTGTGAGCAATGCTTAAGATAGAGGAGGCACTGGATCAGGAACATCAGTTAGAAAATTGTTTAAAAGGACCGAGGAAGAGGAATTTTTTGAAACATACATCATGACTTGTTCTCCACTAAGGGTATAAGAATACAACAAATAAACTCACTGTCTTCGTGTCTTGGGAAGAAATCCTACCATTTCCATAGCCAGTTGTAAGCGTTCAAAGTCATGCCTCAAATCTTCCCCCTCCACTGTGAAGCAATCCTGTTTAAGAAAAAAGGGGGGAAAAATCAAGACTACCCATTGAAAAGTAACATAAGCCACTAGAGAAATAAAGTAATTTTAGATGAGAACACCCATGTGTAAAAATCACAGTTGGTGAATATTTAGACATCATCAAATTCATTAGACATCTTATCTTACTACAGATATGCAAACTAAACACATACCTACCAAAATACCAGTAAGTTACCTTTTTTCTCCCTTACACAATCACCAAGGCAAGGATCTCAACAGTAACTTAAGATAAAGAGCTAGCAATACTTATAAACTCTTCTAATACCAAGTTTGATTCTGAGTGGTTCTGAAGAGTTTTGGAGATCCAAAGTATTTAAGAGGGTTCAATACCACAAACCAATGCTATTTACTCAACAAATATTTAATGAATGCCTACCCACATGCAAGGCACTGAACTAGATCCTGGGACACAAAAACAAATTTTAGAAGAGGCAGTAATTTAGCTGAGAAGTGGAGCCTAGATTTGTATAATATAGAGATGTTTATGGTACACAGATATGAGATATAATATAAATAGTTCCTAATGAAATAATATAAACAACATGGTAACCATTCTGCAAAAGAAAGAAGTATATGTGAAAGTATAAAAACCTGCACAGAACAGACATCACATGAGTCAGTAAAAACAGCTGTGGATAAACCCATAAAAAAATATTATGGTTTTTTTTTTTTTTAAGGAAGATTAGCCCTGAGCTAACATCTGCTGCCAATTCTCCTCTTTTTTGCTGAGGAAGACTGGCCCTGAGCTAACATCCGTGCCCATCTTCCTCTACTTTATATGTGGGACGCCTACCACAGCATGGCTTGCCAAGTGGTGCCATGTCTGCACTCGGAATCTGAACTGGCGAACCCCGGGCCGCCAAAGCAGAACGTGCACACTTAACCGCTGCACCACTGGGCCAGCCCAAAATATTTCATTTTTAGAGTAACCCTTGCATTTTAGTTCCCAAAAAACACGATCTGTACACATAATCTAAATCTTTAAAATAATAAATAAGTCCTTAAGTCTCTTTACTCTATGTTCTCACAGTCCCTTACACTTACATTTTCAAAAACCTCCTCACACATATTTACTTTTTTAATGCCTATCTTCCTATGGAATGTTGCATCAAGTACTTAGTAAACACATGGACTGTTATTTGTCTTATTCACTGCAGATCTCCAGCACTGAGTAAGTGAGCCAAGAATACAGTGGATAATTACTGACGTAAACACACAATCATTGACTTACTGAATTAAATGAAACATTCCTTTTTGAGAAATAAAGAAACTGCTCATTCATTTTTTTTAAAAGTATTTATCGAGTATCTACGATGTACAACCCCCTCAGGCACTGGAAGAATGAGTTAATGAATATATCTAAATATAAAGTTTACAATTAAATACTAAATTTTAGAACGCTGTTAAAAATATTTTTATTCTCTATATAGAAAGGTACACACACATAGTTTAAAATTTCAAATTCACTTCAAGAAAAGTTCTTTCTGAAAATCCATTCATTTAATTTTCTGCCTATAAAATTTGGACTAAGCAATTTTAAAACATATTTCTACAGACATGCCCATGTCCTACTACTCACTAAAAAATTTTAAGTTAACACATTCTTCTTTTATCTATAGCAAAGCTTTTTTTTTTTTTGAGGAAGATTAGCCCTGAGCTAACATCTGTTGCCAATCCCCCTCTTTTTGCTGAGGAAGACTGGCCCTGAGCTAACAGCCGTGTCCATCTTCCTCTACTTTATATGTGGGACGCCTGCCACAGCATGGCTTGCCAAGCGGTGCCATGCCCGCACCCAGGATCCAAAACAGCAAACCCCAGGCCACCAAAGCGTAACATGCAAACTTAACCGCTGTGCCACGGGGCCAACCCCTATAGAAAAGCTTTTTAAAAGGCTCTTGATTCTCTTCTCCCCCAAACCACAAACAACTCATTCACTCTATGATTTGGTTAATATTTTTCTATAACAAATAAGTGAGGGGGGAAAAAAGTTATGTTTCCACTCAATAATACAGCAATGAATCTCATAACTGACAGTGTTCTTATCTGCCCCCAAAATGAATAAAACAACGTATATAAAATACTGAGAAAGTAAATTGAAAGAAGCACTAAAATATACATTTATATTTGCTGTTATCCACAATCGAATGTTCTTCAGAAATACAAAGTGGTCTTAACAAACACCAAAATCATAATTTATTTTCAAAAACATGTACTGATGACCTTAACTGTTTCCCTGATGATAACAGTATTAGAAAAGCTAGGGATGGTTAATCTACCAAACCAGAAATATCCTTACCTTAATTTGGGTTAATTTGGGTTCCCACAGAAGTAGACCTTGAAACCAGGATTCAGCATAAGTAGTAAGGGAATGGGAAAAGAAATAGGGAAAGCAGTGTAGCCTAAACAGGGTTCACTATTAAAGTACCTACCACAGTGGGTAAGTAGAGTTTAATCCCAAAGTAATCTCTGGGAAACAGGGTAAAACACAGAGAGATAAGAAAGCTGGACCATTTGTATGTCATCTCCCATCACTGGCTGAGGATTTCTACAGATAGGGGGAGGGAGTTGTTAATTCCTATGCTCTTCCAGGGGGCCATGCTAGAGCACAAAGGCCTTCCAGAGTTCTAAGAAAAGTCTTCAGACACCAAGCTGCAAATACTGGCTGTTGGAGGTCACTCAGAGAACAACGAAATGGTAAGGTTCAAAGAATAAGGCAGGGAACTAACCAATAACTGCCACAAACCTTTCCACCGGAAAAAGATAGCTGGTTCCTCTTGCCCAACTCAGCTCTAGCTGTAGTCTTGCTTGATAACATGCCACTGCACACTCCCAACAAACACACCAAAATGTTCTTTCATGCTATGAGCCTTTTTTTCCCTTTGTGTGGAATGATGAGAACCCTTTCTCATTTACAAGTGCCTACGATAAGCCTGGCAGGTAGTAGGCATTTGACATGGGTATGAGGGAGAGAAAGTAAAGGGTAGAGTCAAATTATACATTTCTTTTGTCTGTATTTCCTAGAATGGTATTTAGAAAAATCATACTTTTTTATAACTTCAAGTTGACAGTACAGGACATAAATAAGAATAATTGACTTTGAGAGTTAGTAAAGATGCCAGAGATCATTTAAGGAAAAGAATATAAAGAACAGAGGCTTCACTGGAATCCCAGTAACATTACTAACTTGCTTCAACACAATGGGGGAAGCCACTTAAATTTTAAGTCATTGCTGCTTCTTGTGAGAAAGGTAATCATACTAACTCCAACCAGTGGTTTTATAATGATCAAATATAATATGGATGTTAAAGTGGTTTTTAAATGGAAAAATATATGCAAAGTAAGTTTTGCTGCATGCAGAGACCTCATATTGGACTGACAGACGATGAGGAGTAAAGCCACAAAGGCAGTATTTGAGAGAATGACCATGAACTTAACAGACTACAAGGGAATGGAGGTAAGAGTCTTTATGCTGTAGAAATACTTAAAATAAGGAGAATAGAAACATTATAGATTCAAAGGATTCTACCCAAGTTGCATCAGGATCCCTGAAAGCACTGCAGCAGGTCTACCTCATGGGAAAACAGGTTGCCAGGTACTCTACAGATGGTTGGGTTCCTGTAAAGGTAGTGATGACCAGGGTGAGAGCTTGGTCTCAACAGGATAATAAGTTCTAATCCCTCTGCAGCATAGTGGACATGGTAGTGTTCTGAGACTATCACTTACTGTAATAATTCTCATTAAATCTCTGCCCGATAGATGGACCCTTAAACCACTCAAACCTTGGTTCAGATAAATAAAAAAATTAGGTGAGACTAACCTTTTACATAAAAGTTATTGAGAACTAGCTTTAAGGTAAAATTATTTGAATAGATTATTACCATATAAGAAGAGAAATCAGTATGTACCAAACATCTTCGACTTATCAGACACTATGAAAGTCACCTGACACATATAATCTCACTAAATCCCCAAAACACAAGAAGATAATTATATGTATGTATATATAATTATATGTAAATTTCTAGGGAAGAAAATAGACACAGAGGTTAAATAACTTGCCTAAATAACAAGGATGGCCAAACCAAAATCTATCCAATTCTAAATCCTCTGCTATCTCCTAGGCAACATTAGTTGCTTCATCTTATTTAACAGAACAACCCTTAAAAGGTATTAAGTCACCATATAGTGGGCAACAACAGGTCCCTTATTAAATGCAATTTTCTCACTATAGTGCCCCTTGGGATCAATTACATAAAATGTACGATAAGTAATACAGCACAAATGGCAAAACAGACCTTAACAATCCTCTCTTCCCATAATGCTAGTCACATAAGTTCTAACAACTCAGACGGAAATAAAGTTTAGTTTGCCCCCAAATTTACCATGAGGAGTTAAGAGGAAAGAATAAACCAGAAGATCTTCAGAGTGACTGGTTGTTTCATTAATTAACTCCTGAGACAAAAGCAGAAATTAATCAAAGTTCAAACTATAATAGATTTGAAAACAATAAATGGGAAGAAAGCGATGAAAGTAATGTTAAGAGAGTAGCAGAGTATGGCTACAAAGTTCTTCCAAAAGGAAAAGATGAATGATGATGATTTCAATGATAGCAGCAATGGTAGGAACATTTATTGTGCACTTACTAAGTATTAAGTACTCTATCAAGCTGTTTATATGCATTGTCTAATTTAATACTCACAAAAGTTAAAGACATTATCCCCTTAAACAGATGATGGAAACAAAAGAATTAAGTGACCTGCTCAGGTTCTCAAAACTAGGAAGTGGATGAACTAGAATTCAAGTCAGAGCCCAAATGCTTAAGCATTAACTTAGAGACTGCCTCTAAACAACAGCAGATGAGTTCACAGTTTCATGTTAAGCTCTAAACAGGCAACCAAATCTTATATTTGCCATACAAGTTTCCCTGTCTCCTTCCTACTTCCCAATGAGGCACGGTCACTTGGTATAGGAAGTGAAACATGGAAGCTTCTCAAGTGGCAAAATAGTATAAAATTTTTCTCCAATATTTATCTGAATCTATAAATTGAAATGTCTAAAATTTATGTTCCAAAATCTAAAATCTGAAACCATAAATTACTTGATTTACTACGAAATGTTCATGCAATTAAACTTTGCCTGAAGGAAGAAATTAATATCCATAATTACTGATCCTTCTCAACTCTAAAATAGGCCAGTTTTATAATTAATGAAGTATGTAATCACATACAGTAAAAAATTAAAGTAATGGTTATTTAAAGAAAGGACTAAGACACGATATGTTTCCAGGAGGAACAGTTAATAAATTAGTTCATTAGTTAATTAATAGATATAGATAAGTGCATGTTTTCAGCCTTTTTTTTTTACATCTGACCTAATTGCAAACTGAAGTGAAAGATTTTTTGTGCTCTTTCTATGATTACAAATTTGTCCTTATAAAATGTAAGAAATAAAGCTAAATTTACCTACTCAAATTATACTACATCATATATGCCCTTAAATCATTCAATTTAAAACATATAATCTTATTTATAGGAATTTCAATTCTTAATTTGTGGAAAATTATATAAAGGCTATAGCCTCTCTTGCTGTTAAAAAAAAAAATGAAAGAAAAAATATACATGTATTCATTTTGTGAAAAGACTGTTACATTGATTGTTAAATTGATACATATCACTTTTTAAAATAATAGTACTAGGGACTGGCCCCATGGCCGAGTGGTTAGGTTCACGCGCTCCGCTGCAGGCGGCCCAGTGTTTCATTGGTTTGAATTCTGGGCGCAGACATGGCACTGCTCATCATACCACATGCCACAACTAGAAGGACCCACAATGAAGAATATACAACTATGTACTGGGGGGCTTTGGGGAGAAAAAGAAAAATTTTTTAAAAAAAATCTTACAAAAAAATCTAAATCTAAAATAATAGTACTATTCATAATATGTGGGTAATGAAACTACTAAAAATTAACTGAAAAAATAAATGTCAAGAAAAAACTACAGTTCATAAGGATCCACATCAATGCTCAAAAATCAGGAATGCAATCAATTTGTTTGTCAAAGTACGTAGTGAACAGACTAAACATTTAGCAACAAAAAATATTCAAAAAAGTAAACTGACTGCTTTTTAACCAACAAACCATAGACATACAGACAAATCAATTTGAAGAAATTAAATATTGACTTCTCCTTTCCTAGATTCTTTATTAGTATTTCTGCTGATTTTCTAAGTCATGAGATAGATGCAAACAAGCAAGGTGAGGATCCTTTAACAGGAACACAGAATAGTTAGGTACTTGTACTGACCGGCTCAGAGTCATAGCAATAATCATCCCAGCTCTGTCTGAGGGGTTTCTTTGTTATCTGAAAGTAAGGCAGATTAGTTAGGTAGAAGTAATGGTTATCACACTTTTCTAATCACCTCTTAGATGTAAGTGTTGAGGAAGGATTGCTGTTATCCAAAGAAAGTTGTTTTGTATAGCAGCATAAAACAAGAAACAATTACGTAAACATTCAGATTCTGGGAGATCATTATAATCAATCATATCTGCTATTGTCCAGTGACTCTGAGATTTACATTAACTGCTGGGTCCCATATCTATGAATAATGATCTTATGACAAGAATATGTATAGTATGGCCACTGATTACAAAAAGATGTGGAAAACAATAATAAACTCTAGATTTCTCTAATACTAACAACTATCAGCTCATTTATGGGCAGTTACTACTTTTTAAAAAGGAAAATATTTAATCAACCAAATATAATGCAAATAAACATGCAAGGGGAAAAACTCAAACTATGACAACTATTTTTCTAACCTACTTCATTCTATACAGTAAAAATACCCAGAATTATACCAGAAAATGATGTTCTGAATAATTTCGAAGTTCTCCATATATTAATACAGAGTTATGTTAGTTTATATAAACATGTAGTTTCAAAATTAAGAAATATCACTTATACAGCATGCTGTATATCTTGGGAGAGGTCTAAGATGTTACTTTCACAACCCTAAGTACAGACTACAATCTTTGAGTCATCATCAATGTGCTAATTTGCTTATAAAACCTTCGTACAGATTTTTCAAATTATCATACGTGAATTTTTTTCCAGACATTACATTTTGCCTCAAATGATTAAAAAATAAAGGGAGACAATCTGTTATTTAAGTGATCTACTGTCACACCAATTCTATTAATATTCTAGAATTTTTGTTAATATGAGGAATAAGAAAATTACAGAAACCAATGTAATGAAAAGTGAGAATTGCTCATTATTACGGAAGTGAATTTTGAGTTTCAAGGAAAGATACAAATTCTCTAATAAATCATTTCTTTTGATGAATTTCACATTGAATGTTTAAAGGGATCACTCACTAAAATATTAAAATAGTCATACTCTAAGTCCTTATCATAATGTCATGCAAAGAAGTACATGTATTAGACTTCAAAACATGCAAATAAGGTTTCAAGTAATCCCTTGCAAGGACATTAATCATTAGTTACATTTAACATGCTGTGGTCTACAAAAGGTAAACCACTTGGGAATGAGTAAAGCATTTTTCTAACATGGAGGTACGTATAAACAACTTATTACTCTCTTAAAGTGTCTCACAAAAAGCAAAAGGCACACAAATAACTAGTCTTTTACAACACATATGAGAGTAAAAGTAATTTTGAAATTTGACAATTACATCACATATATTTTTAGACTGCATGTATGAAAATGCTAAACAACCAAAAGGACCTACAACTAGAATATACAACCATGAACTGGGGGCTCTAGGGAGAAGAAGTAGAAAAAGAAAGAAAGAAAAAGATTGGCAACAGATGTTAGCTTGGGTGCCAATCTTAAAAAAAAAGAAAAGAAAAGAAAATGCTAGTTAATAGCCATTACCAGGTTTGAAAACAAAGAATGCTACAATAAACTTTCTCTCAAGAGGTAAAATTTAATAATGCCCTACATTTCAAAATGCTTTTCATGAACTCTCACCTGATTGAGATAATGATATTCTTCTGGTTGTTTAAGATGGAATGCTAATCTCTCTTCTTCACTTGCTCCTGCCAGGAGGTAATAGAATACATGATAGTTCCTGTTGGAAATAAAGAAGTATGATTTTATAATGCACATGATCTATGGTTATCATTGAACAAGAAAAAAAGCAAACATTAATTAGTAAATGTTTCAGCCTTGCCTCAGTTTTTTAATACAAAGATGATAAATTCAATATTTAAGTACTCCTTCAAAATAGAATGATGTTTTGGATGCTGAGTTCAAAAGAGGGGGATGAAGGCAGTGATGCGGCAAAGTTAAGGCCTCCGAAAATTCTCTCCTCCATAAAACCAATTAGAAAACTGGCAAATTTGTCAGAATCAGCTTTTTCAGAACTCTGGAAGTTAACCAAAAGCTTACAGCAATCCAGGGAGTCTTTACACAAGAAAAATAGCTAAATCTCAGTAAAAATGGCAACCTTTGTGGCCTTTTATCTTGCCTTATTCCACCTCCTGCTCCACGATAGCCTTCAAACCAACAGCTTATAATGATGAACATCAGAAGGCTGGTAGCCTCCAAGAAGGGCAGACCAAAGTTAGAGTTTGTTCAGAGAATCATTCCTAAGAAATATCATTATTTGTACTGTCTGGTGGTTACCTGGAAGAAGCCACATTCAAAACTGTCTTTATTTAACCTGACTCAGAGTTAGCCCAGTGTGAAAATCTTTTCCCCCAGGGCATGCAGAAAACAATTACGGACAACTGAAAACGTCAGCTGCCTGAAGTGGTGGATAAATGTTGGGGCAAACAATAAACTAACCAAAAAAATTAAAGGGAAAAGCTAGTAATTGAGATCTCCACACAGGTGTTGAAAAGCTCCAATACATTCCTGGAAATCTAGAAGGCCATGTGCACGTATCAGCCTGTGTGCATGTCCAGGGCAGCATGTCCATTCAGCAAAGACCAGAGGAAGTACAAAGCTCTCACCTCTGGCTAACCTGTACAAACAGGAAGTAAAGGCTAAGTCACAATTATAAAATACCTACCTGAGTGTTAAGGCATGGCCCAATACATATAAGGAGCCCCACATCAAGAATTTAAGGAAATCTCTGTTTAATCATTACCTGACAACCAAGCTAACCAAGCAGATACTCCAGTGGCCACACTCAAAAAAAAGAGACTTCATGAAAGTAGCTCAGAAAAGTTGTAACACAAACAGCAGGAACAAAAACAATCACCATAAACCGTGAGAGTGGGAGAATCTCATTTCCAGAGCTGCCACATGATTATTTAAAATGGCCAATTTTCAACAAAAACATTAAGAGGCATGCAAAGAAAGCATAGCGCATACAAAAGAGAAAAAACAATCAATAGTAACTGTTTTTTGGGGGGAGGGGGGTTTAAAGATTTTATTTTTCCTTTTTCTCCCCAAAGCCCCCTGGTACATAGTTGTGCATTTTTAGTTGTGAGTCCCTCTAGTTGTGGCATGTCGGACGCTGCCTCAGCATGGCTTGATGAGTGGTGCCATGTCCATGCCCAGGATCCGAACCGTTGAAACCCTGGGCCACCAAAGCAGACTGTGTGAACTTAACCACTCAGCCACAGGGCCGGCCCCACGTTTTTTTTAAAGATTTTAATAGTAACTGTTCTTGAAGAAGCCCAAACATTAGACTTATAAGACTTTTAATCAGTTGTTTTAAATACATTCAAAGAACTAAAGGAAATCATGTTTAAAGAACTAAAGGAGAGTATGAAATCACATCTATCATATCAAATAAAGACTATCGATAAATATAGAGAACTTATTTAAAAAATCAAAAAGGAATTCTAGAGTTGAAAAATATAATAACTAAAATGAAAAAGTATCTAGAGGAGGGGCCAGCCTGGTGGCGCAGCAGTTAAGTGCGCAGGTTCTGCTTCGGCGGCCCAGGGTTCACCAGTTCAGATCCTGGGTGTGGACATGGCACCACTTGGCACACCATGCTGTGGTAGGTGTCCCACATATAAAGTAGAGGAAGATGGGCATGGCTGTTAGCTCAGGGCCAGTCTTCCTCAGCAAAAAGAGAAGGATTGGCAGCAGTTAGCTTAGGGCTAATCTTCCACACACACACTCTCACACAAAGTATCTAGAGGAGCTCAACGACAGATTTGAGCGGGCAGAAAAAAGAATCAGCAAACTTGAAGACAAGTCACTTGAGAACAGTCTGAAGAACAGAAAGAAAAATGAATGAAGAAAAATGAACAGAGTCTCAGAGATGTATGGAACACCATTAAGCAGACACCAACACATGCATAATGTGGGAGACCAACATATGCACAATGGGAGTCCCAAAAGGAAAGGAAAGAAAGGGGCAGAAAGAATATTTGAAAAAATAATGACCAAAATTCCCCAAATTTGATGAAAAACAATTTACCCATTCAACAAACTCAACAAACTCCAGGGAAAAGAAACTCAAAGAGATCCATACCTAGACAAAACAAAATTGTTGAAAGACAAAGACAAAATTTTCAAAGCACCATGAGAGAAATGCTTCATCAAGAGATCCTAATATAAGATAACCAGCTAATTTCTCATCAGGAACCATGGCAGAAGGATAATATATTCAAAGTACTGAGAGAAAAACATTATCAATCAAGAACTATATATCCAGCAAAACTATCCTTGAAAAATAAAGGAGAAATTAGGACAGTCCCAGATAAACAAAAATAAGAGACTTCATATATAGCAGAGGGGCCCTACAAGAAATGCTAAAGGGAGCTTTTCTGGCTGAAATAAAAGGAGACTAAACAAGATCCAGTTAAACATAAAGAAATAAACAGCACTAGTAAAGGTAACTACATACATAAATACAAAAAAGAGTATAAATTATGTTTTGTTTGTAACACTTTTTTTCCTATTAGATTTTAAAGATACCTGCAAAAAAGCAATAATTATAAATCTGTAATGTTGGGTCAACTATTATAAAGATGTAATCTGTATGACAATAACAGCACAAAGGAGGGGCAAATGAAGAGAGATACATAGGACCAAAGTTATTTGTATACTATTAAAATTAAGTTATTAATCCAAACCAGATTGTTAAGATGTTTACTGTAATCACCAGTGCAACCATTAAGAAAATAACCCAAGAAATATATAAAAGAAACACCAATGGAATTAAAATGGTACACTAGAAAATATTTATTTATACAAAATAAGGGAGTAATAGGAGACTAAAGGAACAAAAACATCATAAAACATATACAAAACAAATAAAAATAATATTAAAAAATTCTCCTTCATAATTACATTAAATATAAGTGGACGAAACTCTCCAGTCCACAGGTGGTTAACTGGCAGAAGAGATTTAAAAAGAAAAAATGATCTAACTACATGCTGTCTACAAAGGATACACTATAGATTCAAAGACACAAACAGGTTGAAAGAAAAAGGATGGAAAAAGATAACATGCAAACAGCAACCAAAAGAAAGCTTACTATCTACACTAATATCAGATAAAACAGATTTTAAGACAAAAATTCTTATTAAATCAAAGGACATTTTATAAAGACAAAAGAGCCAATCCATCAAGAAGATATAACAGTTCTAAACATAAATGCATTTAAAAACAGAGCCCCAAAATACATGAAGCAAAAGCTAAAAGAATTAAAGGAAGAAATAAACAATTTAAAGACAGTACTGGAAATATTTCAATACTCACTTTCAATAATGAACACCACAACTAGACAAAAGATCAACAAAGAAAAAGACGATTTGAAAAATACTAAATGTCAACTAGACCTAAGAGACATTTATAGAATACTCCATCCAAGAACAGCAGGATACATATTTGCTCAAGCACACATGCAATATTCTCCAGGACAGACAATGTTAGACTATAAAACAAGTATGAATAAATTTAAGGGGAGTAAAATTATACAAAGTATACTCTCTGACCACCTTACAATGAAATTAGAAATTAATAACAGAAATTTCCAAATTTCACAAATACGTCAAAATTCAACACACTCCTAAATAAGATCAAAGAAGAATCACACACGAAATTAGAAATACATTGAGATGCATGAAAACAAAAACACAATATAACAAAACATGGGAAACAGCTGAAGCAGTGCTCAGTGGGTCTTTATAGCTGTAAACCCGTATTTTAAATGAAGAAAAATCTCAAATCTATAACCCAACCTTCCCCCTTAAAAAATTAGAAGAAAAAAGAGCAAACTAAACCCAAAGCATGCAGAAGGAAGGGAGTAATAAGCATGAGAGCAGAAATAAAACAGAGAATAGAGAAAAATCAATGAAACCAAAACTCACTCCTTTGAAAAGATCAACAAAATTGATAAATCTTTATTTAAACTGATCAAAAAGAGGGGGGAGATTGCTATGGTCTGAATGTGTACCCCTCCAATTCCTATGTTGAACTCCTAACCCCAAAAGGTGACAGTATTAGGATGTGGGGCCTTTGGGAGGTGATTAGGTCATGAGGGTGGAGCCCTCATGAATGGGATTAGTCCTCTTACAAAAGAGATCCCATAGAGCTCCCTATTCCCTTCCACCAGGTGAGGACCCATCAAGGTGGCAAGGCTTATGAACCAGAAGGAGGGCTCTCACTAGAATAGCCGCTCATACTGCAAGTGCCTTCATCTTGAACTTCCCAACCTCCAGAACTGTGAGAAATAAATTTGTGCTTTTATGAGCTACCCAGTTTGTGGTATTTTGCAGCCCAAAAGAACTAAGAAAGAGGCGGAGACTCAAACTCAGGAATGAAAGGGGGGACACTGCTATGAACCTTACAGAAATAAACAAGATTATAAGGGAATACTATAAACATTTTTTTTTTTGGCCAACAAATTAGATAATCTAGATGAAATGGACAAATTCCTAGAAAGAAAAAAACTACCAAATCTGACTAAAGAAGAAATAGAAAATCTAAAGAGATCTAAAACAACTAAAGCATTTGAATTAATAACCAAAACTTCCCCAAAATAAAAACCCAGAACCAGATGGCTTCACTGGTGAATTCTATCAAACATTTAAAGAACTAACCCAATCCTTCACAAACTCTTCCTATCTCATTCTATGAGCCACTATTACCCAGATACCAAAACCAGCCAACAACATCAAGAGAAAAAAACCCATACAGCAATATCCCTTATGAATAGAGACACAGAAAGTCCTCAACAAAATACTAGCAAGCCAAATCCAGTAACATATAATAAGGATTATATATACATCTGCAAATAAAATCCAACAAGATAACAGAGAATCAGTTTATAAGCTCTGGATCTTCATCTCCCATTGATTCTTCACATCAAGGAAAATCAGCTTATATCCCTGCCATTCCATTAAAATGTATTAGAAAAAGTTACTAATAACTTTCTAATAGCAGTACCTGTTAGCTCTGCAAGTCTTTCTAGAGCTATTCTCTTCCTGAAACTGTCTTCCCTTCATTTTGAAACAACTCTAAGTCAGATTTCCTCTTCTGCGAGCCACAAAAAAATTAATAGAAAAGGCTGAGTTCTAATCCTAACCTTGCAGGTAATTCATTATGATAATGTTAGCTATTAATTATTGAACTTTTATTATATATAAGGACCACACTGAGTATTTTATAAATGTATTTCATTTAATCCTTTAAACAATTCTAAGATAGTTTTCCATCTGTAAAAAAGTAATAAATAAGAAGCAGAGAGTTTAAGTGAGATGCCAAAGGAACATCTAAAATTTGAATACAGGTCTGTTTAACTTCAAACTCTGACTCTTAACACTATTTTGTCTCACTGTAACATGAAGCCAATCATTTACCTCTCTGATATTTGGTTTCTTCACCTATAGGAAGATACATATATCATCTCTGAAGTCCCATATACCTCAAACATTATAATGAAATGAAGAGCTTAATTAAAAACCTCGCAAATTAGAGAAAGAACACTAAAACATGGAAAAATGCAAAAACGCTCACAAAGAGCTAAAAGATACCACCTGTGATACCAGTGTTTTCCTTTCTGATAGTTTGCCTAGAATTTGGAAAAGGCAACAGAATTCTACATACTCATTAAAAAACCTCCTTCTAGCAGCCTCTGAAAAAGTGCTGTGTTCTGCCCCATGATATAAATAGCATTACATGTAAAGCTATGTATGGTATAAACTGAATTAAGGGTCATAATATACAAAGATCCTAAAAGTCAATCTGCATATGCAAACGTTAACTTGATCTAATAATATAGATAAAAATATGTACCGTTCATTATGCTCTTGATAAACGAGTCTGGACTTCTCCAGTAGATATTTTTCAACATAGGCACTAGAAGAAAACAAATTGGTTGATATAAATAACAAAGCTTAACACAAGCTAGACAAACATTTTTTCAGAGAAGACACAACAGCATAAAGAATACTATTATCCAGATCATTTTAGTACATTTACCATTAAAACTGTGTTATGGACACCATTAGTGTTATTCACGTTAAATTCAAAACATATAAGTCTCTTTTTTTTTCCAATAAAGCAAAATAAAGTCAATACGTGGCACACAAGACCCTCCCATGACATAAAGTTTACTTTCTTTCCAGGCTGATATACCACTACCCATTCTTTCAGACATTATACTTTGGCCAGACCTTACTAAATAAGGCTCAAAGATGTACTTTCTTTACATATTCATGCTATTGCCACATGCTGGAATCAATTTATTATTTAATGATTTACTCAATAAGTACTTATCAATTGGGCACTGTGATAGGCACCATTCAAATATGTAAATAAGTAATACGCTACCTGTTCTAAAGGGGCTTACAAACTAGTAGAGAAATAGGTAAACTAGCACCTATCATACTGAGTTGATAGGTTTATTATAGAGCAACAACCAGGATATTACGGATGTACAAAGAGAGACACATAAGATTCAATCCAAGAAGGAAAAAGGATGTAAGGAAGAATTCTCATAAAGGGTCAGTACAAAGCACACAGTAAATATTCAGTAAATATATCTGGTGAGTGACTGAGTAAATTACTCTGAAATCTGACAAGAAGGCAAGGAGAAGTGACTTTACCTAACGGCATAAAAGAAAGAGGGTACTGACAGTTTCAGGGAAGACAATTAGTTAACATGGCTAGAGAATGAGATTGGCAAATGGACTAGATCAAGAAGGACCAATATACTATAGGCTGGAAGAATTGAATTTATCTTGAAAGTAATGAGGAACTGAAACACTACTTGTATTTCTGATATATTATTCTCTTTATTTAGCCTGAACCCTTCAAATCTCCAATATGTCTTACCCAAATTGGAGCAATCAGTTAAGATCTCACTGGAAAAAGAGGTTCTACAGTCTGAAAATTAAAAGCACTAGACTCCTGAATCCAAATTACTTAGCACAAATCTCTCTAGGGTCAAAATTTGACCAAGCTTTTATTACCCTCAGTTCCCTCCTACTGCATGCTCTCTATTTCAGTCACTCCCAAATACAGGTTATTCCCTCAAGCTTGCCATTCACTCCTGACTGTATTGTTCATGCTCTTCCTTCCACTTCTAATTCTCCAGTCTATTCCCACTCTGTCCAGTAGATTCCATTCATTCATTAAATTGAAGCTCAAATGTGCCTTCTGTGCAAATCTATAGCCAGTACCATCACCAATAATTAAAACTGATCACTTCTTCTGAATTACCATTATCACCTCGTCTAAACTACTGAAACAGGATCTTATCTCTCCAAAATGGGAGAAAGCGAACTAACAAAACTTAGTGTGTTAAATTCTTATACTCACCCTGCATGCAAATATCACTGCCTCTATTTTACAAATGGAGAAACTGATGCTCAAAGATATTAACATAATGCAGCTAACAAACGGCAGAACCATCACTTGAACACAGGTCTATTTTAACTACAAAGGCTCTCTCTTTGAACTATACCAATATACTTCTGGACATCTCTCTTCCCTCTCTTTCAATCCATGAGTTACACTGCTACAAGAGTATCTACCTATAAAATAAGATCACAATCATGTTGTTCCTCTACTTTCACTTGATCCCCATACTAAAGTGTATGTTATGGTGAACTGATGTTATGCCCATCTGGGCTTGTTTTTAAAATACATCAGCATAGAAAAAGAAAAAGGAGTTAGATGAAGCAAATATGGCAAAGTATGAAAACCACGAATCTGAGTGGGAGTTTTGCATACTATTCTCTTTACTTTTGTGTATGTTTGGCCATTTTTCATAATAAAACTTTTAAAATCTGCTTCCCAGTGTCAAGAGGATAAACTATAAACATAAGAGCTTTATTCACAATCTGAAACCAACTGACCACTGTGCCCATAATCCTTAGCTACTGAATTTACATCCTCAAGTATACCAAGCTATAGTCATGATTCCATTCACTTGCTAAGGCAAGTTCATCAATCGATAATGTGATTTCCCACTTTTTCTGTTTGGCATATTTTCAACACCCAAGATAAAAATCACCCTTTTTTGTGAAGTCCCTCAGACACATAGTTCAATCATTGCACTTATCTCATTTACTGTAATCATCTTATATAAACATCCATCTTCCCAAAGAGACTATGAGAACTTTAATGGGAGACAACATATCTACATCTTTTCATATGCTCAACATTTAGTACAGGGCCTGGTACTCAAAATGAACTCCATAAATGTTTGCTTAATAAATGATAAAATGAAGATAAATATTCAATATATATTTGTTGACTCAATGTTAAAGTTAAAAATGTTCAATATGTATTTGTTGACTTACTAATCAACATGAAGATTTTTGCTCATCATTGATGTAAGGGAAAGTTTAAATTTTTTAGGTAGTCACTTAAAATATAAGAGCTTAAATTTAATTCATAAAGTGGGAAAATAAACATCTGCCATTCCTAACTCATGAAATTGTCTAAAGAATCAATGAACATATATATATCAACATTTTGTAACTTAGAAAGCAATATACACAATTTTATCCATTATCAACCTCTCCTGCAGCAAAATCATAAATACTAAGAGAGCAGCCTGACAACTTGACTGCATCTCACTTTTATGAGTAAAAGTTCCAACTGTACCTTTGGAAACTGATGATTCCTCTAATCAGGAAAGAAAGAAGCTATGAAACTTACCATTGAAGAAGGATTTAGCCTTCTTGTTTTTATTTTTGACTTTTGGGGGAAAGAACACAGTTTTGGTCAAAATTTTAAAATTCAGCAGAAATAAAATAAGACAAGCATAATTAAGATAGCATAAAAAAGAAAAATACAGATCAATCTCACTTATTAATATGGACACAAAAGTCATAAATAAAAACTGGCAAAAAACACAGCAGCCAATTTATATATGTTTGTGTATTAATATGTCTGTGTATGTATGTATGAGTGTGTGTGTCTTTGTATTGACCACATGGAATTCTTTTCCCAGGAATGCAAAATGATTCAGTGTTAGGAAAATAATGATATGAATAGATCTCAGAATGAAAATCATGCCAATCTCCATAGATGCCAAAAAAGCCTTTCATAAAATGCAATACCCATCACTAACAAAAACACTCAAAGAAAATTAAAACTGAGGCTTAATTCATTAACATGAAAAAATGTCCTAAAGCCAGTATTTTACTTAGTCGAGAAAAGTAAAGGCATTCACATAGTCTGAAATAATTATTATCACAGTATAGGAGGTATGGAACCAGACAAGATAGAAAATAATCAGAGATATAACAGGAAAAAAAGTAAAAGTATCAGTAATAGATACATCTAGAAAAGGTAAGAGAAACAATAGGAAAATTAATAAAGATAACAAAATAATTAATATATAAAATTAATATAAAAATCAATACCCTTCATATACACACAAACAATACACAATTTGAAGACATAGTGTAAAGAAAATCACACTTATAATAACAACATAACATTAAAATAAAATAAAATACTTAGGAATAAACCCAACAAGAAATACAAAAAACTTAAAAACATTTCTACAAAGCACTAAAATGTCAGTTATACTCAAATTAATATATACATTAGTCCAATAAAATCAAGACAGGAAAGACATGGAGGAATCCTCAACACATATCGCTATGGGAAAGAATCCAATCTATTAAGACTATGTACTACGTGATTCAAACTATATGACATTCTAGAAAAGGCAAAACTATGGAGACAGTAAAATGATCAGTGGTTGCCAAAGGTTAGTGGATGGGAAGTGATGAATAAGTGGGGCACAGAGGATTTTTAGGGCAGTGAAACTATTCCGTATGATACTGTAATAGTGAATACATGTCTTTATATATTTGTCAAAGCTCACAGAATGTACAACACAAATGGTACAAACTAATGCAAGATGCTATTAATAAGAGAAACTGGAGGATAGGGTGAAGAGGTACATGGGAACTCTCTGCACTTTCTACTCATTTTTGCTATGAACCTAAAATTGCTCTAAAAATAAAGTCTATTAATTTAAAAAAAAGTTATAAAGAATATTGCTGTTACAACCAGAGGACTCTGATCATAGACTGTGTAATAAGAAATATGGTAACAAAATTAAATTTCTTGAGGATAATAATAGTATTAGGTAGGAAAATGTAATTGTGGTTGCTTTACGAAATACAGTAATTAGAGGGTCAAGTTCTATGTCCGACATTCAAAAACAATTTAAAAAAATGAATGTATGCATAATATAGAGAGAGAAAGAAAATGCTTAATAATTAATAAATCTAAGTTAAGAATGTATGGTGTTACATTATTCTTAGAATTTTTCTCAGGTTTAAACTTTTCCAAAAGGAAAAAAAGATGCAAGGAAAGAATTTAGTGAAGACACCAACATCATTATTCTCATGAAAGAGTAAATGAACAATCTATGGTCATGAAGATGCAATGGTGAAAATACAACCATGCTCCAAAGCCTGTTACTGCTACTTACCCAAGTACAGTGCCTGTTTCTTGGTAATTTACTTGAATAAACTTGCCAAAACGGCTTGAATTGTTATTATGAGCTGTCTTTGCATTTCCAAAGGCCTGTCAAAATAAACAGTTCTCATTAATTTCATTTGTTTAAAAAAATGGAAAATCCTCCTTAGGTCCGCTGAAGGAGACAAAAATGCTAAAGAGATAGTAGAGAAGCAATTCACTTATACCTTCAGACCTATAGTTCAGGTAAAGTAAAAGAAAGCAACTAATAACTGAAATAAAACCTAGTAGGTAGTATTTTATACTATTCAATTCAGCAAAATAAACCAATTTTAAAAATTTAATGCTTATCAAAATTCAGATTTCACGTTCACAATCCAGAGCCAGCAAATTTTCTTAATAATTCATATACATATATACACATATATACAAATCTTGCTAATCTTGCTAAACTGAAATAATGAGCTAGGAAAAAATAGTTACATCAAAATAATTACAATTTTAGAATAGTACAAATGAAATGAAGTTTCATTACATAACATAGACTTTATTACACTTACTTGAAACAAAGCTACAGTACAAATTTTAGAAGAATAACATATAAGCTTCCTAAATTGTGACCTAAAGTATACACCATACAATGGAATATTACGCAGCAATAAAAGTGAACTACTAGTACAGACATCAACATTGATGAATACCAAACATTATGCCAAGTGGAATAATCCAGACACAAGAGTATATACTGGAATATAACATTCTAGAAAAGGCAAAACAAAAGTAACAGGAACTATATCACTTTTCTGGGAATGGGGGTGAGGTTGAGAAATGTCTACAAAGGGGCACAATGATTAATGGAAATATTCTATAGTTTGATTGTATAATGGTCATTACACAGGTGTATACATTTATCAAAAATCACTAAACTGTACATTTTAAATTACTATATTTTATTGTAAGTTACAGCTCAATGAAAGTGATTAAAATTGAAATTTAAAAGAAAAGAATCCACAGCAGAACTGACATATTCAACAACTTGAATTAATCTCCAAGAGATAAGGCTAAATGATAGTAGCCAGTCTCAAAACTGTACATATTATATGATTCCATTAATATGACATTTTGAAAATAAGAATAACAGCAATGGAGAATAGACAAGTAGTTCCCAAGAGTTATGAGAGTATGGGAGGGCGGAGGGTATGAAGATAAGGAATAGCATGAGGTGGTTTTATGGGGTAGAGGAACAATTCTGTATCCAGATTATATATAGTTGGCTATACAAGTTAATATCTGTTTTAAAATTTATAGAATTTTATTAATATTATTCCTTTTAATTTTAATATCTCCTAAAAAAGTAAATTAGTAAAAAATGCAGGCAAAAAAGGGCAATTTCAGATATACGAATCTGAAAATATTCAGCAAAAGCCAACTCACATTAAAACAAACACAAAGGAAGTCCTTCACACAGAAGTAAAATGATATATTCAAATATGGATCAATGTAGGCAATGGAGAACAGCAGAAATGGTAACCACGTGAGTAAATATATAAAACATTTTTTATTGCTTAAATATCTTGAAGAGATCATTGAGCGTGAGGTCAGAGAAAATGGTAAAGATATCTGAATATCCTCTCCCCTTCATAAAAGAAATAAGAACACTAACAAAAATTCTCAAATCAACTTTTCGACAACTCTGGAAAGTAACCAAAGGCTTGGAATAATCCTTTGTAGAGGAACATTTAATCAAGGAAAATACTGAATTTCAGTAAGAAAAACAGACATTGTGGCATTTCAACTTACCCTATTACCATCTCCCTCTCCCTAGCTCCAGGATGAAGAGAAAACCAAAACCCTACAATTATAGTTTTTTTTTAAAAGTAGACTAGAAGCCATTGGAAGTATTAGACCCAAGTTACAGCCAAAGCACTGTTCCACAAGATAACTGTCACAATTTCACCTAAATGGCATTCCCTGGAAAACCTCACTCAAATGGTTGTCTTTATTTGACCTTACTTGGAGATCACTCACTGAAAACAGCTTGTCCCCGAAGTGTGTTTGTTAAAACAATCAGAGGCAATTGTTCAAACACGGCAACTGCCTAAGATGGCAATACAAGGATGGGACAAAAAACAAGGTAATCAAGCAACTTAAAAGGAAAAGTTGGTGAATGACATGTATTAAAGGGGCTTTGAAAATATGTGAAATATTCTTAGAAATGCAGAAGGTTTGGTGCATGTGTAGGAGTGTGACAACCCAGGAATGTGTACATGCTCAGCAAAGATCTGAGACCTCTGGTGGACATTCAGGCTCTAGGGAACAGGAAGTAAAAGGTATGGCAAAGTTGACAATTTCGTGCTTGAGTGCTGAGGGTTAATCCCAATAAGCACACAGAACCTTGTAGAAAAGAGTGGGAGCCTTATTGCTTTGGGATATTTAAAGAAACACCTGTTCAATCATTATCTGACCACTAAGCTAACTGAGTACAGAATTTGATGGTCTCATACACACACACCAAAAAAAAAACAGACTTTGCAGAATTATTTCTAAGAAGTCATGGGACAACCAAACAGCAATGACAAAATGACAACCACGAACCCTTGGAGAAGGGAAAGTCTCATTTCCAAAACTGCCACACTGTATTAATAAAAATGCTGAGGTCTCACCAAAAGATTATGAGACATATAAAGAAGTAACAAAGGATGGACATGGGAAAATAAAAAACAGCAATAAATAAAAATTGTCCCTGATGAAGCCCAGATGTTGGACTTACTAGGCAAAGACTTTTTCTCAGCTATTTTAAATATTTTCAAACAATTAAAAGAAAGTATAACAAAGATGCCTTAACAATGGAGAATATCAGTAAAGAGATAGAAATTGTAAAAACTACTAAAATTTCAATGTTGGAAAATATATTGACTAAAACGAAAAATTCATTACAGGGGTTCAAGTGAAGCCATGAGCAAGTAGAAAAATCAGAAATTTGAAGATTGATCAATTGAGATGATCCAATCTAAGAAATAGGAAAAGAAATGAAGAAAAAGGAACAGAGCTGGAGAGGCCTGTAGGACATCACCAAACACATAACATATGTATATAATAGGAGTTTGGCAGTTCCTCAACCAGTTAAACACAGTGACCCTATGACACAGCAACTCAACTCCTAGGTATACACCAAAGAGAAGTGAAAACATACGTCCTCAGAAAATCTTGTATTTAAATACTCATAACATTATTCATATAGCCAAAAAAGAGAAACAACACAAATGTCTATCAACATATGAATGGATAAACAAAATGTGTTATGTCTATGCGATGGACTATGACTCACCCATAAAAAGGTATGGAGTACTGATACATGCTGCAAAAAGGATGAACCTTGAAAGAACTAGGTGAAAGAAGTCAGACACAAAAGAATACAGAGCGTATAATTCCATTTATATGAAATACATGGAATACATAATTCCATATATACAAAAAGCAGATTGGCGGTTGCCAGGGGCTAGGGGGAGGGGAGAAAGAGAAGTGGTTGCTAAATGGTTATGAGGTTGTCTTTTGGAATGAAAACATGAAAATGTTTTGAAAGTAGACAGAGGTAGTTGCATAACATTGTGAATGTTCTCAATGCCACTTAACTATACACTTTAAAAAGTTACTTTTATGTTATGTGAATTTCACCTCAAAAAAATATTGTAAAAAAGGAAGAAAAAGAAGGCAGAAAAACATAAAGGAAATAAGGAACATGTGGGATTAATAGGAAATATTACAAGAAGATACACTTATACTAAGCCATATCAGGAATCTCATGAAATGTAAATGGTACTAGCATCCCAATTAAAGGTCAAACATGGTGATATTACATAAAAAAATCAAGACTCAACCATAAACTGTCCACATGTACTTCTTTAAATATAAAGAAAAAAGCTAAAAGTAAAATGATGGAAAAAGATATCTTGCTAATACTAGACACAAGAAAGAGTGGCTACATTAATATCAGACAATGTAGATTTTGGAGTAAAGAATATTATCAAGAAAAAGAGGGAGGGAAAGCACATCAGTATAATGGCGGAGTGAACTTGCCTGGGATACTCTCCCCTCCAACATACAACAAAAAGGGAAAAACCATACTGCAACAAAAGATATCCTAACAACAAAAAACCTCAGAGAGACATGCAGCCACATGATGGAGTGAGGAGCGGCCAGAGCCTCCCCTCAGAGGAGCTGGAACAGGGTAAGAGACAATTTCGCTCCCTCTCCTAAAGGCTGCAATCACTGCCAGGGGAGAATCCATGAAGGAAGGAGAGGGGGAGGGGTTGCTCATTTGTGGGAACACCCAGGATTCCCTAGGGTCCTTGCAGGCTACAGTGAAGCCCTCGAAGGGGGAAAAAGCTTTCAGGAGGCATGACATCATCAAGCCAAGACCCCAGGAGACCAGATAGTGAGAGCTGATTGAAAAGGCCCAGAGTGCACACAGGAGAAAGTGCCCCTCCCCTGACCTGACTGCACCATCTTGGCTGTAGGCAAAGGGCTCAGAATACCAGGCTCTAGACCCCAACCAAGTGGCCATAGGCTGTAACTGCAACCGAATAATATCAGAATGAGAAAAAGCCAACCTTCCAACATCAGGCACAACATCAAATCTCCAAACCAGAGAGAAAACGACAAGCACCCAGAACTCAGTCCTGAGGACACAGAAATATGTAAGCTAAACGACAATGAATTCAAAATAGCAATCATCAAAAAACTCAGTAAGGTAAAAGAGAATATAGAGAAAATTCAACTTTAGGAGCTACTTTACAAAAGAGATTGCAACTATAAAGAAGAATCAATCAGAAATACTAGAGATGAAAGACACGATGGAAGAGATAAAACAAAATACGGATTCCCTGAGTGCTCCTGTGGATACAAAAGAGTAGCGAATCAGCGTAACTGAAGATAGACATGCTGAAATGCTCCAGAGGAGACAGAACTAAGACTAAAAAGAAATGAAGAAAGTCTCCAAGAAATATCCAACTCAATGAGGAAATGCAACATAAGAATTACAGGTATTGCAGGAGATGAAGAGAAGGAGAATGGAGAAGAAAGCATGCTCAAAGACATAACAGCAGAGAAATTCCCAAATCTACAGAAAGAGAGGGAACTGTGTGTGGAGGAAGCTCCCAGATCTCCTAGATTTATCAATGGAAAAAGACCTACTGCAAGGCACATAGTAGTAAAACTGGCAAAAAGAAATGACAAAGAAAGAAGACTGAGGGCAGCAAGGCAGAAGAAAATAACCTACAAAGGAACCCCTATCAGGCTTTCAGCAGATTTCTCTGCAGGAAACCTACAAGCAGGGGCCAGCCTGGTGGCACAGTGGTTAAGTTCGCATGTTCCACTTCTCGGTGGCCCAGGGTTCGCCAATTCGGATCCCAGGTGCAGACATAGCACCACTTGGCATGCCATGGTGTGGTAGGCGGCCCACATATAAAGTGGAGGAAGATGGGCAGGGATGTAAGCTCAGGGCCAGTCTTCCTCAGTAAAAAGAGGACGATTGGCAGAAGTTAGCTTAGGGATAATTTTGCTCAAAAACAAACAAACAAACAAACAAACCTTACAAGCTAGGAGAAAAGGAAACAATATATTCAAAACTTTAAAAGACAAGGATCTTCACCCAAGAATACTCTATCCAGCAAAAATATCCTTCAAATATGAGGGAGAAATTAAATCTTTCCCATACAAACAAAAGCTAAGGGACCTCATAGCCACGAGACACACGCTACAAGAAATCCTCAAGAAGGCCCTCATACCTGAAAAAAGAAAAAAAGGCAGAAAGGGGTCACAAAACACAGAGTAGGGAGACAAACAGACAGTAGAACCAGAATAGGATAGCAAATAGTCGGTTTAGACTATGAATCGGTTTAGACTATGGAAATAAGAGGACAACAGAAAACAGACTCTTATAAACGAGATTCTGAACACAAACTTCAAGGTAGCCACTAAACAAAAAAGCAGAACAGAGATACAAAAAATAAATAAGGAAAAAACAAAGAAACACATCATAAAAAACTACATAATTCAATGGGTAGACCAAAACACACAGGGCAAGAAACAAAGGAAATGCAGAAAATGAGTGATATAATGACAGCATTAAGACCTCATACATCAATAATCACCCTCAATGTAAACAGACTGAACTCTCCAATAACAGGCACAGAGTGGTGAGATGGATTAAACAAAAAGATCCAACAATTACCTGCCTCCAGGAAAGACACCTCAGCTCCAATGACAAACAGAGGCTCAGAGTGAAGGGGTGGAAGACGATACTCCAAGCTAATGGCAAACAAAAGAAAGCAGGTGTGGCAATACTTATATCAGACAAAGTAGACTTCAAGATAAGGCAGGTAAAGAGAGACAAAGAGGGACAATATATAGTGATCAAAGGGACACTCCATCAAGAAGAAATAACGCTTATAAATATCTATGCACCCAACACAGGAGCACCAAACACAGGAGCACCAAAGTTCATAAAGCAACTATTAACAAACCTAAAACAAGATATTAAAAATAACACAATAATACTAGAGGACCTCCACACCCCACTCACATCAATGGATAGATTATCCAGACAGAAAATCGACAAGGAAACAGTGGAATTAAATGAAAAGCTTACCCAGTTGGACTTGACAGACATATATAGAACATTCCTTCCAAACATTGCAGAATACACATTCTTCTCAAGTGCACAGGGAACATTCTCAAGGATAGACCATATGTTGGGAAACAAGGCAAGCCTCTATAAATTTTTAAAAATTGAAATAATAACAAGCATCTTCTCTGATCATAATGCTATAAAGCAAGAAGTTAATTACAAGAAAAAAGCTGAGAAAAGGACAAAGATGTGGAGACTAAACAACATGCTATTGAACAAGTAATAAATCACTGAAGGAATTAAAGGAGAAATCAAACAATATCTGGAGACAAATGAAAATGATAACATACCACACCAACTCATAGGAGATGCAGCAAAAGGCATATTACGAGGGAAATTCATCACAATACAGGCTCACCTTAAGAAACAAGAAAAATCCCAAATAAGCAATCTCAAATCACATCTAACTGAATTAGAAAAAGAAGAACAAAGCCCAAAGTCAACAGAAGGAGAGAAATAATAAAAATCAGAACAGAAATAAATGCTATTGAAACAAAAAAGGCAGTACAAAGGATCAATGAAACAAAGAGCTGGTTCTTTGTGAAGATAAATAAAACCGACAAATCCATAGCCAGATTACAAAGAAAAAAAGAGAGAAAGCTCCCATAAAATCAGAAATGAAACAGCAGAAATAATAACAGACTCCACAAAAATACAATGGAATGTAGGAGAATACTAAGAAGAAAAACTATATGCCAACATAACGGATAACCTAGAGGAAATGGATAAATTCTTAGACTCTTATAACCTCCCACAGCTGAGTCAAGAAGAAACAGACAATCTGAATAGACCAGTGACAAGCAAAGAGATTGAAACAGCAATCAAAAGCATCCCAAAGAATAAAACCCCAGGACCAGATGGCTTTCCTCGGGAATTCTACCAAACTTTCAGAGCGGACTTAATACCTATCCTTCTCAAGGTATTCCAAAAAATTAGGAAAGATGGAACGCTTCCTAACACATTCTACAAGGCCAACATGACTCTGATACCAAAACCCGACAAGGACAGCACAAAAAAGGAGAACTACAGGCCAATATTGCTGATGAACATAGATGCAAAAAAATCTCAACAAAATTTTGGCAACACGAATTCAGCAATACATCAAAAGGATCATACGTCCTGATCAAGTGGGATTCATACCAGGGACACAGGGATGGTTCAACATCTGCAAATCAATCAATGTGATACACCACATCAACAAACTGAGAAATAAAAACCACTTGATCATCTCAATAGATGCAGAGAAAGCATTTGACAAGATCCAACAGACATTTATGATAAAAACTATTAACAAAATGGGGATAGAAGGAAATTACCTCAACATAATAAAGGCTACATATGACAAACCCATAGCCAACATCATACTCAATGGGCAAACACTTAGTGCCATCCCCCTGAGAATAGGAACAAGACAAGGATGCCCCCTATCACCACCCTTATTCAACACAGTACTGGAGGTTTTGGCCAGAGCAATTAGGCAAGAGAAAGGAATAAAAGGAATCCAAATAGGGAGGGAAGAAGTGAAACTTTCGCTGTTTGGTGACGACATGATCTTACACATAGAAAACTCCAAAAAATCCATTGGAAAAGTAATAGAAATAATTAACAGCTACAGTAAAGTTGCAGGGTACACAGTCAACTTAGAAAAATCACTTGCTTTTCTATACTCCCATAATGAACTTACAGAAAGAGAACTCAAGAATATGGTTCTATTTGCAATCACGACTTAAAGAATAAAGTACCAAGGAATAAATTTAACCAAGGAGGTGAAGGACTTACACAATGAAAACTATAAGACATTACTGAGAGAAACTGATGAGGACTTAAAGAGATGTAAAGAGATTCCTTGCTCATGCATCAGAAGAATAAACATAGCTAAAATGTCCACACTACCCAACACAATCTACAGATTCAATGCAATCCCTATCAGAATCCCAATGACATTCTTCACAGAAATAGAGCAAAGAATATTAAAATTCATACAGGGCTATCAAAGACCCCAAATTGCTATGGCAATCCTGAGAAAAAAGAACAAAGCTGGAGGTATCACAATCCAATGTTTGGATAAAGAAGGTATGGTATATATATACAATGGAATACTATTCAGCCAGTAAAAAAGACAAATTCACCCCATTTGCAATAACATGGAAGGACCTAGAGGGAATTATGCTAAGTGAAATAAGCCAGTCTGAGAAAAACAAACACCAGATGCTTTAACTCATATGTGGAATACAAACAAGTACTGTGACAAAGAAAACAGTTCAGTGGTTACCAGGGGATGGGGGATCAACACAGGGGGTGAAGGGGAGCATTTATGTGGTCAAAGTCGAGAAATAATGTACAACTGAAATCTCACATTGATGTAAGCTATTATGAACTCAATAAAAAATTCAAAAAAAAAGTTAGGAAAAGAAAAAAAAGAAAGAAAGAGAGGGCTATTTCATAATGAAAAAAGAGCCAATTAATCAAAAGCAAGCACCTATAATCATAAATGTGTATGCACCAACAAGAGAAGTTCACACACAAGATGCAAAACCTGACAGAACTTAAAGGAGTAATGGACAAATCTACAAGTATAGCTGAAGGTTATCAAGACCTCTCTCTCTCTCAAGAATTGATAGAATAAGTGGACAGAAAATCGTAAAGGACGTACTGGACTTCAACACCACTATCACCCAAATTAACGAGATTGATGCATATAAAACATTCCACCCAATAAGAGCTGAATACACATTTTCTTAAGTGCATATGAGAATACTTACCAGGAAAGACCATATTCAATATATTCAAAAGGATTCCAGTCACAAATGTAATATCCAACCACAAGATAATTAAATTACAAATCAATAACAGATAGGATCTAAATATTTGTAAACTAAATAACACACATCTAAGTTTCTTTGAATCTTCTTTGAACCCATGTTCAAAGAATTCATGAATTCACTCCATTCAATTCAAATCAAAGAATAAATCAAGAGAGAAATCAACAAACATTTTGAACTAGACGAAAATGAAAACACAATATATCACAATTTGTGAGATGTCACTAAAGCTGTACTTAGGGGAGAATTTATAGCACTAAATGACTTTATCAGAAAAGAAGAAAGGTCTCAAATCAATGACCACAGATACCACACTAAGAAACTAAAAAAGAACAAATTTGGGGCTGGTCCCGTGGCGGAGTGGTTAAGTTCGCGCGCTCCACTGCAGGCGGCCCAGTGTTTCATTGGTTTGAATCCTGGGCACGGACATGGCGCTGTTCATCAAACCACGCTGAGGCAACGTCCCACATGCCACAACTAGAAGGACCCACAACGAAGAATACACAACTATGCTATGTACCTGGGGGCTTTGGGGAGAAAAAGGGGAAAAAATAAAATCTTAAAAAAAAAGGAGGTGAGTGGAGCAAAATGGCGGGGTGAGCTGACCCGGGATTCTCTCCCCTCCAAAATACAACAAAAGATTGGAAGAACTGAATTTCAGAGAATAAACATAATGCCAGCTCGTTAGAGACCTACTATACCAAGAAGGAGGAGATCATAAACCTAGCTTTACCCCTTCGGAGGCGCCGGAACGGTAGGAGAGAACATCGCTCCCTCCCCTAGAGTCTGCGATTGCTGCGGCGCGGGTCAGGAAGGAGCGGCGGAGGGGCCACACGACCGGGGGATCATCCAGGACTCCTGCCGCTGATTCAGTGGAGACCCGCTGACGGGGGGTAAGCTTCCGTCGGCGGGGACCCTATAAATCAAGGGCCTTGGGAGACCAGAGAACAGAACTGATCTGAACCCAGACCGGCGCGTGTGAGTAACAGCCCCTCCCCCCTAACAAAGCCAGTGGGCGCAGCCATCTTGCCCCAAAGGCGGAGAGCTAACACGCTGCTCTCGACCCCCATCTAGTGGCGACAGGCTGTAACTGCAACTGAATTCTACCACCATGAGAAAAAACCGCTCCTCTACCATCCAGCAATTTATAAAAGCCCCAGACCAGAAGGAAAACAATAAAAACACAGAATTAAGTCCTGAGGACTTGGAATTAGGTAAACTAAGTGATAATGAATTCAGAGCAGCTATAATCAAAAAACTCAATGAGGTAGAGAGAAAGATAGAGAAACAAGCCGAGTTCTGGAGTTACTTCACAAAAGAGATTGAAATCATAAAGAAGAATCAAACAGAATTACTTGAGATGAAAAACACAATAGACCAGATAAAACAGAATACGGATTCCCTGAATGCCCGTGTAGACAACCTAGAGGAGCAAATCAGCATAATCGAGGACAGACAGGCTGAATGGCGCCAGACAGAGGAAGAAAGAGAACTAAGAATTAAAAAAAATGAGGAAAATCTCCGAGAGATAATGGATTCAATGAGGAGTAAGAACATAAGGATCATAGGAATTCCCGAGAATATGGAAAAGGAAAATGGAGCAGAAAGTGTGCTTAACGAAATTATTGAAGAGAACTTCCCAAATCTAGGGATCAATGGAGAAATGTGTGTAGAGGAGGGTTTTAGATCTCCTAGATATGTCAATGTAAAAAGACCCACCGCAAGGCACATAATAGTAAAGTTGGCACATAGGAATGATAAGGAAAGAATACTCAGGGAAGTAAGAAAAAAAAAAGAGAATAACCTATAAAGGAGCCCCTATCAGACTGCCAGCGGATTTCTCTACAGAAACCCTACAAGCTAGGAGAGAATGGAGTGATATATTCAAAGCTTTAAAGGATAAAAACCTTCAGCCAAGAATCCTCTATCCAGCAAGAATTTCCTTCAGATATGAGGGAGAAATTAAATCTTTTCCAGACAAACAAAAGTTAAGGAAATTTGTAACTAAAAGCCCTCCATTACAAGAAATCCTCAAGAAGGCTCTCATACTTGAAAAAAGAAAAAAGGGAGAAAGGGGACACAATCCACAGACTAGGGAGACCGATGGATAGAACCAGAACAGGATAGCAAATATTCAACTATAGCATTAGGGTAAAAATAAGGAAACTACCAAAACAAGGACAATCTTAGCACTTTAACTACAAATTAATAAGACGAGTTGGAATAAAAAATGAAAATAATTATTTAGGAGGGGAAGAGCAAAGGGTCTAAATCAGTATTAGTCGAGTAAGTAAGAGACCACCAGAGAATAGACTATATTATACACGAGATTCTAAATACAAACTTCAAGGTAGACACTAAAATAAAGTACAGAACAGAGTCACAAATCATAGATAAGAAAAAATCTAAGAAACCCAGCATAAGAAATTGCAGTATTAAATGGGTAGTCTAAAGCACACAGGAAAAGAAACACAGGAAAACAAGATAATGAGCGACAGATTGACAGCATTAAGTCCACATGCATCAATAATCACTCTCAACGTGAACGGATTGAACTCTCCAATAAAAAGACACAGAGTGGCAAAATGGATTAAAGAACAAGATCCAACAATTTGTTGCCTCCAGGAAACACACCTCAGCCCCAAGGAGAAACACAGACTCAGGGTGAAGGGGTGGAGGACAATACTTCAAGCAAATAGCAAGGAAAAAAAGGCAGGTGTTGCAATTCTCATATCAGACCAAGTGGATTTCAAAATAAGACAGGTAAAGAGAGACACAGAGGGACAGTATATAATGATCAAAGGGACACTTCATCAAGAAGAAATAATGCTTATAAATATCTATGCACCAAACACAGGAGCACCAAGATTCATAAAGCAACTATTAACAGACCTAAAGGAAGATGTTAAAAACAACACAATAATAGTAGGGGACCTCAACACCCCACTCACATCAATGGACAGATCATCCAGATAGAAAATCAACAAGGAAATAGTGGAGCTGAATGAAAAACTAAAACAATTGGACGTAATACACATATATAGATCACTCCACCCTGAAGGAGCTGAATACACACTCTTCTCAAGTGCACATGGAACATTCTCTAGGATAGACCATATGTTGGGAAACAAGGCAAGCCTCTACAAATTTAAAAAAATTGAAATAATAACAAGCATCTTCTCAGATCATAGTGCTATAAGGCTAGAAATTAATTACAAGAAAAAAGCTGAGAAAGGCACAAAGATGTGGAGACTAAACAACACACTACTGAACACGCAATGGATCATTGAAGAAATTAAAGAAGAAATAAAAAAATACCTGGAAACAAATGAAATTGATAGCATGCCATACCAACTCATATGGGATACAGCAAAAGCTGTATTAAGAGGAAAATTCATCATAATACAGGCACCTCTTAACAAACAAGAAAAATCCCAAATAAGCAACCTTAAAGCACACCTAACTGAACTAGAGAAAAAAGAACAAATGAAGCCCAAAGTCAGCAGAAGGAGAGAAATAATAAAAACCAGAGCAGAAATAAATACTATTGAAACGAAAAAGGCAGTAGAAAGGATCAATGAGACAAAGAGCTGGTTTTTTGAGAAGATAAATAAAATTGACAAACCACTAGCCAGACTTACAAAGAAAAAAAGGGAGAAAGCTCAAATAAACTCAGAAATGAGCGAGGAGAAATAACAACAGACTCTGGAGAAATACAACAGATTATAAGAGAATACTACAAAAAACTATATGCCAACAGAATGGATAACCTAGAGTAAATGGATAAATTCCTGGACTCCTACAATCTCCCAAAGCTCACTCAAGAAGAGGCAGACAATTTGAACAGACCAATCACAAGGAAAGAGATTGAAACAGCAATCAGAAACATCCCAAAGAATAAAACCCCAGGACCAGATGGCTTTCCTCGGGAATTCTACCAAACTTTCAGAGTGGACTTAATACCTATCCTTTTCAAGCTATTCCAAAAAATTAGTGAAGATGGAACACTTCCTAACACATTCTATGAGGCCAACATCACGCTGATACCAAAACCTGACAAGGACACCACGAAAAAAGAGAACTACAGGCCAATATCACTGATCAACATAGATGCAAAAATTCTAAACAAAATTTTGGCAACCAGAATTCAGCAATTCATCAAAAGAATCATACATCAGGATCAGGTGGGATTCATACCAGGGACACAGGGATGGTTCAACATCCGCAAATCAATCAACGTGATACACCACATCAACAAACTGAGGAATAAAAACCACATGATCATCAATAGAAGGCATTTGACAAGATCCAACAGCCATTTATGATGAAAACTCTGAACAAAATGGGCATAGAAGGAAACTACCTCAACATAATAAAGGCCATATACGACAAACCCATAGCCAACATCATACTCAATGGGCAAAAACTGAACCCCATCCCCCTGAAAACAGGAACAAAACAAGGATGCCCTCTATCACCACTCTTATTTAACATAGTGCTGGAGGTCCTGGCCACAGCAATCAGGTAAGAAAAAGGAATAAAAGGAATCCAAATAGGGAGGGAAGAAGTGAAACTCTCACTGTTTGCAGACGACATGATCTTATATATAGAAAACCCCAAAGAATCCATTGGAAAACTGTTAGAAGTAATCAACAACTACAGCAAAGTTGCAGGGTATAAAATCAATTTGCATAAATCAGTAGCATTTCTATACTCCAGTAATGAACCAACAGAAAAAGAACTCAAGAATACAATACCATTCACAATTGCAACAAAAAGAATAAAATACCTTGGGGTAAATTTAACTAAGGAAGTGAAGGACCTATATAATGAAAATTACAAGGCCTTTCTGAGAGAATTAGATGACGACATAAGGAGATGGAAAGACATTCCATGTACATGGTTGGAAGAATAAACATAGTTAAAATGTCCATTCTACCCAAAGCAATCTACAGTGTCAACGCCATCCCAATCAGAATCCCAATGACATTCTTTACAGAATTAGAACAAAGAATCCTAAAATTTATATGGGGCAACAAAAGACCCCGAATTGCTAAAGCAATCCTGAGAAAGAAGAACAAAACGGGAGGCATCACAATCCCTGACTTCAAAACATACTACAAAGCTACAGTAATCAAAACAGCATGGTACTGGTACAAAAACAGGTGCACAGATCAATGGAACAGAATTGAAAGTCCAGAAATAAAACCACACATCTATGGACAGCTTATCTTTGACAAAGGAGCTGAGGGCATACAATGGAGAAAAGAAAGTCTTTTCAACAAATGGTGCTGGGAAAACTGGAAAGCCACATGTAAAAGAATGAAAATTGACCATTCTTTTTCACCATTCACCAAAATAAACTCAAAATGGATTAAAGACCTAAAGGTGAGACCTGAAACCATAAGGCTTCTGGAAGAAAACGTAGGCAGTACACTCTTTGACATCAGTATTAAAAGGATCTTTTCGGACACCATGCCTTCTCAGAGAAGGGAAACAATAGAAAGAATAAACAAATGGGACTTCATCAGATTAAAGACCTTTTTCAAGGCAAATGAAAACAGGATTGAAACAAAAAAACAACCCACTAACTGGGAAAAAATATTTGCAAGTCATATATCTGACAAAGGCTTAATATCCTTAATATATAAAGAACTCTCGCAACTCAATCACAAAACATCAAACAACCCAATCAAAAAATGGGCTGGAGACATGAACAGACATTTCTCCAAAGAAGATATACTGATGGCCAATAGGCACATGAAAAGATGCTCATCATCGCTGATCATCAGGGAAATGCAAATCAAAACTACACTAAGATATCACCTTACACCCGTTATAATGACAAAAATATCTAAAACTAATAGCAACAAATGTTGGAGAGGTTGCGGAGAAAAAGGAACCCTCATACACTGCTGTATGCTGGGAATGCAAACTGGTGCAGCCACTATGGAAAACAGTATGGAGATTCCTCAAAAAACTAGAAATAGAACTACCATACGATCCAGCCATCCCACTACTGGGTATTTATCCAAAGAGCCTGAAGTCAGCAATCCCAAAAGTCCTGTGCACCCCAATGTTTATTGCAGCACTGTTTACAATAGCCAAGACGTGGAAGCAACCTAAGTGCCCATCAACAGACGAACGGATAAAGAAGATGTGGTACATATATACAATGGAATACTACTCAGCTGCAAAACAGAACAAAATCATTCCATTTGCAATAACATGGATGGACCTTGAGAGAATTATGTTAAGTGAAATAAGCCAGCGAGAGAAAGATAATCTGTGTATGACTCCACTCATATGAGGAATTTAAAACTATGGACCAAGAACAGTTTAGTGGATACCAGGGGAAAGGTGGGGTGGGGGTTGGGCACAAAGGGTGAAGTGGTGCACTTACAACATGACTGACAAACATTAATGTACAATTGAAATTTCACAAGATTGTAACCTATCAATAACTCAATAAAAAAATATATTAGGAGAAAAAAATCTTAAAAAAAAATTAAAACAAAATTAAAAAAAAGAACAAATTAAATGTAATATAAGCCAAAAAATAATAAAGATCAAAGCTGAAATTAATGAAATATGAAAGACCAAAATAACAACAACAAAATCCATGAAACCAAAAGCTGGTGCTTGTATAATAAGGGAATATTGCATAAAACACTATTCCAATAAATTTTAGAACTTAGATTAAGCAACTTCCTAGAAAGACACTAAAAGTACCATAACTTACTCAAGAAGAAATAGGTAACATGAATAACTGTATCTACTCTAAAAATTGAAACTTTGTTTAAAATCTTCCTGCAAAGAAAACACCAGGCCCAGATTGCTTCATTAATAAATTCTAATATTGATAGTAGAAAAAAACTACCCGTTCTACACAACTCTTCCAAAAATATAACAGAAGACTTCCCAACTCACTCTCAAGAGGCCATAATTATCCTGATACAACAACAACAAAAAGATATTAAAGAAAACAATATTTCTCATGACCACAGATGCAAAAATTCTAAAAACAAATTTAGCAAACCAAACCCAGCAATACATTAAAGGATAATACATCATGACCCAAGCAGTGTTCATCCCAGGAATGCTGGGCTGGTTTACCATTATTCCAAAATCCATCAATATAATTCACCATATTAACAAACTATATTTTTTAAACCATATGACCATCTCAAAAGACACAGAAAAAGCATTTGACAAAATCCAACATCCATTTCTCACAAAAACTCTAAACAAGATAGGAATAAAAGGATATGGCCTCTATCTAATAAAGAGTATCTACGCAAAACCAACAGCTACCATCATACTTAATGTTTAAAGACTGAATGCTTTCCCCCAGTACAAGGATGTTGCTTTCACCACTTCTATTCAACATTATACTGGAGTAGCCAGTGAAACCTGCAAGGAAAAAAAGAATTCCATATTGGAAAGAAGGAAATAAAACTGTCTTTTTATTCACAAACATAATTTCCTATATGGAAAAGCCAATGGAAACCACAAAAAAAAACTATCAGAACTAATATTTGCATCTAGCCAGGTTGTAAAATACAAAATCAATATACCAATATCAACTGTTTTTATACTCTAGGAACAAACGAAAATTTTTAAACACCACTTATAAAGGAATCAAAAAAATACTGAGATACATCTTACCAAAGATGTGAAAGATGTGTACATTAAAAACAACAAAATACTGCTGAGAGAAATTAAAGATCTTAATAAATGAAGAAATAAATTTGGTTATGGGTCAGATGACTTAATATTGTTACCACGTCAATTCTCCCCAAATTGAACTACAGATTCAACACTGTCCCAATCAAAGTCCCAAAAAGCTTTTATAAGAAAACTGACAATCTAGTTCTAAAATTCATACGGAGATGCCAAGAACTTAGAAGACCCAAACAACTCTGCAAAAGAAGAACAAAACTGGAGGGTCAATACTACCTAATTTCAAGATTATAAAGCTACACAATGAAACTAATGTGGCATTGCCATAAAGACAGACAAACAGATCAATTAAACAGAAGACAGAATCCAGAAATGAGCCCACATATATATGGACAAATAATTTTTTGATGATTTTTTAACAAAGACATCAAGGCAACAAGGTAAAGACAATACAGTCTTTCAACAAAAGGTGCTGTAAAAAGTGGATATTTATAGGTAAACATTTGATCTATACCTCCCACCATACACAAAAACGAACTCAAAATGTATCACAGACCTAAATGCAAAATCTGAAATAATAAAAGCAATGGAAAAAAACATAGGAGAAAATCTTTGCAACGATGGGTTAGGCAAATTTTCTTAAATATGACACCAAAAGCACAATTCATAAAAGAAAAAAATGGCTAAAATGAACTTCATCAAAATTTAAAATTCTGGGGCAGGCCCAGTGGCATAGTAGTTAAGTTCATGTGCTTGGCTTCAGAGGCCCAGAGTTCACAGCTTCAGATCCCAGGCGTGGACATACACATCGCTCATCAAGCCATGCTGTGGTGGCATCTCACATACAAAACAGAGAAAGACTGGTAAAGATGTAAAGACTGGTAAAGCTCAGCGGCAATCTTCCTCAAGCAAAAAGAAGAAAAATCTTCCTCACAAAAAAAGAAAAAAAAATTAAATTCTGCCCTTCAAAAGGTACTTTTAACAGAGGGTTAAATCTGGGAGAAATTTCACCAAGAAGTAAAAGATGAAAGATATACAGTGAAAACTATAAGACATTAATGAAAGAAACTGAACAAGACAAATATATGGAAAGATATTCTGTCCTCAAGGATTGCAAGAATTAATATTGTTAAAATCTGCATACTACCCAAAGGAATCTACAGATTTAATGCAATTCCTATCAAAATGGCATTTTTCACAGAAACAGAAAAAACAATCCTAAAATTTGTATGGAGCCACAAAAGACCCCAAATAGCCAAAGCAATCTTGAGAAAGATGAACAAAGCTGGAGGCATCACACTTCTGATTTCAAACTATAATAAAAATCAACAGTAATCAAAACAGTATGGTATTGGCATGAAAACAGACATATAATCAATGAAAAAAAATGGAGCACCCAGAAATAAACCCATGCATATATGGTCAATTATTTGACGACAAAGGAGCCAAGAATACACAATGGGGAAAGGATAGTCTTTTCAATAAATGGTGCTGGGAAAACTGGGCAGTCACATGCAAAAGATGGAAACTGGACTTCTATCTTACACCACACACACAAAAAATCAACTCAAATGGATTAAAGTCTTGAAGGTAAGATCTGAAACCATAAACTCCTAGAAGAAAATTCAGGGGGTACGATATCAGTCTTGGATTTTTCAGATTTGACACCAAAAGCAATGGCAACAAAAGCAAAATAAACAAGTGGCACTACATCAACCTAAAAAGCTTCTGCACAGCAAAGGAATCATCAATAAAATGAAAAGGCAACCTAACAAATGAGAAAAAATATTTACAAATCATATAACTCATAAGGGGTTAACATCCAAAATATATAAAGAATTCATACAAGTCAATAGCAAAAAAACAAACAACCTGATTACAAAATGGGCAGAGGAACTGAATAGACATTTTTCCATAAAAGACCTACAGATGGCCAAGAGGTGCACGGAAAGGTACTCAACATCACTAATCATCAGGGAAATGCAAATTAAAACCACAGTGAGATACAACCTCGCACCTGCTAGAAGGGCTTTCATCCAAAAGACAAAAAAAAAATTGTTAGCAAGGATGTAAAAAAAAGGGAACGCTTGTGCACTGTTGGTGGGAAGGTAAATCGGCACAGCCACTATGAAAAACAGAATGGAGGTTCCTCAAAAAATTAAAAAATAGATCATACAATCCAGCAGTTCCACTCTGAATATCTATCTGAAGGAAATGAAATCACTATCTCAAAGAGATTTCTGCACCTCCCACGTTCACTGCAGCATTATTCATAATAGCTAAGATATGGAGACCTAAGTGTGCGTTGACAGATGAAGAAATGAAAACGATGTGGTATGTATCTAAAATGGAATATTATTCAGTCATAAAAAAAGATGGAAATCTTGCCATTTGAGACAACATGGATAGACCTTGAGGGCATTATGCTAAGTGAGATAAGTCAGACAGAGAAAGATAAATACTATACAATCTCACTTATATGTGGAATCTAAAAAAATTGAACTCACAGAAACAGAGAGAAGATTGGTGGTTGCAGGAGGGGGGAACAGGTGAAGGTGATCAAAAGGTATAAACTTTCAGTTAATAAGATAAATAAGTTCTGGGGATGTAACGTGCAGTATGATGACTACAGTACTGTATTATAGGGGGCCGGCTCCGTGGCCAAGTGGTTAAGTTCACATGCTCTGCTTCGGAGGCCCAGGGTTTTGCCAGTTTGGATCCTGGGTGCACACATGGCATCACCCAGTAAGCCATGCTGAGGCGGCGTCCCACATAGCACAACCAGAAGGACCTACAACTAGAATAAACAACTATGTACTAGGGGCTTTGGGGAGAAGAAGAAAAAAAGAAGACTGGCAAGAGATGTCAGCTCAGGTGCCAATCTTTAAAAAAAAAAAAAGTACTGTATTATATATTTGAAAGTTACTGAGACAGTAAATCTTAAAAGTTCTCATCTCAAGAAAAAAAATTTGTAATTCTATCAAGTGATGGATGTTGAATAAACTTATTGTGGTAATCATTTCACAATATAAATATATATTAAACCATTATGTTGTATGCCTTAAACTAATACAATGTTATACATCAATTATATCTCAAGAAAATTTTTTAATTCTGCTCTTCAAAAGGTATTACTAAGAGAGGGTTAAATCTGGGAGAAAATGTGTGCAAAATATGTATGTGATAAAGGATTTGCACCCAGCATACACAAAGAACTCTCAAAATGCAACAATAAGAAAACCCAGTAACAAGTTTAGCAATAGATTCTGACAGACACTTAGCCAAAGCAGATATAATGACGACAAATAAACACGTGAAAAGGTGTTCACGTCATTAGTCACTATAGAATTAAAACCACAATGAGATATCACCATATACTTATTAGAAAGGCTAAAATTAAAAAGAGTGACTATACTGAGGGTTAGCAAGGATATGGAGTAAATGGAACTGTTATACACTGCTTGGTGGAAATATAAAATGGCATGTACAATCACTTTGGAAAGTTTGGGAGTTTCTTAAAAAGTTAAACATACACTTTTCACCTAGGAAAAAATTCCACTGCTAGGTATTTACCCAAGAAAAAAGAAAGTGTACATCCACACAAAGACTTACATACAGCTTTAAGTGTAACAGCCCCAAACTGGAACAACCCAAATGTCCATCAACAGGTGAATGGACAAAGAGTGGTATACCCATACAATGGATACTATCTTAGCAAAAGGAATGAATTATTGACACACACAACATGGATGAATCTCAAAATAATTATACTGAGTGAGAGAAGTCAAACATAAAAGAGTATATATGATTCCATTTATACAAAATTGTAGGGAAAAAAACTAATCTATAGTGACAGAAAACACTTAAGTGGTTTCTTGTAGATAAGTGGGCTGGAAGGCGTGTGAGAGAGGGATTACAAAGAGATATGAGGAAACTTCTGGAATAAAAGATATGTTCAGTATCTCGACTTCGGTAGTGGTTTATAATGAGTATATATACAGGTCAAAATTTATCAAATTATACACTTTAAATATGTGTAATTTACTATAGCTCAATTATACCTCACAAAAATCTCTCTTAAACAAAATACTAAGAAATATTACCTTTTTCTTTCAGCTCTAAAACAAAAATAATACATTCTCTTTCCTTGCTACTCTTGATAGTACTACTTCTAAAACATTACAAAACTAAAAATTTTTCCCATATTTTACACATTTTCAAAAGTGAACCCTTGGAATTTCTACGCTAGACACAGATGTTAAGTTTGCAAAGACAGAAATATACTGACAAGAATATTTTCCCCAACCACCTACTTCCACAACCCGGTTACTGGGAGTCTTGCCCCTGGTATATCCCCCTTTACAAGGGTATACATATGACTCCAATGATCTTTCTTTTGCATCACTATGACCCAAAGACATCCTTTGAAAAAAATATTGCCACTGTCACACTCAATCTTCCACATTGCCTTTTCTGCTTTCCCATCTTCCGGTTTTCCTTGATAACTAAAAATGATGCCTATACCTCTTGTTTAGTTTCATTTTCTCACATCTACCAAATTTTAATTTTTTAAGATATGTTTAAGAGTAAGAAAACTATTTCTACACACTTACCTCAAGTACTGGTCCAGCTCCAAGAATAATCTGTTCTACACCACTGGCAAATCCTTTCTGACTGAGAGCAGTAAGGTGATGAATAAGAAAGTTTGTGCTTTGAGTCTTCCCGGAACCACTCTCTCCAGAAATCACAATACACTGATTCTTTTTGCGCTGAAGCATAGCATGATAAGCTACATCAGCCACAGCATAAATGTGCGGCTCAAGTTTTCCCAGTTGGTGGTTATCATACATTTTGACATATTTGGGGTTATAAATAGGAAGAAACTTGAATGGGTTAATAACTATTAGAATACTGCCAACATACGTATAAATTTTTTCATGCTTAAAGCGATATCGTAGATTTTCTAAGAGAGTTTTCTCATTCAAATCAGGTAAACTACATAAATCATCAAAGTCTTTCTGTTGAGGCTGTGGAAGAAAACCCCGTTCCATCATCCTGCGACGTTCTTCTGTTACCCGGAGCCATGACTGAAGACTACCATAATGGATTGATCCATCAAGGTTTTTTTCTCTCAGAAGAAAGCGGTAGTCCTCTCCACTCAGGCGATTTTCCAGAGCCATTCGGGGCCACAACATCATTCGCTGAACTGGACAGTCTGTTGGATTGAGTATCCATTCTTCTCCACCAAATTCCTTTACTTCTGCTAGTACGTAACATTTTGTTTTGTCAAGATTAAGCCTGTTTATGAGAGATTCAATCACCTCAGCAGCTGTGGAGTTTTTTCTGGCAGGAATTGGACAGTAGATTGTCCCTTCTGAAATTGTCCCAGGATATATACGTAATGTATGTTCATTATCCTCAAAGCGTCGTCTTCCTCCATCATTTATATTCATATTGGATCCTGTCCCATCAGAATGGATAGTACGTGTTCAAGACTGTGCAAACCATTTTCGTGGCAAAAGAACTGTAATATAAAAGATGCGAAACATTTAGAAGTCATATTAGACAATCATTGCTTTCCGATGCTCAAGAAAGGCAGGATTAACAATCATGTTGATTACATCTTTTAGAACACAAAATCCTAACTCTTCTCTCAGTATAGGAACAGTCTTGAAAACAGTCTCATTGAGACCACGTAGCATTACATTTTATTGTGCAGATCTGAAAACCTTCTAAAATAGCAACTTACCAAAAAATTTTTTCAATGTTTTATTAACAATTCAAAATCCAAAGAGTACAAAGAATTTATTTTGCCCCCTACTATCTCAAATGTTTCTAAAAGTACTTGGGATCATAATCAAGTTCTTTTTTTATATTTAAAGAGCCTCAGTGAAGACTGGATTAAGATGGACAGAATAAACACACAAATCTAATCACCCTGGACCCAAAAGCTCTCATACTTAAAAAAATCAAGAAAGAATGCCACCAATGGAGTAAAAATTTTGTGAAATTAAAAACAGTAAGAAGATGAGATCAGATAAACAGAAATTAAACTAGTTGAAGTTATAACTAAGATAACAATGAGAGAAACCTGCCAAAGAACAGACATATTTTCAAGGACTTCTGGCTCTCACTCTCCACTTTCCCCAAGGTGAAGAGGTAAGGGAGGCAACAAAAAGATCCTGCCCCCGGCTTGCTGAACAAAGCTGACAAAATCATAAACTAGGCACCATTATAAATTTTATTCAACCTTCCCTTGTCCTTCAATCCCACCTTTTTATCTAACCTTATTTCATTCCTTACAGTATTCTGCATATTCTTCCAATCTTCTCCAACCTCACATACCACACCTCTAGAAGAATGATTTCAACTTTTATACCTCACTGAGAAAATAGTAACTTCCTTTAAATGACTTCTCCAACTCAAAACGTATTCCTATTTTCATCTCATCTCTGTTCTTCCATTCCTGTCAAGAGAGAAAATATGTCCCACATCCTTTCCAGGGCTAATAAAACCCATTTCTTATCATCTCCATCAGTAACCTGCCCCATCGAAAAACCACCGTCATGAGTTAGCAATCTTTCCCTTTTTACTTATTTCATCCTTTAACATATAAAGATGCGGTTATTAAAAAAAAAAAGAAAAATACCTTCATTTACTTCTCTCTCATACTATTACATATTTGTCAAAGTCCTCTAATGAAGAAACTTTGTTTTTCATCTTTTTCCTAGACGACGTTTTAAACACAGAGAATATTACAGAACATATAAAAAGCAGCCATATATCTATCATCCAAATTCAACAAGTTTGAAAACTGCTATAATTCCCCCAGATCATTTTAAAATCAAATAAAAAATATCAGAGATATAGTTAAAGCTTCTTCCATTGCTCTGCAGAGGTAATCACTATCCTGAGGCTGGTATTATTCCCATACATGTTTTTATATTTTTATTATATATGTGGGTCTCCCTAAACTATATATAGTACAGTTTCAGTTTTGTAAGCTTTAAAAAAAATGGTATCATACTATATTTAATAGTCTGCATCTCACTTTAACTTAATATTGTCTTTTCTATGTGTAAATGGTGATGTATGTAAAGTTCATTAACTGCCAAATAATATGCCATTGTATGTAGATTCATTAATCGAAACAAATGCACCCTCTGGTGGGGGATGTTGATAACAGGGGTGGCTATGCATGTGGTGGGGGCCGGCAGGGAGTATATGGCAAGTCTCTGTACCTTCCACTCAATTTTGCTGTGAACCTAAAAATGCTCTAAAAAATACAGGATTTATTTTTTAAATCCCTTTGTATGATTACACCACAATTTATCAATCTACTGTCCTTTTACTGAACACCTAGAATGTTTCCAATAGAACACTATTAAAACAATGCCGTAATTCTAATACATGTCTCTTCAGGTGCCTTTGCTAGAATTTCTCTGAGCTTTACACCTAGGAGGGGAATTGCTGGGCTTTAAGCCTCTTCAAATTTACTAGATGGGGCCGAGCCGGCCCTGTGGCCAAGTAGTTAAGTTCACGCACTCCAATTCAGCGACCCAGGGTTTCACTGGTTCAGATCCTGGGCACAGGCAGGGTACCGCTCGTCAGGCCACACTGAGTCAGTCCCACGTGCCACAACTAGAAGAACCCACAACTAAAAAATATACAACTATGTACTGGGAGGATTTGGGGAGAAAAAGCAAAAAAAAAAAAAAATTTACTAGACATTAACAAAATGTCCTCCAAAATAGGTGTACCAACTGATTATTTCAGTCAGTATAACAAGAGCTCACATTTCTCTGCCTCCTTACCAAAAGTTAGTACTGTCAGACTTGATTTTCTGCCTCTATAAGTGTAAAAAGCTGTCTTATTACTTTAATTTGCATTTACCTGATTACTAGTGAGGATAAGCAACTCTTATTTGCCATTTGGGCTAAGTTGCTTATTCATTTTCCCTTTTTGAGTTGTCTTTTCCTAATTGGTTTGAATGAGTTTTTCATATATCCTGGATATTCATCAATTTTCAGTTGAATGTGTGACAAACATCACCTACCAATCAGCGGCTTATCTTTCTATTTTGTTTACACTGCCCTTTGTTATAAAGAAGTTTTTCTCTTTTTTTTTGAGGGTTTTTTTTTTCTTTTAGATTTTTTTTCTCCCCAAAGTGCCCCCAGTACACAGTTATATATTTTCAGTTGTGGGTCCTTCTAGTTGTGGCATGTGGGATGCCACCACAGCATGGCTTGATGAGCGATGCCATGTCCACGCCCAGGATCCGAACTGGCGAAACCCTGGGCCGCCAAAGTGGAGCACTCGAACTTAACCACTCAGCCACGGGGTCAGCTTTCGAAGATTTTATTTCTAGTAGTCAAATTTATCAATCCTTTAAAGGTTATAAATTATTTCTTTTTTAATAAACAACATTAACAACAAGTGGAGTTAACTCTTATTGTGTGTTTATTTGTACTGTCATTTTTCTAAGCATTTCACATGGATTATTTAATTTAATCCTCACAATTCCTTCTTGCAGGCTGTTTTTATCATCCTCCTCCTCATTTTACAAATGAGAAAACACAAAAAGATTATGTAACTTGCCCAAAGTCATAACTAGAATGTGAGAAAGTTTTGATTTGAAGCAGGCAATCTGGTTCTAATGGCTCTGTAAGTATTATCTCCTGGTATAGTTTTTAAAAATCCTTCCTTATCTTGAGGACATAAAGTTATTATCCTATATTTTCTTCTAAAAGGCCTAAGTTTTGCTTTTCTCATTTACATCTTTTTAATAAATATAAAATTTATTTTCATGTATGCTGTGAGACATGGCTCTCAACTATTTTCACATCAATTCAGATCAGTAATTGAACCAGCACCACAATGAAGAACCTACTCTTTCCCAACTGATTTATAATGCTATATTCATCATGTGGCAAATTCCATATAAATATCAATCTGTTCTGGGCTCTGTATTCTGTTCCACTAGTCTGTCTGTCTATCCCTGAGCCTGTCTTAATTATTATAGCTCTGTAATTTTTGAATCTCAATTTGTTTCTTTAATGTTACTCTAGCCATTTACTCTACTATGAGAATCTTATGATCAGCACGTCAATTCTCATGAAAAAAACTTTCGGCATTTTGATAGACACTGCATTGATTTGAAAGATTAATACTGGAAAAATCTGACATGCTATTGACTCCCCATTTGTGAATACCACGTTGTTGTTGTTTTTAAATTACACTATTTTTCACTTCTAAGGTTTGTCATTTTCATATCCACCAGTTCTTTTTTCTACTGATTTAAATTTCATAATTGTTTTAATTTAAGGGATACTACTCCTTCACTTATCTCCTTGAAAATCCTAAATATATAATTTGATATTTTTCAGACTAACATTATGATGTCATCCAGAGTGAACTGCTCTTCTGATTGCTTTCATATCTTTCTCAGAATTAGATGGCCTAATTTGTTTCAGAATTTACATTTACAGGTGCACTTTTTTTTTTTTTTTTGGTGAGGAAGATTGGCCCTGAGCTAACACCCGTTGCCAGTCTTCCTCTTTTTGCTTGAGGAAGACTGTCCTGAGCTAACATCTGTGCCAATCTTCCTCTATTTTATATGTAGGATGCCACCACAGCATGGCTTGACAAGCAGTGTGTCGGTCCAATCCTGGGATCCGACCTCATAAACCCCTGGCTGCAGAAGCGGAGAACATGAACTTAACCACTATGCCACTGGGCTGGCACCCAGGTGCACTTTTTGATGGAAGATATTTTTTTTGTTTTTCATACATTTATCAAGAACCTACTATTTCCTACTTTTTTGTAAAACAATTGAAATACCATTAATTGCATCTTGAAAAACTAAGAATTTTTAGTATTACTGGTCAGTGTCCAATTTCCCCAATTATCTTATAAATATTTTTCTTACAGTTGATCCATTCAAATCAGGAGATCTGTCATGCAGTAACAGTGAAGATATGCTCTGAGCTGGCAGGTTCCTAGTTGTAAAGCCATGTTTGTGTCCTCCTGAATCCTTAGGTATAGGTTTCATATACTGTGGCCTACGGCAGCAGTCAGCAGCAAAACTACTCCTTACAGTCAAGCAGGCTCTGCCCTGCACTACTGCAAGAGACACATTGCCTAACTACAGTCTGATCTCTAAAGATGTACAATACGGCAGCCCTAGAACTAATCTCAGAAATATGTTTTTCAACAGAGGAAACCCTACCTATCCTGACCCGTGGTTTCCAACAAGGAGCCCAATTCCAATGACACCTCCTCATTAGCTCAAAGAAGCCAAAACCTCAGCTGCTTTACATGCAGGTTTGCAGCCATAGCCCCACTCATTGCTTTGTGTTCTATTACCTGAGATACGTAAATGTTTATCTTTTTTGAGCCCCATTTATGTCAGTTTGGTTTTCTATTTTCCTTACTTTATCAATCATTGCTTTATGTTTGGAAAAAATGGATTGCCTCAAAATAGCACTCACAAATCCATCTTGACAGCAAGCCATGAGCATTTATCACAATCTTCTGGAAAACGTTTTTAAAAATATACATTTCTAGGCCCAATAATGGTTCTGAGGTTGGGAAACATAGGCAATTCTCTTGTTGCTGGTCTACAGAATAGTATTTGGGAATCAGTGGTCTGTATTTCCACTCTCCACTCCCTCACCACTCGTCCCACATAGTGAGCTACTGCCAATGTGCTCGGAAAATGTCACCAGTTAGCATAAAGTTGCCAAATCCAAAGCCCTCTTCTCTCAATCTTCATCTTAACATCCCATACTACAGCATTTGATTAAGGTGGCCATCTTCTCAATCTTGAAACTGCCCTCACAAAAGAATTATTTTTCTTATAATCTTCCTGATAGGCTCGATCTTTTTTTTTATTCACTCTTACAGCTCTTTTTCCACTACCTCAACTTAAAAATAAAAATATTCCCCCAGTTTCTGGTCTCAACCCAGCGCTTTTTTATCTGAATGATTTTACCTAGTCCTCTACCTATAATTCATGCCATTATCTATTATCCATGGATGCTTCTGCACTACAGTGGCAGAACTGAGCACCTGTGGCAGAAACCATATGATCCACAAACATATGTGGCCCTTAAAAGAAAAAGTTGGTCAACCTCTATTCTAGGCTAATTACTAAAAAAGAGGAAAAAAATATAACTTCCCAACTAGCATAGTAAAAAAGTAGAATGATAAAAAACAGTCAATTCAAAAGAAGGCAAGAAATGGGGGTGGGGGTGAGAACAGATGGGACAAACGGAAAGCAAACTAAATAAATCAGCAACTGTATTAAGTGTAAATGCTCCAGTTAAAAAACAAAGATCGTCAGACCAGATTTTTAAAATCCAACTACATGCTGTCTTCAATAGACACATACCTACAGTATAAGGGTACAAAATCTGAAAGTAAAAAAATAGAAGATATCTCATGTAAATTCTAACAAAAATAAAGTTGGTATAATCAAAATAATATCAAGCAAAATAGAAAAAGAAAGTTAGGTTAAATACCTCTTAGGACCCTTTTAGCTCTTACATACTACAATTGTAGGTTTAGGCCTGAAACAAAGGTCTCTGGATACCACTGGTGACCCTGAAAAGCAGGAAACTGAAAGAACTATAAGAAGTTAAGGAGGAAGTGATAGTTTGGCAAGTAAGCAGACTAAGCAGTTAATCAAATCTGCAAGAAAGAAAAGGAGTGTGAATGAAATTTTTATTAACTAGAGGGCTTGGGAGCACATCTTTCAGTTATAAATAGAAGCAAGCAGAGAAGTAAAAAAGGAAAGGTCTAAGTGGTGAGCTAAAGTTCTTTGGTAAACAAGACTAAATGAGACTTAGGTCAAAAGTGGACGGGTACCTCTCCCAGAAAGAAAAAAAGACACTATATCTCTCTTTTGAAAGAATTAAAAAAAAAAAAAAAGAAGATGGGCTGATGGGCTGAGAAACAGCTTTACATAAGACATGACAAGAGTGCATGTCAGCTGATCTTCATCACTAGACAGGATGTAGGAGCCCACTTTTACCTACAGTAAGTCAATGCCTGGTAAAAGCCAAACTGGGTGCTGAAAGAAGAAATATTTTGTAGTATATCAATTGAAGAAAAGGTAATGGAAGAAATGAGGTATCAGATGACACACTGTAGCACTGGGACATGGACAGCTATCAGTTTAGTCTGCCCTAATATCTGCTTTGGTAGGTAATCTACACCTTCTTCTGATGAAAGTGCTGTGTTTTCCTTTGAAGAATTACTTCTCCTCTCCTGTGATTTGACACAGTTTGAATGGACTGACCTCATCCCCTAGTCACGGGGGAAGCTGGTATTAGCTGTGACCCAGGCCAGTCAATCAGTTTATTCCATTCCCCCTAGGAACAGTACATTCTACACTGCATTCCCCCTGCTCACTGACATTCTACACTGGAACACTGCTGTAACTATTAGGAAAGAAGCATTTTTTTCCTACTATGGTTGCTAATCTAGAACAATGTAAACCTAGAGCTATGGGCAGCCATCTTCCCTGAATACACAGAATAAGCCTCTTTGCAGTAAAAGAAAATGAACTAACACACACAGCATATCAATATTGTTTGGGCCACTGAATCCAGCTGTGCTTCAAATAAACTCAATCACTGAACTTCCTTGTTAAGTGTGCCCATCAATCCTCTTTTATTCCCTGCATCACTCTGAGTTGGTTTTCTGTTCTCTACAATCAAAAGAGCCCACTACAACAGGTAGCATTTCAGTGCAATTCCCTTTGAAAATATAGGTACCCCTTGTTATCCAAATTCCTGACATCGAAAAACCTCACAATCTAAATTTAGGAACCAGATATATTTGAATAAACTTTTAGATTGTTCCTTCACTATCATGCTATTTGCTACCCAAACTTGGGTAACCAAATAGATTCCAAGGCAGTACCCCCTGACATCCAAGTTTCACTATCCAAACTGAAGAATTAAACAGATTTGGATAGTGAAAGATATTTACAATGTCAGCCATGCACAAATATGGAAAGGAATGTACAATATAATGTCAAATAAAAAAACATACAATATGTAATTGTATGTAAAGGTACACATATATTAAAAATGTACCAAAAAAATAGGCTTTGGGGACATCTTCAAAATTTTCCTTTATAGTTTTCATCAAAAACTAAGTTCGACATGCATTACCTCATTCGAGTTGAACAGCACTTTCCTGAGACAGGGAATAACAATTACCTTTCAAATCAGAAAATTAAGGCTTAAAAAGCAAAAAAATCTATGAAAACACTTTATGATAAAGATAGCATTTCAAATCAGCAGGGAAAAAGGAGATTACTCAATGATGACGTGAGGATAAATGACTGACTGTGAGAATAAAACTACACATATAAAGAATTAAGCACATTACTGGCACTTATATAGCAATCAGACATTGCTATATCTTTTATGAAGAAAATTATTTAACACTTTTTATTCCCTATCCCAAGGTAGTTACTTCAAAAGTATATGCTAACAGAGGGAAACAATGTGGTGAGACAGTTGCTGTGGTCAGTAGGGTGTGGTTCCGAATAGGCCAGCTTATGATGTTATTCACTGGACTGAGTTAGAAGGGACTAATTACAGAGGAAAACTGTGGCAAAGACAGAAAACAGTCAGGGAATACAGAGTTTCCTTTAAATTGGAAGTTCAGTTAAAAAGATAAAAAGAAATGACCAAAGATTTTTAATGCAGTTTTGTGTCTGTGTGCTAACAAAATTTAATTTTCAAAGATTCTAGATTGTTGTTTTTACTTTTTTATCAAGTTCTCAAGGTTATTTTCCAAGAAGAAAAAAAAAGTATCCTCTCTCTTTATACTTGCTTTATCATAGGGATCTACTGATGAATGTTAGTAAGCAGGATCATTAATTATCATTCAGTAACAAGAGGAGTGGAAGAATAGAATCAGGCAAATGCATGTCTAAAAAATAAAATCTAGCTTCACTGAAGAATAAAATAACTCAAAGCAAAGGCCTCACCAGTACATATTAAAAAGAGAACATTCTACTGTCTGGGGCCAGCCTGGTGGCATACCGGTTAAGTTTGCACACACTGCTGTGGCGGCCCAGGGTCACCAGTTTGAATCCCAGGTGCAGACCCAGCACAGCTCATCAAGCCATGTGGTGCCAGGCATCCCACATATAAAATAGAGGAAGATGGGCAAAGATGTTAGCTCAGTGCCAATCTTCCTCAGCAAAAAGAGGAGGACTGGTGGCGGCTGTTAGCTCAGGGCTAATCTTCCTCAAAAAAAAAAAAAAGAGAACATTCTACTGTCAAGGCAGGATCCATTCGAGAAAACAATACTGATTTGTGTACAGCTGTAAATTTCATGGGGAGAGAGCTACTATTTCAAACTTATTTTAGAAAAATAACTCTGGGAAAGTGGTGTTCAAGACCTAATATTCATGTTTCTTCATTTTTTGGTACTTACAATTAAAATGTTCTACAAATCAATATAGTTATTACCATACTAATGTACAACCACATTTATAAACATATATGTAACTTACTTAGATTTATAAATATTCGTATTTTTAAATTTTGCAAACTATGTGTTTTGTAATGATTTTTTTTCCCCAAAAGTCCCCAGATACTCTTTTTTCAAACCATTGCCTCCTCTTCCCAGGCATACAACTAGACTATATTTCCCAACCTTTCTTACAGTTAGTTACATGTGGTCATCTGACCACGTCCTAAGCCAATGGTATGTGGGCAAGGATGATACACATCTCCTTCAGGCTGAGCCAAATAAGGGCCCCTAAAAAAAGGGTGAGCCTTTCCTTGTCTGCTGCAAGAATGGAGAGGATCCAGGGGAAAGCTCTAAGATCCAAAGGGATATAGAGCCGCTAGATGGAAGGACCCTGGGTCCCAAAAGACCACATAGAGAAGAGCACCCACCAACACTCCATCCCCATGTACCTACATTTTACTGTGATATAAATAAGAAACAAACTTTTATCGTGTAGAGCCACTGATATTCAGGGTGTGTCTAGTTACAGCAGTTAGCCTTCCCTGACTAATGCATTACCACAAAGTTTTCCAACCCCTCCCCTGTAAGGAGATTTCTCTTATATTCAATCCATCAATAAGTACTATTGGTCGGCCTTTAAAATACATTGTGAATCTAACCATTTTTTTTACCATTCCTATCTCTAGCACTTAGTTCAAGCCCACTGTCATTCTATCATCTGAGTTAGTGAAGGAGTATGATAAATCTTGCTTCTATCATTGTTCCACTACCGTCTGTTTTACACACAACAGGCAGAGTCATCCTTTTTAAAGGTAAATCAGATCATGCCACTCTTCTATTCAAAACTTTCAATGGCTCTCCACAAAACAAATAAAATTGAAACCTCTCACTGTGACTTAACTTCATCTTTCCCTCACTCTACTCCACTAGAGCCTCACTGGTCTTTTTTCTGTGTTAAGCTTATTCCTGCTTCAGGACCTTTACACTTCCTTCCTGCTCCCTCTGCCTGGACCTTCTTTCTTATCATTGAGGTCTCTGCTCAAATGCCAACTCCTCAAACAGGCTTCTTTACTACCCTCTTTAAAATAACCCTCTATCCCCACTCTATTCTCCTTATCTCGACTTATATTTAATCAGAAACTTGATACACTACCTGGAATTATATTAGTATTTGTTTGTTTTTTTGTTTATTGTCTGACTTGCCCACTGAACAATAAAAGACTTCATCTTTTTCATCACAGGTATCCACAGCTCAAAAAGACACTTGGTAAAGGAATAAACAAATTCACATACACATTAATTCATGTATTTAAGCAATCATTTTTATTGCTTAAGACAGTCATTTTATTAAACTTCTCCATAGCTTTTTTTCCACTAACTTTCTCATCTATTTTCAGTATATATCCCACTTTACTTGACTTCCTGTAAGAGCTATTTTCAACAATAATTTGACAATGTCTGGCTTTAAAGGTGAGCAAGTAATTCAAAGTCCTTTCCTAAGGAGGTAATCAATGCCGCTGATACAGTAAGTATATCTCACAATATATATGGAAGAGTGGCTCTTAAGAAAAGAGGATATCCAAATGGCCAATAAAGACATGAAAAACAACTCAACATCTGTGACAGATTAGATTATTGTTCAAAAATATTCACCACCTACCCTCATGTCTATTGGAGAAGTGTATCTCCCCATCCCTTAAATTTGGGCTAAGCCACATGACTTAGTTTGAAGAATAGGAGGTCAGCAGACATGACACAAACAAGGTCTTGAAATATGTTTGGCCAGCTAGCTATGCCTTCTTGTACTTGTGCCACCACCATGAGAACATGCCTCATCTAGCCTACCAGTCCCGGTAGGAAGATGAGATACACAGAGCAGAGCTGTCCCAGCTGACCCACAAAATCATGACGGAGAAATAAATACTTACCGCTGTACACCACTGGTCATTATCAGGTTGTTTCTTAAGCAGTAATAGTTAACTAACACAACATCATTAGTCATCAGAGAAATGCAAATCAAAATCACAATGGGATGCTACCAAACCTCAACCAAAATGGTTTATGCCCATGAAAAGATATGTACAAGAACATTCATTGCAGCTTCATTCATAAAATAATAGCCAAAAAATGAAAACAATCAAAATATCCATCAATAATAAAATAAACGGAATACAATATATTCCATTATTCCAATATTAAAAAAGGACAAATTGCTGATACACACAACATGAATCTCATAGACATAAAGTTAAGTGAAAAAAGCCAGATACAAAAAGATACATACTAAATTATCCCATTTATATGAAGTTCACAAACAGGCAAAATAAATCTATGGTTACAAACTTCAGAAGCATGGCTACCTTTAGGGGAGGGGGAGTTACGGAGGTAGGGCACAAAAGGAAGCCTTATATAGTTTTATAAACATTCTATATCTTGATCTGGATGGTGGATGACTAGGTATATACACATAATTTGTAAACTGTGAACCTGAAGACTCATGCACTTTACTCTATGTCATATCTCAATAAAAAAAGGAAGGAAAAACTTTAGCGTAACTAATGAGACTGGTTATTTGAAGTTAAAATGGTATTCATGTAATAAATGTTGCTTATCAGTCTAATATTGCTATTACCGTATAAGTTAAGAATGTCTCAAAATTACACCATACTATAATCACTAAATCCCAGGGAAAGTACAAAACTTAGCATCTAATTTAAAATACCAGTCCAAATAGTTAAAACATGACCTTATTTTAACAGTTTCAAAACAAACCGATCTTTTGCCATTCTACTAAGACACCATGCGGAGATCAGACTGTAACAAAAACATGAATCTTAAACAACTTAAAATCTCTCCCTCTACAAGATATATTTCCATTGTTTGTAAAATGAGATTTTTCCCTAATACACCAATATAATATGGATGGACTACTTATGAAGCTTCTGTGCTTTTATCAATTTAGGTAATAAAATTGCAGAGCTTCAAAATATTTACTTATTCTAATAAAAGTATTTTAAGGCTATAAAAGAAATTTTGTATAGTTTTACTCGGCAAATTTTCTATTCTGTAGAAACCCCCTCAAGTTTAATTACATAAAATGCATAGATACTCATAATTACAATACAATGCACAGTTTGACAGACTAAGAATCCTACCGTTCTTCAGAATTCTTAAAGAAAATACAAAAAGTCTATTTGCAATTGGAAAAGAAAAGAAAATTATAAATGATTTTCTTTTCTAGGTTATTTATTCTGAGGTTTCCTTTTACTAGTTCAATGATATCTGCCTACAAGACTATCAAATCACCCTTCCACAGTCCTCATGGAAAGAAAACTATTCTTCAAACAGCTTTCCTCCCTAGGCTCTCATTCTCTACATAAACGTATTAAGTGAACATGCATTTAGTGACTCCTATGAGCTCAGGAATGAGCTGTATCTCAGCAGTACTTTACTTCTCTGAAATACTGTAACACCTTATTTCATTCACAGCTTTAAAAAAAAAATCTCCTCTTTATTGAACATATACAGCTAGACATTGTTATGTGCCTTCTATGTACTACCTCACTTAATAAGAAATGTGTCCTATTACCCTCATTTACAGATGAAGAAACCAATTCCAGAGAGGTTATGTGATGTTCCCAAGATAATATAACTAGTATGTGGGCGATCTGGGATTAGAAACCAGGTCCCAGTTGCTTAACCAATAAGCTACACTTAGCACAAATAAGAAACATGATGATAATTAATAATAATGGTAAGAAACATTCATATAGCATTTACTACATGCTTAAATCATTTAATCTTCATAACAATACTAATTAAATGTGTCCTATTATTATCCCCATTTTACAGATCAAGAAATTGAAGCACATGGAGGCTGCCATTTATCCAAGGTTACAGGCCAGTGAATGGCAGAGGCAAGATTTGGACTTCAGTGGTCTAGCCCTAGAATTTAGGTTCTTTTTCTTTTTTTTAAAGATTGGCATCTGAGCTAACAACTATTTCCAATCTTTTTTTTCTTTTCTGTTTTATCTTCCCATACCCCCCTGTACATAATTGTATATTTTTAGTTGCAGGTCCTTCTAGTTGTGGGATGTGGAACGCCACTTCAACGTGGCCTGACGAGCAGTGCCATGTCTGCGCCCAGGATCCCAACCCTGGGCCACTGCAGCAGAGCACGCGAACTTAACCACTTGGCCACGGAGCCGGCCCCCGAGAATTTCGGTTCTTAACTGCTATGTTACTTTGCCTTTCATAAATTGCCTTCTATTATAGTTGATAAGGTACATGTCTTATCTCCTCCATGAAATCATAAGCTCTTAGAGAGCAGAAGTCAAGTCTTCTGACCCTACTACACCTCAGCATCACATTTTCTCTAACATAGAGACTGGTAAATAAGGGGAAACTAAGAGACACACTGAGGTCCTAAGGAAGGCTTCTTTGCAGTAGTGATGTTTGAGCTTGCCTTGCCACTGAACTCCAAAATTGTATATCTAATTGCTTAGTGCATATCTGGTGGTATCCCCTACTAATCTATAGGCTTGTTGAGGGCAGTGTTTTTATCTCAAAAAATCTTTTTTGAATAAATATGTGAAACTCTATTATAAAGGGTCATAGCTCACAATCCCCACTATCAACAGAATCAAAAATATAAAAGGATTTCATAAGCAATTATATAATTTGTGGTAAACTACTTATCAGGCTGCTGAAATAGGAGAGTAGAGGAGTACAGTGTTAGACACTAGAAACATATATTGCTTATACTCACCAGAAAATAAGGGAGCAAAAGCAAAACACAACAGAGAGACTTCTCCTTTTTCTTAATTCACGTATTCATAAATTTTCATTCCTTCAGTTTCTTTTAAGACATCCTTCCTTTTGAGCACCCCTTCCTTTGACTTTCATTAAGAATCAGAGACTAGGGGAGTTTATTTATGGGTTGATCCACTTATGAGCTCCATAAATGTCTGTATATTTCGGCAATCTTGTTGACAAGATACATATACTCAATGACTATAAAATGGACACCAAAATGCAGAGACTCAGCATCACTTTCCAATTCTTAAGCTTCTGCAACAAGAGTTCAGCACTTATTTAGAAACTTAGCCTAAGAATATCTTTCAACTCTACTACTTTGCCTATGGAACACATGCTTCCATAATATGACATCTTTCAGGTACTCAGTGGTTTTTCAGATGTGCATACTTCTAATGATTTGAATAGTTTCATAGGTATACTTTAAACTCAAATATGAATCCTCTGTATGAATGATTCTAAGGGGCTTTCAGAGTCACACGAGCAATAAATCCTTTTTACAGATCATCTCTTCGCATCCACTTTGGGAGCAGTCTCAGACTGTTTAGTCTTTGTCTCTACTACATTTTTTATCTGTCTTGCTTTTCTATCCTTTTAACAACGACTCTAATATTCCTTTTATTAACTACTGTTGCTTAATTCCTTCAGTCCAGACAACTTAACTGACATTTCAAAACTCTTCAACAATTAAGCATCCTAAGCTCAAAAAATACTAGGGAAACAGGGCCGGCCCAGTGGCGCAGGGGTTAAGTGCACACGTTCTGATTCGCTGGCCCCGGGGTTTGCCAGTTCAGATCCCAGGTGCGGAGATGGCATCACTTGGCAAGCCATGCTGTGGTAGGCATCCCACATATAAAATAGAGGAAGATAGGCACGGATATTAGCTCAGGGCCAGTCTTCCTCAGCAAAAATAGGAGGATTGGCAGCAGATGTTAGCTCAGGGCTAATCTTCCTCAAAAACAAACAAACAAAAAAATACTAAGGAAGCAAATGAACAAAGTAATTTTAGATAGCAATGGGTTCTTTTCCTGTAAAAGGCCAGACAGTTAATATTTTACACTTGTGGGTCACATAAACTCCGTCACATATTTGAGTTTTTTGTGTGTTTTGTTCTACTCTTTTAAATGTTTAAAAATGTAAAAACCATTTTTAGCTCTCAGATAGTACAAAAATAGGCCACCTGCCGGATTTGGCCCGTGGGCAGTAGTTTCTCTGTCATTATAGTAGAGGGCTTAGGTATGCTATTTTAGTTATCAGTAGCACTCAGTGAAGCTTCTGGGAAGTGAAGAGAAGCCTATATGACACGAAGGTACCAACTGTGCTAACATATGGAAGAAATACTCCAGGTTCAAAGGAACAGGTAGTGCAAAATGTCTAAAGCAGAAATAAACTTGGTATGGCTGAGAAACAGAGAGGAGGTTAGTGTGGCTGAAGAAAGTATACAGAAAGGAAAACGGTGAGTATGAGGTCAGAGGTAGGAAGGGGTTGGATTGTGTAGTAGCTTGCAGTATGTGATTTTACTCTAAATGGAATAGAAAGCCTCTGAGTATTGTTTTGTTTTTTCATATACGGGGAATGATATGACATAATTTATGTTTTTAAAAGATGACTCCAATTGCTTGAAATAGAATAGATTAGGGACCGGCCCAGTGGCACAGCAGTTAAGTGTGCACATTCCACTTCGGTGGCCTGGAGTTCGCTGGTTCGGATCCCAGGCGCAGACATGGCACCACTTGGCAAGCCATGCTGTGGTAGACGTCCCACATATAAAGTAGAAGAGGATGGGCACGGGTGTTAACTTAGGACCAGTCTTCCTCAGCAAAAAGAGGAGGATTGGCAGCATATGTTAGCTCAGGGCTAATCTTCCTCAAAAAAAAGAAAAAAAAAAAAAAAGAATAGATTAGAAAAGGGAGGGAGGAAGAAGCAGAAGCAGGGAGACTAGTTAGGAGGTTGTTGTAGTAGTCCAGGCAAAAGATAATGGCTGTTGGAAAGAGTAGTAACAGTGGAGACAAAAAGAAGTAGACAGATTGGGTATGTATTCTGGACTCACTGATGGATTAGACGTGAAAAGAAACATAACACCTAGGTTTATCTGGCTGAAAAGAACTTGGTAAATAGTGGTTCTATTTACTAAAATGAGGAAGAGGAGGAAGAACAAGTTTGTTTATGTTCATTTGTTGGTGTTATTTTTGTTGTTGTTTGGAAGGGAGGGGAAAATATGGCTTAGTATGCCTTTGGCCACATTAAGTCTAAAATACCTATAGGATATCCAAGTAGAAATATTATGCAAGCAACCGGATATACAAATCTGGAAAACAAATGAGGAAAGGGCTAGAGATAATACACATCTGGTAATCATCATCATATGGATGGTATTTTAAGCCATCAGACTAGATGAACTCACATACAAAGAAACTGTAGACAGAGAAAAGGAACTATGACCAAGCCATGTGGTTGCCAATGTTTAGTGGACCAGCAGAGAAAGAAGGGAAGTCAAAAATAGAGCAGCTAATGACTTAAAAACACATACTAGTAACAGTAGTCACAGTAATAATAGTAATAATGGTTAACCCTTAGAATACTTATTATCTGCCAAACTATTCATTTGAGTCATTAAATCTAAGAACAACTTTGTGGAGGTAAGCACTATTATCACGATTTTCAAATGAAGAAACTGAAGAACAAAGGATAAACAGCCTGCTCTAGATGAGACATCTAAGCAGAGGAAAACCGCCAGGCAAAGGAAGGGTCATAAAGAGAAGTATTTCAAGCAGCAAATGAAGTCAAATAAGATTAGATAAAGGATCTATCTATTTGAAATCACAGAAATAAAATGTGACCATTTCTGTGTTCTGTTTGTGTTGTAGCTAGTTAAGTCTGGACATGTACTTCAATTTCCTAATGGGGTTAGTCTGAGAGATAAGTTAACATATAAAAAGAACTTAAAACAATATCTGGCACATAGTAAACAGCATATAAGTGTCGGCAGGCACCATTATTATTATTATTATTATTATTATTATTGAATATTCCATTACCTACCTACCTATGAGAAGACATCTTATCTTTCCTATTATAAATTATTCATGGTTAGTAATCTACTTTTACATAGATCACTATGTAATCAATGTTACTACTCTATTAAGACACTGTGGAGATATAGTAAATCATCTGTTCCCAGAAGCTAAAGTTAAGCCACTGCTAACTACTCTTCAAGTGTGACCCTCCATTAAATTAGTATTTACCTGTAAAGATCATAAGATCTATACCAAGATCAACAACTTGAACCATTTGCCTTAGTTATTTAAAAATCATTTTAGTGGCTCCTATAACTAAGAAAAGTCACTAAGTGTACCTATCTCAACCAATTACCACCACAATTACCAGGGTCCATGGAACATCAAAAAATCATAACCAAGTAATGCACTGGGCAACAATCCTCAGATCTAGGTATACCCCCTGATCTAGTAAATTTATTCCATAGGGCCAACATATCACTCCTATTCACATCTCAAGGGAATCTAAATTAAAACATCAATGACAGTCTCAAGAACTGAAAGAAGAAATCAGGAAGAGCCACATTTTGAAACAAACAAATACGTAAACTATAGCTCAGATTAGCTGTTTAGCAATGGTTCATCATGGCAATGATTTTACAGCAAAAGCCCTTAGGGAAGCAAAAAAAAAAAAGGAACACTGATAATACAGTTATCTTCCTCTGTTTGGACAACTTTTACAGATGGAACTGAGGTGTCTAACAGAAAGCAACCAACAGGAAATGCCAACAATGACAGGTAATATGTAAATCTGGTATCACAGTCTGCTGAAATTAAAGACTCTACACAAAATTCTGAAAAGAAAAGTAGCTGTGTGACCTGGGAAAGCTATTTAACTTACAATATTATTTACCGGCATTTAATTATGGTCTAGCGCAGGTCTAGTGCAAGTTTTCCTGTAAAGGGCCAGACAGTAAATACATCAAACTTCATAGGTCATATGGTCTCCTCCCAACTACTGTACTCAACTCTGCCTTTGTGGTGAGAAGACAGCCATAAACAAAAACTTGTCCTCACATCACCTGGCTTTTACTCATAAAAGCTGAAATCCAGAAAAAAATTTAACTGATGGAAAGTTAGATTTGAGTAGGTATTCCTGTGTGATAATAATAAAAAATTAATCATTCTCCCTATAGTTTATATCATGGAAATGAAAAAGCAAAGTTATAAACTTCATTCTCACAGTTCTTTTTATATATAATATTCACATACAATAAAAATTACAAGATGTTCAAAAAATTACAAAAATGTGATGCACAGGCAAGAGAAAAAAGTCAAAAAAACCCATACATGACCCAGATGTGGGAATTAGCAGAGTTTAAAATAAATGTTATAAAGATATGTTTGAGAAAAATATGGATTTAATATATTTTGGCAGAGAAATGGGAACTCTATAAAAGAGCCAAATGGAAATTCTCAAATTAAGAAATACAATATCTGGGGGCCGGCCCGGTGGTGCAGTGGTTAAGTTCACTCGTTCCGCTTCGGCAGCCCAGGGTTCACCAGCTCGGATCCTGGGTGAGAACATGGCACTGCTTGGCAAGCCATGCTGTGGCAGGCATCCCACATATAAAAAAGTAGAGAAAGATGGGCACGGATGTTAGCTCAGGGCCAGTCTTCCTCAGCAAAAAGAGGAGGATTGGCAGCAGATGTTAGCTCAGGGCTAACCTTCCTTAAAAAAAAAAGGAATACAATATCTGAAATAGAAAGTATGCTGAATAGGCTTAACAATAGATAAGACACAGAAAAGATCACTGAGTTCAAGAGATCAATAGAATTACCCAAACTAAAGTATAGACAAAAAAGAATTAAACAAAAAGGTTTAGGATTAGACAGTCAGAGATCTCTGAGGCAATATCAAACAGTCTAGAAAGAGATGAAAAAGAGAATGGTACAGAAGAAATATTTGAGGAGAAAATGGCAGAATTTTTTCCAAAATTGATGTAAAAATAAACCCACAGACCCAAAAAACACAACAAACTAAATAAACAAACAGAAAACTACACCCAGGTACATCTAATAAAACTGTTTAAAATTAAAAATAAAGAGAAAATCTTAAAAGTATCCAAAGAAAAAGGACAGATTACATTCAGGGTAACAAGAATGACAGCTGATTTGTTCTCAAAAATAGAAGCTAGACCACAATTGACAGTATGTTTTAATTGCTGAAAGAAAAAAACTGACAACCTAGAATTCTAAACCTTGCAAAAATATCCTTTAAATACAAAGATTAAAACAAAGATATTTTCAGACAAACAAAAGCTGAGAGAACTCATCACCAGTAGACAAACAAGAAATACTAAAGGAATGTCTTCTGACTGAAAGAGAATAATCTCGAATATAAGTCTGGATCTGCAGGAAAGAAAGAAAAATGCTGGGAACAAGAAGGGTATGTCCATTCTCACCACTTCTATTCAATACTGTATTAGAGATAACAGCCAGTGCCAGGAAGCACTAAAGGCACAAAGAAGAATTAAAACTATCTTTATTCTCAGAGAACACAATCTTATACACAGAGGATCCAGAGGAATAGTCAAACTACTAAAACTAACAACTTATCAAGTTCAAATAACACAAGTACAATATACACAAATCAAGTAACAACAAGACAATTGGAAAAATGAAATTTAAAAAACAATACCATTTATAATAGAATCAAAAACATTTAACAATAAAGTTAGCAAAAAGATGTGAAAGACTTCTAACCTGAAAATTACGAAACTCTGCTGAAAGAAACTGAAGAGAACCTCAATATATAGATATACCATACTCAAGAATACAAAGACTCGATACTATTAAGATGCAAACGTTCCCCAAATTGATCTACAGATTCAACACAATCCCCAATCAAAATCCCAGAAAGTTATTTTGTGAATATATACTGATTATAAAGTTTATATGGGAAGGCAAAAGACCCAGAATAGCCATGATAATATTGAAGGAGAAAAACAAGGTTGGAGAAGCAAATGACAAGACTTCAAGACTTATCTTTTCTAAGCTACAGTAATCAATACAGTTGACATTGCCAAAGGAAAAAACAAACGGATTACTGGAACAGAAAAGAGAGCCCAGAAACAGACCTACACAAATGTAGTCAACAGATTGTTGACAAAGGAGCAAAAGCAATTCAATGGAGAAAGGATAATCTTCTCAACAAATGCTGGAACAAGTGGATGTCTACACACACAAAAAAATATTTTATATAGATATAAACCTTACATCTTTCAGAAAACTTAACTCAAAATGGATCACAGACCTAAATGTAAAACAAAAACTATAAAACTCTTAGAAGATAGCACAGGGGAAAAATCTAAATAACCATGGGTTTGGTAATGACTCTTTTTTTTTTTTTTTTTTTTGCTGAGGAAGATTAGCCCTGAGCTGACATCTGTGCCAATCTTTCTCTACTTTATATGTGGGTTGCTGCCACAGCATGGCTGATGAGTGTGTAGGTCTGGACCTGGGATCCAAACCCACGAACCCAGGCCTCCGAAGTGGAGCATGCCAAACTTAACCATGAGGTCAGGGGGCTGGCCCCTGGAAACGACTTTTTAAATACAACACCAAAAGTAAAAGCCATAAAAAGAAAAAACTGATAAATCAGACTTTATTAAAATCAAATTCTGCTCTGCAAAAGATACTACTAAGAGAGCCGGCCTTGTGGCTAAGTGGTTAGGTTCGTGCACTCTGCTGCAGCGGCCCAGGGTTTCACCAGTTCGAATCCTGGGTGCGGACATGGCACCACTCATCAGGCCATGCCGAGGTGGTGTCCCACATGCCACAACTAGAAGGACCCACAACTAAAAATACACAACTATGTACTGGGGGGCTTTAGGAGAAAAAGGAAAAATAAAATCTTTAAAAAAACAAAAAAGATACTACTAAGAGAATGAAAGGACAAGCCACAGACTGGGAGAAAATCTTTGCAAAATACATATCTGATAAAGGACTGGTATTCAAGCCATACAAAGAACTCTTAAAACTTAATAATAAAAAAAACAAGCAATCTAATTAAAATGGGAAAAAGATCTGGATTTCTCACCAAAGATATACAGATGGCAAAGAAGCATATGAAAAGATGATTAACATCATATCTCATTAGAGAATTTAAAATTAAAACAATGAGATAGTACTACACACCTAACAGAATGGCAAAAATCCAAAACAACGTCAAGGCCAAATGCTGGTGAGGATGTAAAGCAAGAGGAATTCCCATTTACTGCTGGTAGGAATGCAAAATAGCACAGCTGCTTCGGAAAAGAGTTTTGCAGCTTCTTACCAACTAAACATACTCTTACCATACAACCCAGCAATCACACTCCTTGGTGTTTACCCAAAAGAAGTGAAAACTAATGTCCACACAAAAATCTGTACACTAATGCTCACAGCAGCTTTATTCATAACTGCCCAAACCTGGAAGCAACCAAGATGTTCTTCAAAAGGTGAATGGATAAACTATGGTATCTATACAATGTAACAGTCAATGCTAAAGAGAAATGAGCTATCCAGCCATGAAAATACAGGGAGGAACCTTAAGTGTATATGACTAAGTGAAAGAACCCAATCTGAAAGGGCTTCATACTATATGATTCCAATTATATGACATTCTGAAAAAGGCAAAAATATGACGACAGTAAAAAAGATCAGTGGTTGCCAGGGTTTGGGAAGAAGGATGGAGGGATGAATAGGTGAAGCACAGGCGATTTTTAGGACAATGAAACTATCTGATATGATACAATAATGGTGGACACATGTCTTTATATATTTTTCAAAACCCAGAGGATGTACAACACAAAGAGTGAACCCCAATGTAAACTATGGACTTTAATTAGTATTGGTTCATAAATCATGGCAAACAGACCATACTAATGCAAGATGTTACTAATACGGGAAACTGGAGGGATGGGGTGAAGAGGTACATGGGAACTCTCCGTACTTTCTGCTTAATTTTTCTGTAAACCTAAAACTGCCTTTTTTTTTTTTTTTGAGGAAGATTAGCCCTGAGCTAACTACTGCCAATCTTCCTCTTTTTGCTGAGGAAGACTGGCCGTGAACTAACATCTGTGCTCATCTTCCTTTACTTTATATGTGGGATGCCTAAGACAGCACGGCATGCCAAGCGGTGCCATGTCCACACCCGGGATCCGAACCGGCGAACCCCAGGCCGCGGAAGCAGAATGTGCGAAGTTAACTGCTATACCACCAGGCCGGCCCCTAAAACTGCTTTTTTAAAAAGAAAAAAGTCTATTAATTAAAAATAAATTTTTAACAAATTTTTATAAAATCATCAACTTGTACACTCTAAGATTTAGGCATTTTTCTATATGTAAATTATACCTTAATTTTCAAAAATGAAATACTGAACGGTTCTTTAGATCTTTCATTTAAAAATGGATATAGAACAAAGGTCATAATGATACATTTATGTTTTTTAAAACAAGATGATGTATGTTCTACAAGTGCATATATATGTATATAAGTAAATGCATAGACAACTATGTGAAAAGATATATAACAAACTGAAAAGAGCAGCTCTAGGAAGGTAACAGTATGGCAAAACCACTGGGAAGGGAACAGGATGGAAGGATGGGAGTGGGTTGGGTATGCCTGATCTGTATGTCTTAATCTTTGTTAGGAGAATCTACATTAATTTTTTAAGTTGGCTATTTCTAGGTTTTAAGAACAGGCTTCAGAACTTGAAGAAAAATTTCAAAATGTTTTCTAAACTTTTAAAAATGAACAGCCTTGGCATAGGGGTCAGCCTGGTGGCACAGCAGTTAAGTTTGCATGTTCTGCTTTGGCAGCCCAGGGTTGCTGTTCAGATCCCGAGTGCGGACCTATGCACCATTTATCAAACCATGCCATGGCAGGCGTCCCACATATAAAATAGAGGAAGATGGGCATGGATGTTAGCTCAAGGCCAATCTTCCTCAGCAAAAAGAGGAGGATTGGCGGTGGTTAGCTCAGGGCTAATCTTCCTCAAAAAAAAAAAAAAAAAGAATAAACAGCCTTGGCATAAATTAACACTGGATATAGGTTTTTATCTGTAAATATTTCCACACTTATAAGGAATTTTAAATCACTCAATTGTGATTGACCAGACAAGAACAAGTACTATTTTCTGATTCCTAGTTTATCAATAATTCCATCCCTACAATGATTATGGTATTTCCATTGTACCCTCTTCTTTCATAACTTAGCTGACTCCTAGGCCCTTCCCCCCATCAAAAAAAAAAAACCTGGTGTAGCGTATGGCACTCTGGTGAACATCACACTAGTAAAATTGTAATACAACATTCTACAGCATCCATTATTTCAGAATATGCAAAAAATTGATCTGAGATATGCTATTGTGACATAGTTAAACTAATAATGTACCAGATCATCAAAACTATCCCATGATTGTCTTTTCTTTCTTACAGTCTTTTCCACTATGCCTTTCTCTAGACAAAATTTACCCTCTGTTCTGCTGTTTGGGTTTTCACTACTGCTGTTCTAGGCTGAATTGTGTTTCCCCAAAATTCGTATGTTGAAGCCCTAACCCCTTATATGACTGTATTTGGAGACAGGACCTTTAAAGAGGTAATTTTGGTTAAACGAGGTCATCAGGTTGGGACCCTAATCCAATAGGACTAGCATCCTTATAAAAAGAAGACTTGTCAAGGATGGATGTGCATAGAGAAAAGGCCATGTGAAGATGCAGCAAAAGGTGGCCATCTGCAAGCGAAGGAGAGGCCTCAGGAGAAATCAAAGCTGCCAACACCTTGATCTTGGACTTTCAGCTTCCAGAACTATGAGAAGATAAATTTCTGTTGTTTAAGTCACTCAGTCTGTGGCATCTTGTTATGGCAGCCCTAGCAAACTAATACAACTATACAGCAGTCTTTGGTACACAGTTATTAATACATCATAACTTGGCACTGTATTATAATGAACTCTATAGGATACTAACTCTAGTTTTCTACCATGGCCTAAGAAGTACAATACTCTTTGTGCCTGGTTGTCATATATGTATGGCTTTCTTTTCCCAACAGAGCTTCAAATATTACACTCAAGTTCCCTTCTCTTCCATCCCCTCAACAGTGATCATCTCTGTCTGATTTCTTTTTTTCCTCCCCAAAGCCCCAACACATAGTTGTATATCCTAGTTGTAAGTCTACTACGCGGGATGCTACCACAGCATGGCTTGATGAGCAGTGTGCAGGTCCGCACCCAGGATCTGAACCAGCATACCGCAGGCTGCTGAAGCAAAGTGCATGAACTTAACCACTCGGCCACAGGGCTAGGCCCTCTGTCTGATTTCTGCTCTTATTATTTACCACTGTCAGAGGTCTATTCTCCAACACACTACCAAAAGTGTAATGAGACATATTTGCTACTTCCCACTCTGACATCTTTTTCTCCCTCACTCACTCCTTTACCAGCTGCTTCATGTATACCTCTTAGCCTTGCATTGTTGACATGAGACAATGAGAGCACTTCTAGTCAATGATCAAAGCAATAATATGCTGGTTTCTATTATTTATCTTATTGCTCACACCAGTAGGCAATTTTTTTCTGACTGTTGGAGCTCTTCCTTGAGTTGGGAAAATTCAAATGCTAATTCTGTATAGCTTATTAAAATGAAAAAACACTGCTCTTCAAATACTATCTAAAGAGAGTCCAGCTTTTACATCAATAAAGCATGTGCTAAAAGTTGATTTTTCTACTTACACTGGTTATGTCTGTGCTCATTTATCCAGTCATCCAGTCTCCCTTCCCTCACCAACAATGTACATATTTGCAAAGAATAGCCTCCCAAAGGTCAGAGTATGATCAAAGAACAGAGTATTCCTTACCAAATTACTCAGGAATTAAGCCTAAAATTTTGTTCTCATTTGAATGCTACACTGAACAACTAAGTTAACATTTCAAAATACTCATCAAATATTGCCTTACTGACTCAAGAGTCAAAACATTACAGAAAAATGGATCATTTTTATTCCTTCAAGATCTTCACCTTATCAATAGCAATGGTGCCCGATCGCTTACAGAAAAATTCAATCTTGAGTGTTTCCTTGGGTTTTGGTACTTTTAAAAAGGTCATCATTCACCATCTGTCAAAAACTATATAGTGACAATGGCTTCAAGTGGGATTCTAGAAAGCTCACCTCTATTTTGTTAAGCTGTGAGACAATGCTAAATAACTTATGGAGACTGAGTACTCATGAAGTTACTAGTTTTATGCAAAATAAAAGTGCAAGTTAATCATTGTCTTACTGCATAGTAATTAGAATCAGATAACAAACCACAAATTACTTATCAGCACATCAGTAAAATTTTAGCTATGCTGAACATTTAGAGAAGTCATTCCAGAAATCTAAGTCTTTCAACAAATCAGAATTTCAGCTCTTTAAGCATTAGATGTTGTTGTTTTCAAATACTCTGGATAAAATTATTCCTACAATATATTTCTACATTTATATCCTTTTAAGCAGAGCATATTGAATATAATTTACTCATTTCTTAAGAATTGGAATCTTGTAATAAATGTCAATTTTTATGATACAGTGATATTCACAGAAATTACTAACATAGATGTGCAAAGTTGACTGGCCCTAACCTGAATATCGCCAGATTGGCTTACTTTTAGTTTACAGAAAAGCTTTTCATGCTGTCAGCATGACGACCTACAAATGTCCCTCTGTTTTCATTGCTGCTTCTAATCCACGTGACCTTAGAAACCAATACTGATTTGAATTATCTAAAATAAGTCTAACCTCTAAATGAAACCCTGAGGGACTCTCATATAAGTACAGAAATGTTAACCATATATTTTCATAAAATCTCCATTAAGCATTTAGAGATTTTTTGTTTGCAATGTAATTTTGTGGGAAAAACATGACCTTTATAGTCACACAAGGGTTCAGATCCTACTTTTAGCAATTACTAGGTGTGTAATCCTGGGTAAATAATAAACCATCTTCCCTAAATGTTTGGATACTTGTTAAAAGACATCACCGTCATCACCTAACTCACAGCTGCTAGGAAATTAAATGTGATAATGTACATAAAAAACACTGATTACTACAAAGTAGGTACAAAATTAAAAGGCCAACTTTCATCTTTGATTCATATAGTTACCACGGCAAATTTACTAAATTCTACTGTATTGTACAGAGTCAACAAATTTTCCATTTCTTTTCCAACATTTTTTTGTTCTCAAGTATGTATATATGTTGTTATACTTCCCTGCCAAAATAGCTTTTGAGTATTTTATGTCTTTCTTGTCCTCTGTAACTGAGACACTTCTCCTGCATGGTCCAGGCAGCAGAAATCCTCAAGATTGTACTGGGAATATGGGAAAGAATGTGCAATCCTAACTGCTCACATTCCTACATCATAAATAAGCTTCCTAAAGGCAAAGTCTTATCTGCTACTTACTAGTAACAACTTTGGGACAAGCTACTCTATCTCTCTAAACCTTAACTTCTTCATATTCAAAAAAGAATATCAGGGACCGGCCCCGTGGCCAAGAGGTTGAGTGCATGTACACCACTTCAGCAGCCCAGGGTTTCGCTGGTTTGGATCCTGGGCGCAGAAATGGCACCGCTTGTCAGGCCACATTGAGGCGGCATCCAACATGCCAAAACTAGAAGGAGCCACAACTAAAATATACAACTATGTATTGGGGAGATTTGGGGAGAAAAAGCAGAAAAGAAAAAAAAGGAAGATTGGTAGCAGTTGTTAGTGAGGGTGCCAATCTTTTAACAACAAAAAAAAAGATTAATCTCCAATAATATGGCCAATTACTTAGAACAAAACACTCACTGAAATTTTTTTAACTAAATAAGATAGAAAATATACATCCTTAAAAGGATCCAAGAGCTGACAATACAGTAAGGAACTAAGGCCAAAACATAAGAAAGGGCAGGAATTAAGAGAGGTGGGCAGAGTACTGAAGCCAAGTTAGCCCCTGACCAAAGCCAATTTGAGCTTTGGTTTTCACAGTCTCACAAAGATAGAAGCCAAGCCCAGGGCCCACTCTGGGTAGTGAGTATGACAGGAGACCCTATACCACAAGACTGGAACTCATAAAATGAACAAAAGTAAACCTGTCTCATGCTAACCTATCCCCTAAGAACTGCAAGGAAAGTTGCTCTGGCTCTGGCACTGAGCTGTAAAGGAAAAGGGGAAAGAAGAGATGCTGACAAGTTATAACTTTCTCTGGAAAGGGCCAGATATAAATACTTTAGGCTTTGGAGGCCATGTGGTATCTGCTGCAACCACTCAGCTCTGTCTCTGTAGCATGAAAACAGCCATAGGCAATATAGAAACAAATGAGTATGGCTTTGTTCCAATAAAACTTTATTTAGGGGCACTGAAATTTGAGTTTATATAATTTTCACATCACAAAATATTATGCTTTTTTACCAATCATGTAAAAATGTAAAAGCCATTCTTAGCTTGCGACCTTATAAAAATAGGTGGCACAGGCCACAGTTCGCCTTAACCACAAGACACACAGCACCACCTCAGCTACCACTACCCTACCCACACAATACACATACACACACACACATTTGTGGTCCTAATTCACATCACCTGGATGACATACAAAAAAAAAAAACCAAGGTTATAGACATCTAGAATATGCATGTACAAATGTCACAAACAATGTCCCAAAAAAAGGCATTATTTAGACCAAAAAAGAAGGAAACAAAGCACCATGAATGAGAGTAAGTAAACAAAAGATAGAAACAGATCTGCAAAAATTTTCAGATACTGGACATGATCATACACAAAATATAACTGCTTACTAATGTCAAAAGCAATAAACAAGCCTGAAAAATATCTGAAGGAGACAAAACCCATAAAAAATGACTTGGAAGATTTGAAAAAGAACTAAAAAGAACTTTAAAATTGTAAAGCACAACAACTGAAATTAAAAATAAAATGGAATAATTGAAGAAAAATTGGTGAACTAAAAGACATATCGGAAGAAATTACAGTGAAAGAAAAAAATTAAAAAACAAGGTTAAGAAACATGTAGGAAAGAGAGAAATTCTAATATACGTAAGTTGGATATCCAGAAAAAGTAAAGCACTGAAATAGTAACATGGTGTTCTTTGAAAACAAAGAGAAATTAGTAACAAAAAGATGACTAGGAATAACAAATAGTATCTTTCACACCAATATATATCCCATCCCACATACCCTTTTACAATGTGACGCTGACATTTTTCCCTGTGTTCTTTCCCCCTTGAACATGGATGGATCTTTCTATCTGTCTGGACCAACAGAATGCATTGAAGTGAGGCTGAGTGACTTCCAAGGCTAGGTCAGAAACAACAACATGGCTTCTACCTGGCACTATCTCCCTCAGGAATTCGAGCAATCATACCATAACAATATTAAAAAGTTCCATCAAAAAATCTACATGGAAAGCAATTGAGGCAGAACTGCCAAGCTGAACCGCTCCTGAATTTCTGACCAACAAAAACAATAATAAGCCACTAAGTTTTGGGCTTAACTTGTTACGGCACAACAGATAACTAACATACTAGGAAATATCTAACTGTAAATTTAAAAATATAGTCCTGTTTTGGTGGTGAACACAATGCAGTCTATATCAAAGTAGAAATATAATGCTGTACACTTGAAATTTATACAATGTTATAAACCAATGTGACCTCAATAGAATAAATAAATATATAGTCCTAAATAATCCATGTGACAAGTAAATAAAAAATATTTTGAACTAAATGATAACAAAAATACTACATTTCAAAACTTGAGAGAAGCAGCTAAAGCAATACTTTACAGGAAAATTTATAACCCTAAACAAGTGCAACAGAAAAAAACAAAAATTAGGAAACAGTCTATTCAACAAGACAGAAAAAGAGTAGCAAAATAAACCTAGGACAAGTAAAAGAAAATAAGAGAAATGAGAAATAAAAAGAAAATATACAATAGAAAGGGACAACAAAGCCAGAAGTTGTGTCTTTGAAAAAACTATAAAGAAAAGCCAGAAGAATCTACAGATAATCTCTTATTAATTCTATAATTTAACAGACACAATTTGATATGTTTTATATTTCTATATACCAGCAGGAAACAATTAGAAAATAATCTTTTAAAGATATCACTACTTAAAATTGGATCAGAAAATATGAAACGCTCAGGAATAAATCTAACAAATAATGTACAAAACCTCTACTGAAAAGAATGAGACTATTATGAATCATTACAGAAACAGACAGATATCCATGTTCATAGATTGTTAAGACTCAATATTGGAAAAATGTAGGTTTTCCCTAAATTAACCTATAGAGTCAATTCAATCTCAATAAAAACCCCAAATGTTGTCTTTATGTTGGATTATTTGTTGGGTTTTGTGTGTGTGTGGAATTTGACACAGTGATTTTAAAATATATATGAAAGTGGGCCAAAAACAGCCAAGACTCTCTAGAAGACCAACAGCAAAGTGGGAAGACATGCTTTACCAGGTATCAAAACTTATAAAGTTATGGGGCTGGCCCGGTGGTGCAGCGGTTAGGTTCACATGTTCTACTTCAGTGGCCAGGGTTTGCTGGTTTGGATCCCGGGTGCGGACCTAGGCACCGCCTGTCAGGCCATGCTGTGGAAGGCATCCCACATATAATGTAGAGGAAAATGGGCACAGGTGTTAGCTTAGGGCCGGTCTTCCTCAGGAAAAAAGAGGAGGATTGGTGGCAGATGTTAGCTCAGGGCTAATCTTCCAAAAAAAAAAAAATCTTATAAAGTTATAAGTAGTTAAGAGAGTATGTCACTAGTATAGAAATAGACAAATAGATCAGTAGAACAGAAAAACAAGACCAGAAACAGAACTACACAAAAATGGACACTTGATATATGTCAGATGTGGCATTGCAGATCAGTGGAGGAAAGATGAACTTTGCAAAATCGATGCTGGGACAATCAAGTATCCATTTAGGGTGGGGGTAGATGAAACTGGACTTCATACTATCCACAAAATCTACTCAAGGTGAAGACCAAATTTGCGAAAGGTTACAACTTAAAAACTCTTAGAAGATAATATAGGAGAACATCTTACCTCAGGAAAGAGTTTCTTTAAAAGGATTCAAAAAGCACTAGCCAAAGTTGACAAATTCAACTATATCAAAACTGAGAGGGCCAGCCCAGTGGTGCAGCGGTTAAGTGCACATGTTCTGCTCCGGCAACCCAGGGTTTGCCGGTTCGGATCCTGGGTGCGGACATGGCACTGCTTGGCACGCCATGCTGTGGCAGACGTCCCACATATACAGTAGAGAAAGATGGGCACGGATGTTAGCTCAGGGCCAGTCTTCCTCAGCAGATGTTAGCTCAGGGCTAATCTTCCTCAAAAAAAAAAGAGTGCAAAAAAAAAAAAACTGAGCAATTCTGTTGATCAACAGGCACCACAGAGAGTGAAATAACAAGCCAAAAACAGAAGAAACTTGTAACAGGTATAACTGAAGAACCAATAACCAAAACACATACAGAATTTCTAAAAATCAGTAAGAAAAGCACAGACGATCTAATAGAAAAAAATTGGGCAAACAACTGGAACAGGCACATCACATAAGAAGAAAACTCACATAAGAAGACATAAAACACTAGGGAAAGTGTTCATTAGTAGTCATGGAAATGCAAACTAAAATCATGAGATACCATCACATCCTTCAGATTAGCAAAAATTAAAGTCTGACAATACCAAGTGTTGAAAATGTAGAGCAACAGGGATTCTCATAAATTGTGTTAGTGGAAGCATAAACTGAAATAATTTTGAAAAATACTTTGCCATATGTGCATACCTCACAACCTAGCAATTCCATTCTTAGAAATTCTACAGAAACATTTGTGCACTTGCAAACATGAAACAGGTAAAAGACGACTCACCACCGAATTGTCTGTATAACAGCAAGAAACTGAAATCAACTCAAATGCCCATCAAAACTAGAAAGAATAGAGACTGTAGAAGTGACGTCAGCAACATGGTGGCATGAGCTCACCCGGGACTCTCCCTCCTCCAAATTACAACCAAAAAGAGCATCTGCTTTCCAACCAAAAAAAAAAATCCCAAGAACAGAAATCGTCAGAGACCCACAGCAGTCAAACGACGGAAGGGGGAGAGGGTGGAGCCGCCCTCGGAGGAGGTGGCACAGGGTACGAGAGAACTTCACTCCCTCCCCCAGAGACTGGGACTGCTGCCACAGGTGAGGGAAGGAGCAGGGGAGGGGCCACGCATCCAGGGATGGTCCAGGACTCCTACGCCCATGCAGTGGAAACCCTCTAAGGGGGGAAAGCTTTGGCATGTGGGGACCCCAGCAAGCCAGGGCCCCAGGAGACTAGAGAGCGAGAGCTGACACGAATCCAGGTCAGCATGCAAGAGAAAGTGCCCCTTCTCCCCCAACCCGGCTGCGCGCCGCCATCGCAGCTAAAGGCCAAGGGATCAGAACGCACGGCTCTCAACGCCCATCTAGTGGCGACAGGCTGTAACTGCAACTGAATAATACCATCATGCACAAAAACCGCTCCTCTACCATCCAGCAATTTATAAAAGCTCCAGTCCAAAAGAAAAACAGTAAAAATGCAGAAGTATGTCCTGAGGACTTGGAAATAGGTAAACTAAGTGAAGATGAGTTCAAAAATAGCTATCATCAAAATACTCAATGAGGTAAAGGGAAACATGGAGAAACAACTCAACGACTTCTGGAGTTACTTCACAAAAGAGATTGAAACCATAAAGAACAATCAAACAGAAATACTAGAGATGAAAAATACAATGGATCAGATAAAACAGAATACAGATTCCCTGAATACCCGTGTAGACACCAGAGAGGAACAAATTAGCATAATCGAAGATAGACAGGCTGAATGGCTCCAGACAGAGGAAGAAAGAGAACTAAGAATTAAAAAAACTGAAGAAAATCTCCAAGAAATAGCTGACTCAATGAGAAAATGCAACTTAAGAATAATCGGAATTCCTGAGAGCATGGAAAACGAAAACGGAGCAGAAAGTGAGCTCAATGAAATAATAGAAGAGAACTTCCCAAATCTAGGGATTGACAGAGGAATGTGTGTGGAGGAAGCTTTCAGATGTCCTAGATTTGTCAATGTACAAAGATCTACTGCAAGGCACACAGTAGTAAAAATGGCAAAAATGAATGACAAAGAAAGAATACCCAGGGCAGCAACACAGAAGAAAATAACCTACAAATGAACCCCTATCAGACTTTCAGCGGATTTCTCTACAGAAACCTTACAAGCTAGGAGAGATTGGAGTGACATATTCAAAATTTTAAAGGATAAAAATCTTCAGCCAAGAATACTCTATCCAGCAAAAATATCCTTCAGATATAAGGGAGAAATTAAATCTTTTCCAAACAAACAAAAGCTAAGGAATTTTGCAGTCACAAGACATCCACTACAAGAAATCCTCAAGAAGGCTCTCATACCTGAAATAAGAAAAAAAGGGAGAAAGGGGTCACAAAACACAGAGTAGGGAGACAGATAGAATCGGAATAGGATAGCAAATATTCAACTATAGCATTAGGATAAAAGGAAGGAAATCACCAAAGCAAAGACAATCTTATCACTCTAACCACAAACTCACAAGTTGAAATAAGAGATGAAAATAATAATTAAGGACAGGAGGAGGAAAGGGACTGAAACAGTCTAGGCTTAGGAAGTAAGAGACCACCAGAAAATGGACTACGTTATACACGAGATTCTGAATACAAACCTCAGCGTAGCCACTAAACTAAAAAGCAGAACAGAGACACTAAACATAAATAAGGAAAAATCTAAGAAATCAAGCATAAGAAATTGCAGAAGTCAATGAGTAGGCTAAAACACACAGGACGAGAAACAAAGGAAACACAGGAAAACCAGAAAACGAGCAACAGAATGACAGCATTAAGCCCTCATGCATCAATACTCACCCTCAATGTAAATAGATTGAACTCTCCAATAAACTGACACAGAGTGGTGAGACGGATTAAAGAAGAAGATCGAACAATTTGTTGCCTCCAGGAAACACATCTCAGCTCCAAGGACAAACACAGGCTAAGAGTGAAGAGGTGGAGGACAATACTCCAAGCTAATAACAAACAAAAGAAAGCAGGTGTCACAATACTTATATCAGACAAAACAGACTTCAAGATAAGGCAGCTAAAGAGAGACATAGAGGGCCAATATATAATGATCAAAGGGACACTTCATCAAGAAGAAATAATGCTTATAAATATCTATGCACCCAACACAGGAGCACCAAAGTTCATACAGCAACTATTAACAAACCTAAAATAAAAATTCAAAAATAGCACAATTAATAGTAGGGGACCTCCACACCCCACTCACATCAATGGACAGACCATCCAGACAGAAAATCAACAGAGAAACAGTCGAGCTTAATGAAAGGCTAAAACAGTTGGACTTAACATATATATATAGAACACTCCATCCAAAAACAGCAGAATACCCATTCCTCTCAAGCACGCATGGAACATTCTCAAGGTTAGACCATATGTTGGGAAACAAGGCAAGCCTCTATAAATTTAAAAAAAATTGAAATAATAACAAGCATCTTCTCCGATCATAATGCTATAAAGCTAGAAATTAATTACAAGAAAAAAGCTGAGGAAGGCGAACGATGCGGAGACTAAACAATATGCTATTGAATAAGCAATGGATCTTTGAAGAAATTAAAGAAGAAATCAAAAAATACCCGGAGACAAATGAAAATGATAACATGCCATACCAACTCATATGAAATACAGCAAAAGCTGTATTAAGAGGAAAATTCATCACAATACAGGCACATAGTAACAAACAAGAAAAATCCCAAATAAGCAATCTTAAACTACACCTAACTGAATTAGAGAAAGAACAAACAAAGCCCAAAGCCAGCAGAAGGAGAGAAATAACAAAAATCAGGGCAGAAATAAATGCCATTGAAATAAAAAAGGCAGTAGAAAGGATCAATGAAACAAAGGGCTGGTTCTTTGAGAAGATAAATAAAAGTGACAAAGTCCTAGCCAGACTTACAAAGAAAAAAAGAGAGAAACTTCAAATAAACAAAATCAGAAATGAAAGAGGAGAAATAACAACAGATTCTGCAGAAATACAACGGATTATAAGAGAATACTACAAAAAACTATATGCCAAAAAAATGGATAACCTAGAGTAAATGGATAAATTCTTGGACTCCTACAATCTCCCAAAGCTTAGTCAAGAAGAAGCAATTTGAACAGACCAATCACAAGGAAAGAGATTGAAACAGCAATCAAAAGCATCCGAAGAATAAAACCCCAGGACCAGATGGCTTTCCTGGGGAGTTCTACCAAACTTTCAGAGAGGATTTAATACCTATCCTTTTCAAGCTATTCCAAAAAATTAGGGAGAATGGAACACTTCCTAACATATTCTACAAGACCAACATCACGCTGACACCAAAGCCTGACAAGGACAGCACGAAAAAAGAGAACCACAGGCCAATATCGCTGATCAACATAGATGCAAAAATCCTCAACAAAATTTTGGCAACCCAAATTCAGGAATTCATCAAAAGGACCACACATCATGATCAAGTGGGAGTCATACCAGGGACACAGGGATGGTTCAACATCTGCAAATCAATCAACGTGATACACCACATCAACAAAGTGAGGAATAAAAACCACATGATCATCTCAATAGATGCAGAGAAAGCATTTCACAAGATCCAACAGCCATTTATGATAAAAACTCTGAACAAAATGGGGATAGAAGGGAACTACCTCAACGCAGTAAAGGCCATATATGACAAACCCACAGCCAACATCATACTCAATGGGCAAAAACTGAGCGCAATCCCCCTGAAAACAGGAATGAGACAAGGATGCCCTCTATCACCACTCGTATTTAACATAGTACTAGAGGTTTTGGCCAGAGCAATTAGGCAAGAAAAGTTATAAAAGGAATCCAAATAGTGAGTGAAGAAGTGAAACTCTCACTGTTTGCAGACGACATAATCTTATATATAGAAAACCCCAAAGAATCCATTGGAAAACTGTTAGAAGTAATCAACAACTACAGCAAAGTTGCAGGGTATAAAATCAATTTACACAAATCAGTAGCATTTCTATACTCTAATAAGGAACTAACAGAAAAGAACTCAAGAACACAACACCATTCACAATCGCAACAAAAGGAACAAAATAACTCGGGGTGAATTTAACTAAGGAAGTGAAAGACTTATACAACGAAAATTACAAGGCTTCTCTGAAAGAAATGGATGACGACATAAAGAGATGGAAAGACATTCCACGTACATGGATTGGAAGAATAAACAGAGTTAAAATGTCCATTCTACCTAAAGCACTCTACAGAGTCAACGCCATCCCAATCAGAATCCCAAGGACATTCTTTACAGAAATAGAACAAAGAATCCTAAAATTCATATGGGGTAACAAAAGACCCCAAATTGCTGAAGCAATCCTGAGAAAGAAGAACACAGCTGGAGGCATCACAATCCCTGACTTCAAAACATACCACAAAGCTACAGTAATCAAAACAGCATGGTACTGGTACAAAAACAGGTGCACAGACCAATGGAACAGAATTGAACACCCAGAAATAAAACCACACATCTAAGGACAGCTTACCTTCAACAAAGGAGCTGAGGGCATACAATGGAGAAGAGAAAGTCTTTTCAACAAATGGTGCTGGGAAAACTAGAAAGCCACATGTAAAAGAATGAAAATTGATCATTCTTTTTCACCATTCACCAAAATAAACTCAAAATGGATCAAAGACCTAAAGGTGAGACCTGAAACCATAAGGCTTCTAGAAGAAAACGTACGCAGTACACTCTTTGACATCAGTATTAAAAGGATCTTTTCGGACATCACGTCTTCTCAGAAAAGGAAAACAACAGAAAGAATAAACAAATGGGACTTCATCAGACTAAAGAGCTTCTTCAAGGCAGAGGAACATAGGATTGAAACAAACAAACAACCCACTAACTGGGAAAAAATATTGCAAGTCATACATCCAACAAAGGGTTATATACCATAATATACCATATATACCATTATACCATAATATATAAAGAACTCACACAACTCAACAACAAAAAATCAAACAACCCGATCAAAAAATGGGCTGGAGAAATGAACAGACATTCCTCCAAAGAAGATATACAGATGGCCAATAGGCACACGAAAAGATGTTCATCATCACTGTGCATCAGGGAACTGCAAATAAAAACTACACTATCACATTCCACCCATTAGAATGACAAAAATATCTAAAACTAATAGTAACAAATGTTGGAGAGGTTGTGGAGAAAAAGGAACCCTCATACACTGCTGGTGGGAATGCAAACTGGTGCAGTCACTATGGAAAACAGTATGGAGATTCCTCAAAAAATTAAAAATAGAAATACCATACGATCCAGCTATCCCACTACTGGGTATCTATCCAAAGAACCTGAAATCAGCAATTCCAAAAGTCTCATGCACCTCTATGTTCACTGCAGCATTATTTACAATAGCCAAGACGTGAAAGCAACCTAAGTGCCCATCAACAGATGACTGGATAAAGAAGATGTGGTATATATACACAATGGAATACTACTCAGCCATAAAAAAGAACAAAACCATCCCATTTGCAACAACGTGGATGGACCTTGAGCGAATTATGTTAAGTGAAATAAGCCAGATAGAGAAGTACAATCTCTGTATGACTCCACTCATATGAGGAATTTAAACATGTGGACAGAGAGAACAGATTAGTGGCTACCAGGGGAAAGGTGGGGTTGGGGGTGGGCACAAAGGGTGAAGGGGTGCACCTACAACACGACTGACAGACATAATGTACAACTGAAATTTCACAAGATTGTAACCTATCATTAACTCAATTAAAAAAACACTAGTAAGAATATATTGTAGTATAATCATACAATGGAATACTTTAGCAAAACAAAATCTAATGAATTATGGCTAACTATAACAACTTGGAATTAATTTCCCAAATGCTGAACTAAGCTTTTAAAATCACATAAAATAATCACATGTACAAAAACTAAACTATATTATAGGTAACTAAACTACATTAAAATATTAAACTATACAAGAAAACTAAACTATATTATTTAAGGATATACAACATGGTGTTTAAAACTATAAAGTAAGAAAATGATTATCACAAAGGTCAGGATAACAGCAACCTCCACAGAGGGGAATATGTTGACAAGGGTAAGAGGAGGGTGAGGTAAGGGGGAGGCAATTCTGATTTGTTGACCTGGGCGATGAAAACACAAATATTCACTTCATAATTTTCTTTAAATTGCACGTTTTATCATTCTCTTGTATATATCAATAAAAAGGAATATGTTTGCTATGGTAATTTAATAAATAAAGCAACCTATGTAAGTCCAGTACCTAGTGTGCATTAAAAAAAAAAAAGCTACTATAACTATACAATTTTTTGTATCCTCTAAAGTGCCCACCACAACAAGTTACTCATGGTAGATGTTCAAATATTTTGTTCAATAAATGAAACAAATCCCTTTCAATCACTGCACTAAAAGACAATTTAGATCAGAATGGATAGGTTCTCTAACTTCTAATTTCTATTTCAAAAGCCCTAGAGCTTGAATTCCTTGTATCCTAACAGGTACCCTTTCCTCTCCCTTTAGCATCCCTGATCTCTTAATCTTTAAACTCATAATATACATCTTACCTGCCTTACTAGACTGTTAAGTAGCTGTTCATTAAATGCTTGGAATCCTATAATCTGAGAAATTTAAAGCAGAAAAGAGGAAGAAGAAAGGCTAAAGTTAAGGAAAGGGGAAACTGTGGGGAAAAAACAGCAAACACAGAACTTGAGTTATCCTTACATGAAAATACCCAGGACATCAGGTTTTAATTGCACAGCTTCAAGGAGCCAAGAAGCATAGGGTGACAAAGCAGGTAAATCATCTGTTGTCCCTCTGACTCAGGTACCATAAAACAATTAAAGCAGATTAACATTCATGTCGATCACCTACTAGGGGAAAGAAAGTGTACCTATGTCCCAAAATATATCTACATCTCTTGAAATTCTCTTAACAACAACAACAAAACACACAACAACAAAGCCCTCTTGGATTATAAGACTCTGTGGAACAAATCAACTCCTTCTCAATTACCTAGGGAACAAACTTTACTTCTTAAATAATTTATTCAATATGTATTACTTATCCATAGTTCAAAAGATTAAACACAAATACCCATCAGATCCAGACTTGTTAATAAAATTATGGTATATCAACGCAACAGAATATTATGCCTCCGTAAAAAAGAATGAGAAAGATCTGTATATACCAATATGGGATGCTCTCCAGAATATATTAAGTGAGAAAAAAAAAGAGGTACAAAACAATACATATAGTATCTTACCTTTGATGTATGAAGGGAGAATACACACATACACAGATATCTTATTTTTAGAAGAAAAAAATACTGTAATGATTGATCAGAAATCTACAAAAATTGTTATCTATAGGGGAGCAAGGAGGAAACAGAGTAGAAGGGATGGAGATACATATTCCTTTTCATGTGGTTTCTCCTTTTGAACTATGTGTTTTACACACTCCAAGGGTAATATTAAATCAAAAAACAGAGGAAGCAAACCCTAAAATGAAAAACAAATGGATCTAACTACATATCAAATTAGTAGCAATCACACTGAGAAAATAATGATTTCAAGTGACTTTTGAATACAGTACTAACAATAAGTATACCCTTAATGGGATACGTTCTGAGGACAAAATGAAATGCAAAGAAATCTTAAACTTCACTGAGTAGTTTTATTTATTTTGAAACTACTTTAGGCATACTTAGAAAAAAAACAATTACATCAATATTAACAAAAACTAAGATCTTCAATGTAAAAGAGATTAAAAGTAATTTTTTAAAAACAGATGAAGAAAGAAACCTACAATGTCAAATTTGAACTAGAATTATCAATATGACCTCCTGGTTTTTCTTCCCTCCTGACAAGGCCTAAAAACAATGACAGCCCCATAACAAGAAGCATACTTAGCATCCAGATATTGGTTTATAAATATGAGCCTCCACTCTAAAGAGACAGAGCTCCTTGGAGAAATTGCTGATTCCAGCCCAAGCAAGAAAAGTCCCTGGTCAGCCAAGATACCTTGTACCCAAAAGTAAAGAATCACTCAAAGACGAATAATGGGTTCATGCAAAAAGAACTCAGGCGTCTACTTGAAGGAACTCCCAATGTCCTTATTTGAGACAATTTAAACATCCAAAAGGAAATGTCTGTAACTAATTGTATACAACAAATAAAAATCCAAGAGACCATTAAAAAACTCATTTGTCACCACCATAGATGACTATTAGACCAACTCCGCACTCTGAAAACTAGAGGGGAAAGAATTAAGTGTGTATTTACTCTGCCCTTTTAGGAGGAACTGTAGTTCACTCCCAGTTGATGAAGGTCATAACGCTCTTGCTAGCTTGAAGAACGACAGCTAATACACGTAAAACAATTACAGAATTAGAAAATCTTTTTGCTGAGCAAGACTGTTGCTGAGCTAACATCTGTGCCAATCTTCCTCAATTTTATGTGGGATGCCACCACAGTGTGGCTTGACGAGCAGTGCTAGGTCTGCACCCAGGATCTGAACCTGCAAACCCCAGGCCGCCAAAGCAGAGTGCACAAACAACCACTACACCAACGGGCCAGCCCCAAAAGTACCATTTTTCAACCTCCAATTAAATAACTTATTTGCCTAAGGCTCAAGAAAGGATGCTAAAATTATTAGGTAAAGAATTTTGAAGAATGCAATATTTTTATGGTACCAAAGTATCACCCCCACAGATTATTGTACTTGATGATCATAGGAGGAAAAAAATAACTCTTACAATGAAGAGAGATAGCAAACCCCACCTTAAATCTCACAAAACTTAGATCGCTAATAGTGACATTATGTAGCTCCCATAGTAGGCATATGAAATACAACATCACCTATGAAGTATTCTTGCCAAAACTTTTTAACATGTATCTAATCAAGCTTTTAAAATAGAACTTACAGTTTACAGGATACACAGGGAACAGAGGAAATTTAAGTTAAACAAAAGCACAAAGAAACAATCAGGTAACTCTAGAAAACAGGCCATTCTACAAGATAATGATCTGGTCTTGTCAAAGAAATTTCGATACCATAAGAAAGGAGAGTGAAGGAAAGAAGCTTTCTAGATGAAAAGAGACGAAAAAGATAATCAAATGCAATGCAAAAATCTTGACTGAATTCTGATTTGAAAAAATCATTTTCTGGGACAATTGGTAAAATTTAAATATAGACTGAATATTAAATGTTATTAGGAAATTTCTGTTATTTTTCTTAGGGGTTGGCAATGGCACTGTGGTGACGTAGAGCATATCTATTTCCTCAGGAGATACATGCTAAAATATTTTGAAGTAAATGTCAATATTCGCAACTTTCAAAAGGTTCAGTAAAAGTATATACACACATACACATAGAGAACAATAAAGCAAATATGGATGGCATATTGGTAACTTCTGAATCCAGGTGTCAGATATACCAATGTTCTTTGTTCTATTCTTTCAAGCTTTCAATATTTTCAAAGTTTTTTATTATAAAAAAGTAGGGGGGAAATAGGAAGAAAACTAAAAGAAGGTAGTTGAAAAGTAAAGAAAAAACATGATCTCAAAATCATTTATGAATACACATCTACACAGTCACCTGAAGAACCTTCTCCCTTACATAAAAAAAGAGATTACTCAGCCCACTATCATCTGATCAATATAAGTAAACAGATTTCAAACAAATACTTACACACTATAAACAGCAATAGTACTATAATCTGTCAATGATTTGAGGAATGTTTGCCATTGGCAAACAGAACATTTTGTTATGATACCTACCACTGAATCAAAACACATTCTTACATCCATTAATCTGACATACTAAGACATCAAGAGAAGCACTTCTTTGAAATTTTTTGAATTGAAAAATATGATCACATTTGAAAGACAGCTAGCCGACTATCCTCCTAAGATTTACTTCTATTTCCAACAAACTTTTATTAGCCATTTATTCTAAATGCCACAAAATGAAATTCTTTAAATTCTTGATCTTGTATTTAAACACAACAAAAAATAGAGGGGCCAGCCCCTTGGCCAAGTGGTTAAGTTCATGTGTTCTGCTTCAGTGGCCCAGAGTTTGCCAATGTGGATCCTGAGCACAGACCTAAACACTGCTCATCAAGCCATGCTGTGGCAGCATCCCACACAGAAGAACTAGGAAGGACTTACGACTAGGATATACAACTATGTACTGGGGCTTTGGGGAGGGGAAAAAAAAGAAAAAACAGGAAAAAAGAAGACTGACAATAGATGTTAGCTCTGGGCCAATCTTCCTCACAAAAAAAAAAAAAGAAAGAAAGAAACAGATATACTCAAGTGGGAAAAGGAAGACTTGTTGATTATCAACTATACGCTTGGTGCTTTACATAAAGTGTTTAATGATAATCTTATGAGGTAAATATTCCCGTTTAAGAGATGAACATCTTTAAGCTCAGAAATGTTAAGTAACTAGCTCATAAATAACAGCTCATAAGTGATGAGGCTGGAAACTGAATTAAGGTCTGTTAGAAATCCAGGTTTGAAAGTCCATATTCTCTCCACTTAACTGGCCTTAATGGATTTAATATTTATACAAAGAAAAGTCCACCTAAGGAAATTAAGTTTAAAAGAATATCATCATATTCAAAGAGCTACATAATCTTAAAGTTTAAGAAAAATTAAAACTGAGAAAAAAGAAAAAGTATACTCTAAAATTATTGTTAGTTGTTAAAAACAACCAATTCTTAGCAAGCCAGCTGTCTATGACACAGGACAGCTAGTACTTTCCTCTCTGTACATGTAAAATTATACTCCAGTTGCCCGCTGGATGACCCCACTGCCAAATATGCTAGCAACATAATTCACATTAAAACCCAGAGGCCAAACAGCATTTGGAAAGTGCTGTACATGTATACTATACCCATCTCAACATGTTCACCACTCAAAACTAACAGGCTATTTTCAGCAAATATTCTTTGATCTATCTTATCTTTTTCTGCCACTCTAAAATTATATTAAACTTATAAACAAGAAAATCTACCTAAATACAAACATCCCACAACTGAATATTAGAATATTAGTATTACACGATCTTGAATTTGTCTATGACATAAAAGGATGCCAAAATTACATTTCTATAATATAAATTATGCAGTTTCTTTCTATAGGTTCAAAATTCCAATGCCTATGTCTCTTGTATGTCTAAAGACACACACAAAATATGCAGAGAAATCTATATGTTAAAGAGTTTTCCTATTTAAAATTAAATCCTCCTGAACTGGATTAGTGACTAGAAGAGGGCATGAGGGAGCTTGTGGAGTTGTAGTAATATTCCGTATCTTGATGTGGATGTTGGTTACACTGGTGTGGTCACTTGGTAAAAATTCACTGAGCTGTACATTTATGATCTCTGTACTTTTTTGTGTACTTTATAATTTATAAAAAGCTTATATTTTAAAAATTCTCAATCTAAAAACCTGCCTTACTATATTACATTGCTATCAAAGATGTTAAAGCCCAGTGAAGAAAATAAACAAGTAATCAGGAATTTCATTAGAGAGCTATGACAGAAGTAAGCACTATGTACCACAGGAGCACATAAGAGTTGCACCTAACTTATCCTGGAAGATGTAAACGAAAGTTTCCTGAAGATACATCTGAACTGAGCGCTGAAGGAAAGGACTCAGCCAAATGAAGCAAGGCGGAAGGGGAAGATTGGAAAGGGAACAGAGAGTGCAAAGACAAGAGGAAAAGCACTTTATCTGAAAGGAAGCCTAATTTGAATAAGACTGTATCAAATAATTTATGGAAGAGAGCAAGGAGGAAAGCCTAGAGAAGAGTCAGATCATGAAGAATCTCATATACATTCCATGCTACAGTTTAAAGTTTATCCTGAAAGCAAGAAGAAAGCACTAAAGATCTTTCAACAGGAAAAATCATGATTAGATTTGAATTTGTGCGGTAAATGTCATTTATGGTGCCTGCCATACCTGCAAGCCCATTTTGTGAGAAACCAGCCTGCACACTGGCCCATGCTTTTCACATTATGATCCTGCCCCACACCCACATGCACAAATAAACACATGGCCAACACTAAATGGCCAGGAGTGGTCACATGACCCAAGTACCCAGGCTTGCTAGCAGCCCATGAGAAAAAGAGCTGAGCCAAAGAGATTGCTTCTCAGGAACTCAATCCAGAAAATCCTAGTGAGATGGAAGAAGTTAGCAACAGGAGCTCAAGTTTATAAGATAGCAGCCAGGAGGCAAGATTTTGGCATGGGAGTGACACAATAGTTATAAAGAGACAGAAATTAGGAATAAATGGAAGCTATGAAATAGAGGGGGAAAAATTGGAGTAGAGAGAAAAAATAAGCCACAGAGAAATAGAGTAGTTAAAACAAGTTAACAGTAAAGCACTAGAGTGAAATCTGTCTTTTCCTACTTCTAGTTCTAGTTTTATTTATTAAGCTCCTGTTCTTCTTGAGACCAAGGTGTTTAACTTTTTCTGGGTTCCCTTGTGCCTGTTACCTTTCAATAAGCACTCCACTACCTAAGGTAACTTGAGTCTCTTGCTCGCAACTGAAAGAGGCTAACTAAAAGAGCATTTTAGAACACTTACTCTGGCGGCAGTTCAGAGAATGAACTGAAGGGTATGGCAAAACAAGAGACAGAAGAGAGCAGGCTAGAAGACTACTTAGAAAGCATTACAGAAGCACGACATTTGGGGTTAAAATAGAGACAATAAAAATAGCAATAAGGAATGATCTGAAATATCATGAGGGAGAATAAGTAGACTTAGTGATCTTGGTAGTAAGGTACAGAGTGAAAAGGAAGATGATTCCCAGGTCCATGAAGCCTTCATGAGGAGACAGCAGTGCCATTCATCAAGACAGGAAATCAAAAGAAAAATTTTGTTTCAGTTTGTCTCCCTCTCCCCCACCTTTTTTGAGGGAAGAGAGGTAGAGAATAGTTTTATTCTGTACATGTTTGAAGTGCTTGTGAAACGTGAATCCAAGTGGAGATGTCCATTAGCAGTGATTTATAGGGGTCTAGAGTACAGCAAAAGCTCTACACAGTAGCTCCAGACTTAGGAAGAAATACATTAACGTCATAGTTTTAAAACATGACTGAAAATTCTTCAGCTAATATTTATTTTAAACTAAATTAACATAATTAAAAATCAGGTAAATCAAAAAACTTATTCTTGGCAAACCACATTGTCAACCCTCTGCACTTCTCTGCAAACACTGAAGATTGAACAAGCTTCAACAATAGTGTAATCCAAATGATTAGGAAAGATGTGATTTATACTACTAATGTTTACTGAGGTTTTACTCTTTTAAAAAAAACCTAAGTTTACTCCATTTCCCTCATGAATTATATACCACTAATGTTAACTAAGGGAAAAAACTGTTAAAAAGTCATGTTAGACAGTGAACCTCGCTACTGATGCTTAAACTATAATAACAAGATTTTTTTTTAAGTTAATCACATAATTTACAGCTTAACATTCAACTCTTCCTATACTGTAAATGTTGGGTTTCTGTCCTACAATCTGTTCTCCTCTCATCTATACCCTTTGCTCCAGAATCTATTACTACCAACCCAGAACTTGATAATAAGCTTAAGACACAAATCCAGCTGCCTACTGGCCATCTACATCGGACAGAAGTATAATCACCCAAATGTCAGAAATTGAATTCCTCTTTCTTGACAAAAAATAAAAATCCCACTCCTCCCTCCTATGGCTCACCACCTCAGTGAAAGGCAGAAGCTAGAAACCTAGATATTATCCTCTATGAACCCTCTCCCTAATCCCAAATTGAATGAAATCACCAAGACTTATCTATTCCCAATACTCAAATCCATACCCACTGCCATCATTTGCCTGGACTACCCTCCCAATATTCCTGCCTTTAGCATTAGTCTACCCTTCAATACAACACTCCACACTGCAGCCAGAGCGACCTTTTAAAAATGCAAATCTGATCATTTCAGTCCCCTACACCAAATCCTTCAATAACTTATTTGATAAATATAATCACCATCAAAACTAGTCACTCCACGGAAGCTCAGAGGTTCAAAGAGAAATTTACTTTAGTTATACCCTTTTTTGTAGGTTCAACACAAAAGAATCATCAGGAAATTTTAACAGCTGATACATTTAAAAGAAAAGCACGCAGTACTATTTGTAAAAGCAAAGACTGAAAAATAACCTCAAGACCACCACAATGGAATACTATCCAGCCAGTAAATGAGGCACTTCCATATGTACTATTGTTCAATAACCTCTAGGATCTATTATTAAATGAAATTTTTTAAAAACAAACTATATACAGAGTGTACAGTATGTAAGCATTTGTCTGTGGTGTGTTTTAAAAATATAAATGTACAGGCCTGTATACGCTAGAAGTATCACAGGAAGGTCACACACGAAGATGGAAACAGTGGTTGCCTCTAAAGAGGGAAAATGGATGGTTGGAGGTAAGAGAGGGAAGAGAAATTTTTTACTGCATACTCTTTTGAACCTTTTGACTTTTATACTATGTTCAGTTATTACCTATCCTTATGATTTTCTCCCTCCTCAGTTCCACACACACAAAATAAAAATTTTAAAAGTACTGACTACAAAAATCTCTCTATACTTCATCCCTGTACCAACGTTAAAATTATGCACTGATCATTTGGGGTAACATTACATTACCTTCTTGACAGCTCAGGAGTTCAACTTCAACAAACAACATTTTATTCAACATTTTACTACTGCTGGGAAGGCTGTTGATAACGTCAGTGAACACTGCATGATAATCGTACTTGCTCCTTGGAAAAGCAACACAGCAGCACCAGGGAGTAAAAACTTAAGTTTAACTGATATTAAAATTTTCAGGGATTAAGTAAAGCTACAAATCCTACTTTTCCAGGAAATTCAAAACCAGCAAACCAAAAAAAAGTCCCCTGGTATCCTTCAAAAACTGCAAAAGATCTGCAAAAATCTACAAGAAAGTGAGGCAAATGATACTACACGGACACAGTTATATCCATTAGTGTAATGTGATTTAATCCTTATAGAGGTCCCTAAAATGTCATATCTGGACTACCTCACACGTTCTGCAGAAGAGACAAGATGAGAAGCTGGCTGCGTGACCTTATAAGAGCGCACCCATCCCCTGCCCTGGGCTTCACACTCCTCCCTCTCCCTCTCTTTAGCCACCAGAGTAAACCCTGCAAACATAGGTGTCACTTGGTCCGCTTAAGCCCCACTGGGAGGAATGCTAGGCTGAGCAAACATGCCTTCAGGATTTCACAGCAAAGCCCTTCAACCAAAAAAAGGATCAAGACCTTTCTTTGAAAGAAAGAAAGATAAGGACTGCCTGAGGAGAGAACGTCTGTGGGAGAGGCTACAGCAGGGGTGGGGGAGAGGCCGCGGTCTGCTGGCGTCTAGAGCGGCTGACACCAGATCTACCGGGAGGTTAGAGCATCACGACACAGACTCTGAAAGCCGAGTTGGGTCGGGGAAGAGCTCGTCGGCTGTGTGCGGAGCGAGCTGGGAGGGGGGTTCCGCTGGGGAGAGGGGTGGGCAGCGACAGATAGGCCTGGGAGCTGGGGGTCGCAGTGGGTTAGGGGGCGGCCGTGACTGGGTCTCAGAGGAACTGTGATCCGGTCAGCTCATAGAAGGATGTAAGGGAGCCCGGAGGCTCCACTAAATACGAGTGCTAAGAGAGTCCGAGGGGGGCTCTAACCGGGTGTGCTCGGGGTGGGAGCCCGGGAGAGAACCGCCGGGGAGGCTGGAGGGCCGGAATGGTGCCGGCCAATGGAAGATACGATGGGTGGGGTCTCCTGGAGCCCCCGGGCAGCGATCGGGTGTCTGGGAGGCTCCGGGGCCGACCCGCGCGGGGCGTCTCCGTTGGGGCTGGGCGGGGTGGCCCCGCCAGAGCCAAAGAGCGAGACTGAGACGTGGGCCGGGCCGGCGGCAGGGCCGCTGGGCGGCTTGGGCGGGTCTTACCTCGGGCTTCGCCGCGGTGGCAGCCCCCTCCTCTTCGGCGGAAGCCGCCTCAGCCTCGGCCCCAGGGTCAGACCGGAGGAGACAGCAGAGGCGGAGGCCCCCAAGAGTCGGACGGTTCCGGGAGGGTGGGCCCAGCCGCCTCAGGGTCCGGGCGAGCGGCCGCCGCGCATCCCCCGCCCTGTCAGAGAGACTCCGCCCGGCCTGGGCAGACACATCGCCCGCCGCACCCCGCCCAGAGAGCACGCGTTGGACCGCCGCCTCAACCGCTGTCGCCGCCTCTGCCGGTGCCGCGGTGCCTCCTCCGCCGCCTCTCACGGTCCTGGTTGGACTCTCAGAAGCCAACGCCAACCGCCGCCGCGTCCCTAGTCCGCTTCGGCCCGCGCGCCCCCGACCCCGCGCATGCGACCCCGCCCCGCGCGACTCCTCGGCTGCAGGCGAGCAGGCGCGCGCGCACTTAACTCCCACGCCCCCTACCGCCCGCCGGAGCTGGCCCGCCCAGCCCCGCCCCGCCCCCGCACGTGACGCCGCCAGCGAGTACAGTTTGCGCTTGCGCGGACACGCCTCATCGCGTCCGCCTCAGGCGGCCCCGCCCAAACTTTTCTTCCTCACCTTACGGCAGAACGCTGCTTAGATTTTCCCTCTAGGAGAGAGGAGTGTCGCAAGGTTGGGGGTAGAAAAACTCTGAGTTTGCGACAGTAGGTCTCGCTTTCCGGCCAACACTGAGGTTCCTGAATGCTGGTTGGGGTGGTGAGGCCCGAGGCAGGTAAGAAGCCGCCTGCCCACTTCGGTTTGTCGGTCAGTGTGTCCCAGCCGGAGACTGCTTTGCTGCGCACGCAGACCTAGTGTATCCGTGCCCCATCCCCAATTTTGGCGCAGGGTTCTCAGCGCCGCCCCTCTTCGCCCCCGCCCCTTTCCACGCACACGCCCCCTCCCCCCGCATTTCCCCGCCCTCCTTTTCCTAGTCGTCCTTTCCATTCATTCCTCAGACTTCGCTGAGTCGTTTCCGTGCTTTAGACTCCGTAAAGTCAGAAGCGAATGAAATGGTCTTCAGCTTTCTGAAGTGCTGTGTTTTGTGGAAGACGATGAGAGAATCTGCGGTGGTAGTATAGTAAAATCATAATAGGAAAAAAGCACATGATACTCTCTGAGCATAGAAGAGGGGCCCCTGATTGTGTAGAAGGACACGAGGAAACCCCCTCCAAGGTGACCTATGGGTCACTCTTAACTATGTTAAAAGACATGAACGGTAGCTGGTCAAAGAAGTACGTGGTGAGATAGAAGCAAAAAGAATAACGAGTACAAAAGCATCTGACAGTATTGGCTGGAAACGTAAAAAGTTAGAGGAATAGAATATAGCTGATGGAAACCTTACTTGTGTAGGTTACCCTTTAAAGAAGCATCGCTGTAAAGGCTGAGAGCGATGAGGGGTGAGTATGTGGGCCGCAAGAGTGTTTTCTTTAAAGATGGCAGACTCAGGCATAAAAGTGTACCATGGAAGCGAGAAGTGGACAATTCATGGGTGAGGGTGGCTGATTTATGGGATCAGGAGCACTAGAGGAACTCAACCTTGTATGCACATTACATTAGAATCACCTGGGAATCTTTTTTAAAAAGTAAAAATCAATGCTGTTGCTCTACCCGAGACCAATTAAACAAACTCTGGCATCAATATTTTTTTAAAGTTCCTGAGGTGGCTCTAATGCTGAGGGTTGAGAACCACTGAACTAGAGAAAAAGAAAGGATGAAAAGTAGAGAAAGGCAGGAAGTTGATGGGCTCTGTAACGTTAAGATGGGAGTCATTGATGAGAGAGCTAGGGATAGAATGAGAAGCTTGAACAGGGTGATGAAAGTTTTGAATAACTGCTCTGGGAAGTGGGAGAAAGAGTCCCTCCTGCCTTTCCCTTCAGCACGTTCCATCCCTCAGTCTTAATCAGGCCTGTCTTGGTTACAGCTGTCTTTCCTCTCCTTTTCCCTTCCATGCAGGATTTGTCAGCTGGGGATCCAAATTTAGAGCTCAAGTGCATCCTCATTTCTATCCCCAAAAAAATCAGAGCTAAGCCAATTTATGAGATTCAAAGGCTAACATCACTCCCCTAGAAATTACTACACACAGTGCCTTGCCAATTTAGAATCTGTCTTCTATTATTTATTTCATCAGTCATTTAAATTAGGAATGATATATAAAGATATTTAAGATACAACTCTATTAGGGCCTCATAGTATTAGGGAAAACAAACTTTTTTGGGGGGGGGGCGGACATTAGCCCTGAGCTAATATCTGCTGCCAATCCTCCTCTATTTTTTTGCTGAGGAAGATTGGCTCTGAGCTAACATCCGTGCCCATCTTCCTCTACTTTATATGTGGGACGCCTGCCACACCGTGCCTTGCTAAGCGGTAACCGGAGATCCAAACAGATGACCCAAGATCAACAGGCAAACCCCCAGCCACTGAAGTGGAGCGTGCAAACTTAACTGCTGCGTCACCGGGCTGGCCCCAGGGAAAACAAACCTTTAAAAGAGGAATTCACTTGGCAAGCAGAGGTCTTTATAAAGCAAAGCCCAAGCCACTGCATGGTTACTGTCTGTTAACTAGGGTTAATCCAAAAACCTGTCTATCTGCCTCCAGATAAGAGACTTACTGTTGTCTGCTGTGACTGGAGTTTAATATGGAGAATAGAGGTGGGGCAGAGATAAAGATGATAAAATGGGTGTGAACAAATTATGAGGAGTCTTGAATTCCATGCCAAAGCATTTAGATTATATACTGTAAGCAATTAATAGGTATAAATAACAAAGGTAAAAATAAAATAACTTGTTTACACCATGAATCTCTGTCAGCCTGGCCTGTGGACTCTATCTCAGAATGAGGTTTTTAAATGTATAAAATAAAATACATAGAAACAGGGGCTGGCCCCGTGGCCGAGTGGTTAAGTTCGCGCGCTCCGCAGCAGGCGGCCCAGTGTTTCGTTGGTTCGAATCCTGGGCGCGGACATGGCACTGCTCATCAGACCACGCTGAGGCAGCGTCCCACATGCCACAACTAGAAGAACCCACAACGAAGAATACACAACTATGTACCGGGGGGCTTTGGGGAGAAAAAGGAAAAAATAAAAAAATAAATAAAAAAAAAATCTTTGTTTAAAAAAAAAAAATGCATAGAAACATAAGTGAAATCAATTTTATTGAAAGTTTTAAAAATACTAAAACAAGTGTGTGGTGTAGTTATATATGTGCTTCTTTATGCATTAAATAACATCTGGCAGCAGGTCTAATTATGTAATTTCAAAATAATGAGTATAAATTATATTTTGAGATACTTGTAACTAATGTGATGTGAAAATATCGTTTTTCTATTGATGACAAAGACATAGGGACTGTTAATACTACTGTGGATTATTGCCTACACTTACTGAAGAAAATACTAAATTTTAGCTAGAGATTATTGAAAATAAAGATGCAATTTTTTTCCCAATCCAAGTTCCTGGAACTCTTAAATTCTGGCCACATCCTGGCCCATGGATCCTAGATTTATAAAAATCTCACTGTAGGGCCAGCCCAGTGGCACAGCGGTTAAGTTCGCACGTCCCACTTCTCAGTGGCCTGGGGTTCGCCCGTTCGGATCCCAGGTGCAGACATGGCACCACTTAGCAAAAGCCATGCTGTGGCAGGCATCCCACATATAAAGTAGAGGAAGATGGGCATGGATGTTGGCTCAGGGCCAGTCTTCCTCAGCAAAAAGAGGAGGATTGGCAGTAGTTAGTTCAGGGCTAATCTTCCTCAAAAAAACCTCACTGTAATGGTTTTAAGCAAAAGCATAACAGATCAGATTTGCTAGAGCAGTGTTTGCTTCCCAGCCTCTTTGCTGGAGTAGGACTGGGGCACTGGCTGTTTTATTCTGCTCCTCCTATACCTTGGGGGCAGCAACCAGTACTAATCCAGTGTTGCCTAACAGTTTGGGCCTGCAGGAGGACTGAGCTTGTGGCTGTGTATGTAGGAGCAGTACTAGGAAATAAGTTGGGAAAGATAGGTTGGGGCTATTTTTTGTGGAAATCATTGAATGCCAGGCTGTAATTTGTACTTAATTTGGTAGACAGTGGAGAGATGTTAAAATATTTGGAGTAGAATAATACAATTAGAGTTCTGTTTGAAAAATTAATCTAGCAGTAATGTGTAGTAAGAGAGGATAGGAACAAAGAGACTAGACCAATAAAGAATTAAATAAATTTTTTTAACTAAATTTTATCATAAAGTGATCTCTCAAGAATCCGCTAAGATACTTTATTTCCCCGGTGTAACTGACCAATCTAAAGAAACATAGATTGGAATAAATTACATACCTTTCAAGAAGGATGTGCACACTAGTGTGGAGGTCAGTTAGCATTTTACATAGTCAAGAGGCTAGCCCATTCTTTTGTGTTATAAATAATAATATTAATACTTCTGATAAACAATGGCTTTACCACATAGACAGGTTCCCAGAAGTTGCTAAGGCCTTCGTTGGTTAAATTTCTTCTACACCTGTAAATCCTACATTTCTGACTTTTTAAGGTCAAAACTCCTCTCTCTTTGCCAATCCCTTAAACCTCTTGGATGAATAAAATGCGTTAGCAAACAAAAAGGAAGTCTTCAAGGCCCATCTCTTTGGAAACTGATCCATATCAGACTATCTAAAACTTACTGCCCAAATACCAGCTAGTCTCCAAATTGTGTGCTTTTCTAAACATATTGTTCAAAAAATTGTTTTGATGGTCCAAATATTAGTAATCAAAATGAGTAAATGTAAAGTTACTTAACTTTCTGAACCAGATTCTCTGAGAGACTACCTTCTTCAGCATGACTTACCTATATTGACTTTGTCCATCTAACTACTGGAGACCATTTGGGTAGTGATAAGGTTCAATACAGACTGAAAATCAAGTTTATGTAGAGTCTGAGGTTTATCTATCTGTTCCCTTTTTGGAGGGAAGAGGGAACAGGTCTATCTTAAAGCAGAGACAATACTTGAAATTTATGAAGCTTTTTAAAAACTTTTATTACTTGTAGAAAATCTCTGAAAATTCCTTTCTCAGGCTTCTAATTAAATGGCTGTCCCTTCGCATATTCCTGTGTTATGGAAGCAGTATCAATCCTGATACTGAAAAAAATTGTCCTGATTACAGTTATTATTTTTGAGCATCTGTATTACAGGTTTAAAAACCTTAAGCCTGCCTTCCCTGATAGCCAACAAATGAATAAATACTCTTCAGAGCATTGTGACAAATTAAAGTCCTTCAAAACAATAGCTTGGGAACTTCTGGCCTTTGTTGGCTCTTAATTTTCTCACAGCAGCAACTTGGCACTTTACATTAAAATAAATAGTTGCTGGTAATGTTTAGCCCTACTTAGTAATATGTAATCTAATTCAAACTTGGTCAGATAGCCCACAAGTATTTGTGTTAATTAACATTTAAAGGCAAATGGCTAAGACAGAAAATTCTATATATCATTATGTCCTATCAGACTCTGTTTTCCTGTCAGCGTAGTACTGACAGAAGTTCATTATTTCATTCATTCATTGAATATTTATTGAACCCCTACTATGTGCCAAGCACATTTTTGAAACCCGTTAATTAAGAGTTTCTAATAACAATTTACTTCTTAACTATCTATGAAAAAATAACTTACCAGGCTTTGAAATATACAGAACAAACAAGATTAAAAGATGATGGCTTTTTCATACTCTTTCAAACACTATCTTTGCACATAGCTACTATGTGCTGAACACCGTGATTATTTATGAAATCAAGCATATTATAACTTTAGTTTGAGCAAAGTTTATCAGCTAAATATATCAGCTATATACTAAACTAAAAGTCTGTCCACTCCTTTTATAAAATATTATCTTACTCAGACCTCTCATTAAATCTAATAGCCTCGGGGGCCGGCCCCATGGCCAAGTGGTTAAGTTTGCGCGCTCTGCTTCAGCGGCCCAGGGTTTCAGCTCTTCGGATCCTGGGCGCGGACATGGCACTGCTCATCAGGCCATACTGAGGCGGCATCCCACATGCCGCAACTAGAGGGACCCACAACTAAAATATATACAACTATGTACCAGGGGGTTTTGGGGAGAAAACGGAAAAATAAAATCTTAAATCTAATGGCCTCCCCACACACTATCTTTTCAACCCCAGTCGTTTTACATTTTGCAGTTGTGTAAAGTCATTTCTCAGAAAATTTTAAGCAAAACAAAGTTTAAGAAAAGGCTGGTGTTGGGACCAGCCAGGTGGCATAGTGGTTAAGTTCACGTGCTCCACTTCAGCAGCCGGTGGTTCGCTGGTTCGGATCCTGGGCATGGACCTACACACCGATCATCAAGTCATGCTGTGGCAGCATCCCACATAGAAGAACTAGTTGTAAGGAGTTACAACGAGGATATACAAGTATGTACTGGAGCTTTGGGGAGAAGAAAAAAATGAAGGTTGGCAACAGATGTTAGCTCAGGGCCAATCTTCCTAATAAATAAATAAATAAGAAAAAGAAAAGGCTGGTGTTTACACCAAGTTTATAATAAGGAAAAATAATTGTAATACAATTATAGATGGAACCCTTGAGATAGAAATGGTTGACTGAGAATAAAATTCTTTTCATTGTCAATGACACCTTAGCTGTTGATGGCCATGCCTAGTAACAGAGCAGTAAATGGAAAACCTTGGTGCTAGAAGGAATCATAAAAGGTCAACTAATTTATCTCTCTGGCCCAAGGCAGGACCAAATGAAATTTATGGCATTAGAGTTACCAGGCATCATCATCATACCGAGTGGTTTTTCTACTTTGAGAGCTGAATTCTTCTATTTGTAAAATATTGATGTTAGAGGAATATTATCCACATTTATAAATAAATTTATAAAATTGAGAAATCTTCCTATGTTTATAACTATTTTATGTTATTAGGAGTTTTTCAAAATATATTTCACTTCTGTATTTTGTTCAGGAAAAGCATTCATTTATTAAAACTTCTCCAGTTTGTCAACCACTGAAGATAACAGGAATGAGTGAAATCTAATCTCTGCCCTCAAGAAGGATATATAAATCTTGATAGTAATTTTTACATGCCACTTTGTACAAATCTCTGGATGGTTTAGGCTAGCATTAAAAGGAAACGTTTAATTAGGGGAAAATGAAACAAAAAAACGTAGCCTTGAACTTCCTTCCTGAAAATTTTTTGCTTATGCTGCCATGAAAAGCACATATGGTCTTGGATGTGATTCTTTTTGTGAAATTGCAAATGGAATCATCCATTAAAAGTTGAGCATAAACTAATTTTAGTAAACATCAGATTATTTTTAAATCTTTGTGTTTGAAGGTTTGTAGAAGAGAGATTAGACCTACACTGTCTTTTCCAGAGGACGGAAGTGAGACCAGTGAGTTGAAGAAACAGACATATTTTAGGTCATTGTAGGAGTGGGAAGTGGTACATCGTTTTTTTTCCCCTGAGTGGAAATAGCTAAATTTACTGGTTATGTGCTCATTATAAAAAGAAAAGGGAAGAAAATAAAGCAAACAGTATCAAAAAGTAGAAGGTTAAAAGTTAAAAAGTACTAAAAATCCTTTTCTTAAAGAAAACTGTATTAAAATTTTTGATGGCTATCATTCTTGATTATTTTTATGTGTTTTTCTGCTACAAATTTTTATATAACCTTTTCATAGCATATCATGAACATCTTTCTATGTCAATAAAGTCATATCTGCAACTTTATTTTTTTTTAAAGATTTTATTTTTTTTCCTTTTTCTCCCCAAAGCCCCCCAGTACATAGTTGTATATTCTTCATTGTGGGTCCTTCTAGTTGTGGCATGTGGGACGCTGCCTCAGCATGGCCTGATGAGCAGTGCCATGTCCACGCCCAGGATTCGAACCAATGAAACACTGGGCCGCCTGCAGCGGAGCGCGCGAACTTAACCACTCGGCCACGGGGCCAGACCCTACAACTTTATTTTTTAATGGCTGAAAAATATTTCATTGTATGCAAACCCTGTTATTTAAATTTACCAGTCCTGTTTTGAACTTTCAGATTGTTTCCAATTTTTCTGTTATAAATATTGCTATAGTAAACATCCTTGTTAAATTTTTGCACACATCCTTAATGTTTCCCTTAGAATAAATTTCTGAAAGTGTAATAGCTACAAATAGACATTTCTTAAGAATTAAAATATAATGGCAAATTACCTTTCAAAAAGCTTGCGTTTGTTTACACTCCTGTCAACAACGATAATGCCCGTTTTTCCATAGTCTCTCGGCAATGCTGGTTATTACCAGTTTTCCCCATGTTTGCTAATTTGATAGGTGAAAAATGAAATCTTGCTTTAACTTACATTTCTTTGATTACCAGTAAGGTGTTGAGTATCTTTTCATGTGTTTATTGGCCAGTCGTATAAGTGTATTAAGCTCTATTTTCTTCTAATATTTTTGTTTCACTTTTTAACATTTAAATTTTACTTCATCCAAAATATAATTTGATATACGGTAGGAGGTAGGGATCCAACTTCATTTTTTAATCAAATGATTAACAAGTTGTCCCAGTGCCATTTGTTAAATAACCCAGTGAGTATATCCCAAACGTCATTACACAGACAATAAGGAGTTAATAGATATTCTACAAAACAACAAAACAAAACAAAAAATGTTTCATGGTCAAATGAGCTTGGGAAATATTCAGACCAAGAAAAGTTAAATTTCTTTATTGGGGAACAACTTCTAGCCTCTAATGTGCTTGTGGCATTATGAATCTTCAATCAGGAGTTTTAGGGTGCAGCATTTGCCTAACTTATTTAACCATATAATCTTAATTTTTTCTTTCCAGAAATACTTATGAAATCCTCTGCAATTGTGGTTTCCAAAATAGTAGCCGCTACCCACATGTGGTTATTTAAATTTGTTTAAATTATTTAAAATTAAATATTTAGTTCCTCAGTCACGTTAGCCACATTTCAGGTGCTCAATAGCCACATGTGGCCAGTGGCTACTGTATTGGACATTGCATATAAAAAATATTTCCATCACCACAGAAAGTCCTACTGGACGGCACTGCTATAGAACATAGTGTTCATTGAAAACATGGAGTAGTTCATAATTTCTTCCATTAATTTGGAATGTTTTCATCATCATATTTAAAATTTCTAAAAATGCAAGCATTTGTTTTTGTGCTCTTCCATTGATTTATCTATTTCTGTTCCCGTACCACACAGGAGGTTGTGAGTCAAGCTCCTGCACCTTTTTCCCTGAGAGCAGAAGTGAAGAGTTCTTGCATGGAGTAGGAAGTTAGACTAGAAGGGATAAAGTCCTTACACTTATAAGACTCTGGAAATGTAAACATTTCTCTGCAGAACTTATATCATGTTGGGATCTACACTACATTATTCAGTCATTTATGCTACAATTATTTCTTGAGTATCTGCCTGACAAGGTCTGTTTTAGGTCCAGGGGCTATAATAAGTAAACAAGTTTAAGCAGACAAGGTCCCTTGTTCTCTTACTCTCATGGAGCTTACAGTCTTGTTTTTTTGGGTGGGGGCGAGGGGGAATTAACCAAGAAACAAACAAACAAAAAAGAAGACTGTCAGATAGCCATCAGTGCTATGCAAGGAATTGAAATTAGAGTGATGAGAGTGATTGGTGGCCTCTTATTTTGGGTGGTCACAGGAGAGCTCTGTGAATAAGTGGTGTTTAAACTGAAATCTGCCCCACAGAAGGAGCCAACCACTAGAAGGTCCAGGCACAGCTAGTACATCAGCCCTCAGGAGGGAAAGAGCATGGCATGTCTGAGGAATAGAAAGAAGGTTGGTGTGGCTGGAGCTTAGTGGGCAAGGGGGAGAGTAATAGGAGATGAGGTTGGAGAGGTAGCTGGGGCCATGTGATCATGCAGGGTTTTGTAAGCTAGGGTAGGGAGTTTGTATTTCTTTCTAAGTATGATAGTGTGTTCCTGGAGGGTTTTAGACAGGGGGCAGACATGACCTGACTTAAAATTTTAAACAATTACTCTGACAGCTATATGGAGAATTTACTGAAAGGGTCAATGATGACTTCTATCAGGAGACCAGTTAGGCTGGGTCAAGGTAAGAAATGATGATGGATTTGACTAAGGTGGTAGTAGTGGAGGTGGAAAGTATTGAACAGATTCAAAACATTTTGGCTGGAGAATCAACAAGACATTATCGATTGGATGTGAGATATGAAGAAAATAGAATACTCTAGGATGATGTCTGTGTTTCATTATACAGTACTGGATTCAATTTCTGGTCTAATTATTACAGGCAAAATTGGCACACAGAAAACACCAGTAAATATATTTTAACCAAATAAATAAACTTGCTTTAATAAATGTCTTGCTCTTATACAGATTTAACCTACTAAAGCATAACTTGTGCTCATACCTTTGTTAATTATTAGGGAATCTGATTCCTAAGAATTAGGGGCTTATGTTACATGCACATCAACTATGAACAGTAATTAGACTGTTCCACCGAAGTGTCCAAACCAGCAGAGTAGAGTGAATGAAGCAGAGAAAATTGCCTGCCACAGGTGCAAAAGTTCTCTGGGGATCTCTTATTTTAAAAGTCCATGCTGATTTTGTATTTTATGATACAGTATGTCCATGTTTATGTTAATAATTAAGATATTTTAAGTTACTGAAATATTTTATTGAAATATTTTAAGATTAAATTGATTAGCTCTTTTCCCCCAAAGCTACTGAAGTTGAAGCTCTAGGAAGATGTGCTGTGATTAGCCTGTGTTTGATTTTTGATGTGTGTTTGATTGTTGATAACCTGCTGGCCATAGCCATGTATCCAGGTAGAGAAGCACAGACCAGTTCTGAGAATTTGCAGTTTGATACAATTTGAAACAAAAGCCAAGGGGAGTTAGGAGGGGAACTGCATTTAGAAACTACTAATTTATAATCTTCATTTAAAATTAGTAGGACAGGTGTACTTTGCACTTTTAATGTTTTTAAAAACATAACCAAATAAGGCTGTTCCTTTTTTTTTTTTTTAAGGAACACTGACTGAATAATTAGGGGAAAAATGAGTAAAGGTCACGATTTTGAGATAGTATATTTTCTCTTGGGCCTTACCGTAAAACAAGCTTATCTGGATCGCTACTTCATTTAACAGCCACAGGCATATTTTCCCAGAAGTTATGAGGATTGCTGCATACCTTTTGAAATGCTTGGTCATTAAGATCCTCATGTATATTTTTAATCTTATAAAATATTTGTTAATGCATCTATAAAGTAGACAATACTTATTTATATCCACTGTAATTAGTATTTTTAGGGATTTCCTCATCAAAAATCCAGATTGAAACAGCAGTAGCACCTCTAGTTAAAGGTTAATAATCTACTTGGAAACTGCCTTTAAGATAGTTTAATAAATAGCCCCAATGCTTTATTAGACCTTTAAAAGCTCTTAAAATTAATTCAACCTAGAAATTTACAATAGGTTACATAATTGTGGTCTAGAACAGGGATCAGCAGTTTTTCTCTAAGAGGCCAAATAGTAAATATTTTAGGCTTTGCAGGCTACTCAGCTCTTATAGCTCAAAAGCAGCCATAGGCAATATGTAACAAATGAGCAAGATTTTGTTCTAATAAAACTTTATTTACAAAAACAGGCAGTGGGCCAAATTTGGTCTGTGGGCTGTAGTTTATTGACGCTGGGACTAGAAAACTAGGATTTTTTTAGGATTTTTTAAATAGGATGACAAGTTTTTAAAGTTGGCAAAGGTGAAAGCTTAGACTTAGAATTATAGAATCCTAGAGCTAGAGGAGACTTTTGGAAATCATAGGATCACTTGCAAATGTCAAAAATACAGGTGCCCACATTTATATGGTGTCTGACAAATATTAATGTACAACTAAAATTTCATAATATTATAAACTATTTAGACCACAATAAAAAAATTTTTTTAATTATTTTAACTTAAAATCAAATGAATTATATTAAAAAACAAAGAGGTATAAACAAAACAAGTTTGGCAATATATTGATAATTGTTGAAGCCAGATGATGGATAATGGTGGTTTAGTATACTTTTCCTTCTACCTTTGTGTGTTTGAAATTGTTCATAATAAAAAACTAGGAAAAAAACAAAAGCAAAAGAAAAGTACGGGTGCCCAGACCCTATTCCCTAGAGATAAATCCTGTATGCTCTTTAAAATCCCTATAGATGATTCTGATGTGCACCCCTGGCCAGAACCACTATTTATCTGATCCATAACTCAGTTTATAGATATGAAGCTGAGACCCAGAGGTTTAATGACTTCTCCAGAGTCAAACTGGTTAATTGTAGATCTGAACTGAATCCCAGGTCTTCTGACTCCCAACCTAGTGTTTTTTCTACTGAACCAGCAGCTTCTTCCCTTACTTATATCAGCAGGTAAAGAATGGCTCCTTTTGGATTGTAAATTTTCCCGCAAGTTAGTTTTTACTGCTTTTTTTTTATAACAGATATTCAAGTAGTATGCATTTTAAGGATTTTAAGACTAATATGAAAAAATAGTCTCTTCCTCTTGTTAAAATTAAACCTTTGTTTAGGAAGTGTTCTATACTGTGAGTTCAATATTAGCTTCATTTAGCTACAGAAGTTGGAAGATATAATAAACTAAACCCTGTAATTGCAGAGTTTGTGTATACTGACAACACGTTAACATCTTTGCCTCACTTAGCTAGGGTTGAGAGAACAATTTTCTCCGGGATTAGCATTCACTCTTCTTCTGCCAAAGGTAAAGCACAAAAGCACAGAGTCATGCCCTGGCTAGATCTATCCTTGATGACTTTGTGACTTTTTATAAAGAGACAAATGTTTTATTTTCAAGAAATCTTTAAGGTCCATTGTTCCCATCCCAAATATAGGGAACAGAGAAGGAAACTACCTTATTTTGAGAGGCTGCTGTATACCAGACAATGTGCTGAGTGTTTTCACTCATGTTTTTAATTTGTGTAACAACCCTGTGAAGCAGATTTTATTGTTACCTCATTTTACAGATGAGGAAAACAAGGCCCGGAAAGAGGAGGAGTAACTTGCTCAGGGTCACGTAGATAACAAGTAGCAAAGTTAGAGCCTGGACCCAAAGCCACCTAGCCCCAAAACATAGAACTATAATATATTTGTAGGATTTTACAGATAGAACCATGAGGAGGTCATTGTCTCCCAGTTCACTGCCCAATATTTTTACCATCCACCAAAACCAAGTACATAGGTCTTAATTCTGAAGGAATTTAATACTAATCAACAGAGGAAAACAGACAAAACACAAAACCATGGGGCTGGCTCTGTGGCCGAGTGGTTAAGTTCACGCGCTCTGCTGCAGGCGGCCCGGTGTTTCATTGGTTTGAATCCTGGGCGCGGACATGGCACTGCTCGTCAAACCACGCTGAGGCAGCGTCCCACATGCCACAACTAGAAGAACCCACAACAAAGAATATATAACTATGTACCGGGGGGCTTTAGGGAGAAAAAGGAAAAAAATTAAATCTTTAAAAAAAAAAAAACAAAACAAAAGCAAATGAGGATGTTACAGACAATACAAAAATCCTAAGAAGACTTATTTCTCTAATCTGTATTTTCCAACTCCCCTTTTAAAATGTTTCATTCATCTGGCAAATATTTGTTGTACCTCAGATATGCCAAGCACAGGGCTCACTCTATAGCAAGGAAGTATGGCTCTTGGTTCTTTGGCGAGGTCCCTTTCATCTCCTTTTCCCCCACACACCCTTAATAGTGGGATCATCGCCCTCCTGGTCACACCAGCTAAAGCCCCTAGACCATTTCTTAATTCTTTCCTTTCTCATCCAACCTCCTCTGATCACTTACTGATTCTCTGTCTACACTATCTTTTCCTCCTTGCCTCTCCATTCCTACTACCATCTTCCCTGTTTTAGATCATGTCCTCCTACCTTTATTTTCAATAAAATCTAATCTCTACCTCAGTTTCTCTCCCTACCAATTAATCCTATATACTATGGCTGAATCATTAGTCTTCCTAAAGCTTGACATGGCCGTTAATGGCTCCTCGTTTCCTCATATAAATTCCAAACTCTTTTACTTGGAATTCAGTCTCACACCACTTAGCTTCTAATAATCTTCCTCTAACCCTCCCTACACTCCTACTGCCACTTCAATCCAGCCAGACTGGACCACACGCTTAAAGGCACTTTCCTTGCCCCTCTGCCTTCTTAATGCCCTTTTCCTTGCTTCCAACTTCACCTGCCTTTCAAGAGCCCACTTTTATGCCACTTTCTCCTTCAAGTCTTCCTGATCTGAGCTCTCCTTCCCTTTCACCCCCTTAGCCAGAAGTGATTATTCCCTCTTCTTAATTTCCATACGTTTTATTTGTGCCTCATGGGTTTCTTCTCTCATTGAGTGTAAGCCACCTTATACATCTTTGTGTCTCCCACAACACCTAATATTAGATACTCAGTAGGTGTTTTTTGACTAAAAGAGGTATATGTATTCATTATGTATTCATTATAACATAATAGGCTTAAACTCAGTCAGGGTAGGAACTATGATTATTTCATTCCCATTCTGATTTTCCAGCCCCTAGCACATAGGAAACACTCAATAAACATTTGTTAAATGAAATACAATACAGTTATCAGTTACTGGGATGTAAATTTCCTAATGACATAATAGATACCTGGAAATGCCACTTTGTTATGTTTTTTAAAATCTTAGTTACCTATGTTTCTTCACTTTATATTGACAAACACCCTATGATAAAGGTCATGTATTAATCTTCTCACTTTACAGAAGAGGAAACTGAGGCTTAAAAAAATTAAGTAATTTATTTATGATCACACAGCCATGAGTAACAGAACTGAGTCTAAAATTCAAGTCTTCAGATGTGAAGTTTAGAGTTCTTTTTCTTGGCCAAGGGTGTTTTGGCTAATATTAGTTTGATTCCATTTGCTTTAGAATTGTCGGGGTTAAACTATGGCAATCATGCTGTATGAAATAGAATTAAGTCCTTGATTACCCATTGTCTGTATGTTGGACATTTTCAAATTCAAACAGACAAAACACAAAAACTACTTTTTGAAGAAAATTTTGTCCCCGCCTGTGGACACTCCCTCCAAGGTGAGATGCCTGTCTCTTCAGGCATTCTTCTTCTTGTAGGCTCCTATCCCTGGTTGGGTTGGCTGATAAGATGTGGGTCTGATTTCAGCTGGCAGTGTAGAGAGCAGGTCTCCATGTCGTTGCCAGGCAGTACAATCTGGCACTCACCACTACGTAGTGTTCACTGAAGGCATGGGGGAGAGATTCAGGGAGCCATGCTTGATGCATGTACAGTTATTCCCTTTTCATATTCGTATACTCTTAAATCAAGGCACATCAGCAGCAAGCTGAGCACCTAGCCTCCACAAAACTGCTTTTACTTGATCACTGTTTGCTCAATTGCCATCAGGATCATTAGAAGAAACAATCCTCTGAAACTGTTTCATCTATTGTAAGGATATTGTGGGATATTATTCATTATGATAGACCATGACTTCTATGAAAATTTCTTGAGAGAAAATGGTCTGACTTTAATACAAAGAATGCTTTTACCTTTCCTGAACAAATGCTTTGTTTTTACCTATGGACATTGTGAATATTTAACTTAATGCACTCTGGTTAGCTGCCAAAAAGCTTAGAGCCAAATTTGTGGCCCACCCATAACAAATGTGCTCTATGCCTCGTTGACTTTGTTCCTGGCTCCAGTTTATATCTCTGCTCAAGTTACTTTTTCTTAAGAAAATCTTAGTTCACGCCATCTTATTTTAGATAGATAATAGATAGACAGACAGACACTCACAAACAGCCTTATGTTGTTTCTGAAATAGTTCGTATTATGATACACTGCTCATAAAACCACCTTTGGTGCGTCTTAGCTACCTCATTTACTTAGCTTTTTTTCTTGAGGGGTATATTTATTTTTCTCTATAGGTTTTTGCAGGGTTTTGATTACATGAAAATGGTTGTGCCACAAAATTTTATTTATTTATTATTGGAACATTGGCTTATAACATTATATAAATTTCGGGTGTACATCATTATATTTTGATTTCTGTGTAGATTACATCATGTTCACTACCCAAAGACTAATTACAATCCATCACCACACACGTGCCTAATCACCCCTTTCACCTTTCTCCCTCCCTCCTTCCCCTCTGGTAACCACCAATCCATTCTCTGTCTCTGTGTGTTTTGTTTGTTGTTGTTCTACTTATGAGTGAGATCATATGGTATTTGACTTTCTTGCTCTGACTTATTTCACTTAGCATAATACCCTTAAGGTCTATTCATGTTGTCATAAATGGCAAGCATTCATCCTTTTTATGGCTGAGTAGTATTCCATTGTGTATATATACCACATCTTCTTTATCCATTTGTCCTTTCATGGGCACCTAGGTTGCTTCGAAGTCTTGGCTATATGAATAATGCTGCAGTGAACATAGAGGTGCATCTGTCTTTACGCATTCATGTTTTCATATTCTTTGGATAAATACCCAGCAGTGGAATAGCTGGATCATACAGTAGTTCTATTCTTAATTTTTTGAGGAATCTCCATACTGTTTTCCATAGTGGCTGCACCAGTTTGCACTCCCACCAGCAATGTATGAGAGTTCCTTTTTCTACACATCCTCTCCAACACTTGTTTTTTTTTTGAGAAAGATTAGCCCTGAGCTAACATCTGCTGCCAATCCTCTTTTTGCTGAGGAAGACTGGCCCTGAGCTAACATCCATGCCCATCTTCCTCTACTTTGTATGTGGGATGCCTACCACAGAATGGCTTGCCAAGCAGTGCCATGTTCGCACCCAGGATCCGAACTAGCGAACCCTGGTCCACTAAAGCAGAAGATGCACACTTAACTGCTGCGCCACTGGGCGGCCCCTCGCCAACACTTGTTATTTCTTGTCTTGTTAATTATAGCCATACTGATGGGCATGAGTTGCTATCTCATTGTAGTTTTGATTTGCATTTCCCTAATAATTAGTGATGTTGAACATCTTTTCATGTGCCTCTTAGCCATCTGTATATCTTCTTTGGAGAAATGTCTGTTCAGATATTTTGGCCATTTTTTAATTGGGTTGTTAGTTTTTTTGTTGTTGAGTTGTGCAAGTTCTTTATTTATATTTTTTAGATATTAATTCTTTATCAGCTATATGGTTTGCAAATATCTTCTCCCAGTTGTTAGGTTGTCTTTTTGTTGTGTTGATTGTTTCCTTTACTGTGCAAAACCTTTTTAGTTTGATGTAGTCCCATTTGTTTATTTTTTTCTGTTGTTTCCCTTGCCTGGTCAGACATCGTACTTGAAAATTTGCTGCTAAGACTGATATCAAGTGGGCCAGCCCCGTGGCCGAGTGGTTAAGTTCGCACACTCCGCTGCAGGCGGCCCAGTGTTTCATCGGTTTAAATCCTGGGCGCGGACATGGCTCTGCTCATCAAGTCATGCTGAGGCGGCATCCCATGTGCCACAACTAGAAGGACCCACAACTAAGAATATACAACTATGTACCCGGGGGGCTTTGGGGAGAAAAAGGAAAAAAAAAAAAAAAAAGACTGATATCAAGGAGTGTGTTGTGGGTCCAGCCCCGTGGCGAGTGGTTAAGTTTGCCCGCTCTGCTTTGGCAGCCCAGTGTTTTGCCAGTTCGGATCCTGGGCACCGACATGGCACCACTCATCAAGCCATGCTGAGGCAGCATCCCACATGCCCCAACTAGAAGCACCCACATCTAAAAATACGCAACTATGTACCAGGGGACTTTGGGGAGAAAAAGAAAAAAAAAAAAACTTTAAAAAAAAAAAGGATGATTTAAAAAAAAGCGTATTGTCTTTCTTCTAGAAGTTTCTTGGTTTCAGATCTTACATTCAAGTCTTTAATCCATTTTGAGTTAATTTTTCTGTGTGGTATAAAATGATGGTCTACTTTGACTCTTTTGCATGTGGCTGTCCGGTTTTCCCAGCACCATTCATTGGAGAAACTTTCCTTTCTCCATTGTATGTTCTTGGCTCCCTGTCGAAAATTAGCTGTCCATAGGTGTGTGAGTTTATGTCTGGGCTCTCGATTCTGTTCCACTGATCTGTGTGTCTGTTTTTTTGTCTGTACCATGCTGGGTCTTTTTGTTTGTGTGTTTGTTTGTTTTTAGTAGCATAACCAAGTGGTAACATAACTGGTGTAATGGTCGGAATTGATTAAATTGATGTCATAATTCTAGTCCAGTGTTGTTATTTCTTATAATATGCTTTGCTTTGTACTCTTAGTCTGCATGTGATAGTTGATTGCTTTGTGATTTTTAAAAATAGTGTTATGCTGACCAATCAGTGAATAGCAGTGAACTCAGTCTGTTAGGTTCAAATATTGTTTTACCACCATTACCAGAGTTTTTGTCTTTGTTAGCACCTTCCCTCAGGTGATCATGAGCATATTCATCTTATCATACCACTTGTCTTGTTCCTACTGTTAGTGAGTCCTGCTTTTGTTTGGACAAAATATGAATGGATATTTGTTTCCAAACCTCATTTGCTTTGATTGGTTTGGAGCTCTATCTAGATTGTCTGATCATCTTATTAATATCATCCAATAATAACATAAATATTATTTGTACAACAGCTTGTACTCTTTTAATACCTCCGAGTGAATTTATTTGACCTTTTCCACAATACTCTTAGACATGTAAAGCAGGTATATGCCCTTTTTACAGATGACAAAAACAAGGACAAGATCATTTAAATGACTTGCTCAAGGTGATACCAGCAAATCAGTGGTAGAACTAGGGCTCGACCAAGGTCTTGATTCCTGTGCCCACTACCTTTCAATGCCAAAAGAATTGCTAACTTACATTACGAACAAAGTCTTTATCTTACCCCTTGAGGTAAAGGTGGGAAATGGGCAAGACATATTATATCACTCATGCTCTTAGCTAGGCAGAATCAGGAATGAATTACTCTCATGATTTTCTGTTCTTGAAATTATAGTTACTTTTAACTACAGCTCTAATCACTGTCACTTTCCATTATGGAATGAAGAAGCAATATTTTATCTTATCTCTTGAAAATTAATGTTGAAATGGGAACTATTTCCCTTGGTAATTAGTAACATTTTTCTGTAGACTTTTTGAAAATTTATCTTTAATATAAAAATAATTTGCCATTGGGGTCCAGCCCTGTGGCCTAATGGTTAAGTTAGGTGTGCACCACTTCCTGCAGCCCAGGTTCAGTTCCTGGGCACAGACCTACACCACTCATCGGCAGCCATGCTGTGGTGGTGACCCACACACAAAATAGAAGAACATTAGCACAGATGTTAGCTCAGGGTAAATATTCCTCAAGCAAAAAGAGGAAGATTGGCAACAGATGTTAGCTCAGGGAAAATCTTCCTCAGCAAAAGAAATGATAATAATAATAAATTTGCCATTGTTATCATGCATATTCATTAAAGAGCCAAATATATGGTTAATGCTATATAGTTTGGTGAAACATTAGTTATAATTTTAACCAGTCTCTGCATTTAAAGAGGAAATTAAAAATCCATGGTTACTGTTTTAGCATGGAAAATTTCCAAAGTTTTCATTCTAACGAATTATTAACATAAAGAACATAAGCTAGAGTTTCTTGAATGTTTACTTTTAGCCAGGCATCGTTGTTCTTTATAATAGTATTTAACTTCACAAAAACTTGTAAGAGTAGCTACTATTTATGATCCCTGTTTTACAGTCAAGTATTGTATTCAACAGTAAATATTGTCTTCTGCCTCTCCTTCAGCTTCTGGAATTTCTGAGCAGCCCTGGTCAGTACAAGATGGACCCTGTAGTCTTGAGTTACATGGACAGTCTACTGCGGCAATCAGATGTCTCACTATTGGATCCTCCAAGCTGGCTCAATGACCATATTATTGGGTTTGCCTTTGAGTACTTTGCCAACAGTCAGTTTCATGACTGCTCTGAGTACGTCTGCTTCATCAGCCCCGAAGTCACCCAGTTCATCAAGTGCACTAGCAACCCAACAGAGATCGCCATGTTCCTTGAACCCCTGGATCTCCCCCACAAGAGAGTTGTATTTTTAGCCATCAATGATAATTCCAACCAGGCAGCTGGGGGAAGCCATTGGAGTTTGTTGGTTTATCTCCAAGAGAAAAAAACCTTTTTTCATTATGATTCCCATAGCAGAAGCAACTCAGTCCATGCAAAGCAGGTAGCAGAGAAACTGGAGGCTTTCATAGGCAGAAAAGGAGACAAACTGGCCTTTGTGGAAGAGAAAGCCCCTGCTCAACAAAACAGCTATGACTGTGGGATGTACGTGATTTGTAACACTGAGGCCTTGTGTCAGAACTTCTTTAGGCAACAGCCAGAATCACTATTACAGCTGCTCACTCCTACGTACATCACAAAGAAGAGGGGAGAATGGAAAGATCTCATTGCCAGACTTGCTAAAAATTAGCTGTTGAAGTGTATTTTGTGACTTTTGAAGCCTCCTCTCTCTGCCCATCCCCATTTATTGGATGGCTGCAATCTCAGTGCCTGAGGGAAGATGCCTGGTAGAGGGAAGCTTAGGATTTTTACTTTCTCTTGAAAGAATGTCATCCTCTGCATTATCCTAATGAAAGTTTCACTTTAACCCTAGCTTGAGAGCAATATGTTCTGTGAAAATGTCTTGAAGTTATGCACCAAAACCTTAAGACCAAGCGATTTTAAGATTTATTAATTCCCTTTTGGTATCCCTTATCCATATTGGCTTATTCCCAAGGAAAGGCAGTAATCTGTAAAATAAATTAAGAATATGTGAAATCTAGAGGAATGCAAGAAGAAAACTATTGAAGAACCAAAAACTTATTGCACAGCCTACATATTTAAAGAGATCAACTGGCTAGAAGCAGATCAAGACCTAACCTAATTCAAGATTAAATGCTATGAAAATCATTTACTCAGTTCTGTGATCTCTCTTCCATTCACCATGCAAAGTCTTTTCTGGCTGTCTGCGTAACTTTTGCAAATATTTGATAGAGGTGATGTTATCCCATCTTCCTCCATCTGATTCTTGAATGCTTTAAGTAAGGGGGAACTTTAAGTAATTTCATTAAAATAAATGGCTATAGTAGCCCTCTTAGTTTGCTCAGTGAATGGGGTCAACTTGCTACTCTGGATTGATAACAGCTTTCCGTCACCATGTCTATTAGCCATGGTACACTCCTTCCTTATGTCCAAATTTCTCTGGTTTTAAAACTCATGGCTGATAACTTTCCAAGGTTACCTGTTATTTCAGGTAAATATTTCTGCTTTCTGATAGTCAGTTTTTCCTCTCCTCTCTATCCTTAATCTGGCAGAATTGTTTTCAGTTTGTCATGGTGATTTCAGAATGATTATTCTATCTGAAACTCACAGGGTAAAAGTTGGTTTGTTTTTGAGATATAAATGAGAAAAAGTGGCCTTTGTCAACCCTTTTGCTTAATTCAAAATGCAGACTATGTAACTTTTTAAATGTGGAACCAAGAGTAAAAAATGCTAACCCTCCTAAATCACTGATGTCTTTTTTCAGAGTTGCTTCAAATAATTAACAATCAGATGACATGTTGGGTACACACATTAATTCCATTCCTAATGAGAATTAGATTGCAATGCTTATGAGATTTGAAAACCAAAGATTACCTTCAGCCATGAAACTTACTTCAACTACCTCCCCAGCCTAATCCTGCCCCCAGCATTCATAGCCCAGAATAACCTCACCACTCAGTGACCACAGAGGCAGTAACTCAGTTCCTTTTGGTCAGGGACGGAGGAAACACAGTAAGTGTAAATAAGTACAGGTTACGTAGCAGGCCCAAGTGAACAGAAGTTGAAACTAAAAGTCAAAGAGAAGGGCTACAAAAAAGTTTACATTTCAAGTCAGTATGTTTTGAATAAAAAGAGGAGACCTAATGGAAATCGGTGTCAGAAAAAAAAGATTGGGACCTGGCAATCAGTCATAGAGGTGAAATAGGGAGGGAGGGACAAGAGGAGTGACATAGGTTGCTGAGGCCAAGAGTGTAGATAACGATAAGAAATAATATTTATTTCAACAACTGTTGACCTAGGCATCTAGTCTAGACTCTGAAAGAGTCATATCCTCTCTGGGAAAAGTTGTCCTTCTGATAATACAAAGTGTGTCTGTGTACATGTCAGATTGTCTCCATCTTAAGAGTTAATACGTATGAGAGCAGTCTTGGCTAACTCCCTAAGATTTGTCCCAGAAATAATTTTTTTAACTAAACTAGTAAAGTCTTTTAAAAAGAGATAAAATCTGAGGTCTCCTTTTCCAAATACATTCTGTTATTGAACTGTGCCATAGGTTAGTCTCCTATGAAACTTTGAGTATGATATTTGTTTTAGCATTATAAATGACAGGAGACTCTAAGAGTTTACTTGTAATATTTCACTAGATGCTACTATAACAGCCCATAGTTATACACGGCTTGACCATCCATTGATGTTACATGATACAAAATAGGAGACAGATCTTTTGTTGGTATTGTGTTCCCTGTCTCTTAGAGTCAAAAGGATCCAGGGTGCAAAATTCAGCTTCAAAATATTCAAAAGGAAAGCAGGTTATTCAAAATTCAATTAAGCAATTGCTACAGTGAACTACCCTGCTTTTGAATATCCTGGTGTATTGATCCATAAGTATACTCACACTTGTCTAACCTGTGTCTCATATGGAATTTAGAAACCCAGCTGTAGATGGTGGTCAAAAATAAAAATAAGTATCAGTGGGTTTTCTATTTAATACTGTCCAAATCATAAATATTTCTGCCCTTTGGCTAGATAGTTGTTGAAATTCCTAAGCACTAATCCTAATTGGACCAGAATAATTTAAAAAATCACAAGTGGATTATATTTCTAATATATACCTTATGATTTTTACTATACTACTTTTACTATGTCCATACTGACCATATGTTTTAATAATAGGTATTCCATTGAAATGGCAAAGTAGAATTTCTCAGTCACATGGCTATTTACTGATATTGAAAGTTTTTTCCTCTGTCACTTAAAATAAAAAAGGGGAAAATATTTACAGAAATTTCCATGCTGTGGTGTGGGAAAGGGCATGGATGTTTTAATAGAATCCAAGCCTATAAACTTACAGCCTCAGGCAAGTGTGAGATTAAGTAGCCTCATCTGCAGAATGAAGCTAGTGGTCTGTTCAAGCAGGTCCTATAGGGGTTAAATATCATATGTAAAGCATATAATAGACATTAAAATAAACCTACTCCCCTTCTGTCCTACTACCCAGTTCCATTTTCAGACTAGCAGCAAGCCTGAAAACTTTGTTTTATATTGCAGCTAAAGAGCTGCAAAAAAATGGCCTGATAAGTACTATTATGTACAAAAGAGAAAACTTATTCAAGGATGGTAAATGACAACAACTAATCTTTTATTTATTATTTTTTTTTTGAGGAATCTTAGCCCTGAGGTAACTACTGCCAATCCTCCTCTTTTTGCCGAGGAAGACTGGCCCTGAGCTAACATCCATGCCCATCTTCCTCTACTTTATACGTGGGACACCTACCACAGCATGGCTTTTGCCAAGCGGTGCCATGTCCGCACCCAGGATCCAAACCGGCAAACCCCAGGCCGCCGAGAAGCGGAACGTGCATACTTAACCGCTGCACCACCGGGCTGGCCCTGACAACAACTAATCTGTGTATCACTCTATAATGTACAAGTTATTTTATATAGAATTATGTAGTCTCATTTGTCATGTTTGTTCAGTATTATTATTCTAATTTTATAGATAGACAAACTCAGAGAAGCTCAGTCACATGATTGAAAGAGACAGGGCCAAGACTCAAATGCACGGCCTCCATCTCTTCTTACACTCTTTCCGCGTATGCCTTTCTCCCTGTCTCAGAAAATGGTGGCAAAAACTCCTTGCTTAAACATTTTAAATGTAATCTCGCCTCACTTTATAAATTTCATAAATTCAGCTGGTATATTACAGAAACCAATAGTGAAAAATTATCTCAATTAACTGCAAAACTTTGTATAATAACTGGCTTTGTTTTGTATATTAGGTCATATTTGGATCGGCTCCTGACATCGATCTACTGCTCTAAGGCATTTTAAAACCCTCCGTTGTATTTCCTTTCAGATTCTGTACATGTGAAAGATGAGAAGAACAAGAGCAGCGGCCTGGGGAGCCTCATAAACAAGAGAGAGCTTAGAGGAACTGTGTCAAGTAAATGCAACTAAGCAAAGATGGAGCACTCAGTACAAGATGGGAGGAGTGGTCACCAAGTTCCAAAATGAGGCAAATGAAATTCCACTAAGGAAAAATCAAGTGCAAAATGCATTTAAATTAAGTTTTCTTATGTAGGGAAAAACATGTCAGAGTGTCAAAGGAAGTGGTAGGCAACTTCACTGTCAGTAGTAGGGAAGAGTGGTCATTACTATGGAAAAAATTAATTTTAGATCCTGCAGTTTGTGTTAAAGGACGAGAAGAATTACTTCCTGGCTCTTTTCCCTCCCTGTAACCAAATGCAGCAACCTGTACTTGGAAGAAAACCTTTTACCCATGGCACAAGCTGAGACAAGGTTTTCTGTACTAGGCTGTGCCTCCTAGCCAGCTCACACTGCAGCTCTCTACTGCTGCCACCTCAGTCTTCATTCCTCAAACCTCAAAGCCCTGCCTTCCTCCCGCACTCTCTGACTTCATAGAGAATGTAGTTACCACCATGAGCTTCAACTTTCCTGACACCAAATCTGCAAACCTGAGTGTATCTGTACCCATCTTTGAGCATTCCTCACTTCTATTGCGATGACCCTCTTGGCTAAAGCTAATCCCTTCACCTGGGCACAGGGATCTTATGCAGACACTTCCTTCACATACACACCATCGTCGTCGTCGTCCTCTCTCCACCGGCTCTTTTCCATCAGCGCTTACACGTATAGATGTCTTGAGTCTCCCCATCTTTAAAAATAAAAGCCTGACCTCGTATGTCCCTCTGAGATATTGACCTTTTGTTTTCCTCCTCCTCCAGCCAGATCTAAAGTGTCACAATTCTTCACCTCCCTCCCACTTCTCAACCTACTTTAATCTAGATTCTTCTCCCACCACTCTAGAAAAAATTCTCAATAAGATCGCTAATGGTTCTTTTTTTTTTTTAAAGATTTTATTTTTTCCCTTTTTCTCCCCAAAGCTCCTGGGTACATAGTTGTATATTCTTTGTTGTGGGTCCTTCTAGTTGTGGTACATAGTTGTATATTCTTTGTGTGGGTCCTTCTAGTTGTGGCATGTGGGACACTGCCTCAGCGTGGTTTGATGAGCAGTGCCATGTCCGCGCCCAGGATTCGAACTAACGAAACAATGGGCCGCCTGCAGCGGAGCGCGCGAACTTAACCACTCGGCCACGGGGCCAGCCCCTAATGGTTCTTATTTTATTAGTCCTCCTAGTAAGATTAAACCCTTCTTTTCAAACCACTCTTGTTTAACTGATGCCATACTTAGTTGTCCTCATACTTCTCTGACCAGTCTTTCTTATTTGCCAGTTTCTTCTCTACTTGCTGTAGATTCTCAGAGTTTTGTCCCAAAAGCTCTATTCTCATTCTGTACACACTTCCTAGGCTCCCTCTTCCCATTCCCCAGGCCAGCAATAGATTTGAGCACTTCAGACCTGTACTTCTCTCCTGAACTCTTCCAAATTTCTACCTGTATATCCATTTACCAGCCTACTAGACATATTCCCTCGGATATTTCATAAGCAACTCAAACCCAACAAATCCCAAAGCTCAACTCATCTTCCCCATCACACCTGCTCTATCAGTATTCCCACTGGAAATTCCCCACCCACTTCTAGCTAGAAACCTAGGAGTCATCCTTGACTTTCTCTCTCACACACTTCACATACTTCAATCTAGTCATGTTGATTCTACATCTTAAATATCCTTTAAATCCATCTATTTCTCTCGCCAATACCACCACTCTTGTCCAAACAACCGTCGTCTCTCATCTGGTCTGCCACAATAGCTTCTAACGCGGTCTGCTAGTATTCACGCATACTTTCCATCCCCCAGTCCATTTTATATTCTGCTAATATCTTTAATAAAGCTCTGCATAATCTGGCCCCTTCCTGCTTCTCCTACCTCCTTACGAGCTAGACCTCTCTTGCTTGCCCAGTTTACTGTGCTCCAACTCTGCACACCTTTTAGTTCCTCCAACACAACACCTTCTTTCCTCCCCTTAAAGCACTCTCACTTGCTTTTCTCTCCCCCTCTGACTCCCACACTCTTCATTCGGGAAACTCCTATGTAATATCTTCCTCAAGGAAGTCTTCCCTAATGCACCAGACTGGTTTGCTTTCCCTGTTAAAAATTCTCCAGAGTCATGAACGCTTTCAGTATGCCCAAATCACATATAATTTTTGGTGGTGTATCTCTTCCTGCTAAACTGTAAGGAGGCCAGGGACCATGTCTGATTTGCTCACCATTCAATCCCTGCTGCTTAAAATAGTGCCTGGCACATAGATGCTGGTGGTTATTTGTTGAATGAATAAATGCAAATATAGAAACAATTTATCAAAAAACAGCCCATCATCCTTCCATGGCATTGCAGCAGAAATCAAAATGCCAGGTTAATCAGCATAACTTGTCATGTTTGCATAAGAGCAAGCTATTATGGGATACGGGGCTGATGAACTCAAGCAACCTGATGGAAAATAAGGAACTCACTAAACATAACTCTAACCATGGACATCCCTTCAACTTATCTGCTGATTTCTTAAAGATTTTCACATTTCACATAGTTGTAATCCATGTGTAAGCACTATTTTAATTCTGCTTTTTACAAATTTCCCTCCTTAATCATTGTTCACTTGTTACGGTTAAAGGTAACATGGGGTTACATCAAGTTAATAGATCATGATGTTCGTAACCATTTCCCCTTGATTAGGTTTTTTGGTTAGTTGTAATGTTATGAACAGCAGTGCTGCAAACCCTCTTCATAAATAACTTTTTCATTTTCAGTTATCTCCTTGAGGAATACAAAACTGGAATTGAGTTATCAAACTATATAAGCAATTTATATCCCTTCGTATAGATAGCCAGAGAGTTCTCAAAAGAAAGAATCAAGGTATAGTACTATTAAAAATGTACAATATAAACCTATGTATACTTCCATGTAGCTCTACCAACGTTGGGTTTTATACTTGTTTAAATTTATTTCTTGAAGTTTAATAGATAATAACTCACAATTATTGAGCTCTCTCTATGTGCCAGGGACTTCTAAGGATTTGATGTGAATTTTCCCATTTAATAATCACCATATATCCGTAGGGTAGATACTATTATTGGATACTATTATTGTCCCCCTGTTAGAGATGAGAAAACTGAAGCTTAGAGTTGCCCAAGTTAAGAAGTAAATTGATGAGGTTTATTTATTTATTTATTTATTTTGAGGAAGATTAGCCCTGAGCTAACATCTGCTGCCAATCCTCCTCTTTTTGCTGAGGAAGACTGGCCCTGAGCTAACATCCATGCCCATCTTCCTCTACTTTATATGTGAGACGCCTCCCACAGCATGGCTTTTGCCAAGCGGTGCCATGTCCACACCCAGGATCCAAACCAGCAAACCCCGGGCCGCAGAGAAGCGGAATGTGCGAACTTAACCACTGCGCTACTTGGCCGGCCCCAATTGTTGAGATTTAAATGTAGGCATACTGATTCCAGAACCTGTACTCTTCACCACCAGAATATACTGTCTCCTGATTGTTTGTTAATGGTAATGTGTTTTTTTCTGTTTTATTTACCGTAAAGGAAAAATTGCTATTAAAAACAAAAACTGAATGTAGCCTTTCCGATTTCAGGAGTGTGGCATAATTTATTGCTAGGGAGCTTGTTTTGTTGAAGTAACTATCTAGAAGGACCTTTTTGGTTGAGAAAGGTCAACTTCCTGGGTTTAGCCTGGGTGGGCCCGGAGGATACAAAGAGAGATCAGTTACTCCAAATAATAAAATGAAAGCAATCTGAATTTTCACTGAATGTCCTAGAAAAAGAGAATGAGGCCTAGGAAAGAAAGAAGTGGAGGGAGGTTGATGAAAAGAACTGAGATGGGATGCATACCAGAAAAATGGCAGGAGGCAGGGGCCTACTGGAGGACATGCAATGAGAAGTTTCCTGAGAGAGTAGAGAATGGCTGTTAAATTTCTATAAGCAGTCATGTATGCATTTAATTTGAAGCTGTTTTCTTCTTTGTGCCTTCCATTAACTCTAAACCTTTTGTGCAATTTGGATACACCAGCCGTCTTAGTGGTGGATCATTTGGAGGAATGAAGGATGAGAAGTGGCACATCATGGGCAAGAGGGCAATAGCCAAAGGAAAAGCAGTAGGCAAGCAGGCTGCATCATGGTCTGACCCAGGAGAGAGAGAAGCAACCTGGGAAACCCTTGGACAAACTGAGGTCTCAGGACTTCCTACAATGGTTGAAAATGGGGCTTAGGCCATTTTTGTATTGAAAGAATGACTCCTAAACATTAAATTGCTTGGAGTTGTCCAGGTTGGAAACTTCTGGGTTACATTCAAGCAAGAAAAAAATTTTGTTGAGCCACAGTAAGAGAAATTTGATTTATTAGCAGCATTTTTCAGTCTCCTCCTTGGTATGTGGTAATTAGCTTCCAGAACACCAAACTCTTCTGGTTTTTCTCCTACCTCATCAGGCACTCATCGGTTTCCTTTGCTGGTTCCTCCATTTCTTCCTGATCTCTGTGGCACTGACCATGTGCCACAGGGCTCAGTCCTCCATCCTCTCCACTGTCGACACTCAGTCCCTTGGTGATCTCATCCAGTCTCGTGCTTTTAAATACCATCCATATATTGACAGTTCCTGAATTTATATCTCCCAGACTTCTCTCCTGAACTCCAGACCCAAATAGCCTATTGCCCACTTGACATACTCACTTGGATGTCTAAAACTCATCTCAAACTTATGTCCAATATTACATTTCTGATCTTCCTTCCAAAAACTCCACCACTCACAGCTTTCTCCATTCTTAGTCGATGGCAATTCTATTCATCCTTTCAAGCCAAAAAACATGGAATCATCCTTTATGACTCCTTTTCTGTTCTACTCCATCTCTAATTTGATAGGAAATTCTGCTGTTTTTACTTTCAGAATATATTCAGAATCAGCCCATTTTACCATCTCTACTTCGGCCATGCTAGTCAGAGCCACCATCATATCTCCTAGCTCGCCACAGAGCCTCCTAACTGATCTCCCTGCTCCCACCTTTCTCTCCCTAGCGGCCAAGGGTGGTCCTTTTGACATGTGTAAAATAAAAGCTTATTATTCACTCCTCTGCTTCCGTTTCATTTTGAATAAGAGCCAGATTTTTTACAGTGGTCTTATATGATCTCCAGATCCCCCGCAACCTAGCACCACCCCACCATCACCTCTGACTTCGTTTCCTGGTCCAGAGCCCCCTTGTTCTCTCTCTTCAACTCTACCTGCATTCTTGCTATTCCTGAACAAGCCAGGCACCCTCTCACCTTAGACCTTCTGCTTTGGTTATTCACTCTGCCTGGAATGCCCCACAAAGCTTATTCTCTCACTTCTTTTAAATCTGTGTAAATATCAACTTCTTAATCAGACCTTCCCTGACCACCCTCTATTAGTTGGAATTCCCCGTCAGGATTTCTAATCGCTCTTTTGTTGCTCTACATTTTTTTCTTTTTCCCTTAGCACTTATCACCTTCTAACATAATATATAATTTATTATTTTTATTGCTTATTGCTAATCTTCCTCCTCCCCCTGCCAGAATATATAAGCTCCATGAAGGCAAAGATCTTTATCTGCTTTGTACACTAATATATCCCAAGTACTTAGCACAGTGCTTAGCCCATAGTAAGCACTCAATGATAATTATTTGAATGAAAAAATAAAGTCCGTCATCTCCAGAATCTCATTCTGGGATGAGAATGAGCTTCCGAGTCTACAATTTTGTACAACACAGGCATTTCCTTCAGATCAGGGGCCAGCAAACTTTTGCTTAAAGGACCAGATAGTAAATATTATAGGTTTATAGGTCATATGATTACTGTTGTAACTACGTACTCAACTCTGCCTTTGGAGCTCCAGAGCAGCCAGAGACCATACATAAACAAATGGGCATGGCTGTATTCCAAGAAAACTATTTACAAAAATAAGTAGCTGGCGAGCAGGCTGTACTTCACTTTAGACAAAAATACATCTTGGTAAATCATAGCTCTTCATTGGCAGATCAGGCTCTATCCATCCACTCTACCAATTGCCAAAAACAAAATTTTAGAAAGGTACATGTAAACCCAGCAAAATTACAGATCAGGACCTTGTCTGCCTGACAAATTGGACATTCCTTACTCAAAGGGGACTATTGACTTGGGTGGGGGTAGGGAGGAGAGAGAGAAATCCTGATATCAGCCACTTTCTTGCTAATGAGTCTAGAGCACATTATCTATAGCTTTGGAGTACCCTCTAGAGATTTCTAATATGCAGAATGATCTAATTCTGAAGCCTTTTTCTCTAGGCCATTAAGCTCCTTGGCATGATGAATTTCCTGTGGCAAGGAAACCATTTTTATTTTTGTCAGCTGTTCTAAAAGTCGATAGACTGATGCAGTTGCTTAGGAAAGTACCTGCCAATATTCTGAGGTCCAAGCCCTAATCTCCTGCCGTCTAGAACAGTGACTCTCAATCAGGGGCAGTTTTGACCCCCGGGAGACATTTGGCAATGTCTGGAGACATTTTTGGTTGTCACAACCAAGGGTGGGGGTGCTACTGGCATCAGGTGGGCAGAGGCCCAGGATGTGGCTAAAGATCCTACAATACACAGGACAACCCCCATAACAAAGACTTATGCAGCCAAAAATGTCAGTAGTGCCTGAGGTTGAGAAACCATGATCTAGACTATTCCCCTGGACTTTTAATCTACCTTGTTCTCCATTGCCAAACCAATATTCCTACACAATTAAATTTATCCATTGCTCCTAAGCTTCAATAGCTCCAGTGGCTCCTCATTGCCTGAAATACCAAGTCTCCCTCCTTTCCTGGCACTGAGATCCTGAAGGATTCTGCCCACTTATGTATCCATTCCTCAGAAGGAATTCTGCTTCTCCCAAGATTTCATCTGCACCTCTTCTTCCATCCTTTTACCAATGTTACCCTCCGAACACACATTTTGTGAGGATCATCCCCACATCTTTGCTCTGATCCAAATCTTACTCTTTCTTTGAAGCCCACACATGCTGCACACCCCTCTGCCAGTGAGTCCATCTGTTGCACTCCCTTTTGTATTTGTCCTGGGCTCACATGTCTAGACAGTTATATAGCTATTCCCTCTATCTTGTCTCCTCAGTAAACTCCCTGAAGAGGTCTGTATTGAATTTCTGAGTTTCCACAGTGTAAAGTGTGAAAACTGTATTGTTGTATTGAGAGTCAAATGAGTATAAAAAGCACCTTGTTTGGGGCTTGGTACCCAGCTAAGTGCTCAGAAAATTATAGTATTCTAGTATCTATAGACGTGTACATCCAGGAACCCATACAAAGTGCTTAATAAATCTTTTAAATGTAGTCATGTACTGGCGAGAGCATACCATTCAGACTAGCCTGGTATTTGGAACTAACAATAGAGAAAAAACTTCCATCAGAAATCCTACACCAGATAACACACCTTCATGCTACAGTGAATCCAGGAGCAGTGGGTGTACATTTTCCCAAAGTGGTGCCTAAGCCACCCTTTCTGCATTTAGCAAGTTAATGAACAGCTTATGAGTAACACTTTGCCCACTCTGGCCCAATTTAGAAGGCTGCCAATAGGATAAGACGTCAATATGCCACAGTCTGCTTTGCTGGGGTCCTAGCTGCATCCTCCCAAAGTGCTTCTGCTCTTAGCCACTGGAGGGTCTGATGTCTGTAGAGAAGTCAGCACCAATGGGATGAGGCTGCAGCAAGGGCCTGGCCTTTTCTCAGGCGGAAGAGAGCCTTGTCTCAGATCCTGTGAGAGGAGAAGTGAGTGGGGCATGGTATTCCGAGCAGCTCAGGTTTGGCTTTGGGCCAGGCACTGAGTGGCAAACAAGAAGGAACACACACATTCCAGAAAGGCAAGGAGCCCTGCCAACACGAAGGAAGCCCAGCGAGCAGTGCCTGCTGGGCGCCAGGTGCTCCTTGGCTCTGTGGAGGTCAAGCATGCAGATGGATGAACTCAGGTTTCTCTGGATTAGCATTTCAGAGGCTTAAATACCCCCCTCCCTCTCACTTTCAGTGGCCAAAACATGTATAACCATTAAATTTTAATCCTCCCTGCTCTAGGATCCACCTGCTGCACTTTAGAGGAAGGTAGGAGGGGAAAGAGTGTTGTTGCCTCCTGAAATCACACTTTGCAGGAGCCAGGTTTCTGTAATTTTGTGTCCTGAGTAAGAGAAGATGCTACTGACGAGGGCAGATCATGGGGAAAGCCTGGGATTTCTGCGCCCTTGTTGGAAGTGAGGCCGAGCTTCCCCTGTGACTCCTCCCTGCCCCCCACTTGTTCTTCACACCTGCCAGTTCTGCCTTCCTACTGGCCTGACCTTCTGAAGGTCTGGAGATCCCTTGGGAATGCTCTCCTTTCAGAATCAGCTCAGACCTTTCCCCCAGGTATGAAAGAAGAGGGAAAGGGAGAAGAGAAAGGACCAAAGGAGACGGGAGAAATGGCCATGTGAGCCTGCCAGAGAGTGCCTTCTGTGATTGGATAGGCCGTACACTGGACTTGGATGAGGGCTGGGCCCTTTTTTGACCTGCAAGGGGACAGGGGGACCTTTGAGAAAGAATAAATTGTGTTGCTCACTTCCTCGGCTCTAGTTCCTGCTGGACTTTGCTGCCACCTAGTGGCCCAGTTGGCATCTCTTCCCCCTCAAAGAGATAACCAGCCTAGAGATCTGGCCTCAGTTCCAGGCCTGAGGCAAATAGGAGAGCCTTCTCTGAGAAGTTCCTCTGCCCTTGGATGCCCTGATCCTGTGGCCCAGCAGCTAGGAGAGGAGCATCTCAGATTTAGGATCTCACCCAGTTCCATGGGTGGTCCTAATGTCATGGCCATCGGGTAGGAGGGCCAAGGCTGGGTGGCTGGCTGGGCACCTGGGAGTGAGGGTCGGGGCAGTTTCTTACTCCCAGGATGTCTCCAACGGGATGCAGTTCTCGTGGAGCTCCCCTCATTCCTGAATGGCCTTCTCACTAGAACTCCTCCCCCTCCCATTACCCTTTCTCATCTGGCTAAGGCCCACGTTGCAAAACTGAGGCTCCTGCATTGTATATATATATTTCCCTTCATTCCTCCAAATTTAAGGCAGTTGTTTCTCCCTTATAAAGTTAGCTCATTTCCACTAAAAATATAAACATGTCTAAGATTATATACCCTCTCTGATGCTACTGCTATGAACGGGTCCTTGGGAATAGTGAAAAGGTGGTATATTAGCATATGTAGATTATAGACCATATTACATCCCCATGTTTATTTCTTCCAGCAAAGGAAAGCACTTGGTTTCAGCAACCACTGATCCTACCAGCTCCAAACGTTCAGATCTGAGCTGCAGTACCCAGGGATTGTATAAAATCCAAACTCCCTTCTACCTGCTTCTCCAGCCTTTCTTTGTTTTTAATTGTGGTAAAATACACAGAAAATTTATCATCTTAATCATTTTTAAGCATATAGTTCCATAGTATGTAGTTCATATCGTTGTACAAGCGTCATCACCATCTCCAGAACTCTTTTCATCTTGCAAACCTGAAACTCTATACCCACCAAACAGTAACTCTCATTTCCCTTCCCCCCAGCCCCTGGCAACTACCATTATACTTTCTATTTCTATGAATTTGACTACCCTAAGTACCTCATAAGTGGAATTTTACAGTATGTCTTTTTGTGTTATTTCACTTAGCATAATGTCCTCAAGGTTCATCTGTTGTAGCATGTGTCAGAATTTTCTTCCTTTTTAAGGTTGAGTAATATTCCATTGTACGAATATACCACATTTTGTTTATCCATTCATCTGCCAATAGACACTTGGGTTGCTTCCACCTTTTGGCTATTATGAATAATGCTTCTATCAACACGGGTGTACATGTAGCTCTTTGAGACCCTGCTTTCAGTTCTTTTGGGTATTTACCCAAAACTGGAATTACTAGATCATATAGTAATTATTTTTAACTATTTAAAGAATTGCCTTATTGTTTTCCACAGTGGCTGCACCATTTTACATTCCCATCAACTATACATAAGGGTTCCAATTTCTCCACATCCTCATCGACACTTGTTGTTTTCTGTTTCTTTGATAGTACCCATCTTAATGGGAACGAAGTGGGATCTGATTGTGGTTTTGATTTTCATTTCCCTAATGGCTAGGGATGTTGAGCATCTTTTCATGTACTTGTTGGCCATTTGTGTATCTTCTTTGGAGAAATGTCTATTCAAGTCCTCTGCCCATTTTTAAATAGGTTGTTTGTTTTCTTGTTGTTGAGTTGACCTCTCCAGCCTCTTCTCATGTCACTCTCCCACTTGATTAGTATCCAGAGTCGTGCAGACCGGCTCTCTGTTCCTCAGAGACACAGGCCCTCTTTCCTACCTTTACAGCTGCTGATCCACTTTCCAGGAATGCTCTTTTCCCAGCTCCTCCCAAAACTGGCTCCTCATCCTTTAAGCACGAGCTTAAATGTCACTTCAGAGAAACTTTCTGGCCCACCGATTTAAAGCCATCTCTCTGTTTATCTCATATTACTGTTTCTTTCTTTCTTTCTTTCATAGAACTTGACTGCAATCTGCAATCACCTTGTTTACATATTTACTTGGAACTTATGTTTACATGGAACTTAAGTGCCATGGAGACGCAGAGATATTGCGTGACATGTTCACTGCTATATCCCCAATGCCCAGCATAGTAGCTGGCTCATAGTCTGGGCTCAATATTTACTGAATGAATGAATCACTACTAGAGGGGGCATCCTAGGGGAAAAGAAAGGTGATGTTGCCCAAACTGGAATTTAACCTCCCTAATCTAGGCTCAATGTCATAGAAAAGGACACAGGAGTTTTCTGGCTCTAACCTCCAGACTTTAATTCTTGAACCAGAAGCACAATACTATTTAAACCAGGGACGTTGCTTTGGAGTTGCCCAGGAGAAAAGGAGAAATGGAGAAAGCATTCTCAGTGTCCGCCCAACAAAGGCAGAAGACTGTGGTGGTTTGCTGTGGCCATCCTTATCCTTCCCCATATGCCTGAAGTATGAGTTAGCTCAGCTGAAGTTCATGAAGATTTGCAGAGTACTTGGGATTCTGAGAATGACTTGGGCTCCATCAGTCTCCTTGGTGCCAAATACATAACAGTACCTTTAATGAGTGGTCAAAAGATAAAAATGAACTTTCCATATCACAGGACACTAGAAAAATCAAATTTTTTATTTAAAAATATTTTCAAAGGCCAATGCCATAGTGAAACAACCCAAGGATAGTTGAACCAGACTCTGAGGGAATTAAAGGAGCATCAGCCAATGCAAGCAGGTCTGTATAAATACACATAGTTTATAAATGAGCACAACAGAAGGTACACTGGCCGCAGAGGACTAGGCTGGGGGACAAAAGGGAGAAACAGAAAGAGGACCCTCCAGAGGGACAGGCACACTCATACCACTCAAAGCCCTGGACCCTAAGAGGGCCTCCATATATACCCTACAGCATTCCTCTTCCCCTTTCTGAGTCTCGGGCATGGCTGGAGACTGGGTTCACCAGCATCTTGGCACAGCCACCCACGACTTGGCACCTCTTATGGCCTCTGGCTCAACCTAGCAAGGCTCAGAGAATGGATCTGTTCTCCCTGCCTTTCAGCAAGGACCAGGGAGGGGAGCCGCTGGGGCAAGTAGGATTATTTCCCTGAAAATATTATGGAAAGGAGTGATGAAGGGGACTTGTTCCCAAAAAAAGGAGGGGCATTCATCCAGTGTGGCACTGTAGGGAGAATGGAACAGCGAGTTTCACCTGAGACATACAGATTCGGTGCAAGCAACCCACAAGGCCAGGCTCTAAGCTTAATCCTAGAATCTGGGATGAGGACAGGATGAAGAGACCTCCAGTCTGAGCGTAGGGAGTTATCACCCACTCTCAGTCCTTCCAATCCTCATTTGGCTTTGTCATAAACAGGACAGACAATCGCAACTCCACAATCAATCATTTCCCCTGGATGTTTCCCCAGTTAGCTTCTCAGGTGTCTGAAGAGGGAAAAACAGTGGCTATTTCTGACACCACCCACCCCATCACCAGAGACTTTCCCTGATATCTGGCCTCCTCACTAAGGCCCTTCCAGAACCTCCAAGGGCACTGTCTTAGAAGATGAGTCCCAGAGAGAGCAGGCCAGAGTTCTAAGGCACAGAGACGCTTTTTGGAATAGAGAAGGCCTTGACAGAGAAGGCTAAGAGAAGGATCTCTTAAGGCAAAGCCACCACCATGTCCACTCTTTCCATCCCCTACCGCTCTCATCCCCAAAGGTATCAGACAGACCTCCTTGGCCTGGTCCCTGCACTAGACTAGGCCCGCTTTGGACACCTCCACTTTATTTATAGAGAACAGAGCCCATGGAGTGGAGGACCCTCGTTCGTGGTCTGCCACACACTGACTGCAGGTGACATGAGTGAGCTCTGCCCCGTGGTGGCCCAACACCATCATGCCCAGCTGCCTAGCCAAGCCTCCCCAACAGGCT